>NC_083359.1:15038750-15666875 GCF_030254825.1 Meriones unguiculatus
CATGGCCATGGCACACATATGCTCATAGAAGCTGTGGTAGCAACTCCCATAATTCCAGCATGGTAGAGGAGGGTGTTCCAAGACCCAGCCCTAGCTGAGAAGCTATTGGCAGTTGATGCATGCTGGGGAAGGGTGACCAAAACTCTATATCCCAGTGGATGGTTCCATACCTGTGTGCATCTGGGCACCACTAATTGGACTCAGAGGGTTATATGGAAACAAAAGGACTTGAAGATGGGGAGGGCCTGTATGAGGGGTCACCTAGAGGGAGTTAGGAGAGGGGGTTGGACATGATCATGATACACTATATACATATATGGGATTTTCAAACGATAAATATTATTTAAAAAGAAACAAATGATTAGATGGCCTCACATTTGCTCTGTGGCCAATATGACCCTTTCTAGAGCCCCGACTAAGTCCCGATCCAGATCATATAGTTACCCAAAGTCAGCATGCTCTAAACTGTCTCCTTTGACTCTAGTCAGAATTCAGCTCTACCCTAGCATCATACACAGCTGGCCTGGTGAGCATGAATAGGTGAAACACTATTTCAGCTCTTCTACCCTGCCAGGCCTACCGGCTGCTGCACAAACTCCATCCCTGCTCCTACAGGAATACTGTCCCACCTCCTTGTGCAGGAGCCCCATCCCTGTTCCTTCTTATACAGCACTCGTGGTCCTACACCCATGTCAACACTGTCGTCATCTCTTCGCAGGTGATGCACCTCTCATCCTACTCAGTTTCCTCCACTCAACAGTCTACCTCCCCAAGCTGCTTCTCCATCTACGAGCAGTCAGCCACTCGCTCTCATCCTACTCAGTTTCCTCCACTCAACAGTCTACCTCCCCAAGCTTCTTCTCCATCTACGAGCAGTCAGCCACTCGCTCTCATCCTACTCAGTTTCCTCCACTCAACAGTCTACCTCCCCAAGCTTCTTCTCCATCTACGAGCAGTCAGCCACTTGCTGCTGGTCTGAGCCCTGTCCCCTCTGTGCCGTGCATGGTAAAACAACAGGTATGTATCTATCTCAAGAAAAAGATAAACCTCAGAATCCAGGGTAGTGCCTAGCTCAGGTCCATAAACAGAGGTCACTGACTGTCTGGATTGTGCCTTCGGTCACAGCCACTGCCATTTGCCCGAGCCAAGGAGCAGAAGCTCATGTTGTTCAAATGCTATCAAGTGAGCACCTTGATGTTGAGTTACAGGTGAGAAAATACAAGTAAGTGCCTTACTCGAGGTGTGAGGTTGACTGATGTCACCAGATCTTTCAAATAGAAAATATTGTTGTTAAGATTTTTTTTTTAAATCTAGGATTGTATCTAATGAATAGACAAGGAGCAAGAGTAATACAATCGCTGGTTGGTGTTGATACCACCCCTTATATTCTTCTTATATTACACATATATAGATAAATGATAGACAGATAGACAGATACATACATACATACACAGATGGACAGATGTTAGATGACTGATATATGTAATATATATAGCTACATAGATCGGTTATATAAAGAATGAATAATAAATAAATAGGTAGGTAGATAATATAGAGCTATATAAATAGGTATATAGATGATTGATAGATAGATAGATAGATAGATAGATAGATAGATAGATACATACATACATACATACATACATACATACATACATTCGTACATACATAGATGCATACACAGACAGACAAATAATAAAGATGTAATGAGGCAGACTCAGCTCAGTGTAAGGTGATTGCTAGGCATGCACAAGGCCCTGTGTTCAATATTCAGCACTGAAAATATATGTGACACACACCATACATATATAGCTGATACTTAATCTAAAGGAAGTTATGGGTTAGCAAGATGAATTAGAAGGTAGAAATGTTTTCCACCAAGCTTGATGACCTGACTTTGATACCCAGAACCCACAAGCTAGAAGCTGAGAACTGACTCCTACAAGTTATTGTCTGGCCAACCCAGACACACTGTGGTATGGCATGTTTGTGCACATTAATAAACGCACACCTATATATGATGTTTTTAAATTTTTTAAAATTCTAAATTTGTAGGAACAATAGATATTTTGCTCATCAAAATTTTGTTCTGTAAGATAACTGCTATTGTGCCATTGGAGATTAGAAATAGGTATAGACTATTACACAGCAATCCCCACACAAGCAGATCTTTTAAATTAAGACCTGAGGAGTAAATCATGTTGGGGAGAGAGTAGCAAGGAGAAAGGGCAGCGGAGTATTTATGTTTGCATTGTTCAATTAGAAGTCAGCCTGTCGGGTGTTTGCCAATGTCCTCCTGCCCAGCATTAGACTGTGGTTTGAAAGCCAATTCCATTCTCAGCCAGGCACTTGGATTTGGTTCCACACACTGGATCTAGAGAAAGGAGTAAGAACCTGAAAGCTTTAGTTTGTCATGGTCCCTGTGTAAGACTAGTGCTAGAAAAAGCAGTAGGATCACCAGCTAGGTGGCCAAGGTAAGCCCTAGGAACATGAGGTGGAAGAATCAGGAGCAGGGACTTGAAGACAGGATTACTAACTACAGTCAGAGAATAGTGGGTCTCTCTCTGCCCTGTAAGAATCCATGCCACCCCGTGTTATTTTGTCACAGGCAAAGCTCAGAGGAACAGGGTTGCCATTGGTTCAACACAGAAAAGGAGCCCACATTAGTGGTGACACTGCCTTGGCTCTCATCCTGTCTGAGCGCCTGACTTTCCTGTGTTTCTACTATTCTTAGAGATGGCCTCTCTCTGGTCACATTGTTCCCACCAGGACACCCAGAGGCTAGCTAGAGTAGGGATCCCAACTTGGCTGCACACTGGAATCTACTGGGATTTTCACAGTACTGCAGCCTGGTCTAACCTCAGTCATTGTGAATGTATCATGTGGGGTGAGGCCTATAGATTTGGAAGAGCTTTCAATGCTTCCAGGTAAGCTTGATGCAAAGCAAAACTTAAAATTACTACTAGCCCAGAAGCCCCCTTTGACTTCTTTCTGCCCCAATAGCCTACCGTTTTACCGCAGGCCACAGCTTTTCCAAACCTCAATATGAAGAAAAAAAACAAACATCCAGGAGTCTGAGTTTAGTTTGTTTGTTGATTTGTTTCCTAATATACTAATGAACTGCAGCTCTTAAGAGTCCATTTTGCTGGTGGGGCCAGGGACTCTGCAACCTAAGCCCCTGAGCTGTCACTGAACATTGTGGACCATGCTAACCACTGTGTTTATTGACAGCAGGCCCTGGGCCTCATCTTCAGTATTAATCACCCAATAACTCTCAGTCTCCAAGCTTACAGTGAGGAGGGGTGTCCTGAAGGCAGAGCTGCCCAACCTCTAAAACCAGGCTCATCCCTGAGCTGACAGATGGCAGAGGGAGGGCCCCTTCCAGAAAAAAATCCTGGCGCTGCTGCAGTACGCCGCTGCAGAAGCAGAGACAGGTTGAGATTGATAGTGCCCCATGCTGCAGAACTCCATCAGCCCAGCACCTCGTGACATCAGCAGTGATGCCACCGGCCATTATCAAGTCACCCCCGGGAGCTACAGATTGATTTCCAACCACAGACATAACGCCTACCATCTCTAGGTACGTGGGCAGGGAACCATCTCCAAACCGAACTGTAATTTAGCATTCATTTGCATTTTTAAATTAGTTAGGCTGTGGACCGTTGCAAAGCAATGACAGAGAATTTTTATAATAATTAGGCTTGTGGGATAGGGGGAGGGGAGACGGAAAATGGCTGCCATACCATCTCATTGGAAGAAAAAGGAGACTTCCATATTATGGGTCATAATATGGGATCTGACACCAAGCTCCTGGTCCCCACTGACCTTGTGGACCAGGACAACTTTCCCCTCAGACCTTGGCTGAATGTTTAGATCCATCCTCTCCTTATAACCCTGAACAGCACAGACACCATCTCCTCATGTTGGCTGGATGCCTCCAGACACCTTTTCCTATGCTTTTTTAGGGCTAAGTTCAGCTCTGCTCTGTGCAAATACTCACCCAGGATGTGTCAACACCATGATGTGTTTGCTAAAAATAACTGACATTGATAGAGCTCTCGCCCAACTGCGAACACACTCCCATCCATTACAGCAAATGAGTCCCCTACTAGTCTCTGAGGAGTAGGCTGGCTTGGACGGATGGCTCTGCATCTTAGAGAGGAGGAAACTGAGGCAGGAGGTGACTCTGGGACTTGCTCAAGCTCACACAGCTAGCAAATGGCTGGGCTGGGATGGGAATGAATGTCTCAACTCCAAAATCTCTACCCAGGTGTTGCCATAGCAGGATATACTGTAAAGAAATGGGATTTGTCATAGTTTAGCAGGAAACAATTCAGAGTAAGCTGTGAGACACACCACCCTCTTCTGGGGTGGGCATTAAGGAAAGAAAACATGATAGACAAGACTTGAATTGGCGGACCATCCTGAAAGCTGGTAATGGCCACCTTCAAACAGCCAGAAGGATTTTGTGAGAACAGGAGATGTACTTTTCTGGCTTGGTCATCAAGGACTTACCAGGTGCTATGATTTGTGTGTAAAATTGTCCTTCACAGGCCCCTATGTTTGAACACTCGGGAAAGGCTGTGAAATCTTTGGAGGTGGAGTCTCTCTGGAGGAAGTGGGTTACTTGGGGAAGGCCATGAACACCTACATCCCAGCCCCACTTCCAGTTTGTATTTTCTTTATTCTGCCCATCATGATGTTAAGTGCCCCAGCCACATGCTCTTGCTGACAGGAGTCCAGCCATGCCTTCCCTCCCATACTGGTCAGCACCCTCATAAACCAAAGGCCAAATGCATTCTCTCGCAAGTTGATTCTTCTCAAGACAGGATAACTACAGTGAGGTACATTTCAGGTTGGTAGAGATGACTGAGCCTACAGTTAGGAGCTATGAAATCAGACCACCCACACCCAAATCTTATGATTTTTAGTTTCCAGACTCCTCCTCTAAAGCAAAATAAACAATAATGTTTAGCGTATAGGAATTATCAATACAGTTAAATGAACTGATACAAAGTCAATTCAATGAATATTGACTTAAATATTCATATTAAATATTAATATTGATATTAAAGTCAATATTCAACAGACAATGAAATAGCTACGACAATCCATGACTTACACTGCCATGCCTTATACACCCAAGGGGAACCAAAATCACTTCACTCAACAAGTCTAGTCAGCACATCTGGCATCTGGATCTTCAATAAAGAGTTGAAGAATTCTAAATCTCAACAAGAGAGATCCACAAATAATTCTTTCTAGCCCCAAGGCTGGAGAGGTAACTCAGTGGCCCAGAGCACACCTGTTCTCGAAGGAGAATGGAGTTGTTTCCAGGACTCATGTCTGGTGACATAACCACCTGCAACTCCATCTCCAGTGGATCCAACACCATCTCCTGGCCTCTGGGGGCTCTCCTTACACACACACACACACACACACACACACACACACACACACACACCAAATAAATACTTAAAAAAAACACCCCTTCCTGCTATAAAAGACACTGGAAACAGATACTAGTCCATCAATTCTTTTCAAATCAGTGAGAAGACTCATGTTGGGTGGAGCGAAGCTGGCTACACAGAGTCACCACATAGAAAACACTGGCTTTGTTCTAGCTGGGTGGAGGTGTGGTACAAGGATGGTGTGGAAAAGCAAGCAAAGTAAAACCATCACTTTAATACATGCACATCTGGGTTTTTATATTCCAAAAGAATCTTCAGATAAACTCTGCAAATTAGCAAATAAATTAAACCAGGGTACTAGATGCAATGAAAACCCTCACAGTTTGGTTATGGTTTGGAGTACAAATAACATTAGAAATGAAAATTTTAAATTTAAAAGAGTCTAATATTTATAAATAATCTAAAATCTACCCAGATTCTAGGAATGAATGTTAAAATGTAAAATATCAATAAATTTCTATGCTTAAGCTGTAAAATAAGATTTACGAAACAGAAATAATCTAGTTAAACAAAAGCATGTTTCCATAGGTTAGACATACAGGTATAGCATAATTATAGAACTCCTAAAATGTATCAAGGATCTCAGAAAGTCAACACTGCCAACTACTTGAGAAGATCAGTTAGCCCCAGAGTTCCAGACTAAGCTGGACATCCTAGCAATAGTGGCACGTATACCCTGGGGTAACCTACTGCTGTCTAAATGGGCTTAAGGTCCATTCAAAAGGAGAGAAATCATGCCTGGTACTGGAAAGCTGCAAACTACCCATGACCAGTAAGGGTCATGGGTGCTAGGGGAGTTCCTACTGCTGCCACTTACCTGAAGTGTTACACTTCCTAATGTGGGCCAAACACTTACCCCTACACCCACAGGTAACTGTGACTCCCTCCCCTCATCTAAGGAGTTTCTTCACGCTGCAGGTGGAGACTGCTGCAGAAATTCACAGTTGGTCAAAAGGCAACTAACATCAGATCTTGAGGTGCCCGCTGCCAGTATATGCATCTACAATACAACTCCTGCACCTAAGGCTGGGGGAACATTGTGGAAGAGGAGAAGAAAAGGTTGTAAGAGCCAGAGGATCAGGACGTAGGCTGAGCGATGGTGCCTTCTGTATATGACAGGGAATGTCAGCAATCTGGTCACCTAACAGGACCTGAACAAAGACAACACCAATTGACCTGTCCTTATGGATGGGAGAAATCTGATAAGGCCCATCCATGGACGAAAAGCTACAGTCAGTTAATGACTGCTGACACAGAGAGAGAGAGAGAGAAAGAGAGAGAGAGAGAGAAAGAGAGAATCAGTCTTTCTCAGAAATAAGTCCCCTAACAGGTTATCCAATACCAGGTAGCCAGACCTAAAAGCACATACATACAGGCAACACTAAACAGGCTCATTTACATGAATGGAAACATGATATTCATGTAAATGTAAAAAAATGATATTCATTTTATAAATAAAATAAGAGCAATAATGTACAAAATCGGAAAGGGAACATAGAGTCAGAGGAAAGAGGAGAGGAATATGGAGGGCAGGACATGATAATAGGGAATTGGAGGCAATCAAAGCATACTGTATACATGTATGAACTGTCGTAACAACACCCATTATTTTAATGATTAAAAAAAAACAGAAAAAAGTGTATAGAAGATAGGCTACAAGAGTAGCTGAGGCAATCTTGAAGAATATATGTCACCCTTCACAGTTCAAGATCTACTAACTGGGAATGATAGCTCATACCTGGGATTCTGGTGGAGGCAGGAGGATCAGGAGTTTAAAATCTTCAGCTCTGTAATCCCAGCACTTGGGGAGGTAGAAGCAGGCAAATCTCTGTGAGTCTGAGGCCAGCCTGGTATACAAAGTGATTTCAGGACACCCAAGGCTACTCAGAGAAACCCTGTCTCAAAAATAAAAACAAACAAGAAAAAAACAAAAACAAAGTAACATCATTTTCAGCTACATAATGAGTTTGAAACTTGCCTGACTACATGAGACACAGCTTCAAAACCAAACCAAAAGCAATCTATTATAAAGCTATGGCAAGTTATACACACCTACACATATATGTATAATGTACTATATATCGTTTATAATTTTATGGACATAGAGTATTCCATCTCTTTTCAATGATAGTTTTTAGTTCTGTGCAGACAGTTATCTCTATCGTGCTTATTCCTAAGTGTGTGGTGGGTCTTGTTTGGTTGTGTTTGTGATACTGAGAATGGGGGTTTCAGTACATTGCTTGGTCTCAAATTCTTAGACTCGCGTGACCTTACTTGATTGGTTCTCCACCTTGGCAGTGCTGTAAGCCTTTAATTCAGTTCCCCAGGTATAAAATCATTTTTGTTGATACTTAACTACTGTTATGAATCATAATGTAAATATCTGATGTGCAGGCTATCTAATATGGGATCCCTATGAAAGAGTCATTTGACCTTCAAAGGGGTCAGGATCCACAGGTTAGGAACAGCTTCCCTATTGCCTCAGCCTCCCTAATACAGGGATTTAAAGTATGCACTTTGCCCAGCTTAGAAGGCTAAGGACTTGAGTCCGTGGTAATTGACAAACTATTGATACTGACAGTGGTTACCATACATAGTACTTACGCAGGAAAATAGCACACTATGTGAAAACAGTGTAAGAGCAGGTTTGTGCATAAAAGACTTTTAATTTCAAAGATATCAACTGGAGAGTCACATGTAGAAATTTTCATTACCCTTTACTTTTACCAAATAAACGCATACAAAATCATTTCCTGATAGATCTAAAATCTAAAAGTAGAAAAAAATATAGAAAACAATTTATGAAGTTATCTGTGTCATTCTGAAGATAACAAAAATGTCCTGAGCAGTAGTTAAGGTCCTAACTGTGAGCAAGAAAACTAATAAAGTGGATTAAGTGTAAAAGCCAGTACTCATCAATGAAGCCCTTGAGTACAAAGGCAAGGGAGAGTTCAAGTGAGGATATTTATGAGACAAATGTTTGTGAAAACAGCCTCAGCCAGATACATAAAGGACCCAGATACATGGAACAGAGTATCTGAAAGGAAAGAGACATCCCCCTCCTCAAACTTCCAGATGACAAAACTGAATCAAAATGACCAATACTTTAGGAAATCCCTTCTCAGAGACTGATATGTCTGTAAACTGCGGAATGACTCCACCACACCCTGCATTAGCATGTACCAGTATGCCTGGCTCAAAACATGTAAAAGGATGTTATTGCAGCACAATTCATTGGTAGCCTGCAGGAGAAAATACCCACATGTCTATAATTATGAACATATATTTTCAGTATGGAATATACCCATGAGAATGAATAACTAGAAATTGCATGTGATGTCAGAGATGAATTTCACAGATCCCACATTTAACAGAGAAGTCAAATGAAAAACACATTTACTTTGTGTTCATATTGAATCTAATAAGAAATTAAAACATTGGACATTGTGAGAAATAAAGGCAGGAAGGATCATGGGGTTCTGATGGTTGGGAAGAGAATATTCTGTCTTGATCCTGTGCCAATTGCAGGAACTCTTTGTAAATGCACTAAGATCTGTGCAGAGGAAAGGTTTCTTTCTATGTGACTATTAGCTATTTGTCTGGTCACTGTGGTAAAATACTTTCAACAAGGACCTCAGGGGAGGGGAGATTTACTTCAGCTCGCACTCTGAAGATATACAGCTCATCACAGTGGGGAAAGCACGGTATCAGCAGTTTGCTCACATCCAAAAAGCAGAGCAGGCTAGGAAGTGTATTCATGTAATCAGGCTACATCCCCCCAGCAATCCACTTAGTCCAGCTCTCTGTCTTGTTCTCTCTCTCTCTCTCTCTCTCTCTCTCTCTCTTTCACCTCCTAAAAGTTCCAGAATCTCCCAAAACAGCACCATCATCTGGCGACTAAGTGTTCAAATACACGAGCTGTGAGGGGAAGAAAGTTCACATTCAAAGCAAAGCAACTACTATAACTGATTCTGAAAAGTATGAAAACAATTAAAGAATTATGAGGTAAAGAATCATATCCTTCTTGGGTCAAGGGGTACTTGAAGGAAAGCAGAGATAGATAAAAATTCATTGTGTCCAGACTAACACAGGCCTTGAATGCCAGGAATAGATGCCCAAGTGCCTTAGCCACATCAGGATTTTGCAGACTTGAAAGGGCCAGATCATAAGTATTTCCAGTTTTACAAGCCATGCATTCTCATCTGCACCGGCTCAGCTCCAACTTTGTCAAAGAAAATTAGCCAAAGACAAGACACAAATAAATGTGTGTGGCTGTGCTTCAGTGAAACTGCACTTGCAAAACTAGGAGGTGGGCCAGAGAACCCATCCTTGCTCTAGACAGAGAGAACCATAAGGTGTTTCTAGGCACTCAAGGGTGTGGTTTAAGGTGTGCCTCAGGAGAGTCATTGTGGGACAGATATCAAATAGAATGTTAGAGAGGGCACAGCATCCATGCAAAGAGACATAACTGGGGCAGATGACACTGAAAGTGCAGAATGGGAGAAGAGGGCACAGGGAGTCTCAGTAGCATTTCCACTCTTTGTCACTTGACTCCTCCCTCTCCATCAAGGATGGACTTGGGTAGAAGACCTGAGTCCTTTCCCTATCCCTTCACTCCCTGGATCCACCATACACACATATACACACAATCACACACACATACACATGAACAGAGAGAGAGGGAAGGAGAGAGAGATGGGGGAGGAACAGAGACAGAGATAGAGACAGAGGCATACACCATGATTGTTCACAGCCCAGAGAACTGCTTTGGTCAGAGCCCTGTTCTCAGAGACATGTGGACTTGACATTGTTTCTGGAGCATCTGTCTGGTGTGGACCTGTATTGGTCTCCAGCTGAGCTACCCTGCATGAGCTCTGTCCATCTAGGTCTTTTTCTTCAGGTCTTAAATTTCATAGTGTTGAGCTTGCAGATGCCTTGGCACTGAGGGAAGATAGAATATTTGGACTTCCTCATTTCCCAGGAGAGAAGACGAGAAAATAGACACCTAGCCCAACTCATCACTCTGTAGATGTTTAAAACCCAACCCCAGCTAGCACAATGTTATTTTTACATACATTTTTTTTCCTGGAAAGTAGGCATAACTAAAGGAAAGCAAGCTTTATGTGATCATGAGCTTCTATCCATGTGTAGTCACAGCACAGGTATATGCGTGCACACACATGCACGAGCGTGCGCGCATACTCACACACACACTGACATCCAGATCTTATTGCTAATATCACTTTGGTTGTTGGGCAAGTGAGCCCGTGATTTGTCAAGTTGACGCAAACTACGTCATCTGGGAGGAGGGAATCTCAGCTTAGGAACCTCCTCCATCACATTGGCCTATACACAAATCTGTCAGGCATTTTCTTGATTAATGATTGATGGGGAGCAGCCCACTGTGCGTGGTGCCACCCATAGGTAGGTGGTTCCGAGTGGATAATAAAGGTAGCCTAGTGAGCCATGGAAAGCAAGCAAGTAAGCAGTACTCCTCCACCATCTCTGCTTCAGACCCTTTCTCCAGTTTCCTGCCTTAACTTCCTACCTTGGTTTCTCTCAGTGATGGACTATTATCCGGAAGTGCAAGATGAAATAAACCTTTTCATCCCCAGGTTGCTTTTGGTTGTGATATTTATCAGAGCAACAGAACCCTAACTAATACAGAGCCATATTGGTAAACGATTTGATCTAAAATTCAGAGTGTTCAGCAAACTAGATTGAGCCAATACTTTTTTTTTTCCTTTCCTTTGTCCTCGGGTCATTGCCATCCCCATCCCACCAAATACATGTGTGATCTGAATGCATCAGCATGAACATATGACAGAGGAGAGAGAACAAGTCACACTGGCCACCAAACTGAGACTCTCACTGGAGATTCTTCTAGCTTAGGCGAAGGAAGAAATGGAGGCCCAGGCGTTCCACTCTGAGCCATTTCCTGTTCCTGTCCTGCTGCCTTCCCCAGGCACACATCCCTACCTTGTTAATCATTCCCCCTGCATCTGAAGATATTACCTTCATGACCACAAACCAGCAGCCTCATTACAGAAGCACAGCCTGCAGCCAGGTGGATTTCCCTACAGGCCCCTGGACCTTTCCATTTTATTGCCGTGTCACTCCTCATTGTAACACGTATTAATCACAGAGATACATTTTTCTCAGGCTGTAGATTTAAGTGGCCCTTTCTGAGTACTTGGTAAAGGTTGGTTCAGGGAAGGGAGAACAGGAATGATTAAATTTGTAAGCTTGGGTCTCTATCGCCGATTTATATATATGCATAAAAAAAAGAGGCTGCTTGGTGTGAATTTCAAAAAACATGTCAGAGGCACTTTCCCTTTATGGGTTGGAGATGGTGATGCATACAGGATGAGATCTGGACTTCAAACCTCCCTGGTTTCAAGCCTGGCTCTGCCACCAGCTAGATATGTAACCAACGGACTCACTTTTCTGGCTCTTAGTGTCTTCATCTATACAGTAGGAAGACTTCCTCCCTACAGGGCTCTGGTATTTAAACAATGGGAAACCAGGGTAGGAGTTGGGGGCAGCCTTGTTCTAGTTGCATTTCTTTTGCTTTATAAAATACCCTGACAAAAGGCAACTTTGGGGTGAATGGGTTTGTTTGGCTTTCAAGTCTAGATGACAGTCCATCATTATGGGGAAGTCAAAGCAGGAAATTTAAAGAGGTGGCCACATCACATCCTCAGAGAGAAATGAATGCATGTGTACTCTTACTTGTTTACTTGTGCCAAGCTCACTTTCTATACTCTTGCATAGTTTTACACTCCCTGCAGAGGGAGTTGTGCCACCCACAGTGGACCAGCAGATCTTCACACCCATGATGTCATTATGAAGTCACCATTCCCATGATGACTTGACCAGCTAAGGAAAGACACTTTTCCCTAAGGAGGCATGGCCACTGTGGGGTTTTGTTTTACAGCTACTGGGAAAGGAAAACATTCAAGGTTGGTCCTGTGAAGCATGTGGAGGCTTTGAGCACATTATGATTTGAATGTAAAATGCCCTTCACTGACGTCTGCGTTTAAGCACTTGGTCCCTAGCTGGTGGTACTGTTTGGAAGATTGGGGAATTGTTCAACGATGGAGCTTTGCCAAAGGGAGTCATTGGGAGGCATGTCTTGAGGTTCAAAAGCCCCACCCAGCTTCCAGTCTGCCCTCTACTTTCTGACTGTAGAAGCTGCAGGGCTGGCTGCCTCACATGTCTACTGTTGTGTTTTCCTGACATAACAAACTACATCCTTTCCTAAACCATGAGCCAACATAGACACTTGTACCCTTAGCATGTTTCTTGTCAGGTATCGGTTATGGCAATGAGAAAAGCAACTAATGGCATAGGTCATCACTCTCACAGTAGCTGGTTGGCCCGTGCAGCTTTTCTAAGGTCACCTTCCTAAGGCCAGACTCTCTGTTTGACCATGAGCTTTGAACTTCTAAGATGAGACAGTATTAGGCCCCCTTTTCAGAACTGGAAATAATGCCAAAGAAGCTGAGCTATCCATAGACACATAAGTAAGGAGTGAAGCTGGGATTTGCCCTTGTTTGTGGCTCCATAGTCTGACCCTGTTGTACTGATTGGGTTGGGAACACAGATGCTCTCTGCCTCAGATGGTGCTGGTCCTGGGATATGGCTGTGGCTAGCTCTGTCTTTCTTCCACAATAGCATTCCCTCCAGAAGACAGAAAGGATAAGTATTGGCTCAGGACCCCCAAGACCAAGTTCTCAGCACAAAGAAGATTTATGTACCCCAGAGGGACAAAAGATAGGGATAAGAGACACAGACAGAAGATAGAGGAGAGAAAGAAAGAAAGAGAATGAGAAGAGATAGGAAGAAGGGGAGAGTGTTATTTATCCCTGAAGTGGGGATAAAGGACTGCCTCTGGATAAAGAGGAGACAGGTGTGACCCATGGGCAAATGGCAGTTCATATAAGTGAAATGGGAAACTCTTGAGTTAGGATGGGGTGCTTAATTTTAGTTGGACATGTTAATTAGGTAAGTTAAATGAGTGTTTTGATTGCTGGACTTCAATACTTTGATAGCTGAACCTTGATAGTCAAACTCAGGAGGAAGAATTGGCCAAATAAGGGAGTGGACCTGGGGAGCTAGCTGTAGGAATTTAATCTAATGGTTTTTAGCAAGGCAGAGGGAATGGGGAGAAAGGCTTGCCAGAGCATGTTTGCTATGCCCAGGTTGGCTTCAAAGACTATGGAGGAAAAGAAGGAAGGTCAAAGAGAGGTATCTTGAAAGCAGTACCCTTCCCTAAATACTGCATTCCTCCTGCCCTGCTGCTTACACTAAGATTACCAAAATAAGTTATTCATGAAAGAAAACCAATGTGATTTAAACACACACACACACACACACACACACAACTCTGATACTGGAGGAAAGAAGATGCAATCATGTTTGAATCTGCTCCATTGTATCTCCTTGGTAAGGTGACATATTTCATAAAGGAAATAGAGAGAGGAGAAAAAAATGGCTAAAAGCTATCTCAAAAGGCAGGGCAGAATTCATGCCTTCCTTTAAAGGGCATTTTCTGTCTGCTTCTTTGCTGTGTGAGTACAAACTGCTTCAAGGTTTCCTTTGGTCAAATCTGATTCATCAAATCTGTGATTTGTCTCTGGCTCTCATAGATGCAAGTAGCAGAAATCACCACCTCCTTCCAAGGTCTCTTATCCTTGCCTAGTAAAAAATTGATCTTTACATGGTGGTGGTGGTGGTGGTAGTGGTGGTGGTGGTAGTGGGGTGTGTGTGTGTGTGTGTGTGTGTGTGTGTGTGTGTATAGCTCTGGGTGTGTTAGCTTTCTGTCACTGTGACAAAATGCCTGAGGAGGAAATACTCAAATTAAGAGAGAGATTTCTGGAATCATAGTTTCAGAGAATTTGGTCTGTAGTCAGCTGGCTCCATTGCCTTTGGGCTTCTGGTGGTACAGGGCATCATGGTGTGGAACATGAAATAGAGAAATGACGCTGGTATCTGGAAAGCAGAGAGGAAGGAAGAAGAGAAGAGATCAGACACAAACACACCTTTCAAGGATATACTCTAAATGACAAACTGCTTACAACCAGGTCCCATTCTCTAATTTCACAACACTGCTCAATAACATATAAAACAATGAATCTACCAAGGAACCAATCTAATGATGAAATCAGGATATCATGATAAAATGAGTCCTAAAGACCTCACCCCTAAACACTGATGTACTAGAAACCCAGTTTTCAGAATATAACTTTGAGAGGGGGGAACATTTGAGATTCAAACTATAACACATATATGTATGTACATTCTGGTTCAGAGCTGAGACAACTAATTCACTATATTATTTTTCCATTGTATTGACAAAATATCTGACAAAGGCAACTTAATGAAGGGAGTGTTCATTTTGGGTCACAGTCTCAGGTTACAGTGCATCCTGACTGGGAGGGCGTGGCAGTGGGAGTGTGAGGCAGCAGGTCACAGTGTGTCCACAGTCAGGAAAAAGAGAGAATAATGCTAGCTGGTCTTTTCATCTTTACTGTCTCCTTTGTATTCAACCCTGGACTCCATCTTATGTAACTGTGCTGCCCATATCCAGAGAGAGAGAGAGTCTTCCCTCTTCGGATAAACCATATGAAAATCACACACACACACACACACACACACAGAGAGAGAGACAGACAGACAGACAAACAGACAGAGATTCATTCACCCAGTGGTGGGACTCAAAGATGATTCTAAATCCAGTCAAGCTGACAATCAAGATCATCCATCACATGCAGTGGCTACCAGAACCACTGGATAGCGAGAGCTTGTGCTCCATCTAAGACCAAGAACAATTTCTACAACTGATTGCTAATGTCTGTTACCACCACAGGAGAGGAAGCAGTAGAATGTGTTTTGAGTTATCTGTTGAATATAGCAAGATTATGATTTAAAATAAACAAGAGCATAGTCTAATATCTGGTGAGGGAGGAGAAGAGAAAATGGAGAAGATGCTAGGCAAGTAGACACTTGTTGCCAGACAAGACACTTAGCTGTATCCTTTCCTATAGCATCTGTGCTTCCCTATAGAAGCTGTGATTCTTATTAACTGTCAACCTGATAGAATCTAGAATCACCTAAGAGGTAAGCCTCTGGGCACAGAGGAATTATCTAGGTTATGTTAGCCTCTAGTCATGCTCATGGGGAATTATCTTCATTAGGTAAATCAAGTGGGAAGGACTGTCCACTGTGGGTGGCAACATTCCCTAGCCTAGGATTCTAGCCTGTATAAAGAAAAGAAAAGAAGCAGAGCCCAAGTATCTGTTTCTCTCTCTCCAATGTAATGAGGCCAGCTACTTCACACTTCTTCAGCAGTGACCTCTCCCATGATGGACTTCATTGGAACTGGAAACTAAAATAAACCCTTTCTTTTTTTCAAGTGGCTTTTGTCAGAGTATTTTCTCATAGCAACAGGAAAAGTGACTTAAGATAGCATGAACTTTCCAGCCCTGTTCTGCATATTCCTGTCCTCTGATCCTTCAGGGCTTTGGGAACATCTGCAACTCTGAGGAAAGTGACTTTTAGTTCTTTCTCTGTTAGCCTGACATTTCTCAGCACACACCTTAATTGCCTGCCCGCATCTTAATTATTCCCCAGCATGGTGATTCTCAAACTTGCTGCATATTACAATCATCCGGGGAGCTTTCAGAGTGTCCAATGCCCAGCTCACATCCTAATTAAACAGAAAGACTAGGGATGAGAGCCAGGACCGGAGATTTCAAAGATGCTTAGATGATTACACTGGGTAGCTAATGTAGGAACCAGTGAGCTAATATCTCCACAAGTGGGAATAGAGCAAAAGCCCAAGAACATGGAAATACTTCAAGGGAATATGCTAGAACCCAAGTTTAACCCTGTGGAGGGCTCACCCAGTTCTGGAAGAGCTGAAGTAAGGTTTCCATGCAAAGACATCTACAGCACCACTAGCACCCATTACAGAAAGTAGGATGTAAAGAGAAGGAAGTCACTGGCATATAAGAGAGGGAAGAGATTTCCATAACAAATATATTAACATAGCTATAGAGAATCTTAAGAATAACAAATAAGCCTGTTTAGAATCTCATGGCCTGTCATCAGGAGTGATGGCCCATGCCTTTAATCTCCATACTCAAGAGGTCGAGACAGGAAGAAAACCAATCAAAATTTATCTTTGGCTACAAAATGAATTCAAGTCATCATGGGCTACATGAGACCCAACAAGATCATTGTATGCTGTATCTAATCCAACCATAGGTACTAAGAACTGAGAAACTGGGACCCAGAGAGAGAACACTTATGCCTGACTCATTAAGTTCATACAGAGAGCTTTACATGAGATCTTTATGCTGACTTCAGAGCCCCTAAATGTAGTTCTACCCTTTCTTCAGGACCTACTGTATCTAAGATGGAACTAGCTGCTCCCATGCCCAAGACAGGCCCAGAAGGACATACCATCTCATCTCAGCTCTCCTACTCACACTTCCCCCTAAGCCAGAATATCAGCATGCTTCAACATCTGCCTACAAAATAGACCTTGGCTCTTTGCCACATTTCAAAACTCACCTTAAAGATTTCTTCACTTTTTTGCCACTAACACCTAAGTTAGGTTTATTCCCATTACACCCACATTTACTTTTTATTTTTTAGCATTTAGTACCATTTGAATGATTTTGTTCATGTGTTGTTTTTCAATTTCCCCCTGAATTGTAATAGAAACCCAAGGGGAAGAAGATAAAATACAAGCATTAGCCACTATAATGTTGACCCTGAAATCTAGTATATTTGTTCAGGAAAGAATTCTAAAAGAAAGAAAAGAAGAGGGGGGATATGAAAGAGAGAAAAGAAAATGAAAATAAGAAAGAAGAGAGGAGAAAAGGTGATGTTAAAAAAATGAGGATGGCATCACCATGGCTCTTGTCCCAGGGCCTCATGACATGGCTAGATTAAAGGTAAAGCCAGAACTGGTACTCAGGCAGCACTGGTATCCAGGCAACAGTGGTACCTAGGTTTCCTAATGGATATGCTAATTATGGTCACTCATGCTATGCCAGCAGAGAGAGGAATTAAGGACATTTTGGCCCCTTCCCCAGGACAATTTGCTGTCCCCATGGAGACAGTCTCCTGGTTTGACAAAAGCTAACTCTTTCTTACTTCAGATATAATGGCCAGTTTCAACAGCACTGACCACAGCTCTGGCTACAGAAAGCTGCAGGTTCAAAATGGACAAGGACTTGCTCATGGTTCACTTCTAGCTCTTCCGTGTCTTGTTCCAACTGCCTGCAACTCAAGCCACTTGTCTGTCAAACGTGGATACAAAGTCTGTTTTATTACTAGAATAACAGCAGGGAATGAGAAAAGCAGTGGGTGGCAAGAAGATGCACATCAGAGCAATTCATAACATTGCTACCAGGATTAGACATAAAGCCGTTTCCCTTGTGCCCTGCCCTCTCCCCTCCTATGCTGTATAAGTTCCTCTTTCTCATTGCTGCAGGAAAATACCTGACAAATTTAGCTTAAGGAAGGAAGCATTTATTTTGGCTCACAGCTTGAGGGTGTAGTCTAACTCAGAGTGGAAAGCATGGGGGCAGGAGCTCATATGAGGCAGCTGTGCCTAGTCAGGAAGCAGAGAGACATGGATGGCAGTGTTTGCCTCACTTTCTCCTTTAAGAAAGATTGTATGTTAATTTGTGTGGGTTCAACCATACACACACAATACACATGTGCAGTACGGGTGGAGGCTGGAAAGAACATTGGAATCCATGACATGAGTGTTGGGAACCAAACTCTGGTCCTCTGCAAGAGCAGTATGTGCTGTTAACCTGAAACCAGCCCTAGATTCTCCTTTTAATTCAGCCCAGATCCCAGCCCATGCAATGGTGCCTCCTACAGTTAGGGTCACTCTTCCCACTTCAACTAATACAATATAGAAATTCCCTCATGGACATTCCCAGAGCTTTGTCTTCTGGATAAATCTAGGTCTTGTCAAGTTGCTGACCAGTATTAGTGATCATACTTGTCCAGTGTCTTCTCTATGCAACAGTAATGATGAGGATGGGGAGGCAGGGAGAAGCCAGCTACCATCAACCCATTATATTCAATGTCAGCCTCTTTACAGAGAGTAGTTCAATACTTCACTCTTCCCTTGAGAGGTCTTCTTTTTTTTATTAATTATACTTTATTCACTTTGTAACCACCCCATACTCCCCTCCCAATCCCACCTTCCCTCTCCTTTCTCCACACATGCCCCTACCCAAGTCCACCGATAGGGGAGGTCTTCCTCTCCTTCCTTCTGATCCTACTCTATCAGGTCTCCTCAGGAGTAGCTGCATTGTAATGCTCAATCCCCGTCCCAAAAGGCAAAGAGGATAGACATCAGAAGAAGAAAACAGGAAACAAGTTAGGAGCCTGCCACAGAGGGCCTCTGAAAGACTCTGCCCTGCAGACTATTAAAGCAGATGCTGAGACTTATGGCCAACTGTTGGGCAGAGTGCATGGAATCTTATGAAAGAAGAAGGAAATAGTAAGATCTGGAGAGGACAGGAGCTCCACAAGGAGAGCAACAAAACCAAAAAATCTGAGCACAGGGGTCTTCCCTGAGACTCATACTCAAACCAAGTACCATGCATGGAGATAACCTAGAACCCCTGCACAGATGTAGCCCATGGCAGTTCAGTGTCTAAGTGGGTTCCATAGTAATGGGAAGAGGGACTGTCTCTGACATGAACTGATTAGCCTGCTCTTTGATCCCCTACCCCTGAGAGGGAAGCAGCCTTACCAGGCCACAGAGGAGAGATCTTTTAATTCCTGCTATAGACATGAAAACCAAAGCTTGGGTGGGTCAGGTAAATTTTATTCAGCTCAGCAAGTCAATAGTGAGATGGGATTCAGGTACAGTCAAGTTGACTCCAGAGCCACACTCTTTCCCTGGTATGGTGGTTTGAATGAGAATGTCCCCCATAGACTCGGATATTTGACCACTTGGTGGTACTGTTTTGGTAGGTGGTGAAGCCTTGCTGGAGGAAATACATCACTGGGGATAGGCTCCCAGAGTTCGTAGCCTCACCCAAATTCCTCACCCAGTCTGCTCTCTCTGCTTTGCTCCCAGTTTTCTGTTCCTGCTGCTATTCCTGCCTTTCGCTGCCATTCTTTCTCCCCATGGTGCACTCAATTCTTTGGAACTCTAAGTCAAAATAAACTCTTCCATGAGGTGTTTTTGGCCATGGTGCTTTATCACAGCAATGAAAATATAACTAATACACCTACATGAAGGGGTGATATCTCTGGAAGCAATAAAGAACAGAAGGTAACCACATTCACACTCGGGCTGCATTTGGAACTAGGTCCCTGGCTCTGTTGTAGACAAAGGGAGGCCCCCTCCATCACCTATACACCCCAGCACATCCGGTCACCTCAGGACTGGGAGTATCCTCTTCCCCTGTGGCCTGATGAGGCAGCCCCACCAGGGAAAAGTGATTAAAAAGCAGGCAATAGAGTCTATTTGAAAAACAGCACCTGCTCCCCTTACTAGGGAACACACAGGAAGCCAGAACTGCCCATTGTCTATGTATGTGCAGGGGGTTTAAGTCCAGTCTGTGCATGGTCCTTGGTTAGTGCTTCAGTCTCTGCAAGACCCTCTGGGCCCTGGTTGGTTGGAGAATAGGGGGGAAGAGGGAGGGAGCGTAGGACCAGGAAGAGCGGAGAGAGGGGCTACAGTTGGGATGTAATGTGAATAAATAAATTTATTAATTAAAAAAAAAGCAGCCACTTCAGAGCACAGGAAGTCTTATGGAAGAATGGCGAGGGGGGTGGGGAAGGGCTAGAAAGACCTGGATGGGGCAGGAGCTCTACAAATCTAATAAATCTGGGCCCAGGGGTCCTGCAAAGACTGATGTACCAACCAAGGGGCTATATCTGACATGGACTCTGTTTCATGCTCTTTGATCACTCTCCCCCTCCCCCAGCAGGATGGCCTTGCCAGGCCACAGAGAAAGAGAAACCAGGTAGTCCTGATGAGACTTGATAGGCTAGGGTCAGATGGTAGGAGAAGAGGACTCCCCCCTTTCAGTGGACTAGGGGAGGGGAAAGGGGAAAAATAGGAAGGGAAGATGAGACCAGGAGGAGATGAGGATAGGGTCTACAATTGGGATATAAAGTGAATAAATTAAAAAGAAAGAAAGAAAGAAAAGTAAAAGAAACAATAAAAAGAAGAAAGAAAGAAACTGTTGTAGACAAAGGGAAGGGAGGATGGCCTATCTGTCTGCACTTAGTGCATGCATATAGGCCATCCTGTTCATATACAACTCTTTTTAATTCTGATAAAAGACACACTACAGAAAGGACACTTTTTGAATTGCCTTAGGGTGTGTAGTATCATGGCATTAACACATCCATCATTACTGCCCAGGACAAGAAGCTAAGACGTTATCCAAAAGAATCACACAGCCCATTTAAGTAATCATTCCTCAGCAGCACAACCCCACTGCCATCCCCCAGCAATCACCAACCCCCTTGCTATCTCCAAGTGTTTATAAAAACACTTTTAGATCCTTCTAGCTTGGAGTCGGAAGGTGGCTCAGTCAGTAAAGTACTTGTTGTAGACTTGAGTTTGATTCCCCAGAACATGTTTAAAAACAAACAAACAAACAAAACAACAACAAAAACAGCCAGGCACAGTGACATGTACTTGTAATTGCTGCAGTCAGAGACACAAGAGAGGATCCCTGAGGATTAATAGTACCCTTGCAAGCTAGGTGACTCAGTGAGGGGTCTTAACAGATACCTAAGGTTGACCTCTGCTCTACATATACATGAAAATGCTAATATATGTACGTACATACACACATACCTTACTTAATGTACAAGGACAAGATTCTTTTCCAGTTGCTGCTTTAGAAACTGCAGCTCTCCTGCTCCAAAGTTTCAGTTAGCATCTCCACCTGTCTCCCCAGGGAACCACCTGCTAATTGCCTAGTTGAAGGGCACAGGGCTGGGAAGCAGGGAGTTCTTCCCAGGGGAGCCATCACAGGAGCAACTGAAGATGTACAGGAATGTTAATGGCCACTAGACTGTCCGGATCTCTGAGGATAAGCCAGACCTTTCAGGAGTGTGGGTGGGCACTGTCGCAGGGTGCTTCACTGAGCTTCATGGTGGGTCGTGCTCTCTGTGAGGTAGAAAGGGCGTTGGGGGACTGGATGGCTTAGAGCACCATAGAAACTGAGCTCTGGAAGTTTTAACTCAGTTGAGGATGGATTAGAAAAGGGAAACGTGAGTGGAGGGGCAGTTCGAGTCACTCAAGAAGAGAAGTGTAGCAAGATCGCTGTTGCTTCAGAAGTCCCCAAGGAAAGAGAAATGGCAGAAATACTCATGTTGTGCTAAATGAGTTTCTGGAAGGTTCCGACATCTGAGAATGATAAGGCTTGTCCTAAGAGTTATCCCTATCGGCAAAGTCTGTGTACACTTCTCCCCTCCGAGCCTGATATCCTCTCAGAAGCCAGATGTGATGGAGGGGCCGGGTTAGGGATGGCTGCTTCTCTCCCTCTGCAGCTTACGCAGCACCCTCTGATTCGATGAGAGCTTGTCCTCGAGGAGACCTTTCCTCCAAGTCCTACGTCTGAAGTGTGTGTTGTCTTCAGGAATATGGTCTTGCCTTGAAGTTCTGGGAGGTGGCTGAGTGCCACAGCAATAGGCTATATTGTTTGGGGAGTCTTTTGAACTCCTTTGACTAACAACTCAGAGAGGTTTCCTATGCATGGAACACTGGGGTTTTGTTAGTCTAATCTCTTGTGGGAATTATTATTATCCCGAGTGATATAACTTCATTTAAACTATACAAACACAACACAACACACATACAATTATATACAAATACACAATTTTACACACACAAACATAATTTTTTTATACACACATACGTAGGTATGTTTTTTTTCCCCCTATGGATTTTTTTCAAATATTCTTTAGTGTTACATATCCTTCCTCCCTCTCTTTTTATTCCCTTCCCTCTAGTTGAAGTTCTCTTGTTTTTTTTTTCCATTCCCTCCTTCATGGCACCTGTCTCCTACTCCCCATACTACCTGCCGTGGTCCCCTTTTTATATTCCCAGGTTCTGCAGTTCTCACAGGTTATATTCTCACACACAGGTTATGTGCTCACATTGAAAGATTCAGAGGTAAGACCTGCAAATAATGGGAACATGTGGTGTTTGTCTTCTGAGTCTAATTCCCTTCACTCAGTATAATATTTCATAACTCTATCCATTTACCTACAATTTCGTGATTTTATGTTTCCTTACAGCTGAATAGAATTCCACTGTGCATAGGAACCATGTTTTCATCATCCACCCATCAGCTGATGAACATTTAGGTTGCTGCTATTTCCTAATTATTGTGAGTAGAGCAGCAGTAAACACGGTTGAACGAGTGTCTGTGGAGCAGGATGTCAAGTTCTTTGAGCCTATGCCAAGGAGTTACCAGGTATGTGTTGGCCATAGAGCAATCAATAGTCCTACCCAGCTCTAAAGCCTGCAAACCACAGCAATGGTCAGCCTGGCAAGATAATACCCAATGGTACAATAACAGCACTTATATCTTGGGAATAACTCATAGTCATCTAATTGTACTTAAGATCCACGTAACAAGAGACAATTCATGCCTGGTGCTGGAAGCCTAGCCACCTACCCGTGATTGGTGTTTTCTTCGATCTTAGAGGAGAAGAACTGCCACCTTTTCAAACCAGTGTAATTTCTAGCCACGTTCTAAATACTCAACCTCATACACACAGAAAAGTGTTACTCTCATGTCTCATCAAAGAAGTTGTTTTTCGCAGCAGACTAAGACCATCACAGAAAACCACAACTGGTTAAAATGAAGAGAACAGCAGATCATGAGTTCCTAGCCCCAACAGATACATCTACAGCACAACTCCTGTACCTAAGGCTCAGGGAACATTGTGGAAGAGGGAGAGGAAAGATTCTAAGAGCCAGAGATCTGGGACACAGGCTGACAATATTGTCTTTTATATAGAACTGGAAAGGTATATCCCTGAAATCTCAACAACATGGTTGCCAAAACAAATCCTGCACTATGACAACACCAGTTGATATGCCCATGTAGATAGAAAAAAAAATACCAAAACCACAAGGCTACATCCTTAAGATGAGGAGCTACCAGTAATTAATGGCTCTTTAGAGAGAGAGCCAAGCTCCTAATAGCTTATCCAATTTCAAGTGGTCATCCCTTAAATAAATATGCATATGAGCAACACTAAGTTGACTCAGCACATATATATATATAGATAGATGTATAAATAGATAGATGTATATGTATAGATATATATAGATGAATATATATAAATACATTGATAATAAAGAAGATAAGGTCATAAATTTGAGAAAAAGTCAAGGGGACTCAGGAGAATTTGGAGGGGAAGAGAATGGGTGGAAGAAAGATAAATGTGGTACTCATATATGAAATTCTTAAAAACAAAATTAACAAAACCAGGGGTGATAGGAAGATGATTTGGGGGTTAAGAACATAAAATCAGGGAATCTAGTGGAACTAGAGGTAGAGGAAAGGCTCTGGTCTCTATTCCCAAGTCCATACTGCTTTGGGGGGAGGAGGTTAAGTGACTTTTCTACAAGCCACAGTTGCTGCCATCTACCTAAAATACAGTCCCACCCTGCCCTCGGGATAGACACAGAAGAAGAGGCTTAGGACAGAGTGCAGCTCACTCTGAAGTCAGCCAGCCTGTAGCAGTGAATGCAGAGGCCCTCAGAGGGTCTCCCTCTGACCTCCCAAGCTCTTGGTTCAGTTTGGAACACTGAGAAGCAAAGACAGTCAGGATTGCCTAGCTGTCACAAAGTGAGTTTTTGACAGAATCAGATGTAGCAGCCACCTTTCTGGGATCTCAGGCTGCTTGCTCTTTCTCTGTTTAAGGAGATGGGCCAGAGCCTTGAAACAATTGTCAAGTGTAAGGATTTTAAAAATTAAGATGAAAACACTTCTGAGATAAAGTAAATTGATGGAAAAATGAGATTTGATTTGAACAAATTTGATTTTTATGTTATCTCTTCTCACACACAGTCTATAAATCAAGAGAAACCTGTGGTGCTAGTACTGTGTCTAATGCTCCCATAATTCCAAGGTAGCTACCATGACAAGCAATCTTGAGGCAAATACTTTATTTTCATCCTTGAATGGAAGCAATAGGAGGCATAGTATTTGTTGAGTGAGACCCTAATTAACAGATCTGGAACTTGGGGTTATCAGAAACTTATCAGAAAGGATTAAAGTCTTAAGCAGCCTTGGTAGAGAGCTCATAACTAAGGGAAGGGCACCCTGATTCCAACCCAACTGTACTCCTAATTCTGATCCACTAACATCAACTCCCTGTGCTTTCACACCCAATGAAGTGATAGAATGACAAATGTGTCTCCTCATCCTTAGTCATTCCCTCGCCTCTCCCTTAATAGCTGCATTCCAGCCATGTCACCATTTCCTCAAAACTCTTTCTTTATATCACCTACTGGGTAAGATGCTCAATCCTCATTCAGAAAAGGCAAATGGGATAGACCTATGAAGATGGAGAAAACAGGGAACAGGACAGGAACCTACCATAGAGGGCCTCTGAAAGACTCTACCCAGCGGAGTATCAAAGCAGATGCTGAGACTCATAGCCAAACTTTGGGCAGAGTGAAGGGAATCTTATGAAAGAAGGGGGAGAGAGAGGGACCTGGAAGGGACAGGAGATCTACAAGGAGAGCAACAGAACCAAAAAACCTGGGCACAGGGATCTTTTCTGAGACTGATACTCCAACCAAGAATCATTCATGGAGATAACCTAGAACCCCTGCACAGATGTAGCCCATGGCAGCTCAGTGTCCAAGTGGGTACCCTAGTAAGGAGAACAGGGTCTGTCTTTGACATGAACTCAGTTGTTGGCTCTTTGATCATCTGCCCCTGAGGTGGGGGGCAGCCTTACAGGCCACAGAGGAAGACAGTGCAACCAGTCCTGATGAGACCTGATAAAATAGGATCAGATGGAAGGGGAGAAGGACCTCCCCTATCAGTGGACTGTGGGAGGGGCATGGGAGGAGAAAAGGGAGGGAGGGCAGGATTGGGAGGGAATGATGGAGGAGGCTACAGCTGGGATACAAAGTGAATAAATTGTAATAAACTCAAAAATTTTAAAAATTTTAACAGGGAACATTTTATATCACCGTCACTAATGGAAAAATAGCATTTCCTCCATTAACCAAATGCCACTGTAAACACATGTTGCTTTAGTAAAATTTTAAAGGGCAGGAATGGAGTGGGCTCAAAAGATGGCTTAATGGTTAAGAGCATGTACTTCTCTTGCAGAGGTACTTTTCTTGCAGCATGTACTTCTCTGCGTCTGCTTCCAGCACCATCATCAGGTGAAACTCAACTGTCTGTAATTCTAACTCCATAGGGATCCAATACCTCTGGCAATCTATGGCATTTGCATTCACATCAGAGCCTACATTTGTAGAGTGAATACATTGTCACTGACTGAGTTAACCTCCCCAGCCTCTCCCTGTTCCATTCTCTGGGGTTCAGGCAGCTGCTGCAGCAGGAAGGTTGTAGAATCAAGAGAAAGCTTGTGTAAAGCTCAAGAGCCAGCGCTGTACCCAGTCAGCGACTACCAAACTGGTATCAGATTCTGGTATCAGATTCATAATGATCTATATAATCAAAGAAAATGCAGCCCGAGGAGTGATGGGGACTCCACATACGAACTATACAACATTCTCACTCAAACAAGTATTGCCTTAAAGGCAAAAACCACAAACTGAACTACTGATGACAAAAACTTTTCAGCCATTGGAGTCTTACCACCTGAATTCCTGGGAACTCAATCATCACCCCTTCTTCAGTGCAGCCTTGGCACTGAGGCTGCTTGATTCCCTAAAATATAGGAAAGGGAAAGGTTAGGAAGGTAACTTAGTCAGTGATGTGCTTACTCCACAAACACAAGGACTGGAGTTCGAACCCCATGAAATACATTTTTAAAAGCAAGTTGTGCTGATAGTCACACGAAGTCCTAGCGCTGGGGAGCTGGAGACAGGCAGACCTCTGAGACTCCCTGGCTTACTCTGTGACTGCTATTGAGAGATGCCACCTCTGGAGCACAAGATGGATGATGCCTGAGGACTAATACCTGAAGTTGACCCCTGACCTCCCATACATGCCATGCACACACACACACATAAACACACAAGCTCAATGCATGCAGAAGAGCATCACCAGAGGCATTTCTACCATTCATCTGGAACAAGCTTGAACTGGCTCTTTCAGGGCACCTGAAGGGAGTGGGCCCCCCCAGAGGTGGGTCATGGGAGTTGTATCCTGCCTCTGCTTGTAGCCTCTTTATTTCCTTCTCACTCTACTTCCTGATTGCTCACACCATATAAACCACGTGCCTCATGCTTCCACCACTGCCCCAGCTACATGAGACCTTCTGCATTGTGATGGACTCTCCCTTCTCAAGCCCTAGGCAAGACAAAATAAAGCCTTCCTCCCTTTAGTTGCTCGTGTTTGGTATTTTGCCACAGTGACAGGAAATGATGAACGCATCATCCAGCTGCCTTCCAATGACCCTGCCCCACCCCAGGCAGTCCTGGGAATGTCTGGATGATGGAGTCTCTTCAATGCCAGCACCCTGACACCCTGGAACAAAAACACAGGTCCTACCAGCCTGCACTCCAGTCTCCACAGCTTCCCACTGACACGACTTTCTAATTTATAAGCATGTCCCCTTCTCTGAAACACAGCTCAAACATCTTCAACTACACTTCTCTTTCTTCACACTGCCCCACATCCCAGCTTCCTTCAAGTCTGACAGAGACCTCCTTGGCCAGACACAAAGCAAAAGGACTCCAGGGAGACATAGGGAGTGAGCGAGAGCCAGAGCTACTGTCTGTGTCCAAGTCACTGGGGAAGCATTTCAAATAGCAGGCTTGAGAGGAAAAGATGCTTTGGTCCCGGGGGGAGCCAGGAAAAAAAAAAAAAAAAAAAAAAAAACCAATCCTTAAGCTCTAAGGACAGCTGCAGTCTTCTCCAGTCTTGTCCAGAATGGGAAAGTTTGCCAAGTAGAGGAAACCTCTCAGACAGCCCTGTGCTACCCAGCACCCGGGTCTTACCTTGCTCCTTGACTATAAATTCCCACTTTCCCGGAGTGGGCCCCACTTGGTCTATCCAATTCAAGCCCCACAACAATGGCTCCTGTGTCTGCCACGAAAGCCCCAAATAAACTCTTCCCCACCAAGTTTGTTTAATAAGCATCATGGAAAAAAAAAATATCTCCTTTGGAAGCAGTAAAGACCCCTTGATATCCTAGGGAGGTGAGCCAAAGTAGGCTTCTCCCAAGCATCTGGTCTGCCTGGACCATCTAAAAGCAAGGGGAGAGGAGGGAACATGCTGGGGAAGTAACCATGATGGTAGATGAGAACAGCTATCTGTTGAGGCTAGGGATTCAGCACAACCCAAAGCTGCAAGAGATTTTAAGTTCAAAGGAAAAGCAGAAAACAACTTCCAGGAAAAAGAGCTGGGGGAATTTTGTTCTAGGCACCAAGTTGCCAGTACTTCGTGCTCCCTGCCTGTGTGACTGAGATCAAAGCCTCAGCTCCCCATCTGTGGAGTGAGGGGTCCTGGTACCATAGGGTTCCCCTCCAGATTTGCAGTTCTTCGCTGAGCTACAATTTACATTCTGGACCGTTGTCCTTGTTCCTCCAGAGAGAATGTGCCAAGCCAGCCAGTAATATGCCATGGGACTTGGTGCAGCGTGATTTACAGCCAGGCTGCCTGGATCCCCGTTGGAACCTTCGGAATGAGTTCACCATCCACAATCTTAGTGTCATCATTATTGGCCTCGTGGGAGACATTTATTTCTTCCCTGCCCTTCAAATCTCAGCACAAGGTGAAAAGCTCTCAGGCTCTCACTGTTTTCCCTTCATCATTCAAGATCTGCATCTCAGAACTCAGAGACACATGCATAACAAGGGCTGAGTTCAGACAGGGCAGATACGCCCAGTCCCAGACAGTATCCAACCCCACTTCTTCCCTCCACAAGTCTATTGTGAGCCTGCTGTGCACTCCTCCTGCTCCTTTAAGTTCACCTTAGCACCCTCTGCTTGGAGTACCTTCCAGGCCTGACTAATATCCACAGTATATTCTTTGCTTTATACTTTTTCTATAGACAGAGACTTCCCCCAATGAGCTCTTCAAACCATCTGTCCCCCTGTTCTCTGCCCCAGGATGAGGTACCTGTCTTGATTTAGGAATAGTGACTCGTGCATCCTCCTTTCATCTGAGCATAGTGATCTCCTTGAGTATAGCATCTTTGTCTTGGCCTCTACCATCCTTGTGCATGTTCCTAGCCTTCAACCCTGCCTTTTCTCCACTGCAGTAAGATGAGGACACAAAATCTGAATGACATATTCCCAAGGCAGTGTCTACTTTCAGCTAGTATTTTAGGGACATTTTGTTTTGTTTGCTATAGTGTCAAGTCTGTCCAGCTCAATCCTACCTCTAGACTGGCATTCTCAACGTTTATATTGTTATTGGTGACTTGACCCTGAGCTACAGCATCCTCTGTCCTGAGATGTTTGGTACTCATCTCACACACAATGAAAGGAGTGGGAGCCGCAGAGAGGAGCATCCTGACAGAGCAGTGCAGGCTTCTTGGCACAGAATGGCAGCCAGAGACAAAGGTCAGGTGCAAAATGAAGATGGCTCAGGCATTGTCTCTCCTTCCCTGTATTAAGTACCTTCATTCAGGTAAGAGGTGGAGAGACAAGGCCTGGAACCTTCATGATCACATGAAAGAAAGCAAGGCCCTAATTGATCCAAAATACTTATAAGAAACAGTAAGAAAAAAATTTTAATACATAATTGGAATATACATCATTTCAGATGTGGATAATGACAAAGCCAAACCAGGCAATCTATCTTAAACGTTAGAGATTTTTTAATCCTAGGTCAGTTGTATTCAGAATCCTCTCTGGAACTAGGATGAATTGATTGTAGAAGAAATGAGCTCCCAGGAGTATCAGAAATTCTAATCTTAAGCCAGGCTGGACACAGCAGAGGAATGATGGGTCAGCTGGCAAGAGTTGGAGGCATATGACCCACGGAATCTGCAATAGTTTGATTTCAGCTCCACATTGGTTTCTGTCGTACTGAAACAGAACCAGAGGCCTTGTGCATGCACTGTCACTGCAGAGCCATCTTCTAGCTCCTCAGTGGTTTGACTTCAACTGGCCTATGAAAAAATCAGGTATGATGACAAAGACTCAAATGACTCTGCTAATGGGGTGCCACCACCACCCCAGGTGACACTGGCAAAAATGGCTGGCATTCGTTGATTTCATGTTTGACAATAAGTAATTTGGGGTACTTATAGCTTTACCCAAATTCTCTGTTAACCTTCAAAGGAAACCTAAGGAGTGAGCATTGCTCCATGACCTCCTTTTAGCAAATGAAGAAATGGAGGCAGAAAAGTCTTCCCCAAAACACACACCTACACAGGAAGCATCAAGGTGGGCTTCTTAGCTCTGTAGCCACACTCCTAACCAACCTTGCTGGGGGTTAATGCTACAGAGACCACATCGGAAAGTATGTTCATTGGGTCCCACGATGAAGCAAGGAGAGAAAGTTCTAGAAGCTACCTTGGGCACAGGCTGAGCTGACCATCCGTGCATAAAACACACAGGAACAGCATTCATGCCACCCAGCCATGATGGAGAAGACATGAGTGGTCATGTGAACTCTGCTCCTACCTTGTCTGGGGGCAGCAGATACATTGCCTTCCCCACCCTGCCCCCAACGTATAACCTTAGTGTTAAAGGCAAAAAGCCTTGCGGACAGGCTCTGTAGCAGTTCCAGTATTCTCAGCATCTCAGCCATGTCTAGTCATCGGGATGTCCATCTATCCATCCACATACCTCCCTGGAGTCGGCAGACAACGTGTCCCTGAGAGAAATTCAAGCAAAATCCAAATACAGATTTTGCCAAGGCTCTTGTTCAAACCAAGAGGCTTTAAGCCACAAAGAACATGTGTCCACAAAGAACATGCCAGAGACCTAAGAAAGTATTTATTTCTCTTCTAAGGGTCTGGGAAGTAAAAAGAAAAATAAGCCCCCGCCCCTCAAATGGCTTGTCTGACATTAAATGAGGCACAGCTTGCTTCCTAATCAGCAGAGGTACACAGCCATACACCGACGGAATGCTGCTCTGAACATCACCGCAACACCCAGGAAATAAATAAGCCCATCCTGCCCTGCTCTTTAGGCCTTCTAAGTGAGCACTGCCGTCTGAAAGACCACCATCAGTCACCAAGAAGGCTTCCTAAATCAGAATCATGCCCACACTTAACTTTTCTGGGGTGTCAATAAATTTTTATTAAAAGATAAAAACTATCTTTCCAAAAAAGCCATTCCACCGGTTTTGCGATTAACTGCCGGGAAGCCCTGATTTCCCGAGTGGGTTCAAACCATGAATCTGCCAGAGGGGCCTTTTAGCTTGACACTGGGCTCCTTCGGGAGGCACCAGAAAAAGCATCTTGAAGGTTCTGCTGCCTCTTTCCATGTGACCTCTGGGACATCTTCACCCCAGAGCTCACCTTGCTCCTGCAGGGGAACAGCAGTAGTGAAGGAAATAGACCCAAGCAAATGGGGTCCCTTGAAGCAAAGCCTAGAGCTGTGTTCTAAGCAGTAGATGAAATACAGTGGAGACTGGCTGGAAACCAATATATTTAAACATAAGCTATTTCCAGCTTTCCTTTATGGTATTAACCCCACACCAGCTCCACAGGGCAGCAAGGAATAAATCCAGCTTTCTCAGGCTTTTTGCAAACTATCCTAAACAAGATAAAAAAAACACCTTCACTTCTTTGTGTTTGACGTTTACAGATGGTCACAAAGTGGGCCACACTTAGGAAAATATTTAAGAATAATACAACTTTTCTGGAAGGTCTAGTGTAGTTTTTCAACAAACTATTTTTCAAGTGCTCCGGGATTGTCCTGTCTTCTAGTTTTTAACTGAGAACTATATTTTTTTTTTATTTAAAATATTTTTACTAAACTCATTATATATATATGTATTTATAGTATATAAATTTATATGTATTTATAGTATATAAATACATACATATATATAATGAGTTTAGTATATTAGTATATATATATATATATAATCATAGTGAACATATGGAGATTAAAGGACACTGAAATGAAGTCAGTTCTGTCCTTCTACCATGTGGATTGGGGTATTGAACTCAGGTCACCAGGCTTGGCAGCAAGCACCTATATAAACTGAGCCATATTGCTGGCCTTGAGAGCTAGTTATTTGCTTTTAACTCCAGCACTTTTCCTACATAACTTACAGCCACGTCACAGAATCATTATCTTCGCTAATTGGAAATTTTACTTTGCGGCTGCTTTGCATTTGTTTTGCATGTAATTGCTAGTATTTATTGCCCCGTCATCAGACTGATCAACAAAACACTGGCGTGCAGGGTGCATGTTAGGGCAGAGGCGAGCTTCGGTGGGGTGTGTTTCACAAAAGCAGTGAGTATTTGGTGAACAGTTTTTACAAGGACCAACCATTTCACTCCACTAAGCAACTCTGAAATGGCATGGCTTAGGCCCACTGGTATCCTCACCTATCATTCACCCCTTTATCCCTTTCCATACGTTTCGATGGCAATCTTAGTTAAAAATGACAGCTCATTTCATTGCCATATCCAACACTCCATAGACCACTTTTCCACTCTGGTCTCTTTCCCAGCACCCATGTACTATCTGTTCTGTTTACTCATTTGTTCATTATCTCTCCTCCTCTCTCTTCGTCATAAGAAAACCTGCCTGAAAATGGAATGCTCTGCCCATTTTGTTCAGGGTTTATCACTGTGCTGGGCTGGAGCTCTGAGCTTAGCCACTCCCAAAACACGTGTAGAATGAGTAAGTGAATGAACAGACAACAGAGACACACCAGCATCCCAGAGGTCAGAGAATGTGGCTGACCAGACTAGGTTGTAGGTGCTCTGCCTCATTAGGAAAGACCAAGAGATTCCACCACGGTTTGGTTAGGGGATGCCTAGAGCCCTCTGTGAAAAGCATAGGAATAAGGGAACCAGTGATACAGGAGATTAATAATGTCTGCCCTGGGGCATCAGAAGTGTTCACAGGAACAATGGATGTTTGATTTGGAGTAAACACTTCATCTTCATTTATTTATGCTTTTTCAGAGGGGTTATCACTCTGTAGGCCAGGCTGGACTTTAACTTGAGGCAATCCCTCTGTATGAGCTTCTTGAGGGTCAGGATTACAAACATGAGCTCCGAGGCTCAGTTTAGGTACTTACTATCATAAATCTTATTTCTATCATACAAATAAGAATTTCAAGTAAACACATCTTTAGGAAGCATATCTACACATTTTAGCAGTCAGGAGGTAGAGACAAGTGGATTACGAGTTATCAGTCTCAGCTACATGGTGAGTGTAAAGCCAGTCTGGGCTACATGAGAATCTGTCTCCAAAACTAAACAACAAAACCCACTGATTTAATGTTTGTAGACAGAAGACAAACCAGGGCTTTCAGAAGGAAAGATAAGAAAAGAAGCATTTGGGCAGATACACAGAGAACTCACACACTTCCCACCATGGCATCCATGAAGTATCTCCACATAGTCCCCATTTCTGGACAAGCTCCTGTCTCAGATCGTGACACAGCCTGAGTCCAGCCCTTCTAACTATACATGTCATCAGACGGTATCCAAGACAGCGCTTTCAAGTTGACACATACCAATCTAAATTCTCAAAATCTGTTTTCTAGAAAAATTCCAACCAAGTTTCCCTCAATTTAAAAAAAAAAAAAAGTCACATTTCAAGTTGATGAAAATAACAAGCCCGGCCAGGAGCTTCCCTGTGCCTGGTTCTCCATCACTCTGAGACACTGAGCTGCATCTGCCTGATGAGCCCCTGTAGAACAAGCACCTGGTGTTGCCAGCCTGGATCTCACCTGGGGCTGGAGAGATCCCACAGTCAGGCCATAGCTGCCTCAGCCTCCTGTTCACTTCCCTGAAGCCCTCCCCTCGCCAGGCTGGAAGAGAGATCTTCATTAGAGCCATCATTCCAGAGGCTGCAAAGCTCTGTGCAAATGGCAGAGATTGCTCAGCAAACATGAGGGTCACCCAGCAGTCTAGATAAATAGACACACACAGAGATTTCCATGACCCAGAAAGCCCTAAGAAAATATGGTTTTTACATAGCGAAGAGGAAAAAAAATGATATCTCCCATCTAAAATAGCTGATGAGTATTTTTCCCTTCCATTTGGGCAAAGTAATAGTTTGGGGACGAGCAGGGAATTGGGCTCTCTGTAATTCCCTAAGGAGTCATTTGTGGGAGTGATAGGAGCCAGGGAGAAGCATGGGTTGCCTGGGAGGCTCTCCTGCAGTGGGATCGGGCCAGGCAAGGAGGAAGCACAGCCAGGGTTATTTTCAGTAGTGTTCTGTGTCTGGTGAAGCTCTGTGTGTTTCCTGAGAGTGAGCACTGCACCCCTGCCCCCATAACCCATCCCTTCCTGTTGGTCAGCCTTCCACACCATGGTTTGTGATAATTCCTTGATAAGATCATGCATCTCACCCTTACGCCCCACACACACACACACACCGTTAGACTGTGATGACAAATTCTGCAGGCTCCCCTTGCGCTCCCCACATCCCCTACATCCTGCCACGAACACATCTCTTTGGTGTGGTCTTCAGCTTCCCAACACAGTTGTGGAAGATCAACACATTTCTCTGCTTCCCTCACAAACCCCTCCCTGCTCTGCATGCCATGGTTTGGTGTCTGGCCTATTTGGAGGAGGTGTTTATTTCTGATATATGATTACATATGTTATATGTACACACACACATACACATATATATATAGTGCTAAGTTTCACTAAAGGCTGGTTGTAGTGGCTTTGTGGTGTAATGCAGTCTCAAGGGCTGGTAGGGATGCTGAAGATTGGGGAATACTTGTGTTGACAAGTTACAGAGTCATGAGCAGTGTGCACGAGACCAGATGCATTTTTGCATTTTTTATGATACCAAATCATCTTCATTCATTCACACATTTTGAAAACTGGCAACAGCAAATCTTTGTAACTCAGTTTCTTCCTCCACAGCAACTCCAAGTATCACAAGTCCTGACCCATGCTGTAAGCTCCAAAATGGCATTCACATCAATATTTTAACATGAAACCTCTTAAAGCATGTACTCTTTATTCTTCATTAATGCAGCAAGTACCTAGCCAAAGCCACTGATGGAAGGAATGGTTTAGTTTGGTTCATAGTTAGAGGGCACAGTCATCATGGAGGCTGTCAGAGGTATGAATCAGCTGTCACACTATCTCCATAGTCAGGAAGCAAAGAGAGATGAACGCTGGTGCTCAACCCATTTCCACACATTAGTCAGTCCACCATCTCAAACCATGGACTGTTGGCACCCACAGTTAGGGTGGGTTTTCTAAACCTGTTAAGTTTCAAAGCATGGACGAATGTCTCACTGAGGTGCCCAGTTAAGATGTCAAGGTGGACCTGGCAGTCAGGTTCTCCCAGCATCCCTCAGTTACAGCATACCTGTTACATTGTATGGCTGGCCCACCCTGTTCCCTACCCTAAACTCTCCAGCCCAGGAGGCTAGGCTTCTCTTCCTTATATAATCCTGACATTTTGGTTACCCACTCCTTTTGTATCTTGGGCTTCCTGGATGCTCCACTTAGTTCTTCTATCTCTTCTCTCTCATCCCCTCCCCTTCCTCCCACATGACCCAGCTCAGTCTAGTCATTTCTACTTTTCTCTTAGTTGTCCCTGCATCTGGCTATGCTATCCCTTCTGTCTATAATAAACTTTCTCCTCCACCATACCTAGGAACAGCCATGTCCTTTCCTTTCCTTTCCTTTTTATTTTTTTATTATTCAGAACCCAATCTAGAAACTCCCTTCTAGACATGCTCAGAGGTTTGTCTCTTACATGTCAACTTGACCGTGGATATTGACCATTACAGCAGAAAACTACTCACAGATAGTTTCAGCACTGATAACCCAGGTCAGCAGCGATTTTAACTGTTACAGGATAAAGAAAGGAGTGTCCCCAGCATTGACTGAAACTGTCACGGGAGGATTACTTTTTAGAATGCATTCTTCGTGAATGATGATATCTAGGTAGTATACCTAAGATCCTTAGCAACAAACACTAAGAATTCAGGTCACCCTAATCAGTTTGAGCAATTTGAGGCCAAGGTCAGACCACACGTTGCAACTACACCCCAAGTGACTGCTCATTCTCAGAGACATGAATTGCCAAAAGATGACTGAGTGATCAAGAAGTCAGCACAAGGAAGGAGGGGCAGCTCCTTGCTTCTTCAGGTATGTGAGGGATCGCCATGGAGGAAATCACAGTACTCTCTACCCTCCAACTCATCCAGTTCCACGCCTGGCTTTCACTGCCTTAGGCATGTCTTCCACTTCTGAAAGGGGTGAATCCACTCTCAAGGGTGGTAGAGAAACGTTGAGTTCTATCAACTCCAGGATGTCAGCAGAGATCTTTATGCCCTTTACTGTCTTCTACACACACTAATAATTTTTAATTGAATTATTTGTTTTTTGGATGGTGGAGGTTTCTAGGTCCTAATACTATCTGTGTCCACAAATGAACAGTTTCTCTCCTATTCTGTAGCTGTCTCTACTCTGATAATTGTTCCTTTGCTGAGTTGAGGCTTTTTAGTCTGATGTATCCAAGCCCTTTTTATAGCTCGTATTAAACTATTCATGAGTAGAACCCTTAGGAGCCAAACACCTCCCATTAGGCCCATTACCCAACAGTTTTCATAAGGATTGAGTTCCCAATGTGTGCTTTTGTGGAGACCAAAAAACCATTGTGGACTCCTTTCTAATTGTAATTCCACCACTAACATGCAATAATTAAAATGAAAAGACCTAGAGAACATTCCACATCAAGGAAGTCTAAGGTTCAAAGAGATGTTCCCAAACACATAGAGATGGTTAGTTCTAATCATCACCTTGACACTGCCTAGAATCACCTGTAAGTAGACTGAATGAGGGACAGTCTTCAGTGGGTTGGCCTAGAGGCATGTAGGTGGATTATCTTAATTAAGTTAATTGATTTGGAAAAACCCAGCCCACTGTGGGTGGCACCATCCCTAAAGCTGGGGGTCTTGAGCTATATATAGAAGAGTAAAGAAATGGAGCTGAGCACAAGCACACAAGTAGGCATTCATATTCTGTGTATGTGTCTGTCTCTATCTCTATCTGTCTCTCTCTGTGTCTATATCTGTCTGTCTCTGTCTCTCTGTCTCATGGTCTGTCTCTGTCTCTCTGTCTCTCTCTCCTGTTGTTATGACCAACTGCTTCAAGCGTCTGCCTCTATGACTTCCCTGCAATGATGAACTATAATCTGGAACTGTAAACTCTCGCCCCCAAATTACAGGATATTTTATCAGAGCAGCAGAATGAAGCTAAAATGATGCATCATAGCATTTCAAAATGACTTCTATCTGATGTTAACAGGTATTGTGAAAGGGGTTGGTGATCAAGTGTGCCTTAGGGACACTGATTAAATCAAACCTTTTCACTACAATACTTCTCAGAACCTTTAATAGGCAGAGAAACAAAGCCTATTTCTCAAACACCAGGAAAATATCTACAGTCATATTGCATGAAAAAAAAATGGGGAACTGATATTTGGTGCTCCTTCCTAGTAAACATATCCTCTGCTGCCTGTGTGAGCTGAGTTTGTCTCTCCAGAATAGACATGAACTCCTTCCATGTAAGCCACAACCCCCTGTATGGCCTGCATATCCACCTGGATTATTTTATTTCTTTTGTCTTATATCATTTTCGGTAGCTCAGGAAGTATAAGTTCATTTGGTAGCCCAGTATTGTGTGATCCCCTAGCAGGGAAAGTCATTTTCACACCAAGGAAAACAGTCAGGGCTGGAGATATGGCTCAGCCATTAGTAGCACAAACTGCTCTCGTGGAAGACAAAAGTTTGGTTCCCAGAACCCACGCTGGGCAGCTCACATCTGCCTGTAACTTCAGCTGCAGGTGTTCTAACACACTCTTCTGGCCCCCAGGAGCATGTACATACCTCTAGAGACACACATCTCTCTCTCTCACTCTTTCTCTTTTTCACACACACACACACACACACACACACACACACACACATTCACCCTCTCACACACACATAATTCAAAACAAAATAAACCTTAAAATAAGAAAAGCATCAGAATTCATCTGTGATGGCTTCCTGACTGTGGCCAGCTGCCTCACTGTCTTTACTCACAGCTGGAACCATTCTCACTAATAGGCCTTCTTCACGGTGGACTCTCAAATAGTGAGTCAAAATAAAGCCTGGCTTCCTTCAAAAGTAAAGAGAAAAGAGTCATGATACTGAGTGCAAATCTCGAGTTTGTTAATATCTTTTTTAATGTGTGTGCCAGACCTTACTACCAAAGATTTTTGAAAGATTAATTTAATCCCTCACCACTGATGTATGTGTGTGTGTGTGTGTGTGTGTGTGTGTGTGTGTGTACATGTGCACCCAAAGTAGTCCATGGAGATGAGAGGTGCTGGAAGATTCCCTGGAGCTGGAGCTACAGGCAGGGGTAAGTGCCCAGCATAGGTACTGAGAACCAGACTTCGGTGTTCTACAAGAACAGAGCTTGTGCTTAACCACTGAGCTATCTTTCTGGCCCCTTGCTCCCATTAATATTCTTTTATACCATGAAGCATAATCCAACTGGGACTTTTCCCCTCCTTGCTTTCCAAATGAAGAGGCACAGCCAAATGACCCTTTTAAAATAACTATATCTATATCATCAATGTCATGGCCAACAATTCTTTGATCTCCCTTTGCAAGGGCAGAAACGGCCTGCTAAGTCAATGGCTTACCTGGAGTCAGACTTCCCAGCTGTGGATCTGGGTCCTTCCCTGGAAGCCTCCACACACCTTCCTGTGCCCTTACACACACTGAGGTAGAGTCAGGAGTTAGCCATCTTCCCAAGTGTCTTCACTGCACTTAGACAGATAAGACAACTACCAGCCCTCACTCACACAAGGTTTGCACAGACCACTCTTCCCCGTTCCTTAGCTCAGTGCTCGCTCCTAGGCACCCTGACCTTCCAAATATAAAGAACAAAGCCTTATTCCCGGCTGCCAGCATGATCACCAAAGCCACGACCCTTTAGAGAGCAACATAAATTCCTATCAGGTCCATACTCTGTCACCATGTGTGTTGGAGCTCACTGCCCATCCTGCCACAACCAATCCATGCCACTTTGGTCATGATTGAACAGCCTCAGGGAAAATCGTTGGCTCATTCAGCTTTGCTTCAGCTGCAAGCAAAACCTGCCAGACCTCATTCACCTCTTTCCCTCTCTCCCTCTTCTCTCCCCTGTCTGTGGCTTTCAGACAGCCTTCCCCGGGGAGCACTGTGTCTCCTGTGGTTGGACTCTGCATGCATATAGAAATACTATCTACATAATTTATCACTCCCAACACATTTCCTTTCCTTCTTTACAGGAATATGGACTGCTATCTGTATCAGGGGAGCCTAGGAGATTTTCATATTGAATTTTGATATTGATTTCATATTGAATTTTCATACTGATTTTCATATTCATATTGAATATGCTTTGGTATAAATAGGTCATTTGCCAATCACTGAATAAACTTTTCTTTAACACCTCCATGTCATTGCTAACATTTGTTCCCTGACTCAGAAGGACCATTTCTCCTTACTTCCTTCTGACACTCATCCACCAGTAAAAGACTTTGGTTACTTCACTTTTCCTGTTAGAATCCCATCTTCTCATAGGATGTAGCCTAGGAGGTCTGGAATGCCTCCATCCCAGGCTGGAATGGTATGTGCTCTGTGCTTGAGCACTTTGAGCCCCTACTTCTGCAGTCATAAAATCTGGTTCAGGAATATATAGATGATGTATGCAAGTTGATAATAACCAGCCAAGAACTTCTGCTAATATTGCTAAGGAAGTATCTTCTTTGTATGGAGATGCTAGGGTGGCAGAATATAATTTCACCTCTACAGAAACTTTCCCTGTCCCAACTTGAACAGGATACAACAAATGGTGATTATGGTGATGGTAATGATGGTGATGGTGGTGATGGTGGGTGAGGGTAATGGTGATAATGAGTGATGGTACTGGTGATGATGATGGGTGACCATGACGGTGATGATGGCCTAAGTTGGCTTGTGGTGTTAGAGCCTGTGCCACTTCATCCTAGTCCTCCTTTGGATTATTGCTACATAACTTAAGAAACAAAGGGCCACTGTAGCACATGACTTAAAAGGATACTATCCATTATGTGAACAAATGAGTCTATTCACCCCTTCATATCTTAGAAGAACAGAAAACAGAGAGGGAACTAGAATCAGGCCTGGGTTACAAACCTGTAAACTCATTCTAACCCCTAACTGTCCTCTTTTATTACAGGTAGAACTGACCACCACAAATTTTCACAACCTCTCAACCTTTCACTTCCCCTAGTCTTATGGGCTTGTGACCATCTCATGTTACAGCAAGTATTCAGTCCAGCCTCAAAGTCCACAATCATAATAGTGTCAGTGCTGTTCAAAAGTTCAAGTCTCTTCAAGGCAGCATCTTAACTTTGAATTCCTATTAAGCTAAAAAGCAAGTTACATCTTTCCAATGTGACAGCACAGGGTAAACATTTCTATTTCAGAAAGGAAGGGATGGGAAACGGTGACAGAACAACTGGACAAAGGCAAGACCAAAACAAACACAAGACAAACAACTCCGTGTCTGGCATCTGAGGCTCATGATGATATCATCTTGGCACCAACAGACCCAGGAAACCCTACTTCTCTAGCTCTATTGTCTATGGCATGCATGGTCTCTCTCATGTGGCTCTGCTCAAGGCCTTCAGTCTTCCTCAGTGAACAGCCCATGTTTCTAGAATCTCACATCCTAGAATCCCCACTGTAATGTGGGCTTCGCATGCACGTCTTTACCCATAGCATACTCAGGAAGGAGGTGCATGCATGCACGCAGTCTAACTCTGTTACGTGTTACCTAGCCTCAATGACTTTCCTGAACCTTGGTGTAAGCCTTCACAGATCCTTACTCTTGGGTCTCGCATGCCTGCAAAACCAGGTCAGGGTGAAAACTGACACCAAATTCAGCTGTCAAGTTAAGATGTAAGAACAGAATACTTGCCTGAACAAACCTGGGAAAACATTCTCTAAAGTGTGCCTGCTTGAGCAAGATGTTATGGAGGCCCTCTTTTTCAGTTGGTCTCTTTTCTTTAAAAAATAAAAACAAAATGTTTATTGAGGTACTATACAGCAGATATTTTAACATACTACAAGCATTCCGGGCTGTGAATTTTCCATTAGTCATTCTTAAATGTGCATTTTGAAGATGAAATTAAGATTAGAATATGGAAATAAATGAAATTACCAAACTAACTACATTGTAAATAATTGAAGTTGAGTGAGAGACTGTAATGAAAGGTAATGCCCCATCAGTGGAAGGATGGCTGGGTAGCAGTTTTGGTTATTAGCTTTGAACTAATGCAAAATTGTTTTTAAAAAGTATTGTGCAACCTAAAATTGTGTAAGCATATTTCATGATATTTCAGTGTTTGCATCATAGATACTCTATATAGAATATCAAAAAAGTTAACCTGGTTTAACATTAAACTTCATATTCATCATTCTGTTTTCAAGTAATTATGTATTTGAAATGATTAATTGAGGGATTAGTCAATCTATAAGAGAAAAATCACTTTCTTTTACACTTAGACCTGCAAAATTTTTATTGAAACAAAGTTTCTGCACTACTATTTTTGTTCTGTTTTTTTTTTCTTTATTGATACTTTTATTTTTTTAGATTTTCACATAATATATTTTTTTATCTTATTCTTTCCCCTCCTTCAACTCCTCCCATATCCCTCCAACTCCATGTCCTTTTTCTCTTAAAAGCAAAAAGCAAACCAAACCAAATCAAATTAAAAAGAGCACACATATACAAGTAAGAAAAAAAAAATGGAGGGCAAGACAGTTGGCAAAATGGTTAAAAGAATTTGTTGCTATTGTGCCGGGAGCCAAAGCTATCTATGGAAGCCAAAGTCAAAGCTATCTAGTGGAGACAAAGGTAGTTACTGAAGCCAAAGCCAAGTAGAGAGCAAAGGTCATTTAGTGGAGACCTAAAGCTATGTAGTGAGAGAGTAATCTAAGACCCTAAATCATGGGTGATAGATTGTGAGGACATCCATTTGTTAGAGCATCCGTAAGATATCTTTAGAAACCATCCTTATGGTATCTTGCAGGTACAATATTTAACCCATGAAAGCACTCTTCCTATTTCCTGCAGCAGTAGATTAACCTTTCCTGCCTTCTCCCTATATAAGTTGGGTAAAAATTTCTAATAAACGGAAGCCTTGATCAGATGAACAGACTTGGCTTTCATTCCTGTGTCTCTTGTCCCTTCCCCCCCCCATTCCTTCCAATCTCTCCACCTTAGGAACCCCACTGAAGCCCCGAGGGTTGGGGCACTATTGCAGAGGACCCCAGTTCAATCCCCAGTACCCACCCAGACATTCACAACCATCTGCAACTCTAGTCTCAGGAGTGCGGTTTATACACTCGTGTCACTCCACTGAAGAAAATTGGTTTTTCTTCTCCCAGCAGCTCTCAATTGCAAGTAACTTCTTGGCTAAGAATGGGTGGGACTTTGTGCCCACTTCCTCTTCTCCATGCTGAGATTTTGTCTACCTTGAATTTGTGCAGACTTGTGTATGCAGTCACAGTCTTTATGAGGTCAAGTGTGCATCAGCCCTGCTGTGTCTGGAAAACACTGTTACCTGATGTCTTAGTTAGGGTTTCTATTATTGCAATAAAAAACAACAACAAACGAATAAACAAAAAAATCATCATGACCAAAAAGCAAGCTGGGGAGAAAAAGGATTTATTTGGTCTACACTTCCATAACAGGACAAGAACTCAAACAGGGCAGGAACCTGGAGGCAGGAGTTGATGAAGAGGCAATGGATGGGGCGCTGTTTACTGGCTTGCTCATCATGGCTTGCTCAGCCTGCTTTCTTTTTTCTTTTATTCTTTTTGTTTTTGTTTTGTTTGTTTGTTTGTTTGTTTTTCAAGACAAGGTTTCTATTTGTAGCCTTGGCTGTCCTTGGCTCACTTTGTAGAGCAGGTCGGCCTTAAACTCACAGAGATCTGCTTGCCTCTGCCTCCCCAAGTGCTGGGACTATAGACATGCATCACAGTTCCTGGCTCAGCCTGGTTTCTTATAGACCTCAAGACTACAGCCCCAGGATGGCACCACCTAAAATTGGCTGAGCCTTTCCCTTTAATTAAGAAAATGCCTTAGTGCCAGATCTTGTGGAGGCATTTCCTCAATTAAAGTCCCCTCCTTTCAGATAACTCTAGTTTGTGTCAAGTTGATATAAGACTAGCCAGCACACTTGGAGTCATCCACCATTTCTGTTATAATCTTTTCATTTTTCTCTTCCCATAATCCCTGAGTCTTGAGGGCATGGAGTTGATGATGACATCTCATTTAGGGCTGATGGCTCCAAAGTCTCTCTGCACACTGCCCAGTTTTAAGTCTGTGTTAATTATCACTTACTTCAAGAAGAAGCTTCTCTTATGTAGACTGAGCCATGCAAATTTCGTAATTGAAGTGAGGTTAGTTCCAGAACTTTAGATGGATAAGATCTTGCCATCCAGGCACTTTTCCCTTTTCCCTGGGGCCAAGTGTTCATTTACTGCCTCTTGCTCATCAACGACACTAAGCTAACAATTACAGCTACTTTTTCTGATCTTATACTACCTCCCCACCCAAAACTTTAATTCTGTTCTTGCTCTTGCCCTCTCTGACTGCAAACTTTTCACAACCTTCTGCTTTCTCTCATTGTTAATCTGACAAAGAGCAATGAGCAATGATCATACCACTGCCTGAATGTTTTACTATCAAGAAATTTCCTGCATTGAGTAAATTAGTCCACTGATTTTGTGTTCTTCCTCATTCCAGTTTTCAGGATATGAATAGAACACAAATTATGAGAATGTGACAGGGATGGTCTCTAATCTTGATTGATTCTTTGATTTGTTCTCAAACTTCTTGAGTACAGTCAGTAAGGTTTACCTGCATTAAGACTTAAGTTGGTCTGACACAGCAGAAATTTGCTTCCTCTAACTACCCTCTACATCTCATGGACTTTATAACCTCCTAAAGTGGTGCTGTTAGCTGGGCATTGAGTGTGCAAACACGTGAGCTGATGAGGCATATTTCGTATTCAAGGCACATGACAAAGGTGTCAATGCTTTCAGTGGTGAAATGTCACTACTGATGGGTCAGGAACGTGACCAAAATGAAGGCTTCTCACCCAGGACTGTGTCCCCTTTGCAAGAAGTTCACATCTGGTGGATGTGAATACTGGTGTGTCTACAGCTGAGACCAAAGAAATCCTGGTATATCGTCCTAAGGCCCATCTCAAACGCTTATCTTGCCTCCCCAAAAACTTCAGTAACATTCTGTGCTCCCTTCTAAGCTCCTGTTACATATGACTGGAAGTTCATGCCTTCATTCTATGGAACCATTACACCTTACCTAGAAGTTAATGGGCTGTTTCTGCCCCCTCCTCATGAAACTCTAAACTCCAAAAAGACACCTTTGTCCTGCTAAAGCCTGTTTGCTTTGCATAAAGCTGAACTCATCATGTGCCCCTGTGAACACCTACACCATTCTCACCATTGGGGAGGTGTGGGGATGTATATTTATTAGTCTTCCAGTACTGTGTAACAAATCATCCCCAACATATCAGCCTAAAGCAAAAGCACAGTTTCTGAAGGGAAGGAATCCAGAAGCACTCAGCTATGTGACCTGTGATCTCTCACACGGAATTGGAGTCAAGATGTCAGGCACAGCTGCTGTCACCTATAGGTCTGGTGGGACCTGTAGTTTCTGCTCTGACACGGCTCTGACTCATGCTGGGCACAGTGTTTGAAGCTCAGAAAACAATACTTGCAAGGCTGATGCAGGAGGATTGCCAGAGGTCAGGGCCAGCCTAGCCTACAGAAGAGTCCCAGTCTCAAACAAAACAAAGCAAAGCAAGATGGTGACTGATGTCAGAGGGCTGATGGTAGGGGGGCTCTGTCAGGCAGCTCAAGCCTCCCACCCCCACCGCCACCCCAGCTGTTCGGATCTCCTTATAACATGGAACCTGGCTTTGCTCAGAATGACAGCAGGGAGAAAGCATGGAGGAAGCCAGTATGACTTAGGTTTTAATGCCAGACTTCCTACACTCAAGAGAAGAGAGCTGGTGAGTGTACACTATCTGGGAAAGGAAGAGTCTTAATATAATTTAAAGATCCTGTTTAAAACTGTAAGAATGATCTCCCCTATCAGTGGACTGGAGAAGGGTCATGGGAAGAGAAGGAGGGAGGATGGGACTGGGAGGGGAAGAGGGAGGGGGCTACTACTGGGATACAAAGGGAATAAATTGTAATAAATAAATAAAAAGAAAAGAGAAAAAAAAAGGAAAGAACCCTGTCCATTACATTCACTATCCACAAGAAAATCCCTTCCCGTTGCCCTACGAAAGGCTCTTAATCCCGCTCAGCTGCAACCTGGTTGTTTTTCCCTCCAAACACAACAAACTCTGCAGCAGATCTTGTTATTACTCTTGCTCCTCAAAAACTTAAAACCATATCTACAGCCACCTCCATCCGGGACAAAATATTCCATAGCATGTAATTTATGTAGTATCTGCATCTCTAAATTTTCTGCCCTTGTCTCTAGTTTTCTTTCGGCATTACTTTTTCTATTTTAAAATTTACTTTCCCTTCACTATAAGCTTTGCATGCTAATGAGCTGCCTCCAACCTTGTTTTTATTTTTATTTTTTGTTTTGGACAAGAGATGCTCTAAAAAAAATAAGTACAAGCATATAAATGTACACATGCATACACATTGAAAATAAGTCTCTTGATTTGCTTATCTATATCCCCAGAGTCAGCACATTAAATCTTTTAAGGGAATCCAGGTCATTGTACCTGACAGAGCCTGTAGTAAAGAGACTCTTGATGGCACTTAGGATACCCATGGACACCCATTTCTCTCAGTAGTGTGTCATGCTCAGTCACCAACCATTTCACTATTTCCTTTATTTAACCCTCAGGATGTCCTTCAGAGTAGGTACTGCCACGATCCCCAATTGTCTGATAAAATTTTTTTCAGGTGCAGAAAAATGGAATCAGGGTCACCTTCCAGAAAGCAGTGGAAAAACCAAGATACTAACCTGAGTTCTCCAGCAAAGCTACATGCTGCTGCTGCTGCTCTGGAAAAATAGGTTGTAACACATTGCCAGTAAGATCAAAGCTATGCCAGAGACAACCTAGCAGCATTTGCCATTTTTACCAAGTACACCAAGAGGAGGCCAATAAGCCATGGTGGGCTTGGCTGGATGGGCGTGGGATAGAATAAGCCATGGTGGCTGGTAAGATAATGGGCTACAGAGCCAGTGAACAAGATAAAAGATGCTGAATTTGTGTGCTCCTTCTGTCTCGTCTGTCTCTCCAACCTTAATGTCTGCCATGAGGACAACTGTCTTATGTTGTCTGAAAACGATACTAGACAAACAGGAAGTGCCTAAGTCAATCAAATAATTCAGCTAAGTAATTAAAAAGAGGGCCCCTTAGAGACAGGCTGGGGATGGAGGGGAACATGTAAAGAAAGGGGAGGAAGTGGAAAGAAGGAAGGAATGAAAAGGAATAGGAAGGAATGAGAGGCTTATGAATATACCTAGGGAGAAAACAGAAGAGCTTCTCCAAGACTCCCCCTTGTCACTTTCCCTTTCTAAGCCACCTCAAGCTAATGGAGTTGAATCAGTTTGATTCCCAGGCTGGGACACATTAAGCTGTGTTTGCAGGTGAAAAGGCTTGATGCATATGAAAAGGTCAATTCTCGAGTGTGCCTTGTCTTTTCCCCGATGGGCACTGGCATTGGAATAGAAAGTAATTTTGGCTGGGTATCACTTTATCACCATTAGAACCTCTAATAAGTGATATGTCCCAAACCATAAATATTAAACCTGTTCTGGAGAAGAGATCAATAGATGAGAGCTGGCCACTTTCAGAGGGAGCAAAGCTTGGTAGATGAATGTAAATGAGCTGAGGAAAGATTAAAAAAGGGGCAGGCATCCATTGTCCATTCTGTCTGATCTGGGCTTAGGTTGTGAAGAACATAGAAGGCTCTGCTGAGGTGTTAAGGGATTGAAGGACATTGACTGGGGCATGATGTCAGCACATCAAAAGACAGTGAAAGTAGTCAGCACGATCAATGACAAAGGCCCACCCTGCACACTCAGCAGTCTAGAGCATCTTGTGTAGAAAGAATAGTTCAGAGGCCCATTCTGAGTTCTAACAAGAGTGCTACCTTCAGTTAATAATGTCTGCCACAGGCACACAGAAGAATCACAGGACGACATGACACATGATTACCATGACTGGACTACTTTGCAATCCCATCATTAGTACCCTTCCCAACACCTTCTCACCAGCTTCTGTCATTTCCTATGTCCTGTTATTCCTGGAACCTGAGATGCAAACTTTCACAATTGCCCAGGACACAGCTGTTGTGTCAGTTTCTTTAGATAAAACATTGCATCCTGGATAGAAATCCATTAAGCTCAGGTTGTAAACAACTCAATAGCTTCAGGAAGTTTCTGAAGCTGACCAGATTCACTAGAGCCCCCTCCTTACCTAAGCATGTTTAAGCAGTAAGGATAGAGAGACCAGCTCAGTTGCCTAGAGAACTCTCAAACAAGTTGCCTAGTTAAGGCTTAGCTGCCTGGGAGAGACAGAGACCAGCCCAGATACCTGGAAAAGGTTCAGAGTACCCAACCACAGCCACCTGAGCTACCTGGAAGAGACACTGTCCAACCTGTCAAGCTGCCTGCAGGCTATGCTGTGTGCTCCAGGTTTTCAGCTTTAGTGAGCTGACACCTATGTTGGAGTGGGATTTGATGATGCAGCAGTATTTGAGTCATTTCTGCTCTTATAAGTAACAGCAACAAAACCCATGGTTCACCAAGTTGAATTTTGTGGTGTTAGTACTTTGGTCTGTCATCATTTCCCTATCTGCTGTTAGTAGTTGTTTGTTTACATCTCTTCAGGAATAGTGTCACACGACAGTAATGAAGCAGTTCAGGAAGTGTGTCCTCCCAGGTGCCCACTGTGAGCATTTCTGAGTTCACTCCTTCTCTCCCTTCTGGTGAACAAATAAATGTCCAGTCTCGGAAAGATCTGCACCAGGAATGGGGTGAGGAAGCCATTTAATCCTGTGTAAATATTCCCTTAATAGATAAAGAAGCACACCCCACCCTCCAGATCTGCTGTGTAAGGCTGAACTGTCTCTAAATAGAACATGGCTTTGGGTTTGTCCATAGGGGACCTGCATCAGCAATTCCGTAAGTAAGCCACCGGGCAAAAGCGACTTTCTCTCCAGCATTCTTTACCCCTAGAAAATCACAGCTATGCAAAGAGAAGCAGGTAAAGGAGATGGGGTAGCAGCATAGGGGACGAGGAAGAAGCAGGAAGTAGGTGAGGCACTGGTTTCCCGTCTCAGGCTCACAGTTGCTCTCCAGCCCATGGCCCTGGCCCCCTGGACTGTGAGCATGCTGTCTGTCTCTTCCCCCAAAGTGCCCCATGCTTTTTCAACAGTGACAACTCAGTTTTTCTAAAGGCATTAGCTCGTAGTCACTACCTACAGAAGGTGCCAAAAGCCTAGCATGCCATTAGCATTCTATCCTAGTGATCTTTCTCAACCATCTACCCCTCGGGAATAAAAGCAATGGCCAGCAGCTGTGGAGTACTAGGTATGTTCTTGGCACTTTGCAAAGCATCAACACAGGTCACTTGAGTAAGGACAACCATTTGACAGGGCCATATTCCAATTGTTCAAATGCAGAAATGGGCTCAGAGAGGTCAAGAGTTGCATACACAGTAAAACAGACCCTGTTACTAAAGAAGCAGCAGGGCCATGTTTAAGACTGAGCCCTGGCTGCTCTTGCAGAGGACTTGATTTTAGATCCCAACACCCACAAGGTGATTCATGACCATCCATAACTACAGCTCCATGGAATCCAACACCTTCTTCTCACCTCCTCTGGCACCAGGTTCTGCACATACATGTACACATACATGGAAGAAAAATACATATATGCATAAAACAAAATATTTTTTAACAAACAAAAACAGATCCAAGCCATCAAGTTGGCTTAGTGGTTTAAGGTACAAGCCAGAATGAAGTTTAAAATCAAAAGTTCATGGAGGGATCCCCAGTACTGTGCAAACCAAACAAGGTGGTACATTTGTGACCCCAGTACTTGGGAGGTATAGGTAGGAAGATCAGAAGTTCAGGGTCATCCTCAGCTATAGTTAGAGCAAGGCCAGCCTGGGCTACATGAGGGGAAGGAGCCAATCAAGGCCATCTGAACTATAACTACCCTCCCTGCCACCTGGTTTCATCATATGCAAATAAAAATAACAATTCTGACCTCAGCAGGTGACACAAAGATGAAATGAGATAGTGTGTAAGAAAGCATTCTTGGGTTTGGAGAGACGGCTCAGTGGTTGAGAGCACTTGCTGGTCTTGCAGAGGACCAGAGTTTGGTTCCTAGGACTCATGTTGGGCCATCCATATTTCCATGGGATCCGAACTTCTTCTCTGGCCACTACAGGCACATGTAGACATACACAAACACATCCACACCCACAAATAAAAATAGTTTTAAAGTACTCTAAAAAGCCCTTAAACTCCTGAGCACAGTTCCTCCATGTCTGCTCATAGTATCTTCCTTTTAAACAAGCAGATTTAGACAGATGCCCAGATAGAGAATCAAATGTTATAAGTGTGAACTTTGGAGAGATTAAAAAACAAATCTTCACCCAAAAGAAGCAACCCAAACTGGTGTTCTGAGGAGCCAGGGAACACAGAAATCTTAAAGTGTAGTTAAGTTTGAGAAGATCTATGTCAGGCAGATACCGTCTCCCCACCTGGTCAAGCTCAGATACGCACAGTGACCGTCCAAAGTCACACAACAAATAAATACAGCAGGTGTTTGTACAGAGTTCAGTTGGTGTCTCTGATGCTACTTATTATCATTTCCAGGAAGGAGGTGTTTTTTCACCTGTAAGCACTCTCCACCCTAGCTCACAATCAGTGAGCCCCGGTTCATCAAAATTGACTTCCACTCCCCATAGCCAAGACTCCATATTCACTAGCTTTTCTCCTCAGTTCCCAAGTCCATTATTCTTTGAGAAATCCACAAGGGACAAGAACAGCAAAAATGAAGGGAAGGGCATAGAGAATCCCATCACCTTATCAGCTTTCACCATGCTTGTAACTTCAGGCCATGAGGGAGGAACAAGAGCCATGAGCAATTCTCACAGCATCATCTCAGACACAGCAGGAAATCACAAACACACACACACACTCCTCAGTCCCAGGAGTGAGGGCTTTTCTGATGTGTGGGTTTTCTTACTGTTCCATCTGGGAGATGAGATTCAATGAAAGCAGATATGATAGGCTTAGAAACTCCACAAATTCATGTCTGGCTCACAGATCTCTAGGCAAAGCCCAGGAGACACTACAGTTCCTTGCAGAGAAAGGAAGCTAAGCTCTATCAAGGAGAATTGGAGGCTGTGAAGCTGGGAGGGGAGGGGGACAGGAGGATGAGCCTCTCTCCAGATCCAGAAGGCTGTCCTGTTGTAAGGCTCGGTAGGTAGATTGTGAACTCTAAGGGAAACGCTGTAGGAAGTGGAGTCTACATCAGCACAAAGATGGCATCAACAGAACATAATGCAGTGGGTTGACTGACAGCAGAGTGTCTGAGAGGTTTGGACCCTCCGAAGGAAGGCCAAAGAACATTTCTACACATCTGCAAGAATGAGATTCCCAGATGACACCGTATTCTGTCTAAAACTGAGATTTTGGTTTCAGTGGTATAGTCCAGTTACAGAGGTCCTAGACTGTGGGATTGGAAACTCACTTTCTTGAGCTAGAGACATAACCCAGTGGTAGAGGGCCTGCCTAATAGGCTCAAGCCCTGGCTTCCACAATCTGCTTCTTTGAATGAGCAGTGTCCCCTATAAGCTCATGTACTAAGCACTTGGTCCCCAGTTGATGACACTGTTTGGGAAGGATATGAAACCTTTAAGGGATAGAGCCTTGCTGGAGGAAGTATGTCATTGGGAGCAGGCTTCGAATATTTATATAGACTCTCTCATGTCTTTTGTGCTCTCTTTCTCCCTCTCTCTCTCTCCCAACCTCTGCGAGGGTGAAAAGTGACCAGCCAGCTTCTTGCACCTGCCATCTTCCTATTCCCATGAGTTCCTGCTATGATGGACTAAATTTATCCCTCTGGACCTGTAAACCACAATCAATCCTCTTTTCTCAAGTTGCTTTGTACAGAATGTTTTATCACAAGAACAACAACAAATAAACAAACAAAAAACTAATACAACCACAATCGATCAATCAGTGAATCAATCAATCATACATGTCCTCAGAGCCTCCATCTTACCTTTTTAACTATGTGCCCCACACAGTTACTTCTGAGGATCTGCTCAGGGTCTCAGTTTCTCCTGTGAAACAGGGGTCATAAAGAAGTGTTCTTGTGGAGCTGATATGGGATGCCAATGAACTGAACACCTTTGTAGTACATAGAGAGTATTTTTCACACAGTAGGTGTTCTGTAAGCATGTATTAAGCATCTACAGGTGCCAGTGACCTTCTGAGATACAAAGATGGCCAAACACATACAAGACAGACAGGTCCTCCTTTCTACAAATAAATAAATACATATGATTTCAGATACTCTAAGACCCTTAAGAAACAATAATACAAAGCATGAGAGTATCTTTGAGAAAAGAACAAGGAAACAATGCATAAGGAAGGTTTGTGATACAGGAAGAATATCTTCTGTGTGAGCTTGCCAAATCTAGAAAAGAGGCTGACCATACTGAGTTAAGGGCACCATGGCAAAGGGGATTAAAAACACAGAGGCCCAAGGCAGATCAAGGTTTAGTATGTTAAGAACAAAAGAAAAGACAAGTGCCTGTGAAGCTTGAGGCAGAGAGAGGGAAGGGAAATGATACCAGAGATGTAGACAATATTTCCTCACACAAGACCCTAAAGGTCAAAATCAGAAGCTGGGGTTGCATTCCTAGGCACTGTTGGAAGCGACTGACGGTTTTAAGCAGAGTGAGATGTTGTATAATTTACATTTTAAAGAGATCTTACCCTTAATGTATGAAAGCTGAGTACATGAGTACACGAACCTTCTTGAACAATCTGTCCTTTGACTACCTTCAGTCTCCAAGGCCCTATACTCACAGATACAAGATCAAAGAGCCAGGGGCCCTGTGCAGGCACGGGGCCACCCTAGGCAACTAGCAGCACCGATGCTACACTATTACAGGGCTTTGTTGTCCTGAGCCAATGAGATAGAAAGAAGGCAAAGAGACTGAGGAGGAAGAGGAGAAGAAAGAGTTAAGGAGACAGGTGTGCAGGCTGGGAATGAATCCCACAAAGACTCTCTAGTCCACTCAATGCCTTGTACTGAGCAGTTAGTTGCTGGTTGTTTTATAATTTAAAATTCAGGACTGGTTAACCCAAGATGTGGGTATAAAGGAGCCTCCATCAGTCCTGAGGATACTGTTTATGACAGAAAATGCAGATGAGGACTGGGCCAACCAGAACAGCTTAAGATGATACTTTCCATCTCTACGGTCTCTCTTTTCAACATCCAGGGTAAAGTGAATAGTACTTTTCTCCATCAAACTCCAAACTGCCTTTCTGAGTCCTGGGTACATAAGCAAGGTTGGCTTCTAAATCCCTAGATTCCAAAATCCAACACCCCTTCAGGATAAGTCTTGGAAAGATCAGGGATACAAGTCACATACCTAAACATAATAAAGGCAATATACTACAAGCCTACTGCCAACATCAAATTAAATGGAAAGAAACTGAAAGCAATTCCACTGAAATTAGGAACAAGACAAGGCTGCCCACTCCCTCCTTATCTCTTCAACATAGTACTTAAAGCTCTAGCCAGACAGAGCAATAAGACAACTAAGGGAGATCAAGGGGATACAAATTGGAAAAGAAGTCAAAGTATCACTATTTGCAGATGCTTTGACAGTATACCTAAGTAACACCAAAAATTCTACCAAAGAATTCCAACAGCTGATAAACACCTTCAGCAAAGTGGCTGAAGTTAATGCAAAAAAAAAAAAAAAAAAAAAAAAAAAAAAAAAAAAAAGTAGCCCTGTTGTATACAAATGACAAATGGCCTGAGAAAGAAAATAGGGAAACAACACCCTTCACAAATAGCCACAAATAATATAAAGTATCTTGGGGTAACTCTAACCAAGCAAGCCAAAGACCTGTATGACAAGAACTTCAAGTCTCAAGAGAGAAATTGAAGAAGATATCAGAAGATGGAAAGATCTCCCATGCTCATGGATCAGTAGGATTAACATAGTAAAAATGCCCATCTTACCAAAAGCAAGCTACAGATCTAATACATTTCCCATCAACATACCAACACAATACTTTATAGACATTGAAAGAACCATTATCAACTTCATATGGAAAAACAAAACAAACAAACAAAACCCCAGAATAGTTCAAACAATCCTATACAATAAAAGATCTTCTGGGGGTATCTCTATCATTGATTTACAGAGCAGTAGTAATAAGAATTGCATGGCAATGGCATAGAAACAGACTAGTTGATCAGTACAATTGAATTGAAGCCCCAGAAATAGAACCACATATCCCAGACACTTGTTTTTTGACGAAAAAAAAAAAAAAGTCAAAACCACACAATGGAAAAAAGAAAGCATCTTCAACAAATGGTGCTGGTCTAATTGAATATCTGCATGTAGAAAAATGCAAATAGATCCATACCTATCACCCTGCACAAAACTCAAATTCCAGTGGATCAAAGACCTCAACATAAAACCAGAAACACTAAATTTATTAGAAGATAAAGTGGGGAAGAGCCTTGAACTCATTGCCACAGGAGACAACTTCCTGAACAGAACACCAACAGTTCTGGATCTAATATCAACAATTAATAAATGGGAACTCATGAAATCGAAGAGCTTCTGTAAAGCAAAGGACCTTGTCAATAGAGGAAAACGACAGGCTACAGATTAAGAAAAGATCTTCAACAACCCTACAACTGACAAAGGGTTAATATCTAAAATATATAAGGAACTCAAGAAATTAAACACCACAAACCAAATAATCCAATTAAAAATGGAGTACAGAGTTAAACAGAGAATTCTCAACAACAGAATCTCAAATTACAAAGAATCACTTTGGGCAGAGTGCCAGAATTTTTATGGAAGAAGAGGGAGATAGAAAGACCTGGAGGGGACAGGAACTATGTATGGAGAACAAAAGAGCCAAAATATGTGGGACCAGGGTGTCCTGCACAGACAGATACTCCAAAGAACAACCAAGCATGCAGAGGACCTAGACCCACTGTTCAAAGGAAGCCCATTGACTGCTTGGCTTCCAAATGGACTCCCTAGTACGGGGAACAGGGGCTTTCTCTGACGTGAACTCACTGGTTATCTCTTTGGTCACCTTCCCCTGTTGGACGCAGCCTTGCCAGGCCACAGATGAAGATGATGCAGCCAGCCTTGATGAGACCTGACAAGCTAGTGTCAGAAGGGGAGGAGGTCCTTCCCTATCAGTGGACTAGGGAAAGGGCATAGAGGGAGAAGAGGGAGACAAGGAGGGGGCTGCAATGGGGATACAAAGTGAGTAAATTGTAATAAATATATATAAATAAAATATTTAAAAAAGAATTGAGTTGAGGATTCTTGAAACAAGTGAAAGAGTCAAATCAATGTTTGGTTTATTCCATGTCTTATATAAAAACTACATCAAAAGTTAAATGTGGTTGTGCACGCTGAGGAACCTAGCAAGGCAGAGGCTGGAGGATTCAGCATCAATCTATAGTATATAAAGGGTTTCAATAATAGAAAAACTGAAAAAAATAAGTCTCTTAAAACAAAAAGAATGTATTGGGAATCACAACAAATAAAACTAGGTAGGGGACACACACACAAAGAGAAGCCCTCAGCATCATTAGTTATCAAAGAAATGCAAATCAAAATGTCTCTGAGATTCTATCTTATGCCCATCAGAATGGCTAAGATCAAAAACATAAGTGACAGCACATGCTGGCAAGGATATGGAGAAAAAGGAACACTTCTCCATTGTTGGTGGGTGTGCAAACTTGTACAACCACTCTGGAAGTCAATCTAGTGCTATCTCAGAAAACTGGAAAATCTCTACCTCAGGACCCAGCTATAGCACTCCTGGGTATATACCCACAAAATGGTCTACCATACAACAAGGACACTTGCTCAACTATCTCCATATCAGCTTTATTCATAACAGTCAGAATCAAGAGACAACCTAGATGTACCTCAGCAGAAGAATGGATAAAGAAATTTTGGTACATTTACACAATGAAATACTACTCCATTATTAAAAACAAGAAAATCACGTAATTTGCAGGCAAATGGAAGGAGCTAAAAAGATCATCTTGAGTGAGGTAACCCAGACCCAGAAATACACACCTGGCTTATACTTACAAGTGGACCATATAATACAGGACAATCATATTACAACTCACAGACCCAAAGAAGGTAAGTAACAAGGAGGACCCATGTAGGGGATGCTTAACACCCACTCTGAAGTAAACATTAGAATAGTCAGCAGAAGTGGTTGAGGAGAGGTGACAGGGTAAGAGAGGGAGCATGGAGAGAAATGAGGGTCTATAACAGGCCTGGAGAAAGTGGGCATGGGAAAACAGGAGGCTTGCAGAGAGAAGAGAAACTTGGACAGGGACTTCTCTGTGACAAGCTGGAGACCTATGACAGAGTAGCTCTTAGGAGAATATGAGGGTGACTCTAGCTGAGACTCCTAGTAACAGGGGTCATGGAGACTGAAGAGGCCACCCTCTAACTAGGCACAACTCCTAGTGAAGGGAGGGGAATGCCAACCCATCACAAAAACTTCAACCCAAAATTTACCCTGACAGCAAGATGTTCAGGGACAAAAATAGAGCAGAGATTGAGGGAATGTCCAATCAATGACAGCCTAACCTGAGACTCATGGGAGACAGCCAACCCTTGACATGATTAACAATACTCTGCTTTGCTTACAAAGGGGAGCCTAGCATAGCTGTCCTCTGAGTTGCTCCACCCAGCAGCTCATGGAAACTGATGCAGAAATCCACAACCAATTATTGGGTGGAGCTCAGGGAGCCTTGTGGAAGAGCTGGGAGAAGGACCTAGAGGGGACAGGATACCCACAAGAAGACCAACAGAGCCAACTAATCAGAGTCCAGGGGACTGTGGAGACTGAAGCACCAACCAAGGACCATGCATGGACTGGGCCTAGACCCCCTACACAGACATAGCTGATGGGCAGCTCAGTCCTCATATAGGTTACCTAGTAAGGGGAATGGAGCAGACTCTGACATGGACTCGGTTGGCTGCTTTTTGATCACTTTCTCCTGGTGGGGCTACCTTGCCAGACCACAGGGGAAGAAGATATGCTCAGTCCTGATGTAACTTAACATGCTGGGGTGGGGTGGGGGTTCCTTTTCTCTGAGGAGTAGGGGAGGAGAGATAGGGGAAACAGGGAGGGAGGATGGGACCAGGAGGAGAGGAGGGAACAGAGCTACAACCAGGATGTAAAATGAATAAATTAAAATAGAACCCTGGATTACAAGCAACAAAACATGGGCTGCTGGGTGCCAGGTAATGCCAGGCAATGGCTCTCCCTGGGTATCCTTCACCAGTCACACAGTCCACTTGAAGCATGGTTTGGACATCTGGTGTGTGCCTGGGTTCATAGTCACTTATCTGCACATACTGACTAAGCACCTTCTTGTACCGGGCCCAGCTCCAAGCTTTGTGGTGAACCAAACAGGCACAGCCCTTGTTCTTTTCTCAGTACATTAGTCAACAACCACGTACAAGACAGAGCATGTCCCCAGTCTCCTAGCAAACAAGCAGATGCTGATAAGGGCTCTGGAGAAAACGACAGAGTACACTTCAATGGGGTGTCTCAGAAAAAAAGGGCAAGGAGCCATAAAGTAGGGCAGGCATAGAAACTGGTGCTCTGATAGGGAGGAAAGAGAAACAGGTGAAGGTTGTCAGACACGCTGACAAGCTCTGCAGTGAAAGCAAAAACAGAGAGCACAGTAGAGAAAATGTTCAAAAGTGGATCAGGCTTCCAGATGGCTCAGGCAGCAAGCATCACCAGAATCCAATCACCAGAGCTCACATTTTAAAACAGCCAGTCATTGTAGCATGCTTGGAATCCCAGGGCTGGGGATATGAAGACAGAAGCAGCCTCACCTACAGTTTGCATAGGTGAGGAAACTGAAAACATTCCACTCTGGAGGGAGGCTCCTGCAGACCCAGGAACTCCCTAAAACTTACAAATCCGAGGGATCCAACTCCTTCTTCTGGCCTCCATCAGGAACAAGTGTGATGAAAGCAAAAACACCTGTATGCATAGCTTGTTTTAAAAGACAAGAGCCCCCCCTGCAGAACATGCTCACGGTCTTGACTGCTTTCTTTTCCCGAATGTGGCCCTTGTCATGTGGTCCAAGGTGGCTGCTAGAATTCCAGCCATTAAGCCTATCAGGCAGGAAGCATTAGTTTGAAGACTTGCAGAAACTCACTTCCTGGCTCTGGAACAGTTTTCCCATTTCCATCTGTCTGTTCCTCATTGCTCTGATGTGGCCTGACTGTCCAAATGTGGGTGGAGTGCATTCCATCTGAAGCAAGACACCTGCCCTCTTATGACACAGCTGTATAGAGTTGACTGGGAAACTGACCTTCAAAGACTCCATTTTCCTACTGGTGTGGTGGAGAGGTGCTCTCCAGGGAGCCAAGAGGGTAATTGCTTCTGCCTCTGCTTTGGAGGGCACTGACTTCCATATAATGCCAGCCTCACCTGCAGGTTTAATTTAGCTCTTTTGTCTGCGTCAGGCTCCCTGGAAACCATCCTTTATGTGGTGCCAAACACATCACAAGACCAGCCACTTCTGGCTGAATTTAGACTTGCCCTTTCCACTGAAAATCTTGGGACACTGGGACTGCCTGGTCAGGTACCTGGTCTTCAATCCCTTGAGATCAGGGCTGTCTGGGCTGTGGGCGATCAGATTCTGCCACTGGGTGTCAGCATTGTTTTGTCCTCTTTATGGAAAATGAGCTATTTATGTGGCTGCAGAGTTGTCTGCACAGTAGGTCTGAGCTCCCTTGCGAAGACAGCCATTTCTGGCATGTTGGGCACACCCCCATCATTCCAGAGGCCCAATCCTAGCTCATTTCAGCTCTTTGCCTGGATCACTGCAACCATCCATCCTTCTTTTAATATTTATCTTCAAGTCTACCTTTTCCATGATGCTACAATCAGAGCTCATTTGGAGACTAATGACCTCCCCTGCTGCTCTAAGCTTGCAAGCAAAAGCTAGACAAACACCTGGCAGGAATATTTGTAGAGAAAACACATATAAACAAACACCACACAGATATAAACCTAGGCACACGGTGTCTTTGTGTCTGTGTATACATGAAGGCATGTTTTCGTGTACGGCTAACTGTAACCAGACGCCATGTGATAGCTCGTTGGAGCAGAGCTCCCTGAGCAAGTTCCTCAAACACAAATGGAGCTCTTGCTTCTTCCCTGCTGGAGCAATTCAGTGACTGACTCCCTGTTGTCCATGACAGAAGCTTCTAAGTTATTGTAGCTTGGCAAGCAGTGCTGCATGCACCTGCCTACTCCCAAGCCATCCAGCTCAACTTCCTGTCAGAGACATCGGCTTCAATACAAACAAACTTCCTCAAATCAAATACAACCTCCCCCTCTAGCTTCATGAACCTGAGCTACAACACTCCTCTTCACACACACACACACACACACACACACCACCACCACCACCACCACCACCACACCACCACCACCACCACACCTTTCTGCTGGGGCAGCCTCCTTCAAGATCCTCCTGCAGGAAACGGGTAGGGAGTTCTTCCCAAGAGCCTCTGCTCAGCCTGAGCTCTGCCTGTCCCTCAGGTACCAGAGCCCACCAGTCAACACAGCTTCCAACAGGATTGAACTGCCCATGATGACTCTCAGGTCTACCAGACTATAAACTGCTCTAGAGGAGTTGTGAGGCTTTTAATCTCTGTATCCCGGCCTCCCATCATATATCAGATAGACAGTTGATAATCCCCTCCCCCTCTTTTTTCCCCTTAAGCTGATATAATGGGACCACAGGGTTATTGTGCTGATTTTGCTGAGTCTTCAGTATCCCTTGCATGCTTTCCCTGTTTGCCTTGTGCCTGTGGCCCAGGCAGTCACACTGGCCCAGTGTGTCCCAGACTTTAGCACTTATCACTTCCTCTATCTGATTGTTCTTGCTGTACTTAAGGACCACGTGAGTTACTTTTGTAAAAAGCCTGTTGGCTGTGACCTCCATTTATGTTTGTCTAGAATCATCACTGAGAGCTTACACTGAACCAGTCCTGGGAATACAAGCCCATTATCCCAGGGAATGAAGGCAAGGTGATTACAAGTCTGGGCTACAGAATAAGTTCAAGGCTATCCTGGGGTGATTTTGTGAGACTCTGTCTCCAAAGAAAAATCTTGAAGAAAAAAAAAGAGAAAGGGGAAGAAATGGGCTCAATGATATAATAGCTTAGCACTTACAAGGTCCTAAGTTCTACCCAGGGTCAGGGGAAAGTGTTTGAGTGCTGGAGAACTACCCCACCCCAACAATGAGCCCTACTGAGATAACCAGACAGAATGAAATCATCATCATACTTCCTGACCCAATTTCATGCATCACAATTTAAATCTAAATCACCTCTGACATTCCCTGACTGTACCCACAGACCACTGTTCAACATTCTGTCTGTGGACAAAGGATGTAACTTCCCAATTGGACTTCAGCTAATGGACTAAACACTGAAGTCCCCACTGGCTCAAACCCCAGATACCATGTTGTGGTTCTTGCCTTGTCCCTGCAGGCTCACTCCCACATAACCACTGCCCACATAACCAGCAGGGCAACTCCACTTCCCCTGGTGTTCACTAAACCCTGTGTGGAGCTGCCCGGACAAAACTATGCATTCAGGAAAGTGGAGAGACAGGGATAGTTAAGACACAGACTTTGGGGACTGGAGAGATGGCTCAGTCAGCACAATGTTTGTCATGCAAACATGAAGACATAAATTTTATCCCCAGGACCCAAAGGAAAAGCTGAAGATATTGGCTCACTCATAATCCCAGCACTGGGGAGGCAGAAATAGGCAGCTTTCTGGGGACTCACTGGCCAGCCAGTCTAACCTAATTGGTGAACCACAGTGAGAAAGTAGATGATGCCTGAAGAGCAACAGCTGAGACTGATTTCTGGTCTCCACACACGCACACACACACGCACACGCACGCACACATCCACACACGCACAGCTTTTACCTACACCAGTCCTCTCAACTTGTAAGTAAAATGGGAGCACGCATCACTTAGGGTGTACAATGTAAGCTAGAAAAGCTCAGAACACCCATCTCATGTGATGGCAAGAGAAAGTAAAGCTCCATGAGAGAGGTTCCCAAGGGAGGTGACACCCTTGGGTATAGGAGAAGCTCCCCTGACTCCTATACTAGAAGCAGGAATGAGGGCTTGAACCCCACAGGGCCTCACAGCACTCCAGGTGTCATTGATCATTCGTTTACCCATCCTCTCAGACCCTCAGCTCTTTGAGAGGGTGGACTGTTCATCTTTGCACCAACCTCAGCAGCAGTAGTAGGTCATGGGCACTGACATGTGCTTGGTTGATAGATAAGTGATGGATGTAAAAGTGATAGGTCATGAGAGAAACAAGATAGATGGATGGATGGATAGATAGGTAGATAGATAGATAGATAGATAGATAGATAGATAGATAGATAGATAGATAGATAGATAGATATAAATATATATAGAGAGAGAGATAAATAGAGACATACAGATAGATAGATATAAATTTGTCTACAGGAAGGAGAGACATTTTCTTTAGTGGTGTAGCCACTGATAAGGTGCCCATGTTCCTCTGAGTATCTCCTCACTCGTGATCCTGCAAGCAGCCCCAGCAAAACTCACAGTCACCAAAAAACAAACAAGCAAACAACAAACAAACAAAGACATAAAAGTTCTAGAATCTGGACTGAGAAGAAGGGGGTCAGTGGGAGCTGGGGAGGGGGAGAGAGTATAGTAAGGGTAAAATATGATCAAACTGCATTACGCCAGTCTATGAAAATGTCACAATAAAACTCATCATTGTAGTCACCTAATGTATGGTCATTAACAATAGAAGAACAATTTTTAAGTCGGCCCACTGATGCGGCTCTGCAATCATGTGGTTCTCAATTCTGACATCCCATAGCTCATCCCTAGGAGCTTGAAGACCAAGACTTCATCATCTGTTTCTATCTATTAACCCTCTCTATCTGCTTCCTTGGGATAAGCTGATCCAACAGGAATGGTATGGGCCTTGGGCATCAGTAAGTACACACTTAAAAGGGGTTCTGAAGCCTGTGGCTCAAAGCGTGGTTCACAGGGAACCCCAGTCTCACTTACCTGAGAGTCACTTTGATGCTGTACCCCAAGGGTTCTGTTTTCTGTCTCATTGCCCTCCTCTTCACAGATGGATCCTCTTGCTTGGATAATCTGCAAAACCCAAACCAACCCAACAACAACAAATCACCCTGAGACTTGTTAAATTCCACGAGGAGCTGTCTCTTGGTAGTAACACTACTGTCCTGCCAGTTACTGAGGCTTCCTGTGCTCACTCAGCCCAGTCACCAACTCTAAAAACATGGATGTCTCTATTAGGCCCAATCTACTCATGGAGAAGTGGAGGCCATGGGGAAGCGGACTGACCACGGCATGGTCAAAACACTATGTGGAGAGATGACAGTTTGAGCGAAAAATGTCTCATAGTCCCTGACATTTGAACACTTCGTTTCCACCTGGTGATGCTGTTTGGGGAGGTTTAGGAGGTGTGGCCTTGCTGGAATCAGGGACTTTGATAGTAAACCCCCGCTCCCCCATGCTTTGTGCTTGTAGTTTAAGAGATGCTTTCTTGCCTTCTGCTCCAGCCACCATGTCATCTTCTTGCTGCTATACCTCATCACCATAAAATGCTCTAACCCTCTGGAATTGTAAGCTCTAATGAATTCTTTCTTCAATAAGTCGCCTTGGCCACGGTGTTTTATCATGGCAATAGAAAAGTAATATAGGTTGGTCTGGAGGGGTGGCTCAGTGGTTAAGAACATTTGCTGGTCTTACAGAGGACTTGAATTTGGTTCCCAGTACCCATGTTGAGTGGCTCAGGACTGTCTATATAACTCTAGTTCCATAGGATCCAGTTCCCTCTTCTAGCCCCTACAGCCACACACACATACACACACACACACACACACACACACACATTATTAATTAAAGTAAAATAGAACAGAGCCTTTGATTATGTGTAGATCATATGTGTAGATCATATGTCCCTAAGAACTACGCATACAGCCAGGCTGAGAAAAGACATGCACTGGGGTCAACCCAAAGCAGAATGAACCTCACTAGACACAAAGGTCTCCACAGATGAGAGGATATGGACGTGACAGTAGGCTGACTCAGTCCTCTGATTCAAATCCCTGTGCTCCACAGCCACCAGAGAAAGCCATAACCCTGAGCAGCCGACTGTGTGTAGCACCTGTCCTGAGTACTTGGCACACAACTCACTCAATTCTCATCATACCCAAGGATAAAAATCTTATTAGCACCACCGTGTATTTAAAGGGGAGGTGACTGAGAAACAGAGGCGCTAAGAAACTTGTCCACAGCCACACTGCTGAGAGGATTAGCACTGTGACTTCAGCCACCCTCCTGACCTCCCTTCCAGCCTCCCTCTGAGCCTTCTCTCTCCACCACCCTTCCAGCCAGCCTCAACTACATTCCTAGCTTGCCTCCCAGCTTCACTCCTGTCCTCCCTGTCAGCTGCCACCCTGACCTCCCTCCTGACCATCCTCGCAGCCTCCCTTCCAGCTGCTCCTGTGGCCGTCCTGCTGCACAGGGACTGACAGGTGCTCTCGGACAACTCACACCCTTTCCTTTAGTTTCAGTCTCCAGTACAAAGGAGTCTCAAGGCTTCTCTGGGGTCTGATTTTTTTCAGTGATTTTATTTAAATTTAATTTCATTTAAAAATAAAAGCCTAGATTCAAGCCTGGATAACTGCTCAGCAGTTCAAAGCATATATTTCTCTTGCCATGAACCCAAATTCGGTTCAAAACACCCATGTGAGGCAGCCCACAGCCATCTATAACTCTAGCTTCCAAAGATCTGAGATCTCTTTTGGCCTTCGTAGGCATTTACACACATGAGCACAAATCCACACTCAGATACATATGCACATAATCAAAAATACAATCATTATTAAAAGTATAATATCTTGTTTTTGCTAAAAATTTAGACATACATAAATGAATAAAATATATTAAAAATATGTTATATATTTTATATGTATTTTAATATCTTATATTTATATACAATATAAATATATTTATGTAATATATAATATAGTATATTTATATTTAAATATATTTATATATAATCTTATGTATAAATATCTTGTATTTATATAAAATATATTTATATATTAAATATATTTATATGTAATATAGTATATTTATTTATATTTTAATATATCTATATATAATCTTATATATAAATATCTTATGTTTATATTATATAATTATATATGATATATGTTTACATCTATATAAATATATAGATATCTATCCATTCGAGCCACCTGACTAGTCAATAAAATTGTTTTAAATTAAATGTTTCTTTGGTCTTATCCAAAGCCAGGAGGCTCCCTGTGAATTCCACGGTCTAATAATGGTGGGCCAACACACAGGGACTTCCTGAGTGAATTCCAAGACATGCTACAGCCAAAGATTATCCCAGGCTCACCACCCTTCAATAAACACTTGGTGGCCGAGAACCACAGAAACATACACTGTGATAAGCCAACTCAAACAAGAGAATCATGGGAGGTGACTTATGCCCTGTCCCTGCTGCACTTAAGCTTTGTGACACAGAGGAAGCTGCTTCTTTGAGCCTTGACTTCCTCACCAATAAAATGGGTTAGAAGCCATAGCTCTCTCACCAAGATGCATGAGGCTGAGTCAAGATAATCCAAACAGATATGTGTGGAGCCCACATGGATAGTATCAGTAACACCCTCCAGTGCTGTAACCCTTTTGATCCAACAGAAACAGACAATTCACTAACTTGTAGGCTACTAGTGAAAAAGGTGATCCTTTAGGGGTACCTTCTACTTACACCTGGAGAGCTCTTTTTACATAATTACTTAGGGATCACATGACTGAGCCCGGAGCTAAGTTAACCATCATGCACAAAGCTAGTTAATATTAAGCACATAACAATTAACAATATCATAGCCATAATAATTAACAATATCAGTAATGGTGAATGAATGTACCATTCTACAGGAAGGATCTCCTTTAAAGCTCCAGGATAACTCATGGAGGTGTGTATGATCTGATCTGTCTCTCTCTGGTGGACTCACACCTATGACCTACGCAGGTCCCTAAAGATCAAACGCCATGAACAGAGGTCAGCCCTGGAGCCTGGCTTTCACAGCGTATCAAAGCCATAACTCTGTCTGTGGAACGCTATGCCATAAGGACCTGAAGAGTCAGCATCCTTGACTCTTCAGTAATCAAATCTTATTGCTCCATCCTGAGTGAAGTACATACAACCAGAGCTTGGGTGGCCTCGATGCCTTGACACTCATCATATGCTGGCATCACAGAGCTTCTGAGATTCCAACTCGAATAAGAGATGACGCCTTGACGTTGGGACTAAGCAGAGAGGTGCAGATGATGGGCTGCAGGTTAGCACATCAGCTGAAGGACAATATATTTTAATGCAAATGCAATGAGCTGGAACGATGGTACTTCTCCAAGAGTCCTAACTAGGCTAGCATGACCTCCGGAAGGGCCAGAATTCTAACAGCAAAATTAGAATAGAAAGGCTTATGGAGATTTCTATGCTAATCAGCCATATTTTACTGGAACAGTTTCGCTCAGCACCCTGGCCACTTGCCAACTTCAGCCAGGGCATCATGTGGTCAGAGGATGGACAGAAAATGATGACTTGGAAAGTAGTGGAGAGGCCACATTAGGGTGATGGTACCCTAAATGTGGTGGAGAACTAGAAATGAAGTGGGGGCCCCAAGGAAAAGATTTCCCAGCAGGATTTGAGTGCAAGCCCTTGCTGCTCTGTAGTCTGTGTTCAGCTGCAGTAAAATTCCTGTCTGGGAGTCAGGAAGAGCAACAGACATGTGGGACCAGAAAACTTATATAAAAGATAAACAAGAAAATGGTTTTGTCCAATGAGAGGATTTTTTCTTATGTATTTTTTTTTTCATTTGGCTTGGAAACTCTGCCCTGCTAAAGGGAAAGAGACAGCACCACCGTTTTTCTTTGATCTGGTCCCACCCAAAATCTTCATTATCCTTTACGTTTGTTTTGCTTTGAGATTAAGGGAGTTGACAGAAGCAAAGAGGAGCCAGAGCTGAGCAGACATAGAACTTCATGCAGAGCAAAACCAAAACCCAAATCCCTGTATCTGTAAGAGGCAGTCACAATTTAAATAAGGAAATAAAGGCGATGAAGACATCCCACCATGCCCCTTGGTATTAACAATGCCATCTGAACAGGTTTTTAATGGTTTTCAAAAGATTGCTTGGCATCTCCCCAGACATACTAAATCATAACCACAAGGAGAGGCAGAGGAGAAATCATCCACACTTTTAAACAAGCCATCCGGATGATCTTCATGCAGGAGCAGTGGGGACCACAGCCCCTCCCCCAGCCATGCAGAGGTAAAGCATCAATGCTCACAAGGTTCATAGTGCCCTATATTCATCTGCTAAATACTAAGCCGGGAGCTGAGCTTGCAGGCATGTAGCTGCTTTCTTCCCTGACATTGACCCCAGACAACATTCCAATAATTAATATTCACCTAGCACCTAATGTATGCCAGGAACTCTTACATATATTATCTTGTTCCAGTCAAAGGTTAATGTCACTGAAACATTTTGAGAATTCAGCATTTGGATTGGTTAGTCTCAGTCAGACTTTTTTAATGGCAACATTATCATAAGTGGATCACAGGATTCTGTTACACCTCAGCTTAGATCACGGTGGAAAACAAATTTGGTCTGTAGCAGAATTTCTGTTCACCTACAATCATCATCTGAGTGGGGGAGGAAAAATGAAATAATGGGCCGGCCATCAGATGGCTCAATGGATAAAGGTACTTGCTGCCAAGTGTGATAGCCTGAGTTCAGTCCCCAGGACCTGCCTGGTAGGAGAAGAGAACCATTTCTACAGGAAATGAACTAAATGGCCAATAGCGTTTAAATTCAACCTGTTCAGACCTAAACAGTCACTTTTCCAGGTGTTCAGGAAGTACTTATTGTGAATAAAAACATATGCTTTTAATTTTTCATATGATCTCTTATGTCTCCCCCAAGATGGACTGAGGCCATAAGGAAAAGAGAAGAGAGAGGTGAGAGTTGTTCAGAAACATTGATGAAGTGCGATGGATAGAGGGATGGCATCACACATGCTCTGGTCCAAGGATCATATCCCTTGCACTCCTATGTGCTACTTAGCCTTTTGACTATCATAGAAGAATGGGAGTTGGCACGATTCCCACTGGCATCTACCCTCTTATATCACCTTGATCATAGAATCTCATGGCCCCGGGCTCTGTCACCAGTACCACAGACTCCTCTAAAATCTGGGGGAACAGAAGTTTCCCCACCTGTTGGATCAGGGCTGCCGTTTCCATTGAAGTGCTCTTCTCAGTCCAAACAGCACCACCCAGGACCAGCAGATTCATCTCCTACTCTCAGCTGGCAGTGCAGCCAATCTACTCCCACACTGCCCCACTTCCACTAATGAGCCTCCCACGCCCTGTGCTGAAGCCAAGCACGACTGAGAAAATTATGACCGTGTCTGTTTGTTCTACTCCCTGGCTCTCTTCCCTCAACTAATTCGAACTACCTTTGAGGATAAAATGGGACAGATCTTCCATGTGGCTTTGCTAGGGAGGCGGTAGATAAAGCATGCCTTCCTGTGCTTGCCAAGCAGCCAAAGGAGTTGAAGCTGGGCCCTCTGAGGTGGTGGCAGTGAAGAAAAGAACGACCGTTAGTCCTGTCGCATTTCACCTTTCAGAACTGTCTTATCATATTCCGCAAGCATTCAGTCTCATTCCTCCAATCAGAATCTTCCCATCACATTCCACAAATCAGAGCAGACCTATCAGATCCCACCTCTCCGAAGCCCCATCTCCTCAACCATCCCTGTGACCTTTCTTTACAATTTTAACTCTAGTCCAGGCAGCACCGTGTGACACACAATGCCAGGCAGCCATGTCCAGTGATATCGTCGCCTTTCTCCCATTTCTCCATCCACTGTGTATCTTTTCTCTCAGTGAGCATGGACAGTTTCCCACACACTGTCTGAAAGAAGAGACTGCTTTGGAAGATGCTATCCTGCGGCTAAGACAAAATATTATTTGCTGGTGTCTTGGTGCTTTTGTTTTGTTTTGTCTTGGTTTGTTTTTGAAATAGAGTCTCACTCTGTGGCATGGGCTGATGTTGGACTCATGAACCTCTTGCCACAACTCCCAGAGTGCCAGAGTTATAGTGCCACCAGACTTGGCTGAGACAATAGATGACTCAGGTTCAAATCCTGCCTCTGTGCTGTGAGACACTGACCATGCCACCCAACCTCTCTCGGCTTTTGTTCCCTACTCTTTGTCGTTAAATTAACATATTATGGCTAGCCACAGGTGTTTGAGAGGAGAAAATAATACAACCATTGAAGCATTCAGAACAGCTCTAGGCACACACAGCTTAACATACTCATTTAATTTTTCTGACCAAACAGGTATTTTTTTTAATTGTGTGTATACATATGTGTGTGTACCTGTGTGTGTGTATGTTTGTTTATGGGAACATAAGTGCAGAAATCAATAGCTTCCACAAAAGGGCATTCAATTCCCTGGAGCTGGAGTTACAAGTGGCTGTGACTGCTGAATGTGGGTGCTGGGCACTGAACTTCGGTCTTCTGCAAGAGCAGCAAGCATTCTTAAGCTGTCAGACATCTCTCCTGCCACCATGTTTGTCTTGAATATATTATCTTTTTTCATTAGTTATAGTTGTTTTAATAGTATTTTGTTTAATGGAGGTGTAAAGCTAAATGTCTCAACTTTGAACTTCTTCAAATATTGAAGTTTTTTAGATAAATGAGTCTGTAACAATCTAGAAAGCATTTTTGGTCACCTGAATGCTTCATCTTTCAGGAGGAAAAAAAAAAACAAAAAACAAAAAATGTGAGGGAGACATCAGCCCTCAGCATCTTCTCACATTTCTGTTGACCTTCCTGTCTGTAGCCATTAGTCTTCTGTTATAGTGAAAACAGATATTAAGGTTAAAAGCAATACTAGAGTTAAAATGGACTGCGTGGGAATGCAGAAAAGTAAATAAGAGTATTTGTAGCTGGGTATGAAATAGTCAAGGTGAAGAGATAAGAAAGGAAAGGAGGGCTCTAAGAAAACAACATCGCCAATCGTGGCTGGCTCTGACTGGTTCCCACTCCTGGGAAGCCCCATGTTCACCCCTCTGAAAAACAGACCCTTTCACATCTGATTGCAGCAGATTATGTTATGGGTAAGGATCCCCCTATTCTAGGAATCAGAGCACCCGAGATTACCCTGCGGTCAAGGAGCCGGCTCGGGGGTAACCAAGGAAACTGCAGTTACGTCTTGGAAGCGGTAGTAGGAGTCAACAAAGATAAGGTGCAATGTGTGAAGAACTTTAACATGGTCACACGGATGTGAACGCAAAGACGGTACAGTTTAATTCACAGCTCATAGACCCAGCCAAGGTCAGTGACAGGGGGCAGCCTCAAGGCTGAGGGTTTACAGACCTAGCCAAGTCAAGAAAGAAAAAACAGGGGTGACTGTGTTACATGACCACCCTCCCTAGCTGGAAGAGCAATAAGTGAAGAGTGTGTGATCTTCTGGGTTGGGTCAGGAGGAAATGCATGGATAATGCAGGTATGCTTTGTTGGCTCAGTGCATGATGTGCTCAGGGAATTAGCCAATCTTAATAAAAATTATCCCGATCTTTGTCCATTTTCTGCCTAAGTGCTTCAAAAAAGCCTCCAGACAAGGCATCCAGTGCTGACTTCTTGGGGCCCCCTCCTGCTGAAAGTTCTTTCCATAATAAAGCTTGCTTTCACTCCTCTGTGCCGCTGTCTTTAGCAATCATGGATGTGGGACAATGACATTGAGAACTATTTCTGATTGACTTTCAGTGACCTCTGATTGTTCATCACCTTGGTGCTTGGGTCAAACTCTCTAGAATCAAAAGACTCCATTCCCCTCAAAGATCTGCATCATGTCGGAAAGCTGGTAATCCAAGGAATTTATTGGCCCAAATTAACTGTACTTGTTGGCCGTGTTCATTGTGATGTATCTCCACAGGACGATATACCTGGGTCACACTTTCCTTATTTTGTCATGACCCTTCTCAGTCCCAGGTACACACTATGTTCAATTTGGCTTTTTCTAATTTTCACATATTTAAGAGAAAACACACATGTTTCTCCGACTGGCTTGTTTTACTTAACATGATGATGATTTCACATAACACTTTTCTGAAAATGACATTTTACCTTTTTACGGCTGAGTAAAACACACACATACACTACACATGGCAAACTGCTTTGTAGTTCAGGCTCTGATGGAGGCTCAGACCAGTTCTTTAATAGCTATTGGGATTAGCATAGTGAACAAACATGATTGACAGAAAGATATTGCTACTATGTGTCCACTCCATTTCCTTTGGTATTCAGGAGTGGTATGGCTGGGTCCCAATATAATTTTTACGTTGAGGTTTATGTTTGTTTGTTTGTTGAGGTTCTGGAGATCACACACACGGCCTCAGGCATGGCAGGCAAGTGCTCTGCCACCAAGATTCAGCCCTGGGCTCTGGTCTTAGAGTTCAGATTAACCTCCATATTGTTTTTCATGTTGGCTGTGCTAATTTGCATTCCCTAATTTATATCCTCATCAATTGCCTTCCAGTTCTACCCATTTTCTTAGAGACGATATGATTATTTTCTTTATGGCTAATACTCCTTTGTGAGATATACTGCATTTTATTTGTTTGTTGATAAGTACTTGATATCATTTTGTTAAGCAAAATAAACCAGACTCACCAGAAAGAGAAACATTTGGGGTTTTCTCTTATATATTAAATCTAAATATATATATTTATATTAAGACTTTTCGAAAGAGGACATGATGTTTAGGAGGGAGACACAAAGGGAAGGAATCTGGGAGGAATTGGAATAGAGGAGACAGTGGATATAATCATGATACCATGAAGCCATATTGCCACAGTGTTTATTATATAACTATAGCTTTTCCTCAGGATATGACTTGACAATTCTATTGCCATCACAGAGCAGAAATAGCTTGGACCCATAGTCATGGGGAAAAAAAGGATCAGAATGACAGCATTAGACCTCACTCTTCAGTAGTGGTGATGGCTTTGTTAATACTCTCTAGCCACAAAAAAAGAAAGTAGAGCTACAGTCTGTCTCCTGTGATCCCAGCTGGTCCTCTCTCTAGGTTGTCAACTGCGTGTGGTCTTGGGAGGTGTTAGATCACACATGGGATGGAAAGTCAACTGAAAACAAGATGCCATGACACAGTTTCTATGAGGTCATCATATATGATGGGGTAGGACTTTTTAGTGATGCAGGTATCTTTAGTCATCCACACTGTTGCATATAACCCCTCACCCATGCTTCTGAAATAAACCCAAATTAAACTCAGTGGCTCACCATGATACACATGGGCTGAAATGCTCTTTTGGTCTGTCATTAGTGCCTCACCTTATTCTAATGCCTATATACCTGTTCGTGTCTAGGGAGGAGTCACGCAGTAGAATCAATAAGGGATGTCTGGTGAAGTTATTTTCTGGGACACAATATTGAGACATCCAATATTGCCTCGTTCATAGCCAAAGCCTCCAGTTTAATGCATCTGCAATGGAGCTGGCATCTTCATATCCATTATTCTGATTCATATATCTATCTGCCTCTTAATTGGTTTGAGGCTTAGGGGGAAATATAGGTGTGATATGTCTACAGAGTCCTTAAAATCCCAATAAATATCGTGTGTTGCTGCCAGTCCTGGCACTTAAGGCATTTCTAAGCAGAAATGTCAGTTATTCGCATCCTCGTGTTCTGAGAAGACTACGGGGCCTCTAGATGGGTTAACTGTGCTATTTAGCAGCGACCAACAGTGGAAGTCAGAGAGAAAACAGACATGCTTCCCACTTCTCTGTAACCCCAATATGAGAAACATAAAGCGTAAATCTGGCTTAAGACATTGTTCAGAGCCATCTTCTGTGAGTGGATCACTATGGCCCAGCTAAATCTTTGCAATTTCCTGATGTTCTTATAGGTGAGTGTCACCTTATGTGTCCCCAGAACTCTTTTAAAGAAGATGGGGAAATTCTAGAAGGTTGACCAGACATCTATTCTATTTTGGTTTCCCAAATCTCCAGCAGCCTGATGCTGTCTGAGCTGAGAGAAATGGGGCTATTTCAGAGAACAGCACAATGCCAGTGGCAAGGGCTTCCACGTGTCTATTTCTGGATGTCCCCTGATGCTGTGTCATTGGGAGAGCTGTGACATCACACTTTTCCCAAAGCTTGACATTACAGTGACTCATAGAAACTGTCAGTCGTGCCTGCCAGCCTCACTTAATACACATAGACTATGGAATCAGACAAAGTGATTTGTACCGGGGTTGGGTGGTGACAGAAAGGTAAAATATTAGGACTAGAAGTGACCTAAGTTGTCCTCTGGCAAACTTATGGGTCTTTGCTCGTTTTCCTATAAATGGGCTCCAGCCTTTGCTGGTCCATCTCCAAGGACAATGTGCACATGACCTCCCTGGGCAGCTGGACGCAGATTATTTATATCACAGTGATAGAATATTTAGGCACACGATTTTTTACAGGTCATGTCATAGGAAGCCCAGAGGGAGGTGACGCTGGTGTCAGCTTGTGGCTCAAGACATACTAAGGACTAAGGACTCAAAATATTTTTCATCTTGTTAGACATCAATGGTTGTTTTATTCATTGATTCAAGCATCTTTTCTTCTCAAAGAACAGTATGACAGCAAAATGGAAAAGGTTACACGCAAATGGTGTTCTCCTTATGTCTCTCTCCCAGTTCATCAAAGTGGAAAACCTTCTGAGACGCAGAAATTTGTCCTCGGTCTCACTGGTCAGAAAAGGATCCTGTGCCCATCCCTCAAGTGTCCACATACGCCGCCATTTCACTGTGAATTATGCCTTGGGGTTGAGAACACTGCTGTCCAAATAAATAACAGTGAAGAAGAATGAAAAATGGCCACTAGGTATGGGCAGTCAACCATGTCACCAGAGCAGCCCAAGCCCTTGATTGAACTCAAAGATTTTTATAATACTGAGTTGGATATGACTTTTCATTTCTTTCTTCTTGCCCTTTCTCTGCAGTTCTGAGGTTCAAACCTAGGACCTTTTATATATGAGGCATGTGTTTTATCACTAAGCTACATTTCTGCCTCTTGTAGCTTGAGACAAGGTTTCACTATACAGATCAAGCTGGGTACAAACTTACAATCCTCCTGCTTTAGCCTTAGAAGTTAAAGGTTCATGTCTCTATGACGTCCAGTGGATTCTTCTGAATGTCTCCCCTCAGTCCCCTCAGCTGCCAATACTAGAGATACTCTGATAACCACACAAAATAAATACATTTTCATACAGCAACTTAAAACATCTTCAAACTGACATTCCTATAACATGTCCTTAGCTGTGTGACACAGTAAGCTCCAGAAGTGGATGTTTGGGCCCAATGGCCTGCTTTGTTATTCCCTGGCGGTATAACTCGAGAAAGTCTCATTAACCTTTGCCCCAGCCGCCTCATCCGCCTGATGAGCACAATGATAATGCTTACCTCTCAGGGTATGCTAAGGATTAAAAACAAACAGAAAACACCTAGAGGAATGACTGCAACCTGGCTGGTACACTGAGGTGTCTAAGAGTATACAGTAATTTTAAAATATTGAGGTTTTTTTTTTTTTTGCCTCCGTCAACTTTCTATTTGCATTTGTCACAAAGTAGAGAGACAGCATTAAATCTAGACCTCAGTATGGTATTCTCAAATCTGTCATTGGCCTGTATTTCTGTAATTTATCTAAAAAATTTTTTTAAAAATCTTAGATGAAAGACTGGGACCTAACTACTTCATGACATATCAGGACTGAAGGTGTCCATCACGGAAGCCTGTTTATCACTCCAGGAAGCAGAAGTGTGTGGCAGAAACCCTGGCTGCACAGCTCGACTGACCATCAGACCTTACGTCACCTGTTAACTTGCTCATCCTTCCACTTCTGTCACTTGTAGTTTTCCTGTGAACTGACCTGCTCCATGAACCTCTATCAACTGTGTTCTCCCAGGGCAGTGTCAAGGCTGAATTACGTCCACCTAAAATTCATATACGGAAGTCCTAAACCCCAGGGTCTTGGATTCTGGCCATGTTTAGAGGTAAGGCCTTTTAAAAGCTGACTTATTTACATGAGCTCATTGGTACGCTCCTGGATCCAGTCTGACTTTGTCTTAATGAGAATATCTTTGGATGCACTGAGACAGCAGGGCCTGGAGATGTAGCTCACAGACACAGTCCTTGCTCCCATCAGGGCCACAAATGCACATAAAGAGGACAGACCAGGCAAGGCCCCTACCATGAGAAGGTGGCTTCTATAAGCCAAGGAGAAATGCCTTAGGATAAAATCAACTCTGATGATTGGTCTTGGCTCCAACTTCATAAACATTGAAAATTAAGTTCAGGTAACACAAAGCACCCTGTGCTGAGTGGTGTTATGCTACAGCAACCCAGAAAAACTAACAGGCAGGACCCGAGTGATTCCTTTTGCTTGACGGTAAGAACCCTGTTAAAGATAAAGACTGATTCAGTCTTCTCTCCCATCCACCACCTCTACCATTGTCCCTATCGTCACCTCCATCATGATCTCTTCTACCGAGATCACCACTACATCCCCCACCTCCTTCCCCACCATTTCTTAACACCATCATCTCCACTCATCATCCACAATCATCTCCTCCATCCACCCACCTTCATCACCTCTGCCATCACCTCTACTAGCACCTCCTCCACCAACCCTTTACCCTCTCTGCTGTCACCTTCCTCACTCTCCTTTTGCCTACCTCTATGCATACACAGCAATTGCAACAGTCATTTTTCAGCATGACTGAAGCGCTTTACCCATCACGACCCATACCAGTACAAATATAGTTGCCAGAAAATCAACAATAGAATCCTTGAGCGTGGGGACATTTAAAGGACACAGTCCTGGTTTCTACCTCCGGGTTTCTGACAGGGGACAGACACAGTCTCTGGGACCTCTTATCCACCTTCCCTAGTGCTGCTCTGTTATTAAACACTTCCTAGGTTCATGGTTGTCTTCCAATGGGACCTAACCGGTTGGAGACTTGCAGAAGATGCTTTTCTTCCTGGGCTTCGGTTTTCTTTTCAGTCCAGCAAGGAATGTAAAGCCTAACATTCCTTTAGTGTCCATCACTTCTCTCACTGGAAGCAAATCTAGGAAGAAATAGAGCATTATGTCTGGCTGGTATTTATTGAATTTCAAATTCCACGCTTGCATGGAGACAGTATCCTGTAAGGAAGAGTACACACAGATAGCTTTGACGGAGAAGCATTAATCAAGAGATGATGGCTATCTTGCAGATGGCCAGTCCCTCTGTCCCAGTAACACCAGGTAGCTGCCCCAAGGTCTACTGCCCTGGAAGTAGGTCCAGAGTGAAAATGACCCACCTTGGGAACATATGTCCAACATAAGAAATTAGCATCGTAAAGCTAGAGCTGTCTAAGTTAGTTGCCATCTGAGGATGAGGGCAGAAGGGAGGGTAGAGGCTGGACAGTGTGTCCTGAAGATGACTCAGTTCACTCAGATATCCATACAAATGTGGTCTCTGACACCCAGCAGCCCCTGTAACCAGGGCACAATCAAGCACTGTATACCTGCCCTTCACATAAACAACCAACCAAGACTCCGCCCAATAGGTGAAAAGGAAGAGGGGAATGTAAAACAGTGAAAAGGGGGAGACAAGGAATTTAAGAGAGTTACGGAATTATCTATGAGAACCACCAACCTGCCTGGCTTAGGCAGAACTGCTCTACAGGCCTGAACCAGCTTTGGACCAATCTTGCTCTTGTGCCAACTTTGACTATAGCATTTGATTTTCCATCATGTTGTATTTTTCATCTTAAAAGTGAGGAGACATTTTGACTTTGCACATAAAACAAGTGAAAAATGGATAGGCAGCATTACTAAATATGGAAGATGATACATGTATACATAAGAGCACTAAATGGACTCAGAAGTTTGAGTGTGTGTACACATGTTGTATATATAAAACAAGAAATAATTAAAGAAGAGGTCATGAATTTGAGAGGGAATAGGGGAGACCTGGGAGGAGCGGGAGAGAGTTGAGGGAGGGCTAGAAATATTGAAATACAGTACTTGTGTATGAAAATCTCCAAAAACATTTTAAAAATATACATTACATTACAAAATATAAAACACAGAATCATAGCTTGCTCTAAGAGAGGACTGTTACTCAAGCATGCTAAAAAGCCAGACTTACGTATTAATTTATCATTAATGCATTCCCTTTTTTCTACAGCCAGTTAATGAGTATGTGCTGAGAACTCAGAGTATGCCAGGATGAACACTGAAAAGGGTGGACCATCTCCTCCCTGACGGCAGCTCCCGGGACAGCAGAATGGAACAACAAATAAAGCAGAAAGGAGTGGTTATGCAGTTCTAGTTTTTCTAAATCAAATGGAGGACACATACACATTGTTGCTACTTAATAGGCCTCCAGAAAGAGTAGCAAGATGGGTGGGGAATGTCTGACAAAAGAAACTATTAAGTTAGGAGTGGACTTCCTAAGCAGCTCACAAAAAATGATAGATAGATAGATAGATAGATAGACAGACAGACAGACAGACAGACAGACAGACAGATAGATAGAATCTTGAGTGCCTTGATCCTGTGTTGGCTGATGCAGGGAGAAAGTCAGTTTTCACCAGGGATGTTGCCCATGGAAGGTTACCCATCCATGCGTTGGCTATGCCCATGCACACAATGCAGGACTAATGGGTCTCAATAGTGGTGTAGACTATAAACTTTCGAGGGAGATGTGGGAAGCATTGGAAAGAAGTTGCAAGGGAAGGTGTGGGGTGGATATGATTACGCTACATTGCATAGATGTTTGAAATTCTCAACGAATACATTTGAAACCTATTTTTTTTAAAGAAAATACTTGATGGTTGTACATATTCTACAGGGAACCAGTCCAAGATCCCCTGAGTTCTGTGTTTCCTTTCCACTGATATAGCTGTTTGATGATTCCAAACAAGCCAGTCCTAATTTATTAGATTTCTGTTTGCCTATTGTAAGATGGTTCAGCTATATTCACAGGCTGTGCTATGATATCTTTATGTCTATTATATTACAAAATATCTATCTGTGGCACCTATAAAATCTAATTATACAGACCTCATTATGAAATAAACTTAGGGAAACAGACACAAACATCACAGTGAGTTTCTGGAGGATAGCCCATGCTGGGAAAAAATTTCTCCTTCCAGAACCAAGTGGAATGCATCACTCCAATGTCAAGACCGTCTCTGGGTTGGCAGCTTGCAAATTCTCCTCCCCCAGCCAAGAGTATATTTCACTAGCATGCAAGCAGGAGTGACAGAATGGGGTTAGGACAGAAAGAATGACGTGGGTTTTTTTTTTCTTTCTTTCTTTCCCTTTAAAATTCCAGTCTGTACTGCAGAAGAGAAGAAGGTGGGAAGGTGGTAAAGTAAGCAGAAGATGCTTCTGCCTATGAAGATGTGGAGTTGTTGGGAGCATAGGGGTTCAGTGTCTAGAGAGAGGTACTCCATCAGAAAGCCCAGGCCTGGGGATACAGCTCGGTGGTAGAGAACTTGTCTAGCATGCTTGATGACCTAGGTTGAATTCCCAGCACTACAAAAAGAGGAAAAGAGGAAGAGGATGAAATACTCAAAAACTGAAAAAAATAGCTTAGATGCAGATCACTTGCCTAGCATGCCCAAAGCCCTTTAATACCTTTAATATGTCACAAAGAAGAAGGAGAAGGAACAGACAAAGGAGAGAAGAGAGTAGTGGAAGTAGGGGAGGAAGAGAAAGAGAAGTTGCTGCTCAGTTCAATGCTTGCAGTAAAATTTTCAACTTTTTTGGTGCAGTCATGACACTTCTCTAGACCTTGGGTGCCACCCAAGGAAAATGGAGACAACTGCTTCCTCCAACTGCATGGACTCCATGAATATGAAGGTACGCATTTTAGGAAAGTGTAGTAAAGAGACAAACAGCTGCTGGAGATAACCACTTCTGTCCCTATTAGCAAAGCAAAACCTCTAAGTGGGCCACCTTCATTAAAGCACCTCACACCAGGGATGAGCCATTGTCCCTGGGGATTGCTGGAGCACTGCTTGCAGAAGTTCTTCGTAAACCAGGAAGGTTTACCATGGCTATAGTAATTAATTTAAATTTAATTATGATTACGATCATAATAATTATCATAATTTAATTAATTTTTTCTTGCCTGTTTGAAACACAGTCTCAGTTTGGAACCCAACCTGGCTTCATAAGTTAATTATCCTGATCTGAGTGGTTGGATGATGAATAATTAGAGAATCCGGTGACCACACATTTCAAAAGTCATACACAAGCAGTTTCTCAACATGAAAAAATAAATTTCCAAAATGCATACGAAACTAAATAATGCCTTTTAATTTTGAAGAGGTGGGCCAAGGGCTTCCATAGACATGTCTCCTAAGAAGGCAAAATAACCAGCAAAAGGAATATAAGACGGTATTCAACACTACTGATCACCAGGAAAATGAACGTGAAAAATCCTAAAGAGATAGGACCACTTCATACCTACAATAAAGGGTGTTATTTGAAATGAAAATTAGAAAATAACCAGTGACTATGAACATGGAGATAAAATGGAGCCCCAGGCCTTGGTACCAAAAGAACCCAAAAGAGTGAAGCTGCTGTGGAAAACTGCAAGTTCCTTAGAAACTTAAAAAGAGGACAATAATAATTTGTAGAAGTGGGTATGGTATCAAACCGTCCTCAAAATTTCTATCTTTATGCTCACACATGAGTGAGTATACTCTCAGACCTCATCAGAGAAGTTTCTTTCTGCAGTAGACAGAGGTTAATGCAGAAACTTACAACCAGTTAAAGTCTACAGAATAAGTGTCAGTGGAGTGTTCAAATACAAACGGGACATCGTGTTGAATCCACTCTCCACAAGGCTCAGGGACAAGATGGGGAGGGAAGGTTGTAAGACACTGAAGTTAGAGAAGACTGGGGCATAACAGTATTTTCTGGTCGGCACGGGACCAGTGTTCTCAGTAACTGGTTTCTTGCATATGATCAAGCCAGTCAACATTATAAATGAGGAGTTACCGGCAACCAATGGCTTTGGGAGAGGGAGAGTATGTTTTCCTTAAGATTATGGCTTCTGGTAGGTCAACCACAATCCAGTGAAGGGCTCCATACCCAGAAGTATATAAACAGAAAATTTAGATTTGGTGTGCTATCAACTTTAAAAAAGGAAAAAAAAAGCAGAAAACATTAAGTTGGTAAGGGCTTGGGAGGTGGGAGGTAGATGTGAGAGAAGTTAGGCAGAGGATAAATGGGATTAATATAATCAAAATACACTGGATTATGCACAAAATTCTCAGAGAATAATGTTTATGAAAACTGAAAACTAGAACTACTATACAGGGCCCACCAATCTCAATTCTAAATATTTAACCAACAGAATTACAGTCTCAGAAGAATATCTGTACTCTCATATCCATTTCAATATCACCCTCAATCAAGAAGTGGGAACAACATGCATGAACACAGATGTTTATGGTTGGAGGGGTTGATAAAGAAAATGAGGTATTTACATGCAATGAAATATTTAACAAAAGAAAGTAGGGAATCTGGTCACGTTCTGTAATAGGTTGAACTTTGTGGGTACCATGCTAGGTGAAATAAAGCAATCCCTGGACAACAAATACACCATGATTCCATTTCTATGTGCTTTGGAAAAGATCACACTACTGGAACAAGAACAAAACAGCTGTAGGGGTGGAGTTCTGCTCAGAAGGTTTAAGGTTTAATCCAAGTAAGAGTTCTAGAGAGCTGATATACATCACTGAGCCACTGAGTAGCAATGTGGTTCTACTCATTCAAGTCGTGCACAAAGAGGGCCAGAGAGATGGCTCAGCAGTTAAGGACACTTACAGCTCTCCCATACACAGGGCCGCTCACAACAGTCTCCTAACTTCAGCTCCAGAGAATCTGACTCCTTCTAGATGCCACACATTCCTCTTCACAGATCCCCACACACAGACACACATAAGCACACTTAAATAAGAAGAAAAGAAACCTTTTAAAAACTATGTTTCAGAGGGTAAACTCCTTGTTATACATATTTTACCATAGCAATAAAATGTTTTAAAATGGCCTTCTCCACCCTGCTGCCCTAGTTTTTTGAGATCAATTACTCATGCTTTGTTTTGTCTTTTGTTCAGCACAATGACTATCTTTGGAAATTTAAAAAAAAAAAAAAAAAAAAAAAAAACCCTATCCTTTCAAGGAACAATCTAGAACCACATATTTGCAGTTGTTTTGCCTTGCTTTACAATCAACGATCATAAAACATCAGCGTCAGGGAGAGGGAGAGGGAGATTTAGAAACAGGCAAAGTAGAAACAAAGGGTACACACTGGCCTGGCTGGCAGGAGCATAAGCCATTCTCAGTGAGACCTATCTGAGAATGGAGGTATCTCATTCTCTAAATAGCTGGTTGGTAGTGATATTCACACATAGCTGGCCCCAGGTCCCCATGAAATGTTTGTAGCTGCCTTATCCATTAGGACTTTCTCTATACTTTCTACATAGCCTCAAGTCAGACTCCCAGTCTCCCTCAGGTTGGCATGGATGAGTCAGCATTTCCATTCTCCTATTTCTCTCACCAATCAAGGTCCACTACTGGCATCCAAACCAAGTGGTCCCTGCATGGCTTGCCTTTCCCATTGTCAGGATGGGTCTGCCTAGAGGTGATCACAATAATAATTTCTGCTAATTTAATAGTCACAAAAATCTCTGCAATGTTGAGGGAACATTTAAAAAAAGCATGTAGGGTAAATTTATAGTACTGAATATAATATAAATAAACCTCCATTTTTTTGTGGTACCACATTTTATGCCCAAGGTCCCCTCTAGACAGTCAGCTGTGTTTCCATCATCCCCATGCTTGGAAGAAGCCTAGCCACAGTACAGTAAGTAAGGTCACTGTAAGTCACTCTTGGGACCCTGGGTCCCAAAGGCTTGGGTGCTCTTGACTATGAGTTCACAGTGGGTCTGAGCAAATCACCTGGCTTCTCAAATTCTTCTTCTGGCTATAAAAAGCTAAGATAAAAGTAGAAAGATGAAGCATGGCCACAGACAATATAGCTTGTTTGGGAAGGTGGAGAATTGAAAAACACACTCTCAGCATCACTCATTCTTGGATAAGCCCCTGCTTCTTCCTGGCTTTTGGCTTTCTTACGTCACTAAATAAACTTCCCTTCTGATGCAATCCTGATATGGTGAAAGCCCAACTGGCTTTTCCCATTAACCCTCTGCAAAAGGCTTTGGGCTAAAATTTGTCCTCAACTCTAAGATCTGGGATGAGATGGGGATGAAAAATAGAATTTGGTATGCCATATATGACTACATATATATGGCATTGCTCAGTATACCCCTATTCTAGTAAGACAGGGCTGTGCTCAACAATTACAGCTATAAACATTTCTAGAGAAAGTCATGAAGATGAGCATCAGGTGAGATCAACCATTCTAAACTGTCAGGCAGTACAGACCCGAAGTTCAGGTCAACTCAGGTTTTGCTGCCAAATAAGTTGTTTTGATTTCCTTCCCTTCATAAAAGAAAGAAAAAAACCTCCATTTCAAAGCTTTGTGGATTTATGCAACTGTGAAGCTATAGATTTTGCCACAGGAAAATTAACTATTTTCTTTGTGCCTACATTTTTTTTGACTTGTAAGATGTACAGAGGTGTCCTTACTTCACATAAGCTGTCTGGTTTAGAGTGAGTAAGTAAATGCTTAGTCATTAGCCCAAGTCATGAGCTGTTCAAGGTAAACCCCCAGAAACTACCAAGTGCTGTCTGTTCATCTGCCTGTCTTTCCCGCTGCCAGCATTCCATGATTCTAAATAATCAAGCTATATTTTAAACATATCGGTGGCAAAGACTGACGTATGTTCTATTCTATGCAGGCAATTGCCTTGTGAATTTTAAAGAATGGAGCTGCTTTCTTACAGACCATAATAGAAAGCTGAGTCTCCAGTATGGAGAGGTCAAAAAAGATTTCAAACAAGAATTGAGGATTAAGGTAACTTTGAAAGTGACTGGGATTTGGGTATATCAAAGGAAGGAGAGGATGTGCATTAAGATGTAGGAAGAAGTTTAATTCTAGAAACAAGTCAACCTGACCTCCAATACAGCTTCAGAATTTAAGGGCTATATGGTACCCAGACCAGCCACTTAACCCCCGCAAGTTAAAATAGGGGTGATACTAATATCCACCTTTCAAAATCAACAGTGAGATGGCTCAGCAGGTAAAGGCACTTGCACACATGCATTTTTGCAAGCACAGGCACATAACTCAAAATTACTGGAAGCCTAAAAAATTGTGCACATAGGGCACTCAGAATAATTGTGAACAAGTTTCTACAAGATTAGCCGTCAGACTCCACCAGAGAAAAATAAAACCATCTGAGGTTGACATTAAGAGTATGTTTCCCTGGGCCCTCATTATCCTCCCAGACAGACATTTATACACTGAGATTCTGAGCATCTTATAACCAAGGCTGGCAACCAATCACCTCTCTTCTTTGACAAGGAATTGCTGCTTTGGGCATTGACAAGGTAGATGCTACCCAACATCATTTGAGATGCTGAGACTGTATTCTCAGAAATTATGGTGAATCATCTTAGAGTTCATTTTAGTTCATGTTTTATTTGTCAGATGAAAAATTATATAACACAGAGGTTGGTAGTCTACCCTGGGTAAGGCTGAGAAGAAAAGTCATAGTTTGAATGAATCCAGATGTGAGTTCCTTTGAAATCCAGGCAGGGATTTAGGAGTGAGGTCTTGCATACATTTGGTTCTTAGTATTTACTACCAAACGCATCATTTGAAGATGCTTCTAACACCTCCAGAAATAAAATTAGTACCTTTATTATATAATTTTCTGCTCCTTGGTGTTCACCATCCTTTTTTTACCTACCCTTGTATTCCTTCTCCAGGGCTATTTTCTTTCACACATTCACTGAAAATGCCACCATCCTCTGGAGGTCTGTAAGAAACCCAGTGTCTGAGCTAGAAACTGTAAAGCAATATCCCCTTCCCTCTGTACACGGGTATCCTCTCCATTCTTTAGAGAAAAGTAACCAAATTGGCCCAAGCTATTATTATGGTCAAGTGGCAGTAAACACAGAGAGTATTTCTGCTGTCTAATAAATAATATCCCCTAACAAGTGGATAACGAAGGAATATGTCCAGCCTGCAGCCTGAACAGGACAGGTGACTGACACAGAGCTTAGCAAGAAACAATATAACAAAGCAATGGCCCAGGATGCCAGTGCAGGATTGCATCCTTTCTAGTGTTTTCAGAAAACACAGAAGAATGGTTGATAACCTGCATGCACGCAGTGTCTCTCCCTGAGAGCCCAGCTAGGCGTTTGCTAACTTCAGCACGAGACACACTTGGTAGCTTTCACAATGATGCTATTGTTTTCTCCCTTAGTCTCCTTCATCACCTCCTGCTAGGATAATCTTTGTGCTAGTTTGAATTACAATTATGGCAGTGGAACCCACCGAGCACAGCACAGTTCCTATGTGAGAGGCTCCACATTGACCATGTAGCATGCCTTGCTAATTTAACAATCGCCTTCCCCTTTTAGGGTGACATTATTATACCTATTCTTCAGCTGACACAACCAAGGTAGTGCAATATGAATGCAAATTCCTACAGCCACCTAGGTGGTGGTACTCTAAAATGCCTCTGTTGGGGATTGGAAGTGGAATCAACTCATACAGTGCTCATCCATCATGCATGTTTACCTATATTCCATCCATCATGAGGTGAAATGAGTGAGAAATTTAAACACTCAAGTTTAATTTTTTAAAGTAAAATTATTTTTTGTAAGGGAAATTTTAGAGAGCCAATTTACACTTAACATATTCAAAAGTTAGTTAATATCTATTTGTTTTGTTGGTTTATGAGGGAGGGTCTCACTCAGTAGCCCAATCTGGCCTCAAACTTGTAATCCTCCTGCCTCAATCTTCTGACTGTCAAGAGTACAGGCATCTCCTGCTTCCAGCTTCCAACTGTTAGGAGTACAGGTATGTACCGCCATGTCTGGCCAGAGGTAATGCTTAAAAAAACCTCAGAGGAAGCAGTTTTCCAAATATTCCTTCACAAAATAAGAAGCACACACTATATCTTAAATTTTGTTTTATTTCCTTGTCTTTGCCACTTGCTGTTTAAATGAAATTGGCTAAGGGTACAGACCAGGCAACAAAAAGGCACTTTATTTAAGTTAATACAAAATGGCGTGTCTCTGTGCTTCCAGGTTTAGGACAGTCTCTTCCTTTGGTGTGAAATGGCACTGACTTAGGAGAATATGATGGGATACATTGGGCTGCCTTTGCTATCCACATAATACGTCCCCATCTGGAGTAGCCAGCCTCAGACAAATAAGTCTCTGCTGTTGAGGTTTTCCCTGAGGCCCTGATGTATGGAAGATAACTCCTTCTCTAAACCAAGAGAATGCTTAACAGAGCCAGCAATGGCCTGGGACCAGGACCTTGGGGAGCTACAGATTCTGAATTCAGATCCTGAGAACCCAACTCTTGTCACCCTAGGGGGCTACGGTTATCAGACCCAAGGCCAATGTGTGCTCCGTTTCTGATGTCTTTGAGATAGGCCGCGTCCCCCTTGTGAAACATTGTTGGATGAGCTTCTTGTTGACCTTGCTCCATTGTTATAACAGTTTTCAGCTGACTCTGTCCCATTACCCCCCCACACACACACACAGTACATAAGACGCTATACTTCTTAATAAACTTGCTTGGCATAGCCATCAGGTTATGCAAGACCTCCTGACCTCAGGTTCCTGTCATTTTTATCTTCTCATCTCTCAGTCCCTCCCACTTAGGACCCTGCCACTAAAGAATAACCTGCTGGTCCAGGTCACTCCATACTTCCACGCTCTGCTATTTCTAAGCCTAATTCATTAGTATATACTTTCCAGTTCTCCATAGTTTGCTGTAATTATAGACCATAAAACTGTTTCTTGCTCATGGAGGCAGTCTGATGCATCCATTCTGTTATTTAGAAGAGGGGAACAGCCCTGTGTGACATAGAGATCTTTTAAATTATTTTTATTTCCATTGTACATACTCATTATACCTGCTACTCTATGAATTTTCATGAAAGCATATTGTTCATTGAGCATACTCCCACATTCTTCTCTTCCATCTCTGTCTTTCCCCCTTTAGTGATTTGATGCAAGGGACCTTTTTGCCTAGTAGAAAGATTTGGGAATTGGAGTGAAGAATTAAGATATCTGGTTTGTCTAATCTCAGATAGCACCAAATAGCTGATGCCACATAAGTATTTTTTTCCCTCCTCTGGGCCTAGATTTTTGTGCTTGAGAGATGGCCTTTTGAGTAAGTGCTTAGATGAAGGACACCTGGGAAAGGCTTTGGCAGACCTCCTCCCCGACACACACACACAAGTGTGCTGCCAGCTGCAAAGTCTCAATAATCCAAAGTTGTTCTAAGTCGAATACAGTTTCAGCACCACGGACAGCAGCAAACCCAGAGGAATGGAAACAGTTTGGAATGGATTTATTTGCCTAGAGAGGCAGAGAAGCAGCTATGACTCTGCATTCATATTCAAAGGGTCAGAAATGGAAATGTCATAAAATACCAGCACTAGGGTGAACTAGGGGTTCATCCAGCAGAACTCCAGAGCCTCAGCATTTCCAGGGGAGGTGTGTGATGCTTTAAATTAATAAGAATGCACTCCAGGTATACCAGCAGGGGACCTGGCAGTCACTGGGATCTTTGTGGTCCACTGAGATGATACAAACAACAGGGGGAAAGCCAGCCTCTCATTGTCCTGTGAGCAAATGCCCAAGGAAGTTGCTTCAGCCTTGCTTTTGATCTGGCCTAGTTTAGAAGATGAATCAGCATCTTTCCACAGACTATGAAAAAAGCAACTCCAAATTAAACCCTTTTCCATCCATACCTGTCCCTGTTCCATGACCCTGGCTCCTTGGACCAAGGAGTCCTTATGGGAACCTGACCCGAGAGAATTCGCACCTCAAATTTCCAGTCTTTTCCCTTGGCCCTCATTTCTTAATGAACAATCAATTGTAGTCAATTACAATTGGAAGCTGGAAGCTAGGTCTCTGGGAGAGAAGGGGTTTACGAGGGTAAAAATCAAGTAGAGGGTAACATGAACAGGACCTTCTGTGGGGAAGTGAAGTGAAGTCATCACTGTTTTGAGACTTTGAAGTCACTACTGGTGAGTTGAGATAGTTTTAAGATAAATATCAGCCAGCTTGGTATTATGTTGTTACTAAATTTGGTTATGGTGGGGAAAAAAATAAAGTCATATCAAATGTAAATATGGCAAGCTTTTTTTTTTACAAGGACAATAAAAGACAGTTTATTCTGGAGTCAAACATAAATGACAAAGCTTGGGAACACAGATTCACGTTGCCCCAAATACCATGTTCCAACATGGTAACGGCCTCGGGGAACTTTTATAGCAACAGAACAAAAGAAAGTCATAAATCAACACAGTTTTTAAATGCTCTGGTTGACTATATCAGCAGTGCAGCAAAGAGGAGAAATCTCTGTGACAGACCTCAGATGCTTTCTGATGGCATCCTTAGCCATTGAGTCGGTGGAAGCTGAGAGTGGGAGCATTCAAAAAAAAATTATGGTGAGTTTTAACTTTCAGTAGGAAAGAGGGTACTTTAATTAAGATAACTTAGCTCCTATGCATCTGTTCATTTGCTGAGCAGGTTACACTCAGCCCACCCCACTGTGGTACCCTCAAGGGATATTTAAAGATCCAGGTTCTGACCACCAGATGCCACAGGCCATGGACATAGATGAAAGTGTAAATACAGTAGAGTGTGAGATAAACAATGTTTTTTTTTTCCTTACCCTCCACCCTTATCTAGTTTGTCTGATAGATTTTACTTAAAACATGCCACATGGATGCTAGGAAGCTAGCTCACTTGGTTAAAGTATCTTCTTATCAAGTGTGAGGAGCTGAGTTTGGATCCCCTGAACCCAAGTGATGTTGATGTCTCTGGATGTGTTGATGCATGTCTGGACTTCCAACCCTAGATGATAGAAGGCAGAGACAGGTGTACCCCCAGGAGCTATGGGCCTATATGGTGAAGCTCTGATCAATGAGAGACCTTCCCTTAACAAAAGGTAGAAGATGCCTGAGAACCAGCCCTAACCTTCACACATGTGCTCATACCTGTACGCACACAGGAGAACCCACATGTAGACATACACGCACACCCACACATACAAGGGAGCCACAGAGCTGGCACAGCAGCTAAGAGTACTTGCTGCTAATACAGAGGACTAGAGGTCAGGACCAATGTCAGGAAACTCACAGTCACCTGTAATTACAAATGCAAAAGGTCGGTTGTCCTGTTTTGGAGTTAATGGACACCTGTGCTCATTTGCACATACACCTCCCCACACATATACATTACCAAAGCATGCCTTCAGTTTCCCCTCTTCTGTCCACATGCATTATTATAAACACTCTTAGTCCGTGTGGTCTGTCTCTGGACCACTGGCTGGAGGCACCTATGATCACACTGAGTGACTGCTATTCCCAGCCTGTAACTCAGTGTTGAGAAATATCAAGAATGAGCTACTGATCTTTAAAAAACGAAACGTTAAAAATTTTGCCATCGTCCTGTTTATAATGAACACATCTCTGACGCTCTGATTACTGAATGGCGTGAAATGCCCTGCACAATTTCACCCTGTCAACTTTACTTCTGTCCTTCCTTGTGAACACCAGGCTCCAGCCACACTGGCCTCCTCTGGGCTTCTGTCATCTGAAATATTTGCTCGGCTCTCCCTTCTTGTCACACTCTCCAGGTGCCCTATCCGTCATTTTCACACTCTCTCAGCTGCAGGCTCTCTCCCACCCCGCCTGCTTGACTTTCCTCATGGAGCTCACCTAATGCCTTATTCATCTGAGGACTAGCATCTTTACCACTTCACCATTCACAGTGCTTACTGTTGAGGAAAATCTATTGTGAGGAGGCCAGAATTGGAGCCAGTTCCTATTGGGGACGTTTCACAAGCATGGTCCAGAAACCTCAAGAGGGCAGCCTCAGAGTGCTATGACCTGACACTACAGAACTGCAGATTCAAGCTTTTTGACCAGGACTGACCTTTGACCAGCCATGACTCTCTTTATTTGTGTAACCCGATTTGCACAGCCCTAACTTGCATGGCCCTTATTTGCATGGCAGGATTTGCATAAATGGAAATGATACGTGCAGCAGCCCATACTAACCGCTGAAATGCACACCAGGACTATACTCTCCAGATGGCATGAATCACATTCCAAGAAAATGCACACAAAGAATCTCACACTAATGGAGAAATTACATATCTCAAGTATATACAGACCAACAGACACACACACATACACACACACATATTCATCTCCTTACCCCATATTGGACAATACTCTAGTTACTCCCCAGAATGGCACCTCTGTCTGTCTGTCTCTCAACCCCTTCTTAAGGTCACAATGTGAGTTTATTACACGTATAGTATGCTTAGGTGAAAACGGGATTTCTGACCTGTACCCGTATGATCTCCAATTTGTATATAATGTCAGGTTTGTTTGTTTTTTTCTAAGTGAAGTTTCTAAGAAAGGTTGTCTATGCCAAACAGTGGATAAGACACACAGAAGGCATCTCATAGCCTGTGTCACTCACCCACAATGTCATTTGGGTGACATCTGAAACATTTTCGTCATGGCAAGTTCAAGGAAACAGCTATAGTGTGTGTGTGTGTGTGTGTGTGTATGCACTCTATTGTATGTATGTGGAGGTCAGAGGTTACTGCTCCAAAGTCATTTCTCTCCTGACATCTTGTGGGATCCAGAGATTGAAGTCAGGTCAGCAGACCTGTATGCAAATAACTTCACCCTCTGAACTATTTGGCCAGGTCTAATTTTTGTTTATTTTTAAAAATTTTATTGGCAAATATAACTTTCATATGACACCAACAACACAGAAGTCAGAAGAAAACAACTACAGTTCATAGATAGTTCTGGAACACTGTAAGGAAGGTCAGTGTCTACACCCAATTTGTTCCCTTTCATGGATGTATGCACTGTGTGTAGATGCTTGCAGATATATGTGACTAAGTGTGAGCATATTCAGTCAAAAAGGAAAACGTTTATATATGTAGATGAGCTTATTTCCATTAAAAATCCCTGGAAAACAGCCACCATCCAAAAGAAAGCTTCTCTCTAGATCTCTGTGCCTGCAGCATTATAGTTCAAGCACCCAAATCAAGCTGAAATCCCTCCCTTAAAATCAAAAGTTACATGTATGGTAGGAGCCATGAAAATAATTATTGCATATGACCAAAACCTCTACGTTTAGAAGCATCGACAAATTTATCTCCTCCTTTATCCTTCCAGAGACAATTCCTTCATTCTCAGAGAGACAATTTAGCAGGTGGAAAACCTGAACAATGAAAATCCGTGCAACACACGGCAGCTGATTTTAACCATTCTAAGATCAGAATCTGCCTCTTTGGAGAAGAGACAAGAACCTAGGACACTATACTTTACACTTGTTTAAGATTTTATTACAAGTAGTTTAGGCTGGCCTCCATCCTGCTGTGTACGACAACCTTGAATTTCAGATCTTCATGCCTCCACCTCCCAAGTGCTGAGGTGGGACCCAGTGTTTCGTGCATGGTAGGCACTCTACAAACTGAGTTACATTCTCAGCCCCAGGCTGTTCACTTTAGACGGTGCAAATATAAGAGGGCTTCCTGGAAAGTGAGCCCAGAAAAGAAAGATTCTGTATCCCACACAGATATACAGGTAGGGAGAAAACCTGTCCAACTTTAGGCAGAGTTTCCAGTGATCATCCCCAGGGCCTCTTGCTGTTCTATCCTCCACCCTAAGCTATTCCTTCTCATCCATCACCAGACTCAGATCAAATTTCCAAGTTATTAATCTTTCGGAGTAGTGCTGTCTCAGCAAGAAGCCAGCAAGGTGACTGCTCAAAACCCAGGAGAGGACAAAGGAAATCTGGGGACAGGCAATGAGGCAGAGAACCAGGGGAGCTCATGTTGGACGCTGCAGCAGAGAACCACACAGAGACGCTAGCAGGTAATATTATGTCTAGGATAGAAAGGAAAGCGGAACCATAAAGCCACTTAAAACTACAGTCCATCAAACCTCATATTCTCCAGCAACCACTACAGGACAATCCCAAATCAGAGACTTGACACTGGGCTATTCATTTTCAAACTATGACATATAGATGCCAATAGAATCAATAGTCAGAAACCCTTTTATCTAAAGTTTAGCTGAAAGCTGCCTTTGGAGTCTATGCTGTAGGAAGTTTAAGTGACATCTGAGCTTGTATCAGGTACTATGTTCTGGGCGTTGAACTACCTGGAGTGGCCTGTTCCCAGGTGCCAGGGGTAGGGGATCAGCAATAATCAACCTGAGATCAGTAGTCTGATTCCATTTGGACCCGCTTGCCTCTTATGACCTTTGGCTAGTTACTAATCCCTAATCAAGCCGCTGACTTAGCCCTGAGCGTTTCCACACATAGTGTCTGTTCCTAAACAGGAAAAACCGAAGCACAGAACCAACTCTAATTCCAGCAACTGGTAAGCCTTAACCCTGATCAGAATAAAGGTTAGTTCATTTGCTCAACCAGTGTTGAAGCACCTCCTGTATGGCAGGTTTTCTGCTACACACTAGAGATGTTGTACTTGGCAGACCATCCCTGGGAGATGAGTATATCAAGAATAAATCAATTACAATTTTGCATTTGCTGTGGTGATTTCAATTCACTCCACTCTTTTCCAAATATTAGCTTATAACCTCCAGGTTTGGGCTAAGCCTCAATCCTACCTACAGACTGATCCAGGCTAGAAGTGTCTGTGTGGCAATTAAAAACCTGGAGGATTAATAGAACGATACTTAAAACCAATTCAGGCAACACCGGGACTTACCTGACACACTGCAGGACTCATTGTTCAGTTTGTGACAACATGGAAGAAAATTAACAAATGCTTCCATCAATACTGAAGCAGACAAAAACAAACCTTTTTAGACAGTCTAGTGCATCTAGTGCCCAGGAATGACTGTGAGATCTACTGCCCACACACCAATCATTAAGGGAGTGGAGGAAAATGGGAGGCGAACATAGATCCTGTAGATGTCTATAAGATACTCTACAGATAGCAGCAGGATCTAGAGAAATGCTTGAAAAGCCACCCAGGAGGGAATGGAAGCTGAAGGGTCAAGACATATGGAAAGACAAAGGAGATTTCATATATAAGCCTGTCAGACTTGGAGAATTAGAAGCTCAAGACTGAGCTTAATTGAGCAGCTTGATAAAAACCAAAGAGATGGGTCAGTAGATAAAGGCACTTGCTGCCAAGCCTGATGACTTGGATTCTATCCCTGGACCCCGCACGGTAGAAGATGTGAACTAATTCCCAAAAGTTATCACCTGACCTTCTGACTTCCACAGGCGCACTGTTCTGCATGCATTCACGCCCACATACTCACTAAATAAATATAAAATACATATGTTTTAAAAGAATCATCAACATGTTTTTTAAGAGGCAACGCTGATAATGCCTTTGGGTCGGTGAATTCTCTAGAGACAGCTAGAAGACCAACAATGGGGCTGTTTAATGGCCAGACCTCACTGCTGAACAGGTCCTATGAACAAGACAATATGTGTTCACGTTCAATTCAGTTTGGAAATGTTAATTAAGGCTCAGCTGAGAGAGGTTCATTCATTTGTGTGTACTCAGAGCTTAGTCTTAATCCCTTACTAATACTCAATGTAGGAGGAACAAGAGCAAGAGGGAAGTAAAAGAGGAGAAGGGCCAGAGAAAACGGAGAGACTTCACCCACCCTTTCTATGCATGAACGCAGCAATGAGCCCAGCGGAATGTGGGGAACTCCCTGGAAAGAGACCTTACCAAGCTACTCTCAACGACTATAACAAAACAACCTCTCAGAGCGTTGCCTCCAGTTTGTGACCAATTGAAATGTTGAGAGAATTTCTACCTCGCTCCACAAGGTCCTAAGGACAAACCAAAGTATAATCCCATCAAAAGTTCACCATGTATGTGAGGAACTACAGTCAGGAGCAGGAGTGACCCCAAAGCAGACCCCTGACAGTCTGTGCCAGCATGGATGCTGGCCCCCAATGGCCACAGAAATAGAAGTCCCTTCTGTTAACATTCTCCAATCTATATACTTCTCTGTATGTTGAGACCACCACCCATGCAATTGGGGCAGAATTACATATAAATGATTGGCTTGGAGGAGAGGCTAGAATCTCAGATGTGTGTCTAATAACCACCCCAGCTTCTCTTTCTAGGAGGGAGCCCCAACAGTCAACAGGCCCAGCTGTGATCATTCACAAGTAGGTACAGCTGATCCAGTGAAGAAGGAGGTTGACTTGCCCAGAGGACCACACTCTATCACAGAAAGACTCTAGACATCCTTCATATCTTCAGGGAATTCAGACTACAAGGTTGGGAGATAATGAGAGGTTAGGTTGTAAGGTCTGGCTTCTTAGACATTGAGTTAAATCTCCGAGGGAGGATTCCTTCTCCAGATTCTTTAAACTCCGGAAACATAGGCCTGGCCATTGTATTCCAGTCCCACCCGGCTTTGCGCTAGGCAAGATACAGGGAAAAAGGATCAAGGAGAGGAACTAATTCACAGCAATTGAGGTTAATCCCACTCAAAGCCTCAGCCCATGTTAGCAGCTAATCCAGCTAGAGCAGCTTTCATGGAGAGCTCTGATAAACCCTTTAGCCTCAGCAACTCCACATTCATGAGGAGTGTCGTCAGTAGCTCAAAAGCCCAGAAGCCTGTCAGGTTTGACAAGTATGTCAGCCCAAGCCATGCTGCCCACCACCATCCCAGAAGAGAGCCACCCAGACACGCCCAGCCAGCAATGAATCACACCTACCAGTTCTTCGTGGTTTTAAACCAATCAGTGCAACTCTTGGAATCTTAAACCTTTCCAAAGACATTCTGTGTGTGATTAGCATTCTTTACCAGACTATAGAACCTATAAGATTTGGGGTTGGGCCTTAGGTCTTTATTCATCATCTCCCACAGTGAGAAGGATGGAGCATGACATAGTGTGGGGATTAGAAAAGGTTCTGTAAGTGTGTGTGTGTGTGTGTGTGTGTGTGTGTGTGTGTGTGTGTGTGTAGGTATGTACATGCTTGTCTATATGTCTATACGTATAACATCAGGCATCTCCCTCAATTTCTCCCCAAATTATTTTTTAAAACAAAAGCTCTTCTTGAACTTGGAGCTCACTGGTTCAACTGGACTGGCCTGCCAGCAATCCCAGGATCCTCTTGTTTTCTTCTACTATCCCCAGGCTTGGGATTAAAGGTGGGCACTGCCATGCTGGACCTTCTTAGGTAGGTTCTAGGGACTTAACACAGTCCCTATCACTTGCACAGCAAGCATTTTACTGGCTGAGCAACAGCCCTGACCCATTAGTGGTTTATTAATTGTGCAAAGCTAGGCACAGCTCTTAGCTACCAGACTCAGTGGGTCCACCAGAGACATGAGGGTCGAGTGTTGGTTTCTCTGCTGTCTTCTTGGTTAGCATTAGTTTGCTCCCTTAGCTGCTCATTAGTCCATCTTCTAGATGGAATCCAAATTCTAATTCCGTACCACTCCTGGGAAAAACTACATAGATCGTGTTCAACTCCACTCTCTTAACATATTCTTATTAGGTAATTTTCCATTTTAATCATCTTTCTAAGCAAAACCAAGCAGCCCCCAATGCATTCTAATATCATGCCAGCAATACTACAGTCCATTTCCTGAACTGTTGTCATCCTAAGGAAGGCTACATACAACCCATTCTCCTCCCTACCCAGACCTGATAACTTCTCATCTGGGTCAGGTATCTATAATTTTCATATTCTAAGTATTTCATATAAGTGTCATAATAATCATTCCAACAGGTGTAAAATGATACCTCATGTTTTAACTTGTATTTTCCTGATGATTCATGGTGTTGGGTCTCTTTGTGTATGCTTATTGGTCATTTCTTCATTTTTCTTATACAAGTGTTTATTCAAGTTGTTTACCTACTTTTTAATTTACTTTTTTACTTTGTAATTGATTGTAAGAAGTTTTTATATCTCCTGTAGAGTAACCCATTATCCTATATATGATTGGTGAATATTTTCTCTCATGGCATGGGTTGATATTCTAGTATAATTTTTATTTATAACTTTTAATTCATAAATACAAATGACAGACAGTGTACCCCAGATATTAAACTCACTTCTTTCTGGCCCTCTTTCTCATAGAACCCACTATCACAATGTTGTCACACTAGCCTCTGGCTTTAGAGAAGACCTTTTGTCCTCCTCACAACATCAGCTCCTGTAGCTTCTTTTGTCCATCATGATCATCATGATCATCATCACCATTACCATCACCACGATACCATGACCGTTGTAACTATTGCCATCGTCATCACCACCATAATCATCATCATCTTCATAATCATCATTGTCACCATCCCTGCACCGGTTAATTTTTGTCAACTTGACACAAACTAGAGTCACTTAAGAAGAGGAAACTTCAACTAAGAAATTGCCTCCTTCTAGTTGACCTGTGGGCATGTCTATGGAGCATCTTAAATTAATGATGGAAGTGTGAGGGCCCAATCTACTGTATGTGGTGCCACCCTTGGACAGGTAATCCTAGGAAAGCAGTCTAAGCAAGCCAAAAAGCAGCATTCCTCCGTGGACTTGGCATCAGTTTCTACCTGCAAGACACTTTTAGTTCCTACTCTGGTTTCTCTCAGTGATGGACTATTACCTGGAAGTGTAATAGATAGCTAGTATATATCTATGTAACAGAAGATAAAATAAACCCTTTCATGCAAGTTGCTTTTGGATATGGTGTTTATCACAGCTATAGAAAGTGACTAGAATTATCTCCATCATATCATTGTCAGCATCACTATTGTTGCTACGTCATCACCATTATCATCACCTTCACCACCTTAACCATCGCCATTGTTATCATCATCATCATTGTCATCACCATCACCGCCATGACCACCATCACCATCATCACTGCTGTCATCATCATCACTACCATCACCATCATCAACTGTAGTTATAATCTTTTATTATTGGTTTGTAAAGTACAAGATTCTTTGAATAAAACTTTAGCTACAACTTCTCTTTCTTTTTTTCATATAGAATCTTAAAATCTTGCTTTATTCATCCCACTTAAAGTCAAAGAAACAGACTCATGCTAGTGACATAGTGACAGCCATTCATACTCTGACAGCCATTCTCATTTGTGTTTATTTATACTTTTCCATGAGAGGGATGCATCTATTAATCCAAAGTAAAATTTGAAATGATTTTCCTCTAACCAGGCTCTCTGTGTTGTTAAAAGCCAGACAGTCCTCTAGTGAACTCCCATTAAGGATGGAAATTTCAAGCAAGAGTCTGAGTATTTCAGAGTTGTTAGGATATGTAAAATTATCCCCATAAGCAAAAGAAATCCTCAGACAAGTGTACTGACTACTTCACAGGCAAAGAAAAAAGGTCCTTCCATCCGTTCACCTCATCTGTTCCCAGAAATCCTTGGGCAAGGGAGGAAACTTGCAAAGCCTCTTGGGTTTTGTGTGACCACGTCACTTCATCTACTGTATAGAGACCAGTGTTTCACTGTTAGAGACCTAACTGTAAACTCACATTCTGAATGCCTATCTTCAATGTGATGAAATTTGGGAATGAGGCCAATTGAGGTGGTTAGCGTTTGATAGATCACCATTAAATAGGGTTGATGTCGTCATAAAAAGTGGGGGGGAACACAATGATATGGCCCCTTGCCATCCTCTCTTCTCCCTCCCATTCAGGGCTTTTTCTGAAAAATTCAGGCTTTTTTTGTGAGGTAAAACACTGTCCCACACAAAGCTCTCCACATGCTGCCACATTTTCTCAGTGTGCCATCCTACCTCTATTGAAAGAACAAAAGACTTAGCCCAGCCTGTAAGTGAGCCAGATAGGCACCAAGTCTTTAGGATAGCACATAAGCCAGTCACAGGATGTCTTTATTATTTAACACACTAAATTTGAGGTTATGTGGTGTTTTATTTGCTGCCCTCAATAACATTTCTAGAATTTCCAGTTCTGTAGATTTATGTCTACACTGACATCTTGAAGCCATCTTCTGTGCCCCTGAGAAAAACTGATGGCTTGAAATTAAGTTAATCTTTTCATTCTTTTTTTTTAATGTATAAACAAGTTCTCATGTAGCCCAGACTGGCCTCAAACCCACTAAATAGCCTAGAATGACCCTAAACTCTTAATCCGCCTTCATCTACTTCCTAAGTACTGGGATGACAGATGTACAGTCAGGCACTGGGCTCTGACACTGGAGCTTCTTGCGTGATAGACAAGAACTCTATCAACTGAGCCTATGCAGGCCTGAACTTAAAAGACAATAATTAAGGCTTACTCTCGTCGAATTGGAAAGCTTGAGAACCACCATGAGCATTGCATTACTGCTCCAGGAGACCATGTTACAACTTCAGGTGTGTCTAGCATATGGCCCATGGGCTGTATGTAGCCAAGGATAGACTGATGAAGGTAGCCCAATACAAAATCATAAACTTATATAAAACACTATGAGAGTCTTAAAAAGCAAGCAAAACAAAAACAAAGACCAAACCTCTATGACATATTTACCAAGCATGAACTTTGCAGGTGACATTATGCCACAGTGTCAAAGGCTTGGCCACACCATCACAGTAGAAGAAACCTCCTCTTCCCACGGGGAAGATGAACACTTGACAATTTAGCTGCCTGTGGAGCAAACCCGAGAGGACAGAGAAGTGATAATAACACATAGTGCAGCTACAGCATGGCAGCCATAATACCAACACCACAGTGGTTGAAGGAAGACAGCAAGGGGACCCTACAATGTCCTAGTATCATCAGCAAGCAAGAACTCCAAAGCAACTGCTACCTCTGTATTCAAAAACATAAAGAGGAAGAGCCACTGTGCAGAAAAACCCACCAAAGGAGCAAAAAGAAAACTCCAGCAAGATGCCCATCAGGTGAGTTATGGAAGATCAATTAGATGGGATTAATAGCAGATGGAAACCACATGCACACACACACACACACACACACACACACACAAATAACAGACTTGAAGGAGAAGAAAAAAGAGTTTGTGTCTGAAGAATGAGAAAGAGAAGGATGCTGAGGAAAATATTCAGAATTCTCAATGACTTGTAGGATCAAGCACCCCAGCACCTCAAGCACATGGGAATCAGGCACTCCAGCACCACAGTAATCCATGGGAATCAGACAGACCGGTACCTTTGTATTTTGGAGCCTTGTAAGGAGATGAGAGAAAAACAATGAGAAACCACAATGGGAAAAAAATTACTGGACATGTTCCAAAGGTGGTGGAAAGGTCATGTCGGAAAGATAAAAATCACAGCAGAACCCTAAACAGCAGGAACATAATGAAAGACATGCATCAGAGTCAAACTGCCCAGATCAAGAGAAAAATCTTAAGAGTAGCCACAGAGAGTGCGTGCAAGGCAAACAGGACACTACGTGATGGTGCCTGCTTCCCTGCCAGGGAAAACAGATGCAGTGGCTTACGAGTGCCAACAGTAACACTGCTCATTCACAGCTCTGCAGTTAATGAAAAGATGCTTTGAAGTGAAGATAAAATACGAATATTATTTAAATGCACCTAAGTAGAAGTACTAATTGGCAACAGACAAGCAAGATCAATAGCAGAGGAAGTTCTCTGTTTTTTGTTTTTTTTTTTTTGTGTGTGTGTATGTTTTGTTTTTTGTTTTTTTTTTTTTTTTTTAAACAGGGAGACATTAAAATCATGATTCTGTAAAAGCACACTCGAAGTGCTAGACTAGAGTGAGGGCGGGATGTTTTCTTCTGGTTTCTTCAGAAGACATCTCACAAACTACCGACAAATTTAAAAGCCTTCCGGAAGGGATCGTGTCTTGAGCAAGCAAAGGTGTCTTGCACGCAACACAAAATGTGTGATCCATAAAAGAAAAGGTTTATAAATCTCGCTACCAATACTTAAAATCTTTCTACAAAAAAAAAATAATAATAATAAAAAAGTGCTGGGAGAGGGAAAAGAGAAAATTACAGGCTATAGATGTTTGTACGGTCAGATCTGATGAGGGGTCATAGAAAATATACAAATAGTATCCAAACTCAACAAAACCTGAACAGACATCTCGCCAAGAAAAACATGGATACAGCAACAACAGCAACAAAAGAAAATGTGTGCATCACTGACCATTATAAACGCGCAAATCTAGCCTTGGATCACACCTGCAGTGCCAGCACTTACAAAGCAAAGGCAGGCAGAGAACAGAAAGTTCAAGACCAGCCACTGCACCTCACACCAGGAACAAACGTGGACCTCAGAGAGTGGCCCTCTGGCTCCTGTATTCACAGTCACGGTCTGTACCAGACACAGTATGGATGTGCAAGGGAACAGATGTGAACAGAAGTCTCTGTAAATAACTGCAGCTTCCACTGGACCATCTGCAAGACTGATTGACTGATTAGAACCTCAGGGATGGAAAGAGGTTGGAATTTTACAAGTTCAGAGCCAAACTACCTTGGGGCATTTAAGCCTCCTAACTAGCCATGTCTGATCCTTCTCTGTATATGACCCAACATCTTTGTGAGCAGTATGGAAAATTCTTTGGAATGTAAAAGATAAAATAAAATCAACAACAACAGCAACAGCAACAAAAATCTCTAGTTTCCACCAATTAGAAAGCTGATAATGCCTCAGAGACTGTCTGATGCCTATGGTTGAGACATCTCTGCTTTGCTATAACCCTCCCACCTAATCTCTTTCCTGATTTGAAAAGCCCATTGATTTATGACTTCCACTGTTCTGTTATTATAAAAACTTCTTCTAACTGTCACTAACTTGGAACAAAGAATTTAGAGTGACCTAAATCTATGTTCCTGGGCCATTGTCACTTATATTTGGTTCAAACCCAAACCAAAACAAAAACCCACCAAAAAAAAAGAAAAAGAAAAAGAAAAAGAAAGAAAACAAAACAATTAAAAAACAAAAGGAAAACAAACAAACAAAAAACCCTAACTCTTCTCTTACCCTCTTTGAGGCAAGAGATTTTTTGTATTAATGGCAGAATGACAGAATAAAAGAACAGGCTCAGTGAGTAGAAGTCTGCTTCTTCCATGTATATAAGTCATCCTCTATTGTCCTTTAGGCCTTCTGCAGGCCCCCACTGTGAAACAGCAAAAATACCAACCTCTCTGCTGCCTGGCTGGGGTCCAGCCAGTTGAGGTAAAAGAGCTCTGGGGTTGAGGGGTGAGGGAGACCTGCCTCCAGTACAAGACTGAACTGATAGCTGAGAAACTCCCAAATCAAGACAAACAGCATCTCAACAACGCTTAAGAATCTGGTCAGTGTACAGCAGCCGACCAGGGTGATCCCTGGAAAGCTTAATGGAGATTTCATCTTAGGGCTGAAACATAGGTTAGCTCTCAGCCTTACCCCAATCGACAACTTATATTTTAAGGGATGTTTTTGTTTGGTCTTTAACAACCCAGAAGCCAAGGCCTCCTACACAGGAATAAGAAATGAATCCTCCAGTCTGCATGCCCTGAAGGCTGCTTTTCCATCTAGCTAACAGGCATTCTCTCCTCTGGTAATAAAGTAGCCCCAAGGATTACAGCTCACCTTTTCCTTAAGTGAAAGGAGCTGTCTCAGAACAAGGACGCCCTTAGCCAGCTGTGACAACTATCCAGCCAGCACAGGAAACACTAAAACAGGAGGCTAAATTTGAGATTTTTATGTATGTGTCAGCCTTCCTTTCATTCTCTTCCTGCAGTCATGACTATCAGCAGTGCATTTGTGGGTGGGACAGAGGCTCAGTAGTGTTTGCACCATAAGCATAAGGACCTGAGTTTAATTCTCAGAACCAACATAAAAAAGCCAGGGAAGTAGAGGCAAGTGGGTCCCTGGGGCTCAGGAGCCACCAGTGTAGCCTAATGGCAGAGAGAGACTCAGTGAGAGACACTATCTCAAGAATAAAGGTGTACAACATTCTTGAGAACAACACTCAAGGTTGTTCTCTAGTTTCCACATGCATGTCCTTTCACTCACACCCAGTGTGTATTCACATGCACATGTATACTACAGAGAGAGAGAGAGAGGAGGAGGAGGAGGAGGAGGAGGAGGAGGAGGAGGAGGAGGAGGAGGAGGAGGAGAAGGAGGAGGAAGAGAAGGGATGGAAGAGTCAGGAGCACATTCCCCCCAAAAGAAGCCATTTCTTCACTATACACCAAGCATCACATACCATGCCTGGTATCTGTCATTTCTGGTCCTCAACTTTCATAGGAACTTTGCAAAGGAAATATTTTATTTCTATTTTTCTTTCTTTCTTTTTTCTTTCTTTCTTTCTTTCTTTCTTTCTTTCTTTCTTTCTGTCTGTCTGTCTGTCTTTCTGTCTTTCTTTCTCTGATTTTCTTTTCTTTCTTCCTTCCTTCTTTCCTTCCTTCCTCCCTTCCTTCTTTCTTTCTTTACTCTTTTTTTTTTTGAGCCTTTGAAAGTCAGATATTATTAGATGCATCTACCTCAAGTTCACACAACTAATTTTGGTGGTGGGAGACTAATCAATGTTCCTTTGAAGTAACAGAATGAGAGTTCCTACACACCCTGAGGAATAGCAACAGACAGGCCCTTGCATCACTAATTCATCCATTTCATTTATTCCTTGTTGTCTCATCTATATACTCTTGCCATGATCTGCATTATTATTCATAGAATGTTTTTGTAAGTGAGTTCATTTGTATTTAAATAAGTTTTGGAATAAAATTTAAATTTTAAATTAAAATCCTTTGGTTACCTAATGGATTAAAGATTTAGTCAAGTGTATATATGCCTGTAACTTGAGCACTTGGGAGGTAGAGGCTCGTAGATCAGGAGTTCAAGATCATCCTCAGATACAAACTGTGTTCAAGGACAGCCTGGGCTACAGAAGAGTACAAAAACAACACAAACTAGTATCATTTTCATATGTGGAAAATATACACTATAAAACAAAACAGTACCACTACATCTGGCTGGGTTCTCTTGCTTACGAAGTGTTTGAGCCTACAACCCAGACAGTTTGCTAAAGAGGGAAATTAGCAAGATCTGGAGAGCCAGGGTGAGGTCAGAATCCAACGTCTGGGTGATGTCAAAGCTCCCTTCATTTCCAGGAGAATCTGATGCTCTGAGTGGCCTCAAAGCACCGGGAAACAGAAGGCCATCAAAGTGACACACACACCCCCAACTCACTGCCTTTCTACAATTACCATTACCCACCACACATCATCTGTGCCATGAATGGCACAAATTATAGAAACCCTTGGAATGCTAGTATCTCCGTTTATTAATAAAAGAATTAGCTTTGTAGCATGGTGTGTAGCTGCAAACCAGGACACGGAAGAGTGAGGCAAAGGGATCTTAAGATAGAAAAAAATGGGGAAAGCTTAGATTATGCAGTAAAAGGCTGTCTCAAAAGTGGAAAAGTAAAAAATAAAAGAATAGGGAGAAGGGAAAGGGGGAAGATAAGAGAGGAAAACAAAACAAAAGGAGGAGAGAGAAAAAGAGGAAGAAAAACAGGAGGAGGAAGAACAGAAGGACAGATGGAAGAAGAGAAGAAAGGCCAGGTGGAAGAGTTTTTCCTCATTTCCTTCTCTAATTTCTCCCCTATCTAAAACTTCAACTTTTACTTTATCTTGTATATTCACATACTTTCTCCAAATTTTACTGTTTAAATTTTGAAACAAACCTCTATTATCCCTGTATTTGTCTTTGGCATGGGACTGATACAATACGCATCTCAGAATGTAAGATTGACCAACCTAGCTACTGATCATCCTATCAATCCTTGTACAGAAGATCCTGAGACATATATCCATTATCTAATTCATATTCAATACAGAGAAAAAAATGTAGAGACTGATGGGTACATTATAGCTCAGGCTCTGGCCCATGCAAGTTGGGCAGACATCTTACCCCTTTTCACTCAGTCCTTGTTTCTAGACATAGATAAACACTTTTTAGCCTCTCCTACTCTTGGGCTCCTGTATGGATCAGGTGATCTCACATATGAGGAAACATTTGAAACAGTGCCACCCATCCAGACTGTCAGAAGATCTCTGCCACTGTCAAATGAGATCAGAGATTTGAGGCCAGTTCCTGAGTGTGATGCAACTTGCCAGCTGACCTTGGCTGCCTTGGTCTCTCTTGGCCCGTTGCCTCGTTTGAATGATAAAACCATTTAGGGTCCTTTCATCACCAAAAATTATACACTTCTGTGATTGACTTATTGTCAGCTACAATTACCTTTACCCGCCACACATCAGACAGGATCATAGAGAAGGAGATAAAAAGAAGTGCCCGGGACTAAAGGGGAGGGACCCTGGAACCGGATGAGAGCTCTGGGTTTGTGTGTCAGCTGGGTCACGTGCAAGGTCTGTTCCTCTGTGCCACTGTCTGGTGTTGCAACTCCCCCTCTGTAACATGACTTCCCAAGGGACCATCTGTACCTCCTCTGTAATATCTCCATTAGGGATTGTCTGGTGCCTGTGCCTCTGAGCACTGGAACTCACTGTCAGGCTCTGAACAATGAGCAGGCTCCTCTAATCCTAACAGAATAATTGACTCCAGATTAGTCACTCCCACAAAATGGTCCAGTGAAGTCAATCTTGGGGTTCTGATAGAAACATGAAGATACCTGCCATAGAGATGATGTAAGCCTGAGCCCACTGATGGCGGTCTGTCTCCTACTTAGGAAGGGTCCTCTTGGGACTGAAATCCCCTCAAAAGAAGGCAGAAATGATGGACTGTTGACAGAGTCATCAAGGTGTCTAGATGCAGTGCTATTGGAGGACAAACCCAATGTCACAGGAGCCTCTTACCAGAGCTAGCTTCAGCTGGGTTTCTGTCCCTTGCCCCTCAAGAACTATTCACTGATACACAGAAACTTTGAACTTGCCCACACGGAGTTCAGGAACTCCCTCCTGAGGTGCCTTCAGGGCCACTGAAGCAATGCAGGAGTAGGTCACAATAGCTGCAGGGCTTTGGGTCCCCTTAGAATAAAGCAAGATCTCTCTATGTTCTTAATCCATTGAGCATTGCATGAAGTTTGCTCTGAAGGCAATTTTCAAGGGTAGCTGACCTCAGAGTTCCCCGAAGATCCCGTTCTGGAATCCAAAAGAACTATCTCAGACTTACCTGTCTTAAAATAAAGGACAATTTCAAAGACCAAGAGAATGTGTGTTGAGGAGGAGGGGCCCATAGGCAGCTGGAGAGACTGTGGCACATTCAAAAACAATAGTTGAAGAAACAGCTCAGTGAGTACAAGAGCTTGCTGTAAAAGCCTGAGGATGGAGTTCAGATACCAGCATCCACATAAAAGCTGGACATGGCATTTGCCACCCTCCACCAGCTTCCCTGTGAATATATCAGCACACACACACACACACACACACACACACACACACACACACGCTAAAAGACAATAGATAGAAGAAAACAGCACAATTGAACCCCTGCTGCTGGTCCACCCTGTAAACCCAAGGATCCCAGATATTTTATGTTTCAGCAAGTTCTAGATGCTTGGCATTTTAGTTAAGTTTTTCATTGCTGTGACCATACAATGACATTGAGGAAGAGAGAAGTTACTTGGGCTCATAGCTTGAAGTATAGCTTGAAACATAGCCAATCATGGCAGAGAAGTTAAGGTAGCTAGAGCTGAGGCAGCTGGTTGCTTTGTGTCCTCTGTCAGGAACAGAGGGAGATGAAGGTCGATGCTAGCTCACTCTCTCCTTTTTCATTCAGTCAAGGACCACAGGCCATGGACTGGTGCTGCCCATACTTAGGATAGGCCTCCCCACCTCAGTTCACCTCAGGAACTCCCTTATAGATGACATGCCCAGAGGCTGTCCTCTTGTGATTTCAGATCTGGACAAGTTGACAATCAACACCAGCTATCACTCTTCAGTGAGCTTGAGATTTTTCTCAAAGCACCTTTGATCCAGGTAAGCTCCATCCACCAAATAAACTGAAAACACCGACAACAAGAGAATGTCTTCCCGAGTGAGTCCATGTCGGCTCCCACGTGGGTCTGATCGGCACACGATCACAGGGCAAGCTTAATGTGCATGTTGTTTGTGTGGATGCCAAGGGGCAGTGCCAGAGCTCTCAGAATCTTCTTTGAAGAAGGATGAAAATATCCAACCTACCAATAAAAACACCATGCCTAAAGGAAGGACCACTGATTATGTACATGCATGTGTATTTCTGTGTATATGTGTGTGTACATGTATGTACATATTTATGTGTGTGTGTCTGTGTAAACATTTATAGTATATCTATGCAAGTACACATATGCATGAATTTATGCGTGCACGTATGTGTACATGTGTTCAGATAGGTATGTGTACACCAGTCACTGTCTCTCCCACATTTTTCTCTTTCAGTGCTAACAGGACAATTTCTTCCTCACCATGTCCCTTATTTTCCTCCCAAGGAGAAAGAGTACTACATTACCTCTGATATTTACTGAGCTCAGTTAGCAGAGAAATAAAATGTTTTTGGCCTATTAATCCAGCATTAACCCTCTGAATACTCCATCTTTGGTTCTGTTGTGACAAATCAGGCTTTGGTGAGGCTAACATGCTTTTGGCCAGGGAAGGGGACATTGCCTCTGGCTTCAGGGAACCTATCCCCTCCCCTCCTCTTCACTGCATGCAATTGATACCCAAGCAAATGATCATTCATTGGTTCAACCATTCATCTATCCATCCATCCATCTACCCATACCTTCATCCATAGTCTGTCCATCCTTCCACTCATTCATTCATTCATTCATTCATTCATTCATTCATTTGTCAGATAAGAGCATGCAAAACCTGAACCTGTGCTCAGCCTCAGAAATTCAAAGGCTGTATCTACCATCAAGTTCACAGCTAATTTTGGAAGAATTATTTATACTTTCATGGTATGTTTTTCAGTTCCTTTGCACACAAGCACCAATGGTTTCATTTGATCTTTATAATTGAGTCAGTTATTCTCCTTAATAGATAAGAACAGTGAGGTGAGAGAGGATTGAGCTATAGCTGAAGTAAAGTGCCAAACAGATCCAACTACCAAAGCCAAAAAGCTGGAGGACCCATGATAAGATGATACAATGGACCAGAAAATAAAATATACCAGAATTCCTTGCCAGTGATGAAAAAGAAGGAGGCAAAAGTAGGGAGATCTAGGCCTGACAGGTCTCTCCCATGTTAGCACCAGGCCAATGGTTGCTGCTGTTGTTCTTCATAACATGTGTGTTACATGCAGTCATGAACTGTGACTGTCCAAGGCTCTAACTGTTCAGTGTCAAGTGGTTTTTTTTTTAAAGATATGAGATTTATTTTTCTCTGTCCCCATCACACTCACATTGATCCATTCCTCTTCACCATTAGTTCTTCTTCTACTTTCATGTCTTTTGAAACAATGTTTTTATTTCTTCTTTGAAAATTTCATACATGTATATGATATATTTTGAACATATTTACTCCTCACTCATTCCCAGCTCCCTTAGGCTCTCTCTCCCAACTTTATGTCATTTGTTTGTTTGTTTAACCCACTGAGTCCAACTTAGTGTTGTACATGGGTGTGGATTCATCTGCTAAAGCATAGGTTAACTACAGGAGGCCCTGTCCCCAAAGAAAAATGACTGTCCCTCCCAAGCATCTACCAACTACCAATATCTCTTCAGCTGGGGGGGGGGAGTAAGGAACCCCTCCCGCTCTCCATCCTGGAATTTTTAACTGACTTGATCTTGGGCAGAAACCATATCTACTTAGTCCTATTTAGCACAGAAGGGGAACATTTTAGAAAGCTAAGAGCCTAGCACACATGGTTAGGAAAACTTAAACTAACTCCAACAGGTCCCAAAGTACTTCCCTTAACAATACCTTATGATGATGTTAACTCCTAAAAGGTAAAGTTTAAATTCTTCCTGCTAAATCGATCTTAAATCATTTGGTGACAGTTTAAAGTATTGGCTCTTTTATGGAGAGGTGATTGGAACCTGCCTCACCCAGCACAGCACTTACTGCCCCATAGGGAGCAGACTCTGGAACATGTCGGGAGGGGGAGGGTGCTGTTTATGCTTAACGCCATGTCACTTAAACTTAACTATCAACTTGACAAAACCTTGAATCACTCAAGAGACCCTCAAATGAGGGATTGTCCAGATCAGGTTGGCCTGTGGGAGTACCTGTGGGGGATAGATGTAGGAAGATCCAGACCATCATAGGTGGCATCATTCCCTGAGCTAGACTATGTAAAAGCTGAGAAAGCTGGCTGAGAACCAAGCAGCAGCCCTAAGGAAGGATGCAGGCACAATGGGGCACAGTCATCTTTCTGCTCTTGACTATAAACGTAATGCTGAAAGTTCCTACTTTGATTTCCCATCAGTGATGGACTGTAACCTGGAAGTGTAACCCAAATAAACCCTTTCTCCACTAATTCTCATTATACAGTGCAGACTCCAAACCACAACTCACTAGAAAAGAATCATTAAAAGCTTCTTGGAAGCATGAGTGTGTGGTCAGACTCCTCCCACTGCATAAAGATATCTGGGCTCGCTTCAGTGTACCCTATGGCCCCAGCAACCTCAGAGCTGTGGTTAAATGCAAATGCACATGCATTTAAATGTTCCATTGCTACTGTGGAAATTGCTCTTTGAACCTTTTAATATATTGTCCATAAATATCGCTCTCTTGTATATGATCTCTACCCATCACACAGTATCCCCACCCCTCTCTCCACCTCATGTTCATCAGTCCCTGTTCTACTTTTATCACCTTCTAATCATGCCTACCATTTTCCTGGGTACAGCTTTTGCTCGTGTATTTATTTTCGGTCCCCTTCCTCCAGAATGTGCCATATCCTGTCTAGGATTTTATATCTCAGGAGGAGAAAAAAGCAAGCCAGGTGTAGTGGTCCAGGAAGTAGTTGAGAAAATTTGTTACCATTTGCCTTAAGAAGCAACAGTTAAGAGCTGCCACTGGACACATGTAAGAGAAATAAGGAGGACTCCAATCTTTTTTTTATATTAATCACAGTTTATTTACTTTGTATCCCAGCTGTAGTCCCCTTCCTAATTCCCTCCCAATCCCACTCACCATCCTTCATCTCCTCCCATGCCCCTCCCCCAGTCCACTGATAGGGGAGGTCCTCCTCCCCTTCCATCTGACCCTAGCCTATCAGGTCTCATCAGGACTGGCTTCATTGTCTTCCTCTATGGCCTGTGGTCTTCCTCAGGAGGAGGTGATCAAAAAGCAGGCCTCTGAGTTCATGTCAGAGACAGTTCCTATTCCCCTAGTGGGACTTGAATACTGAGCTACCATGGGCTACATGTGTGCAGGGGTTCTAAGTTTTCTCCATGCAATGTCCTTGGTTGGAGTATCAGTCTCAGAGAAGACCTCTAGGCCCAGATTTCTTGGTTCTGTTGCTATCCTTGTGAAGCTCCTGTCCCCTCCAGGTCTTTCTATCTCCCCCTTCTTTCATAAGATTCCCTGCACTCTGCCCAAAGTTTGACTATGAGTCTCAGCATCTGCTTTGATACCCTGCTGGATAGAGTCTTTCAGAGGCCCCCTGTGGTAGGCTCCTGCAGGACTCTGATCTTATGGGAGAAGTATATAGAAGAACCCTAACCACAAACAAAAGTCTTGGGAGCTATGATTCCATCTTAAGAATTGGAAGACAGCCTTAACCCTAGAAACTGCCATCCTCTGAAAAGGCGTGTTTGAGAAAAAGGGAGCCTCATGGAAACAGGACCTCAGTTAGGGGAAAGGGATCTAAAGACAGGCAATAGAGTCAGAGACAGTTCCTGCTCCCACTGTTAGGGGTCCCACATGAAGACCAAGTTGCACCTACTTGATATGCCAAGGCAGGTTGATATCCATAGGAGGTCTTCCTTTCTCTGAGGAGAAAGGGAGGAGGACATAAAGAAAAGAGAGGGGAAAGGGTGAGACTGGGAGCGAAGAGGAGAGAAAAGAAGTCCTGATTGAGAGTAAAATTAACAAGAAAAAAGAAAAAGAAACAGGACCTTGGTTATAGGGCAAGATAACTAGCTGTCAAGAATAAAGGGTAAATTTATATTAAAAGAGCAACTGGTTGTCTCTGACCATTGCCGTATCTAGCTGATGCCCATTTGATCTCTTGGCAGCTGTCATTATCCACGTAAGACCTATACAAGATCAGGTCCATTAATGTTCTATCATGGAAGAAAGAGGGAATTGTGTTGCCTCACCCATCTGTCCCTAAAGATCTATTGGCTGTTAATGGTTGCTAAGGGGTGGGACAGACATTTTCTTCAGTGGTGTAACTATTCAAAAGATGCCTGTGCTCCTTTGTGAATTCCTAAGTATGTTCAGAGGATTCAGTGGCTTCTTCCTCTTTACCACCCAAGCTTTTGTTTGTCTCTTCACTTTCTTCCTTATGCTCGAGAAAAAGCAATGGGAATGAATATGTCTTAAATATCATCACTAAGCTTCTGCAATCTCAGGGTTAGTTGGAGCAGAGACTTGTGCAAAATCAATTTGAGATAATAGGTCTTAGAGAAAACAGATATGTGAACCCCACTCTTTTCAAGCCAAATTGTAACATCTTTTCCCAGCCACTTTCTGGACCACTACACCTGGCTTGCTGTCAGGTATGAAATCCTGAACAAGATGGTGGTCACTTGTGGTCCCACAGTTTCCTCTCTGCATGGAAACCCTGGAGAGTCACGAAGTTCTGTAAGCATCAGCTTCATCGTCTCCAAAAACAAAGAGACAGCCAGGGTGAGGGTTTGCCACAGGCTTGAGAGAAGGACCAAATGAGATGGTTTTCACACAGAAGCTCTCATTATGTTAATGTGATCATTATTGTAATCATGGTTCCATCCACAAAACCACAGGGAACTGAAGATAACGTGATCAGAGAAAGGAAATTCATCAGGAGACACAGATCTCTTTTCTTTCTTTTTTCTTTCTTTCTTTCTTTCTTTCTTTCTTTCTTTCTTTCTTTTTCTGCCTATCCTTAGGGGGTCTCAGAGATTCTCAAGTCTGGACAAACTGACATAATTTTTTTTTTGCCCTGTTGCATTATTACGTTTCAGGGAGAGTTGTTAGATTCAAGTGAAATTACAATTAAGATGTTGTTCATGTTTATTGTAACACTAAACTTCCTATGTGAGGACAGATGTCTGATGCAAGACCTTGACCAGACAGGAAAGCCTCTCTTGGCTGACAGTGAACTGACAGTTGGCTGTTCATGCTGACTCAAGTGGCAGAGAAAGGCTTCCTTGCCATTGACTCCCTTTTTAAACTTTGCATACTTTGTAAACCCTCAAGGCAGAAAAATGGCCAGGAGGAGCTCCAGAAGCCAAGCCCCTCCCCATGATTTTTCTGTCATAACAGCATTTTTAGCCTCTGTAACCATCACAAAGGTCATCCCAGCCCCCTCAATAGGACCCTTCCCAGATTATGCTAATTTTAAGTGAAAAGTCTGAATTTAAAACAAACAAACAAAAACACTAATCCCTGAGCTTCCAACAGAAATCCACCAATCCCTGAACTCCCCAAGCTCAAGACTCGAAATCCCACCAAACCCTCACCCTGGAAATCTCTGCCCTAGAAAGCTCTACCCCCACCCCACCCCCAAGAAATTCTATATAAAGGCTATGTCTGTTCAGTTCCCTGATTCTTTCTCCCAGGAGAAGGGACAGTCAACCCTTGATCCATCCCTCCATACCCTGTACGCTCCCAATAAATATCTTTTATGAGATTTTCTGCCTGGTATGACTCTCTCATCAAAAAGAAGCCAAGAAGCAACAAAGCAAAGAAGAGAAGAAGTGAAGAAACAGAGTGGAGCTTAGGCTCCTGAGCTCATGGCTCATCTGGCGATACCCCCGCCCACCTTGGAAGCTACAACACCTCTACTGAGGAGGCCTCCTCCCAGAGCTGTGTGGTCCCTGGGCTTCCAAGTCCCAGGACACCTTTTTCATTTCCGTAGAAAAGCCAACACTTTAGCTCAGTGTAAGTATCCCAATAACCACAAGCATAGCTACAGTTCACAGAAGAAAAAGACCACACTCTGCTATTAAACTGTCTCTTTGATAAAAGGCCAAGATTGGTGGAATGTTCTCACCAAGCCTTTGGAGGCTGTTCTTTGTGAAGATTCACTGTCTTAGTGTAGTTTGGGGAGCATGGCTGTCATGCTAGATAGGACCTTCTCTTATTGCACCATTTAGTACTTGTCCTATACATTATGAGAAAACCATATTCTTTACCAGTGTAGTGGTTTGAATGAGAATACCAAACCCCATAGGCTCATATATTAGAATGTTTGGTTCTCAGCTGATGTAACTGTTGGGAAGGATTAATTTCACCCTCTTAAACTGTAAGCAGGCCCCTAATTAAGTATTTCCTTTTATGAGTTGCCTTGGTCATGGTGACTCTTCAAGCAATGGAACAATAACTAAGACAATTTCCTACCCATCAAATTATTCTTTCTTTGATTTATGACCAGACCAACTAGATTCCAAATGCCCCTGAAAGGAAAGACATTAATGTGCAGGTGAAGACCTGTATCTGGAAAAGAGTCACAGAAATGCTCTAGCATCACTTCAGATCTTAGGGTTACTTTTAGAAGCAACCTGGTCCATCATCCTCCATCTCCCATCTAACTGTAACCCATTCTCAGGTACCATGAATAAGCAAAAATCTGTTCAGTAAAGACACACAGAAGGGGTCACAAAGGCCAAGGCTTCAGTCCTTTGGGACATTAGAGTTATGAAACAGTGTCTTCCAAGCACAGAATGGCTGTTGCACTTTTGAACTCTCAGCAACTGTCATTATCCACATAAGACCTGCATACAATTGGGCCCATTAATGTTCCATCACCTTATCAGGGGTAGGGGCAACCCTCCCCCAGGAGCTGTACCAGCTAGAGAAGGAGTGGAGCTCAGTATCCAAAGCTCCTCAGCTCATCAGGGGTTGGGGCAACCCTCCAACACACACACACACACACATACACACACACTAAAATGAGTTAACACAGGTGCCTGGAACTGTCTCCACATGGTAACTGCTTAATGTTGTGAAGCATTGGGCAATATTCCTGTACTTCCTATATCCCCATTACACCATTACATCCTCTTAAGGCATGATATGAGCCAAGGGTCCATCATGTATGTCACCTGTAATTAAGCTGTCCCTGAAACATACCAGGTGCCAAGAAAAAGGGAATAAGGGAGAGATGGTCATCAGGAGGAAAGATAAAAGATGGGCAAAATGGAAGTGAATGTTATATTTTTCCAAAGCCTCTCACATCAAGTTCCTTATTAGAAACTCTGGGAGTACAGTGTAATATCTGCCAGTCCCACTTCACAGATGGGAAGGGCAAGTCCAAGAATACCTAGCTCTTCCCAGAGAGTGAATGAGCAGAGGGATCCCTTCACATAACTGGATACCAAAAGCACAGGACTTTCTTGTCCTCAACATGCTTGTAACAGGAATGGCAAGAGGCATCACTTGGTTTGTAGAAAACTGCATGTGTATCAAACATTCAAAATAAGAGTCAATTGGAGCCTTAAATGCCATCCAGTAACCAGTAGTGGTTGCATATACTTTTAATCCCAGCATTTGGGAGAAAGAGGCAGGTGGATCTCTATGAATCCTAAGCCAGCCAGGGCTGCATGGTGAGACCTCTATCTTTAAAAAAAAAAAAAAAAAAAAAAAAAAAAAAGACATCTGGTTGAAGTGATCAAAACTGAAGTGATTAAAATGAACCCCTGCTATTTAGGTAAAGAGATGGGGTTCCAGGAAGTTTGGCAATATCTCAAAGTTACTCAGATCTGTTGATGATCCCTCCACCTGTGTACAAAGTACCTTTTGGGGACAAGGGTATACATTCCTTCAGGAATAGCAGTTTGTTTAGACTCCCCCATAATCTATAGTCAGTAAAAGAGAAGGAAAATATCTGCCATCTAACAAACATCTGTGTTCAGATGTTTCTGTGACATGAGCCAATTTCTATTCTGGGCATAGCCACTGGTGACCTTCAATGAGCAGGGGTAACCTCTATTCTTCTGACAAGCTTCAGCTCCAGAGGATCCAGCATGTCACAAGCTACATCGCTTCTGACAAGATTTCTCCAGTGCCTGCAGCCGAAGAGGAGGCCTCTGGAGATCTTGGATGCACATCTAGTCTGTCTCATACCTTCTGATCTAGACAAACCTACCCCTCAAGTTGGAGTGATGGACTGGAATACGTGACCAGGGACTGGCTCAGTCCATTGGACTTAATGCTTTTCTGGCTCCCTGTCACGCAGCTAATGAGCACTTGGGTGTGACCAAAGAGCAATGTGTCCTAAGATGTCCATTGCAATACTGCAGCAGGCTCCCACGATTGTTTCTCAGTTAGATAGAGCTGCCAGAGGAAATAAAACAGAGAATGTTCTGGAACTTTAAAAGAGGAGGTTCATGTCACAGACTGCAGTATCACACCAATGAGAGCCATTGTTAGGTTAAAAGGAAGAGGTTGGAGTCCAGAGAAATGATTCAGCAATTAAGAGGACCTGAGTTCGATTCCCAGCAACCACACTGCATGACTCACAATTGTCTGTGACTGCAGCTCCTTTTAGACGCCACAGGAACTTACACCATGTGACATACATTCACACAGATGCTCATACACAGAAATCGAATGTTTTAAAAGGATGAAATTCTTTGGCTTGTCCTTTGCTCTGTAAGAACAGTAACCATTCTAAAATAAAACACCATTGGCATGCAGAATGTTATAAACCAATACTTACTGAATGCCTGCTGCACCAGGCATAGTGTTAAATGGCAGACAAACAGCTTTGAATAACCCAGTGTCAACACTTGATCTTACAGTCCATCAAGTGACCTAAGTCAGTCCTAGCCTCTTACAGATAATTATGGAGATGTAGTTGAGCTATAAGCTGTGAAGTTTAAGGGTTAGAGGAGCTTCTGGCAGGAGACATATCAAGTCCAAGAGAATCAAGGAAGGCTTCCCTGAGGAATAATATTTAAGCTGACCCCAAGAGATAAGCTAGAAGAAGAAAGATTCCTAGGTAAAAATGAACAGCATGTGTGGGACCATGTGTGAGGAGCGGCAAAATTCTACAGAGTTGAGTAGGGAAGAAATTGGAGTTTTGATCTTGACTGTGCCTTCTCAGGAAAAGTGAGATCAATTGCCCATCTATAGGGAACCGCTTGGTAGAGCCAATAGCTGGAGTCAGCTCAAGGTTTTGTTTTTGTTTTTGTTTTTTGTTTTTTGTTTTTTGAGCGCTACCATCAGGACTAGAGATAACCTATCCAGAGACAAGATACAGAACAATTTCCCAGCATCCTCCACTGTCTTCCTTAAAGCCAGAGGAAATCAAAATTCATTGCAATGTCTCAGCTTAGGAGCAGCCTTTATCCCTAAGCATTTAGCATTGTAGTCTACCTCCTCCACCAGCCTCAGAACCAATTGGCCAAAAGGGTCTCTGCATCCATTTCTAGTCCCCCAAACCACAAAGAAGCTACTTCTAGTTGACTTTGGAATCTTAGATGGATGATGATGACGGTCGGCCTCTATAAACGTGTGTGCATGTAGGTGTAATGTTTATTACACATGGTATTGACATAGCCCTTCTTTTTTCTTTTTTTTTTTTTTTTGTTTATTACTTTTGTAGACAAGGTTTTATTCTGTAACCCACGTGGGCATGGAACTCACTATGCAGCCAAAGCTAGACTTGAACTCACAGCATCCGTCTTGTCTCTGAGTGCTGGGTTTGCAGGCATGAGCCCTGGGTCCAGCATCGCAGACAGTTTTAGTAAGAAACTGACCCACTATTCCTTAGCTATTTAGTTTGTCAAAACAAGGACACTTTGGAAACAAAGCCCCAATTTTTTTATCTGCTTGTCAACATCTAGTTTCACATGACAGAGGAAATTCTGACCAAAAATGTCAAGAGAGAAAAAGCTCTAACCTGAGACTTCAGTCACTTTTCGGATGTGGAAGTGGTGGGTCTGTACTGTTTGCGAAAGAGAGCCATGTGGAAGCTAAGTACCCAGGGTGGGGTCAAGGCTCTGCCTCTCACATAGCCATGGCCAGAAGCTCTGTTTGCTGTGGCTCAGTTTTCTTCTTTGTTGAAGAGGGGCCTGGCTGAGATGGGAGCTGAGTCTTGACAGCTCAGGCTCTCTGGTCCTCTGCCCATTTCACCTCAAGGCAGGCCATCACTCAGACTGCTGGGATGAGAGGCTAATTTCCACCTGTGGAAGAGTCTCCAGAGGAGGAGCCCTGGAGAACCTCAATGGTTGACACATGTCAGAGTGTCACAATATTTATGATGTTCCCAAGAACACAGAGGCTGCCTGCTGCGGCAACTGACTGGAGGATGAATGCTTGCCAAGCCGGTACTGTCAGTCTTGATTTTTACCATGGAGGTTTGCTTTGGCAGAGAAGCTTCTGGGGAAGGAAAGGGGGAGTATTTACTGAACATTAACTCTCTACCCAAGGCTGGGCAAAGTTCTCAATTGGGAGTTAAAATCCTAAGCACAGTGTCTTGGAATGGAACTTTAATGAGGAATTTATAGAGATGCTCAAATCAAAATGACCCCACCAGACAGCGGTGGTGGCTCCTTGTACAAGATCAAGCCAGCCAACAGTTCAACGTGGGTTGAGGGGGGCTCACAAGACTACACCCATTGCTATTGATGGCTGCTACAGGGGAGTCAGCTTTCTTCAGGTCAGTGAATACTGATGTGCTCCCACGCTCCAGTGGATTCCTACGGTCATATGGGTAACGCTAATTGCATTCAAAGGGGTTATTTTAAAAAAGAAGAAGAAGAAGAAGAAGAAGAAGAAGAAGAAGAAGAAGAAGAAGAAGAGGAAGAAGAAAGAAAGAAAAAGAAGACCTGGAGTTCAGAGGTCCTCTGATGTGATAGTGAAGGTCGTGTGGGAGGAGCAGGAGGGATGACTGCAATCAAAATACGTGTTTAAAGGGAAAGAAAACGATGCTTCTGGAATGAAGACACATCCAATAGGCCTGGTGTTACAAGGGGAGGGGAATTGGAAATAGGGGGAGGTACTCACAGAAGGAAGCTGTTGTAAACCGACAGCCACAGGCTTCTGTGAAATATCTACAAGCCAAGCAGTCCCAATGATTTCTGGAAGCAGGACAACCTAAGGGAGGTGAGAAAAACAGTGTTTCTCAACCTGTGGGTCATGACCCCTTTGGGGGTCAGATGACCTTTTCACAGGGTTGCATATAAAATATTTGTGATTCATAACAGCAGCAAAAGTTAATCAGAAGGCAGAAAAAAAATAATTTTATGGTTGGAGGTCACCACCACATGAAGAACTGTATTAAAGGGTAGCAGCATTAAGAAGGCTAAGAACTACTGCCCTAGAGCCGGCAGACAACCTGGCCCTGCCAACGCCTTATAATGTGCAGCCCACAGAACAAATGTGAAGCTCCTTGCTTTAAGACACTCAGGGACTGGAGAGGTGGCTCAGTGGATAAAGTGCCCGCCCTACAACCACGAGGACCCAAGTTTTATATCCAGCACCTACATAAAATGTCCAGCATAGTAGCGTGCGGCTGTAACCCTGAGCTGTGGAGGCAGACATAGGGGGAATCATTGGATTCCCTGGCCAGCCATTCTAATACAGTTTAGTGGGCCTCAGGTTCAGTGAGAGACTCTGAGCCAAAAAAAAAAAAAATGTGGAAAGAGCTTAAGGAAGACACTGAAAATCAACCTCTGAACTACTCCTACATACATGGATGTACCCGTGTACATGTGTCCAAACAAATCCCTCCTTGTTTATGATGCTGATTGACGAGAGATGACATCATTTAACCTTATCCACCCCGTGTAGTAGGCCCTTCTGTTAGTCTCTACTGGTGGATAGAGAGAGTAAAGGTCAGATATTTCCCAAGTTTGTCGTCTGGGATGATCAGGTTCACCTCCCACCAATGTCAGGATCACAGCCTTCTCAGCCCTACCCTTTCTCTGTTCAAGCTCACTGATGGCTTGTTACAGACATGTCAAGTGAGGCTGGTGAGTGTTAAAATCGTAACTAGATCACATAGATAAAACAGTAGGTATCTTTATCAAAGTCCTTTATCAGCATATATTAACTACCCATTAAAGTGGGTTTCATGATGGCATTTTCATACATGTATGTGATGTTTTGATCATATTCAAAAACTGTTACTCTTTCAGAAGCTCTCATATATCAACCTGTTAAGCCATAGGGGATGGGGTAAGAACATACATTTCCTTCAGTAGTTAGTGTACTGTGTGGATCAGAGAAAGTTCTGAGTGAATGTGTGTTGTTGATGTGGGCACCACCACGTCAAAGACCAAAGCTTCAAGACCATGGGAAAACGGCAAAGCCTTCCCTCCTGGTCTGAGTGGGGATGTTGGCAGTGGGTTCAGAAAATTCTCACTGTAGCTTCCTCCCAAGGAGTGTTTATGGCCCAATGATTGCTCCCCTACCCAGACTTTTCTTACCAAGGTTAGTTAAACCTGCCTCCATGTTCAGCTGTATATAACAAACACTCTGCAGTTCCAGGAGACGAAGGTTTCAGATTTCTCTATCAGAGAGCCCAGTCCACCCAATCTCAGCTTTTCTCTGTCTTCGTGTCTGTCATTCCTTCATTCCCTAGCTGCCCAAGTCAGGTCAGTTTCCCAAGGCCGTGCAAGAATGTGGCTGTGTAACCACTGGCCTGTTGCCTGCGCATCTGTACGTAACACCTCACTCATGTTCCCATAAATAACCCTAACGGGACCCACTGAGTCACACAACAGTGGAAGATCTGAAAGCAGAAGAGGCAAGCTGGGGACATAGAGGTTTCCAGAAAAAGGAATCCCAAATCCCACACTGCTCAAGCAAAGAATAGTCCACCCTCGAAGAAGAGGAGTCCAACCAAAGCTGTGAGACTTCAGGCAGTTTGACATCATCGTTCCTGGGCAGACTCTCCCAGGGCAGGATGAGCTTCAGTGTACACAAGTGGGCTCTCTCCCCTTCAGCTCAGCCCGCAGAGCACCCCCAGCCTACCTTCTTCTCAGGTGTTTCTTCGCTCCTCCCTTCTCTCTATACAGTAACCTACCATCAAGAGTGTGAAAGCCTAACGTGAGAAGCTCCACACTTCCACAGATATCTGTTGTGCCACTTTGTGTCTTATCATGTGATGGAGGAGATACCTTTGTGGGCACTGGTACAGAGTGAAAGCAAGCTGAGCTGATGGTGGCTGTATGCTTTCAGTTGTGGCCGATTTATAAAACAGGCTGCATAAGCCTCTGTGGTTAATTTGATGATCTCACTGAGATGGCATGGAATGAGCTGGAGATGGAGGCTGATAAGAAACACCTGGAAGACTTCCTCTGTTTTACCCTGGAAAACAGATGTCCAGGTTACCTCCAACAGTGAAGACAAGGCCATGAGATGGGGGTTTAAGGATTTAAGGATGATGATATGGACCCAAAAGTTTGTCAAGTAATGAGAGGCTCAGGCCAGAGGGAAAGAGCATCCTGAAGTGTACGGTAGGCAGAGGTTGGAAGGTTAGTAATCAAGCAGTTTGGTAGTGGAGACAAATGAGTAACCGGACATGGCATCTTTCCCTGCAACCCACAGTTCTAGGACAGCCCACCAGCATGGGCACAACCCACTGTCGCTTCCTCTACTTACCAACTATCCTCAGCTCTTCAGTCTCTGCCTACACTGATGGAAGTATTTCCTAGCTTGCCAGCATGAGGCCACAAGCATCTTGGAAGAGGCTCAAGCTCCTACCATACGCTTATGTATTGTCTTCCTGTGTGACTCAGAAGGCACGATGGGTAAGACCTTGAGTTCTGGCATCAGACAGCTTGGGTTCCAACCCCAGCTCAACTTCTCATAACTGGTAGATCCTTGGTAAGTCACCAAGGATCTATCAGTCACAGGCTCTGTATTTACAGACCAGAGAGTCCACTTAACAGTGTGGTTTTAGGGATCAGATAAAATAGCCCCACATGGGGAGGGTAATACGAAGGAAGAGGGAGGAAGGGTGGGATTGGGCGGAGACAAGGAAAAGGGCTACGATTGAATATAAAGTGAATAAAGTATAAAAGATAAATTTATATATACACATTAGCTGCCATAACAGATAATCCAATAAATTCACTACAACAACGATTTTAGACTAGAGTGCAAGGTAGTTGTTCGGGTTCTGCCTTCACGCAAAAGAGAGTGCGATAAGGGTTTAGTGGAGGGGCCCAGAGAGAAGGCAGAAAGAACACAAGCCACAGTGAGCAGGAGGCTGGTCCCCCAACCCTGTGGTGCCTGAGGATCTGCTGCTTGCCAGGGCCTTTGGGTCCAGAAATCTCCAACGTAATTGAGAAATATGTTCCTCATGCATTCCTAATTGGAGCACGGCAGATGGCAACAGCGTTTGTGTAATGAAATATGTCCGTTCGATTAAGCTTGGGCATTGGGGATTTGGGGCTTCAATGCAATTTCCGTTCCTACCCCTCCTTCTGGGAGACAAGGGTAGTTTCAGGGATTTTTAACCAACTTGGATCAAAGGTTGGAGAATGAACAATGGTGGTGGAGTGTAGGAACCAGAAGCTGAGCTTGTGAGTGTCTGTCTCTGTCTAGCATCTCTTTGTGATGAGTAACTATTATGGTTTCTCTTGGGTGAGTCTGGGCATGGGTTTGGGGGGGGAGTGGTGCAGAGGCCAGGTGACTGGTGAAAGAACCAGTCCAGAGTGATCAGGACCCTCAGCCGGCTGCCGTGTAATTGTTTCCTCTATGTCTTGTTCTGTCTCTTTCCAAACTATTTTTTTCAGGGGCGTGAGGTAATAGTTCATATATAATGTCTGTGCGAGGCAAGTGTGTGAATCTGAGCTCAGATTCTGAACCCCCTGGCTCAAGTCCTGTCAGTGTGGTGTGCACCTGCTACCCCAGTGCTAAGAAGACAGAAGGATTCTGGGAGTTTGTTGGCCAGCCAGCCTAACTAATCGGTGAGTGCCATGCTTGTGAGCTTAAAGACCAACCTTGGGTGGCAGAGGAAGAAGCCGCATCTCAACTAGAAAATTCCCTGTGTGAAGGACACACAGCCTCACTGTACAGTGTGCAAAGGAGGCATAAAGTTATGGTGGGAAAGGTGGCCAAGGCCAGCCCACCCTGACCTATGCCTTGTTGAAAGGGGCTTATATGATGGCCGGCTGCTTTTGAGTAACAGTCTCAGCACTGATGAAAAACTGTGCTCAGCTCTAAGGCTCTCGAAGGTGCTAGGAATGGTGGTCTGGAGATGGCTTGGAGGTTGAGAGTGCTTGCTGCTCTGTCAGGGGACTCAAGTTCAGTTCCCAGCACACACATACTGGGCAGCTCAGAACCTCTTGCAAATAGAAGTCTTCTCCTTGCCCTCTGCTGGCCTCTGTAGGCCCTGGCACATGTGTGGCAAACACTCACACAAATACCTGTTACATATACATAAAAAACTTTTAAAAAACATTTATTTGTTGGCTGTTGGTTTTTACTTGAGACAGGGTTTCTCTACATAGTTCCCTACCTCTCTTGGAACTCACTTTGTAGTTCAGGCTAGCCTAGAACTCAAATATCTATCTCCGTTTCGTCCCAAGTTCTGGGATTAATGGTATGTGGTTTTCCCATCTCCTTCATAGAAAACTTACTCACCCATAGGATTCCATCTCATCTATGTTGTTGGTCCCCCAAAGCCTATGTTTCCAGCCTCTGTCTCCCTCTTGAACCCCCCATCTATGGAGTTACCATGTTCACTGAGCTTTTAAAATCCCTACAAAACACCTAAACTGAAAGCCTCCTTCTCTGTCTTCTTTTTCCAAGTGTGGTCTGCAGCCTGCACTTGTTTCTCCATGAGACAAGTTCAACTACAGAGCCAAGTAATAAACTGAGACCTTTCATGAACATCTTGAACTTCCTCATCTACATTTCATCTCCGTTGCTAATTTCACCTTAAATTCATCCACATGGCAGAAACCCACTCTCCATGCTTTTTTAGATCAGCTGTCTTACTGGTGTCCTGCACTGTAAGGGGAAAACCTTTCCCTTCTGAGCAAGACTACTGCTAGGTTGGGCCTGTCTTCCAAAGTATGACATACTAACAATATTCCCATAACTCTAATCCCAAAACTCATATGGAAACACAAAAGATCCCAAGAATCCAATCCAGGTAAAAAGAGCAAAGTTAGAGGTATCACAATAACTACCTTCAAATTATACTGCAGAGCCATAGTGACAAAGACATATAGAAGAGTGAAATTAGAACACAGGACCCAGCAATAACCTACCTCATGCAACTACAAACATCTAATTTTCAAAAAAGGTACCAAAAATGTATGAAAGGTAAGGAAGAGCCCCTTTGTTAAGTGATACTAGGAAAATTCTACATATTGAAGGATGACAAACGGTACAAAAATCAACTCAAAATAAATCAAAGACTATGAATATTTGTATCTTCTAGAGAAAGCTCAGGAGAAACTACACGAAACATGCGCAGGCAATCCACAACATTCCGAGTCAAACTCTGTTTGCTGAGGGAAAAACAGCAAGACCTGACAGATGGAGATGCATGCAATTAAAAAGATAAGATAATCATAAAGGAGTAAACTGACAGTCTATAAAATGGCAGGAAATCCGTACAGCTGTTCATGTGGCAAGGTCTTAATATGCAGAATATATGAAAAAAAAACACAAAATATCGAACACCACAAATAAATAGCCCCACCAATAAATGGTTAAAATGAATTAAACAAATACTAGTCAAAATAAGAAACACAGATTACCAATGAATATGTGAAAAATGGTTAGCAATTTCAGCTACCAGGTATATGAAGATGCACAGGTAAAAATCAAATAAGGTGCTGAGAGGGTGGCTCGGAAGTTAGGAGGGCTTGCTGCTCTTGCAAAGGACCCGGGTTTGGTTCCCAACCCCCACATCAGGAGCCTCACAACTGCCTGTAACTCCAGTTCCAGGGTACCCAACACCATCTTCTGCCTTTTGTAAGTATTTTGTGAAAGCAGTTCACATACAGACAAGCATGGACATACATACATACATAATTATAAATATGTCCCATTTTACATTTAAAAAGCAAAACAAAACAAAAATAAGCAGTAAAATCCTACACTGAGATTCCATCTTACCTAGTCAGAAATGATGTAGTAAAATATAACCAAAACTGACAAATGTTAATGCAGGTGCAAGGAAGGAACCTATGTACATAGATGTGAAGACATTTACCTACTCATATACAGACACACACACACACACACACACCACAAATTTTTTTAAGAAGGAAATGCAGTGAAGTCTAACTCAATCATAAAAAATATCATAGCCATGCTTTTTTTTTTTTTTCAGGAAAAATAGAAGGAAATAGTGATCGTCACATTAAGAGAGAAAGCCAGGCTCAGAGAGACAGACCTTATATGTTTACTTTCATAGGCAGAATCCAGGTTATTTTTAAAGAATACTTGACCATATAAGGAGTACAGTTTGCAGACAGGCAGTATGGGAGAGAGGGGGGCGCTGAATGTGATCAACACACAGTTTACAGCTGTGGGAAAGTGTCACAGTGAGATGCATACTTGGTATAATTGATACATACTAATTAAAATGAATACAATTTACAGGGGCTGGAGAGATGGCTCAGCAGTTAAGAGTGCTTGCTGTTCTTTCAGAAGACTAAGTTCAGTCCCTCGCATATTGGGTGGCTCACTCATCTGTAATTTCAGCTCTGGGAGATCCAACGCCCCCTTCTGGCCGCTATGGGGAGCTGCACTCCCATGCATACATACATACATATAATTTTTAAATAAATAAAATTACAGGGGCTATTAATAATGTTATATATCACAACATTCATCCATTATAAATATACAATTTAATTATATTTGCAGCAAAATTTATGGTTTAAGTTGTAGAGCTGTCTATCATCCTGTTTAGGATGTAAACTATTTTAAGAAGGTAGAATTTTTTTTATAACAGGGTCTTATGCATCTTAGGCTGGCCTCAAACTCATTGTGTAGGAAAGGATGGCCTTGAACTCCTGATCCTCCTGCTTCCCCTCTTGGACTGCTGAGATTACAGATATGCACAACTAACCTCAGTTTATACAGTAGTAAGGACTGAACCCAAGACTTTGTGCGTGACAGGTAAACACTCTCCCAATTGAGCCCTGTCCCTGGACCCTTCTGTCAAATCACAGCACACTATCTATCCCAAAATAAATGCCGGTTGAACAAACAATAGATGAGTGAAAGATAAAAACCAATGCCAGACCTACACAATGATGAAATTGTCTTACCAAACACAGCAGCATACTGGTGACACTCATTTCTATTCACACTCTCCATCCACTCTTTGACATTTTATCTGCTTCTCCACACGGCAACTATGAAGGATTTACTTTGACAAGGGAAATAAGACTTTAGACCATCCCGTGGACCAAGAGAACTGGTGCTGAGTATGTGTGAGTAACCCCAGCATATCTAGAAACAGATTTCCCCAAAATGAAGTTAAGCCTTCCCCAAGCACTTTAGATCCCTGCAACTGGTTCTCCAATATACGCTCGTGTGAAAGTCTCTTCTTCAGCTGTTGTATTTATTGTTCCTAAGTTCTTCAGGTGGAGTGGAGGAGGCCTGTGCTCCAGCCATAATTACGTCAACAGGTAAGTGGCCCTGGGTGAACCACTCTGTGACTCTGAGCTGGAGCTGTCTCATATCTATCCCTGCTCTGACTCGGAGATGCAGAAGTAACCCAGGAGGCAAAATAAAGCATTTGAGAAGAACTCGTGTCTTGGTTTCTTTTCTGAGTGCTGTAACAAACACTCAGATGCAGGCTCACTGTTCCAGGGTACACATCGCCACTGTAGTGGGGATACCAAGGCAGCAGGAGCTTGAAGCATGGGGTCATGTTGCCTCCATAGTCAGAAAGCAGAGAGCAATGAATACAAGCTAATCTTCAGCTTCTTTTCTCCATCTACACAGTCCAGGAAAAGAGGCCACCTGAAGTGGATGTGTCATCCCATGTTAATTAAGGCAATCAAGACAACCTCCCACTGACTTGCCGGAGGCTCTTCCAGGTAAGTCCAGATACTTTCAAGGTGACAGTTAAAGCAAACCATCACACTACTCAAATGTGATATATTTTAGTTAGCTACCGTTCTCTCTTATTTATATTAATTACTTCATTTATTTAAAGGCACTTTTGTGATGAAATAAACCTGTTGGTGTTATCTACAGTTGGACATTTTGAACATGTGGGATCTTCATGCACAAAGCTCTGCTCTTTCTCAGAGCCTGTTCTTATTTCATAAATAAGCCTAATGAGCATGGCTTCATCATTTCTCAAACCACAGCATTCTTCTTATAATAAAAATAAAAAGAAAAGAAAAAGAAAAATGAAAATGAAAAACAGACAAGGGCTGTTTAAACTCATTGCCGTTCCAATCCCTTCTACCTAAGAAACTTAAAAAAAAAAGAGAGATTTATTTATCTATTTTATGTATATGAGTGTTCTATCTGCATGTACATCTGCAGGCCAGAAAAGGTCATCAGATCACATTATAGACAGTTGTAAGCCACCATGTGGTTGCTGAGAATCAAACTCAGGACCTCTGGAAGAGCAGGCTGTACTCTTAACCTCTGAACTGTCTTTCCAGCCCCCCCCCCAAAAGCTTTTATGCAACTATGATAACTAAATACTTTTATAAAAAAAAAAAAACTAAATATACAACTAAATACCTAACTACCAGAAAAAGAAGAAAAAAAAAGCAGGTTAAGAATCGCTCTAGTTTCTTCCTGTTGCTGTGACAAAACACTGTGACCAAAAGCAACTTAGCAGAGGAAAGTTTTATTTGGCTTGCACTTCCGGGTCACTGTTCATCACTGCAGGAAGTAAGAGCAGAAACTCAAGGAAGAGCTTGAGAGAGAAACCATGGAGAAACACTGCCTTCTGGCTCTTTCCTTGGCTCACTCACTGGCTCATGCTCTTACACAGCCTGACCCAGCTGCCCAAGGTGGGGCTCATAGCAGGCTTGACCTGCCTACATCAGTAATCAAGATGGTTCCCCACAGTCATGCCCACAGGCCAAGCTGATCTTGGCGTTCCCTCAATCTAGGTTTTTCTCTCAAATGATCTTAGGTTGTGTCAAGCTGACAGTTAAAGCTAACTAGGACAAACAAAGCATTTGCTAGTAATCGATCATAAATAAATATATTCTAAAACAATTATTTGGCATACATATAATTTTAACATTTATTAAACACCAATGCAAATTTGAATATCGATGAGATGACTCTATCTGTTTATTTTCACACAAGGAATAAATGCTGAATAAATATTTGATATTACAGAATATGACATATCTCCAATATTTTTCAGTGTTCATTGATATTATAATCATCAGTACCTACATGGTACAATATGACAAAAGCATCTTCAGGGATGTTTCAAAAATCATTGGAAATTCAATATTAATCCCAAGCCAAAAATTATTTAATGATTTCTTTTGAAAATTTTAATCAGCAACTCCAAAAGCAATTTTTGAAATCAAGACTTCTAACACAATACCATCTTAAGGAAAACTGATTTGACACATTGGGAAGAATGGCAAAAAACACTAAGAGCTTTGTTTTCTCTGTTTAAAGAGTTAAGAGTAGAACACTTTCTGAGTGCAATAAAAACACTAATTCATAACACAGGATAGTCTCTAGCCAAAGCCAATGTGTTTCAGGCAGAGTGCATTGAAAGTCTCTGGGATGGCGTGTGCATGTTGTATGTTCAGACCCCAGACTTCAGTGTCATAACAGAATCAAGATCACCCAGCAATACTTCTCTTCATTACTACTTAGAGTTTTGAACTTGAGAGTCATCGCACGTCCAGAAAAGTTTCCTAAGGGCTCATGAAATATCTACACACAATCATGCAACTTCACAAGTCACACAACCCACAGTTTAGGAACCGAGGACGTTGTGCTGCTATGGTGGTTAACTTCAGTGGTCAACTTACCACAAGATAGAATCACTAAGGAAAGAGTCTCAGTGAGAGATTGCCTAGATTAGTGGACATGTCTATGGGGACCATTTTGATGACATTAACTGAGATGGGGAGACCTGTCTGCTGTTTGTAGCACTGTGTTTCTGGGCAGGGATTCTAGATTGTATAAGAGCGGAGAAAGTAAGCTGACCATTGTCATTGCTTTTGACTGTTGGTGGTATGTGAACTCACAGCCTCTGCACAGGCAAGGACTGTTTTCATTTAAAGCCACCACTGTAGCTCTGAAGCCCAGGAAAATACCCAGGACATGAAAACTACCTGCTGCAAATGTGTCATTGTTAGGTTAATTAGTGGCAGTGCAGTACCCCACCTATTATATGGGCACAACAAAAATCATCATCATTTTGATTTCTTAACTATGCAACAATGATAATAGGGGATAGTGAACCCTGAATGCTCATTTTTCCTTTTTGGTATCATTTCAGTCTTTTACATTTTTCTCTCATTTCATTAGCTCTTTGAGAATTGGGTGCAATGATATTTTGATCATCTCTACACCCCAACTCCTCTCAGACCCATCCCTGACTTCTCTAAACATCTGATTTTGTGTCCTCTTTTGCTTTCTTTTTTAAACCCATCAATATCTGATTCCCATGATTCAAGAAATTATGGTAAGGAGACAGGAATAGTCTACTGAGTGAGAAGCACAGCAGGGAGTCCCTCCCAGGCTCTGTCCGTGGTCCTATACAGGAGAAAGTGCTTGGTGTGACAGGAGCCTGAAAACCCCAACCAGGTTTACGAAATTAAATAAGTTCTATTTACAGATGCTCAAAGAAAAGAAATGATTCATTGCTAATAAGAGTGAAAATCCAAATGGACAATTTCCCTCTGCCCCCAAGCACTTGGTCCACCAGGAAAATTGTTCACAAGACACTTTCTGAGTCTCTGGAGATGGCTCCAGCTCAATTAAACCTGAGTTTGTCCCTGGGATCTGAAGTGAGCTATGAAATTAAGAGAATTGACTCTGTCAGGCTTCATGTTTCCTCCCTTTTCCGACCCAAGAAATTAACTCCTCATCAGCCTGACAAATAGACATTGTACCTGGTTGTCATCGCTATAAATGTGTGCCCCTCTGTAATCACCCTTCTTAATTAACCAAGGCTGCTTGAGGACAGAGATAGTAATGCTGTTAATTCCTCGCCTAATGGAGTAACTGCTACATGGTAGATGCCATTTATCAAGGGGAAGACGATGGACAGAGAGACAGATAATTGTAATTATAATCACCATCATGGGGTCAGAAATCATTAGTGGTTCTAAGACACGGGTGGGTGATGCATCGGCCAGTGCTGAGCACCCAACAGAACCAGCATGATGTTTTCCACACTGAAGAGGGCACAGGAAGTTGTTTACCACAACAGCACTTAGTTCAACCTGATACTGAAAGGACACTTCAACACAAACCTCACACTTAAGACAACAGCTGACTGATGTGTCAGACAAGATGCTAAACTTCAAACAAATACTTGTAGAAAATACAGGAGAAACTGTGTTTTCAAGTCAGAACATTTACAAGTGGATTTTGGGTAGAGGAAGTCACTTTTCTTTGGGAAAAGGTGGCCAATGGTAGGTTGCCTAGGCCCCAATGGATGACTCAACAAAAATATGAAGTGTGGCAACATTAATTTGATACAGTGGATTAATAAATAAATAAAAATATGTATTTGGTAGGGAAGTGTGTTGTGTGGGTTTTAGAGAGAGTTGGAGGGTAAATGGAGATAGAGTTAGGAAATGGGACTAACACACATTATATACATATGTGACTATTTTCAAGAACTACATAAAAATATCATTTAAAAAAAAAGAAAAACCAATCAATTTCACCTCATATGGATCCCAGATATCTGCATTGCAAAAGGTACTGTTGAGAGAATGAAAGGTAAGCCTTGGTCTGGGATAAAATGTGAGTGGAACCCGTCCGAGATAGGGCTTATATCCAGAATACACAGCAAAGACTCAGAACTCAGCATGAAGTGAAGGAACAAGCAAATATCCAAACAGGCCAAAGATAACAGACAGATCCTTCATCAAAGATACAAATTCTTAATAATGATGGTCATTTGGAGGAGTTCAAAATGAGACAAGAGTGGGTTATACCTATGGGGATATCTAAAATTAAAAAGATTAGACAGTTAGTTACAGAGAAATGGAGAGAAGCAGTGGGCCCCTATACTGAGGACAGAAAGGTAAAATCTTGCACGCAGTTGCCTTGTTGGGAGGAATAAAATGTTTTATAAAACAGTTCAGTGTTTCCTTACACAGAGAAGTACATACTCACCATAGACACAACAGTCAGAATCAGGCATTCACTCGGGAGAAATGATAACTGACATTCATTTCAAATCCTAAGCCTTACACACAGATGTCTATGCAACTTTATTTGTAATGGCTCCACAGTTTAAGCATCACAAACACCTTCCCACTGGTGAATAAACAAACTGTGTAGAATCTATCTATACATTGGAATATCACTCAGCAATGAAAATAAATACTGGTGTGTGTGTGTTGTTGTTGATGATGATGATGATGATGTAAACTAGCCCTGCGCATTAAGCAAAGTGAAAGAAAAGAGACTCGAAGACTACAAATAACATCAAGGGAATTGCAAAATTGTAAGAGCTAAGGAACAATGTTTGGTTTTCAAGCCAGTCTTGGAGTTACTGTAGCTGCTGACTAGAAGCACAAAAAGGGCAGGCTCTTGAGAAGACAGAGCTGTTCTGTGTCAGGACTATATGGGTTGGTAAGTGACTGCACAAATTCCTCAAAACTCATTAAAACTATGTTCAGAGAAGCACATCTCATTGCACATAAAAAATTTAAATACTTGCTTCATTCAAAGAAAAACATACAAACACATATACACAGAATGCTAAAAAATGTTCATTCAAATGATAGTCTGTAACATTGTTGCTTCCTTACCTCAAAACAGGTGCTGTGTGTGCTATGGGCTTTCGGCCTCCTTGTAATTTTCATAACCATATTCAGGAGGGCTGGTAGGTCTCATGTCACCCTGGCTTGTCTCAAATTTGATATTTAGCTAAGGACAACCTGGAATACGGATCCTCCTCTCTCCACCTCATTGTTGGGATGACACAGCATGCCCAGTTTATGCTGTGCTTCAGATGAAATCCAGGGCTTCATGCACACTCGATACATGCTCTACCAGGTGAGCCATATCTCAGCCCTCATAACTACACTGTGAAATGGGAATTGTTATTCTCTTTTGTACACAAGGAAAAGGAAGATGAACAGACATTGTCTACCCTCTGCCCTCAGACAACAGACCTCACATGGGCCATAGATACTGTAATCTGCACTATGGAAATGCACAGCATCCAAAGATATAATGGTGAGATATAATGGCCTGGAAGTCAGAACCTGTACCAGCCATTTCTCTATTGCCATCACCAAACAGCATGGGGAGCATCAACCTAGGAAGGTTTGTTCAGTCTCCTGGTTACAGAAGCTTAGGTCCATGGCAACATTGTATCTTGGACTGTTGAAAAGCTGAACATCAGGACACAAGCTAGTGTCCCCATTTTGCTTGGTGCAGTCCAGAAACAAGGAAAGAAAGAGAATCAAGGACAAGAACAACTAAGGACGCACAACTAAGAGTGCGTCCTTCTCTTGCAGAGGACGTGAGTTCTATACTCATGTCAGAAAGTTCACAACCACCTCCAACTGCAGTTCCAAGGAAGCTCATGCTTTCTTCTGGCCTCCATATGTGTCTGCACTCATGTACACACACACACACACACACACACACACACACACACGCATGCACCACTAGAGAGTGAGAGACATACACTTATTCAGAGAGACGTACTTTCATACACACAGAGATATAGACACAAGCACACAATAAAAATAAATTTTTAAACAAACCCAAGGCATTGGGAAAGGATGACGTCTCCATTTTCACTCACACGATTATGAATAGCTGTTGTCATGTGCTGCCTGAAGAGTTGTATTTCTGAATTATCCAGGTTCCCCCCTTATCTCTCTGTATGTCTCCCCTTATCTCTCCTATTATGTCCTGGCTTGGAAAATTCTACCATTAGTTCTATATTCTTTAAAGTCAAGGCAAAGTGGCTTGAACACAGCACAATGACCTTGAGTTTGAGCCCAAGTCCAGCAGATAAGATAGAGCAGATGAATGGCTCCTGTCCTGTGTGTTTCTTTGCTGTGTGATGGCTGTGTTTGGGATGGCAGGCAAGCTCACGGGCTCCGGAGATGGGAAGGAATGAATTAAGAGCCTTTCTCAATCTCAGTGTTTTTATCTAGAACATGGGACAATAAGATGTACCAGATTTTCTAAAAGCCTCAGAGTAGCACCAAGCACAAAGTGCAGCGAACAATGCACAATGTGATTACCCTGGCTCCCAGTTAGAGTCATGCTGGGAAAACGCATATTCCACAATCACAGATGAAAGGAAGCGATAAGCAGAAGCAGAGTAAGCCTCCTACTCAGGTCCTCACAGTGCCTGGGTGATAAACTCCACTACATGTGAATGCTTCCGACCTTGAGAGTCAGACTGTCTTTGAGATTCTCTCCCTTGTCGTTATCTATAACTAGAAAGTAACAGAAACCATACAATTCACTTTCTGTGTCTTGGGGAAGAACCCTCAGCAAGCGCTATGTCTGTCTCTGAATCTCTGTTTCTCTGTCTCTGTCTGTCTGTCTGTCTGTCTGTCTGTCTGTCTGTCTGTCTCTCTCTCTCTCTCTCTCTCTCTCTCTCTCTCTCTCTCTCTCTCTCAGTGAACTTGGCTCAATGCCCCTTTTGTGTCATTTGCTATTTCTCACCAGAGTCATCACTCTAGAAATCCATTTGAGAAATTTTTTTTCTCCATTTCATTTCTTTCCTGGCAAAGAAACTATATAATTAACAAGCTCTGGTGTCTACTTGTGTACCAGTGGTTTCTAACCAGGGTAGGTTTTGTCACTTGGGGACATATGGCAAGATCTGGGGGCATTTCTGGTTGGCACAGTTGGGGTGGTGGCTGATACTCCTGGAATGGAGGAAGTAGACTGTGGGCATCCTGTGATATGTAGGTTAGCCTCCAGCAAGGCACGGCCTGGCCTCCAAAGCCAACAGAACCAAAACTGGGATGCAGCTCTGTGTTGACCACATCTGTTTGGCCATTTGATTTCACAATAGCCTAAGGATTAATAACCAAGTCAACACTTGGACATATTCATGCCCAACCTAATGAAAATGAGTTGAAATGATGCCCTCCCTGGGAAACTAAGTCTGGGGACTTAAATAAAAATGGTCCAAGGCTACAAAATGAAGATGTGGGAACATCATGATGGGAAACTCCCTGTCACCCAGGGCCCAATCTCTGTCAGCACATTTTATTGGAAATGAAATGAAAGTTCTTCCCTGAAGCTAATAAGTGAGGTAGAAAGAGAGAAAACCAGTAATAAATAAAATTTTCTTCGCTAAGTGTGCTAGAACATTCACTTGGGAAGGAAAAAAGATGAATCAGAGATGATTCTGTTTTCAAAGATAAGTAAACAAACACCCACCCACACACCCAGATAAGTACATTGAGAAAGCACATCCCAACCCATGTTCCTTCTGTTGGTCCTGGGATCAAACTGCTGGCCTTGGAAGTAAGAAAGGTCTGTAGCAACTTCTATGCCATCAGTATAAACAGAGGTTGTGTGTGTGTGTGTATGTGTGTGTGTGTGTGTGTACAGCGCATGTATGCAACGGTCTGAGAGCACATGCACATACATTGCCAGAGTGTTACACTGAGGGTCATCCTCTATCAATCTTGACTTTATTGTCTTGACACGGGGTCTCTCAGTGAACCAGATACTGTCCATAGCTAATGCTCTTACCCACTAAGCCATTTCTTGGGATGAATGAGTGGTTTTCATTTTATTTTTATCAGTTTTATGTATGGATGTTTTGCCTGCTTGTATGTCTGTGTGCTACATGTGTGATGTGCCCACAGAGGGCAGAAAAGGATATTGGACCCCCTGGAACTTGAGTTATAAACAGTTGTTAACGTCTCTGCGGGTGCTGGGAATCAAACCTGGGTCTTCTGTGCTCTGAAGCAATGAGCCGTCTCTCCAGCACAGCTTGCCCCTGTGAGAATTTGTAATGAAAACAAATAAAAAGTGATAGAGAAACAATAGGACAGATGGATTGGAAAGGTGGAGCTTCAGTGGGTTGGAGGAGACCAAGGAAGTTGGGAGTTAAAAGGCTTGGAGAAGACAGGAAGAAATAAAAAGGGTGGAGGGGGAGATTCAGATATTCCTTGTGTTTTAGGATTCTCATGAAAAATCTTAGACACTGAGGAAAGATAACCTGTTCTACACACTAAACTCAAAAAGGATTTTTGAAAAAATGCGGGCCTGAGATGACAGCTCAACCAGTAGAATGTCTGCTGAAGAAGCATGACATCCAGTTTGACTCTCCAGCACCCACATAAATGCCAGGCACATACCTGCACAATCCCAGCTCAGGGTAGGCAGAGACAGGAGACCCTGGACTCACCTGTCCTATTAGACTAGCTGAATAGGTGAGCTCTGGGCTCAAGCGAGAGACCCTACCTCAATATGTACGGTGGGGAGCAAGGGAGGAAGACACTCACCCTGAACCTCTGGCCTCCACACATGTGAGCATGAACATACATGTGATCATAAGCATGCACCGCACATACACACAAATGCCATCATTTCCTAACCAGAAGTGGGATGTACTGTTGTTGTTTTCAAAGGAGCACCACTGAAAAATGCAGAACATAACATTTTGGTGTACTTCTAAGATAACTGCTATTAGCTGTTTAAGCTACTTCCAGTCCTAAGTGCTGGTGTATGGCACATAACATAAGCTATTAAAGATTTAATTTTATTATTTTTTTTACAGAAAGTGGTAGGTACACAGAATGGGATCTTGGTTTTCGTGGATATATTTCCACCCTAGGCACAGAGCAACCTACCTTTTTGCCTACACACTATCCTATTGTGTGGCTTATTGTGATTCTCTCTTCATCGGGAAGAATTTCCTTCCCGTACACGTCCATGTCATAATTTCTAAAAGGAAGATTATAGTGGAGTTCTATAAGATTTTACAATGGGACACAGTCCTGGCTCGCATTAACTGTCAACTTGTCATGGGCTAGACTCACCGGGAAAAAAGACTCTCAATTGAGCAATCATCCTATTTCAGATTAGCCTGTGGGCATGTCTACAGGAGGTCGCTTTGATTACTAATTGATGTAGGAGGCCCCTGTCCACCATGGGCAGCACAATTCCCTGGGCAGGTGGTCTTGGAATATGTAAGAAAGCTAGTAAGCAGGCTAGTAAGCAACATTCTTCCATGTTTCCTGCCTCCAGGTTCCTGTCCTGACTTCCATCAGTGATGGACTGTAACCTGGAACCGTTAGCCAAATACCCTTCCCTCCCTCAGTTGCTTTTGATCTGAGTGTTTTTATCACATCCACAGAATTAAAAAAAATAGGACAAAGGGGTGTACTTAAAATTTGATAATCAAAAATCTCAAGGAACCATGTCCAATTTTATCACCTCCCAAATGAACATCCCAGGTGGCCACTTTCTCTTTGAAGTAAGCCCTGATCGTCAACTTGGAGATAAGCTCTCATTCTAGAATTGTTCCCTCCCTTCCAAATGCCCTCTCCAATACTCTCCATCACCTGTGGCACTTTTGAATCAACTTCTATTTTCATGGTGACGGGAAACCTGTAAATGTGTCTGTGTGTGTGTGTGAGTGTGTGTGTATATATATGTGTGTGTCTGTGTGTGAGTATGTGAGTGTATGAATATGTCTGTGTATGTATGTGTGAATGTGTGTGAATGTGAATAAGGGTATGGGGGGTATTTTGAAGACATGGATGGGGTTCTCTCCTGGTACAGGAATGCTGGGTGACAGGAACAAAGTGTGAAGTGAAGAAGACTCTAGAGCTTTGGCTCCTCTGTAGCTCCTGTGTTCTGCTGCTATCACCTGAACAGGTCCTGCTAAACAGGCAGCTTGGTGATTATGCCAGACAGGAAAACATGAGTAAGAAGGACAGCTCATTAGAAAATCAAGCGACTCACAGATGGACGAAGTCAGACTTAATGGAGATGGCTTACTGCGCCCACGCCCTTAAGAACCCATGGGCCTTACATCTGTGGTCTTAGAGACAAGGTCCTAAACATCCAGGTGGATCATCGCTTTCCCCCTTTGAAGATGGAAGCTCTAACACTGGACTCTCAGTCAAGTCTCTGGACTGGAATAAATGACCATCCATCCCAGTGGGCACCCCGAACAGAAACCTTCCTAGAAGCTGTCCCCGGAAGCCAAGCCCAAAGGCACATTAGAGCAAAAGACTGGTTCAAACAAGTCAGCACACCCCACACACTTCATTTCCTGTTAAGTATTCACAAAGCACAGTTGCAACCTGGAGTCTCTGAAGAGGTTTTCAGGGTTTCCCTGTTGCTAAGAAACCTGCTTAAAATACTGATGCTCCTAGTGAGTCACCATGGAAAACAGTCACGGCCACTGCCATACTTTTCCTGCTCTAGCCCCTTGAGCCCTGCTCAAGGGGTTTGAAGTGTAACACTGATATTCAGGACTGAACTTGCTGCAGGAGTGTCAGTGTTCAGACACTAAGTTCATACCACACTCCTGCTGCCTTGGTCAGAGACGACTGATTCTCTCTATGGTGGGCCACAGTTAGAGACTCAACTGCCCAATGCGCTGAGAGCACATGGCTGTTGCATGCTTAGCCCTCAATGAGACATCTTTATCACTCTCCCTCCCAACTCCCAGGCTCAGGGAACATTCCAAAAGAGAGCATGGAAAGAGCGTAAGAGCCAGATGAGGAGAGGAGCTGTAAGTGGGCTGTCTTCTGGACAGTGCATGGCCATTTCCATTCATGAACTCACAGCATAAAGTCAAATCAACAAGATCGCCAGTATTCCAACAGGCAACACTAAAGAGATTCAGTGGATTACCAGAAAAAAAAAAAAGACATAAAAGCAGGAAGGGGTGTGTTAGGGTGCCTGAGAAGAATGGGGAAGGAAGAGTTTGGGGTGTCTGGAGGGAGAAGTGGGAAGAGAGGATTAGGGTAGATATGATCAAGACACATTGTTTACATGTATCAAATTGTCAAAGAAAGAATTAAATTTTATATTATTTTAAAAATCTTTCGTTGGGCTGGAGAGCCAGCTCAAAGGACAGGCTGCTCTTGGAGAGGACCTGAGTTCAGAACCCAGAACCCATGTCGGGTGACTCACAACCACCTGTAAACTCAAGCTCCAGGGGATTCAACACTTCTGGCATCTGCAGGCTCCTGCACCCACATGCAGAAGCCACACAGAGACATGTAATTTAAAATTTTAAAAATTAAATGAAAACCTCTTTCATGGCACCCACTGGAGTGCCGTGTACGGAACAGTACAGTGAGCAAGCAGCAGGCTCTAGTCCCTGGTCTTATTCATGCAGGGTGAGTCTTCAGAAGTGCATCGTTGAGAGGTCCAGGAAGCCCAGAATATTCCCTCTGCTGAGCAAGTAGAACTAACACCCTCCCTAAAGATCAGATTCACCAGGTCTCCCAGGCAGAATGCCACAAAAATTCTACGGGGGTTTGGAGGTCACTTTGTTGACTTTTCAATGTAAAGAAGGCAGAAATTGCTCTTTGCCAGATTCGTCCCACCTTGGAAATCCTGTGCACATGCAAACCTTGGGCGCCTGCTTATTTAAGTTGTTCTGTTGTTAAGACAACCAGGACTAGAAGGGGCACTTCTGAAATCTGTCCAGAGGCTAGCTAATTGTGGACTTCATCCCATGTGCCTTTGGGAGCTGGGGGTAAAGAACTAAGAAGTGCAAGGTTAAGGTGTTCCTTCTTAAGATGCAAGAATTATGCTTCTATACAGTCATCACATCCTCTTCATGGTGTGATGCTTCTGGAAAATGTTAGACTTCTATAGCATTTGACCCACATAATATTCATTAGGTCGGTCACCACCTGCTGAGGTGTCCTGGGCATGCTGGAGGTGCTGGAGATATAACATCAAAAGCAGAGCCTCGGCGGTTGGGAGGAGGTTGGCTTAATTAGTAAAGCACTTGCCTTACAAGAAAAAGGACCAGAGTTCAATCCTCAGAACCCACGTGCAAATGATAGGCACAGTGGTACCTGTTTACAGTCCCAGAGCTGATGTGGTTGGGGCAGAAGGATCCCTGAGATGTAATTAGTGTCAAGCCAATGAGAGATCCTGTGTCGAAGAAAGCAATAGCATTTCTGAGGATGACCTACAGAGTTGTTCTCTGGCCAAAAATACATGTGGCTAAAATTTTAAAAATCTATTCCCTTGGGTTGTTGACATCCTGTAGGGAAAATGCATTTAATGAAGTAATTAAAAAGTTAAACTAGAATATTCCAGTAGTGATCAATGCTTCAATGTGTCAGCTTTTAAGGAAAGGAAGAATTCTGAAGTAAGATAAAGTCCTCAGCAAACACCAAACAGCAGTCCAAATAGACTGAAGGAGGGGGTTCTGTGGAACCCAGGGATATTGTGACAGTCACAGGACAGTGTATTTGACAGTCCTTTGACGCCAGTGAACATTTATTTTAAGGAAATGAGGTCACGTGGCCACAGAAAAATGTACAAAGCAGGGGATCTCCCACACCAGAGGAAAGCATATGGCTGCTGATGTGAGGAGGAAGGGGTATTCATAGTAACATCTCAGTGAACCATCGTGGTTCCCTGTGTTGAAATAATGAAAAAGCAATGGTAGGTGAGGAAGTGATTGTCAGTCTGGATTGTCAGATTGATCTGACCTGGAATGGGTTAAGAGACACTTGTCAGGGTGTCTGTGATGGTGTTCCCGGAAATACCCAATTGGGGAGTAGCTACCTCAGAATGGGCAACACCTTCCAATGGGCAGCCCAGATATAAAAAGGCCTTTACTGTGTGTGTGTGTGTGTGTGTGTGTGTGTGTGCAGGTCAGAGGACAACTTTGGGAAGTTGTTCTCTCCTTCCACCATATAATCTGGAAACTGAACTCAGGTCATCAGGTGCACAGTACATAGCAAGTTATTTTACCCACTGGACCATCTTGCCATCCCAGATACAGAGATCCGAGGACAACAACGGGTGTTGTCTGCTTTCTCTTCTTACTGGCCATATCTCCATCCCTGATCCTGTTGCTTATCCCACAGCCATCCTGTGCTCACATCAGATTCCAGCTTCTTTAGCTTCTACATTGACTGAATATCAGTAAGTCTCCAGGTAGCTTCCAGTTTCAGTGCAAGTCAGAGGCTGAGCCCCATGTTTGTAGGCCAAGAAGCTACTGCGATTTCAACCCCTCAAGGCGCTGAAGGATTATTGCACTAACCAGCTCCTACCACCTACTTCATTCTAGGAAGTACCCTCTAAATGCACACACATACACACACACACACACACACACACACACACACATACACACTATTGGTTCTGTTCATGTATAATACAGGAGGTAACTCCAACAGTCTGGAGAGGGTCTGCGTTAGAAGTGTCCTTGGAATAGGGAAAAGATGAGATGTGCTAGCATTTCAGGAATGTGTAGGCAAGGCCGGACTGGATGGCAAGGATGAGTATAAGGTTCAGCACAGAGCACTGGAAGAAAGGAATGTAATCTATTAAAAGGAAAGGTTGACACAACACACATCAGCAAACTAGAATCCCAGCTTTGGCTGTGTTGACTTTGCAAGCATGTCTGATGCCCAAGATGTTAAGTGGGCAGGTGAATACATCAGTCTGTATTCAGGGCAGAAATAAGGCTGGAAAAATGCACATGGGATGTGTTATTATATTTGGTTTCAAGTCACAGAAAGCAAGCCAAAGTCACTCAGGAAATAGGTCTAGGTGTAGGTGAGAAGAGGGTCACATTTTAGGGATTTTTTTTTTCTTAGCTATGCATTCATGAATGCATAAAAACTGGAAAAGGCCTAAAGGTCATGAAGCACCAGTAAAGAGCAGTAAGTTCTAGAAGAGCCTTACAGTGACACATCAACTTAATGAGTCCACTAAAGAAGCGAGGCTGACTCCTTATGATGTAGCAGTTACAGAGAAAGGTAAGATACTTTTCACCAAAGACCCAGAATGGATGGATCTCCACTCTATCCACTCTCAGTCATTCAGGGCAGAATTCTAGGTGGACAAGGAAAAGAACAAATGGCAAAGAATTAAGGAAAAGGGAATAAAATTATTATTACAGTAGCTGCATTATCTTTGCAGAAATCCAACAACATCTACTGAAAATAGTCACTAGGACTTATAAGTGAGGCCATTAAGTTTACATGAAAGAAGATTAAGGCACAAATATTAAACATATTTCAATAAACGAACAATAAGCCTGCTGAGACTTAAATTAGAGATCCCATTGGGCTGAGAAAAAGCTCAGAAGGTGAGAGCACCTGCTGCCAACCATAGCAATCTGAGTTTCATTCCCCAAGACCCCCATGACAGAAGGAAAGAGCCAACTCCCACAGGTTGTCCTCTGACATCTATGTATGTGCTGTGGTGTTCACATGCCTACATATATATATCATGCATCCACACACTTAGATGAGTAAATGGAAAAAAAAGAAAATAATTTGTTTTTCACTTGACAAGAACATTTCTTTATAAACTGCCTAACGGACATTCACATCAGGACACAGACTGCTTCAAGAACCAGACTTTTGGATCTCATCTTAGATAGTACTTGACTTCCAGTCTTCAGACAGATATGGGAACTTTGCCAGGAGAATTTTTTCTTTCTTTTTCTGTAAACTTTTCTTTCTTGCTTCAATGCAGGCTTGTTTCTCAGGTCTCAGTCTGACAAAGCAATCCACGGAAGGCATTTCGAAGAACGGTTTCCTGTTGTATCTTTTGTTTAGGCACCAAGGTAAAGGCCACTGATTGAATTTGTGCCAGGTGATTCTTCCAAAGTTGTCCCTTCTCTAAGCACCAGGTCTTGCTCTTTCTTGACCAGTCTGAAGAAGCTTTAAAGCTTCTCCGCTCTCCTGGACAACTTTATCTAAGGCATCCATGGAATCAACAAACCTTTTTTTTTTAACTGTTCTGCACTTGGCATTGGAAATCTCTGTCACTTGGCCTCCCGCTCTGGAGTTAGAAGCCCATTTCTTTCCTTCAGAGGACATTCAAAGTTTATGTAAGTCTTTGTTACTTTTGTTCCTTAGCTTCTGTCAAGTCCATTAAGCTCCAGGTTTGACTTTTTCTCAACGCCCCCCAATTCTTTGGATCATCAAAAAATTCTTCTAGTCCATTTCCTTGACGTGGTATGAAGTAATTTACAATGGAGAAAAGACATGACATGTGGTGTGTTCTTATGCAACAAACTAAGAGAAAGCCTGGAGCCAGTAGGGGCCTGGAGATTTATTAGGGAACAGGCAACCTTCAGAAACACTGAGACTCTTCCACAAATACCCACTCTACTGGTCACAGCCATGATTCTAAAGCAGGACCACTATGTCGAAAGGAATTAAAAAAGAAACTGAAAAAGCTGACTGAATATTCAATCACTCAAAAACAAAATTGTGAACTTATAGAAAACAGAGTATGTATATACTGAGAGTTATACAATACGGATGAATGAAATCATCAGAGAATAGTTAAATACATGGCAACATGCCTTATTCATAGTAAATACTAGACACAGAGGCGTGGCAGCTACTCAGACAAGAAGAGAGCCAAATCACAGATCAGAGTAGGAGGAAACATCTATAACCGATATATCCAATACCGGACTGTCATCTACCATACAGAAAGGATGCTTGGATTCCAATAGTTAAAAAACAATTCTATTAGAATATGAGCAAAAGACAGGACAGATATTTCAATGAAGAAGATTGACAGTTGACAGGAGCTTATAAAAAGTTATTCAATATGCCCATCAGGGAAATGAAAATTAAAGTCACAATTCTGCATCATTATATGACAATCCGAATAGCTGCAATAAAACAGTGACATCACCAACAACTGGCACAGATTCAGAGATGAAATCATTCCTACACAGCTAGTGAAAGTGCAGTATGCTGTGGCTACCATGGAAAGAGTCAAGCAGTTTCCTCTAAAACCAAGCAAGTGATTATCATAGAAGCCAGAAGTCACACGCAGGCATTTGTGACAGCAAACTTGTATTAACAAGAACCCTGTGTCACCCAGATCCCCTGAGGTTTGGTTTGGCTCACAGTCTTGAAGGTTCTGGCCCATGGCTGATTGGGAAGATTGCTTTTGGATCTGTGGTCAAGCAGTGTATTGGGAGAACACTGGAGTAAAGCCACTCACACCACGGTGGGAGATAGAAGAGAGAGAAATGGTTGAAGTTCCCTTCAAGGGACCACCCCTAATGCTGTGAAGGCTTCTCCTAGGTCATACCTCTTGGTTTATCTTAATGTTTCATTTTTTTGTGCGTTAGAGAGAGAGAAGAGGAAAGAGAGAGAGAAAGAGAAAGGAGAGAGAGAGAGAGAGAGAGAGAGAGAGAGAGAGAGAGAGAAGCAAGTGTAGTGCCTGCACAGGCCAGAAGAAGGCTCAAGATCTTCTGGAGCCAGCATGACAGGCAGCTGTGGGTGCTGGGAACCAAACTCAGGTCCTATGAGCAAGTGCCCATAACTGCTGAGCCACCTCTCCAGCTTCAGAGCTCACTTGTTAAAGGCACTGTCAACTCCCAAAGAACCACACCTTAAACACACCAGCATTTGGGAAACACCAGATGCAAAGCACCATATAGACATACAGGAACTTTGTTCCTGATAATTAAAATAATTTGCAAATGGGAGACTTTCCTCGACAGATGACGAGTGGCATTAGCTGTAGTGACCCAAGTGCTTTGAGAAAGGACACACCAGAGAGAAGGAACTACCAGGGAATCACATCACCTGAGAAAAGCCAACATCCAAGGTCACGCACTGCACAAGTCCAGTCATAGAACACTTTACATGACAGAAATTAAGAAAGGAAGAAGCCAATAGATTGTAGGGGTCAGGGAGAGGGAAGAAGTGGAGATAACTATGGAAGGAAATGGGTTTTTCTTTTTAAAGTTTTTACCTCTGGTTTTGTAAATGCATGCATGTCTGTGTGGGGGTATATGCACATTAGTACAGCATCCATAGAGAGATAAGAGGGAACCAGATCCCCTGGGGCTGGAGGGACAGGCTATTGTAAGCATCACGTAAGTGTTGAAACTGAATTTATGTCCTCTGCAAGGCCAGTGCCTACTCTTAATTGCTGAGCCATCTTTCCAGCCCATGGGTCAGAAGTAAGGAATACAGGGACCTACACGTGATGAAATTGCAAAGAGCAAAACATACATATTTGCATATTCAAACACACACAGTGCATACACTCTTAAGATACTAGGTAGCTATGTACAGTATGTCAAGTAGAGTCACAAAGAAACACAAGAAAGAAAAATGCCATAGGGAATTGGGAATTGACAGACCCTATCTGCCTGGGACCATCAATGGGCTGGTAAGGTTCCTGGTTGCCTCTGAGAGGGAACCTGAGGACAAACATGGGACAAGGATGAGGATGTCTTACAGGAGCACACTCTTTAGACCTTTAGCATTGGGAGCCATGGGTGTAGGTGTTACTTCCGTCCCCAAGAAAGAAAATAATTTCAAGTAAACACACCTTGTCCCTGAATGAAATTCAATAAGACTGAAAAAGCAGCAAAGATGGCAGAGATTAACACAGCCAACATACACTGTTATTGTGTGCGTGGGTACACATACAAATGTTCACACGTTCATGCACACGCTTTTGCCTGCATCCATACACATACGCAAATACACACAGAGGCCTAAATTTTATGTTGGGAATTTCCCCCAGTCGCTTTCCACCTTTCTACTGAGCCAGGGTCTCTTACTCGAACCCAGAAACTACTAATTCGGTTATTTGAGTGAGCAGCTTGCTGTGCGTTTCTCCTGTCTCCATCTTCCCTGCACTAGAATTACACCCACCAAGCGTTTGAACTCTGGGGATTTGAGCCCTGCTCCTCATGCTTCTAAGAGCTTTACCCACTGGGTAAAGTGTCCCAGTCCCCACATACTTCCATTTAGGCAAGAAAAGCTGCAGGAACGGGAGCTGTGAAGGATTCCAACCATATAAGAAGTGTAAATGATATCAAGTAAGTGGATAGGACCCGCAAACACACAGAAATGATAAACACTCCATGGCCGCTATTCCCAGGGCCCCTAAATGTTTCATATGGCAAGGGCCATGAAAAGCTAGAGGTCAATTTGGGAGTACTGGAAGAGAAAGCAGGATTTCTCCAAATGAGTGGGATGAGTTTGACCTGAGAGAACTTAAACAGGTTAAAAAATAATAATGCAAATGACCTAATGACAAAATTTTTAATTCATTTATTTTTTTTATTAACTACAATGTATTCATTTGTATCCCAGCTATCCCCTCCCAACCCCACCCATCCTCCCTCTTCTCCTCCCATGCCCCTCTCCCAGTCCACTGATGGGGGAGGTCCTCCTCCCCTTCCATCTGACCCTAGCCTATCAGGTCTCATCAGAACTGGCTGCACTGTCTTCCTCTGTGGCCTGGTAAAGCTGCTACCCCCTCAGGGGAAGGTGATCAAAGAGCCAGCCCCTGAGTTCATGTCAGAGACAGCCCCTTTCTCCCCTTACTAGGGTACCCACTTGGATACTGAGCTGCCATGGGCTACATCTGTGCAGGAGTTCTAGGTTATCTGCATGCATGGTCCTTGGTTGGAGTATCAGTCTCAGAAAAGACCCCTGTGCCTGGTTCTGTTGCTCTCCCTGTGGAGATCTCGTCCCCTCCAGATCTTTCATCTCCTCCTTCTTTCATAAGATTCCCTGCACTCTGCCCAAAGTTTGGCTATGAGTCTCAGCATCTGCTTTAATATCCTGCTGGGTAGAGTCTTTCAGAGGCCCTCTGTGGTAGGCTCCTATTGATAAAATCTTAATGTCCACAGTGTTCAGGAAAGTACTGCTACTGGTGCAGATGTGAGTTTGGGCTGTTATCTTCCATGATTTCTAGGTTCTTGTGTCCCAGGGCAGAGTTGCACCAGGGACACAGGGTAATAGTAAGAAACAAAAGTTTGTCCAGAAAGAGAAGGCATTCTTGAGTACAGGAGTGGCCTAATGAGTCCAGGAAAGGCAGAAGCTCAAAAGAAAGAAAGCAATAAAGCAAAAAAGAAAGGAAGGAAGGAAAGAAAGAAAGAAGGAAGAAAGAAGGAAAGGAAAGACAGGAGCCTCAAGACCCTTGTTCACATGGTACCCACCATCCTTCACATTTGTATATTGTGGTCTTTTCTTATACACACTGTTACCTATAATTGATTATACGTGTTGATTTTAAATTTTTAGCACTCTTTCATTATTGGTGTGTGTGGGTGTGTGTGTGTGTGTACACACGCACGCCTGAGCAAACATGTGTAGAAGCCAGGGAAACTTGCAGAACTTGGTTCTCTTCTTCTCCCTTGTAGGTCTTAGAAATCAGACTCAGGTCTTCAGGCTTGGGGGCAGGCTCTTTTGCCTGCTGAACCATCTCTCCTATGTTAGTCTACACACACCTTACCCTCTGCATCTCTTGCCACAGTGCTAAGCAATGTCAGATTGTTACAGGGATAATGAATGCTTCCTAAATGGAGGGCTAACACTTTGCAGAACTGCAAACTGGAAACTAGATAAATTAGCTTTCTAATGTCTAAGCTTCAGAAGCAAAGGAGAAAAAAACAGAAGTAGACTCAGTCACGAAGACGCCCTCACTCCTCACCTCACCAAAAAGCCACGAGGAAGCCAATAGACTGCTCCAACAGCCAAGGCTCACTCCAAATCACTGGGTGCCACATTCTGTTAAGGTTACCAATAAATTACCTTGTGTTGCCTACATTCTGATAAGGTATTTCAGGGGTGGGGAGGTGGAGATTGATCTGGAACTTGAAGACTGTTCATAAAAATACTAGCCTCTATTCTTCATGATTCTTTCCTCTTTTTATGCTTTTCATTGTTATTATTTATTATCATCATCATTATTGTATGTGTACAAGGTATGGGGGAGGGTAGCATGTGAGGGTACTGTGTGGAGGTCAGAGAATAACTGTCTGGTGGTCAGTGTTCCTTCAGCCATGTGGACCCTGAGGGCTGAATTCAGCCTATCAGAATTGGCGGCAAGCTCCTTTTCCCACTGAGCCATCTTGTCAGCCCATCCACTGAGTGTTAAATCACCTCATAGCTTAAGTAAGTAAGTCCTGTTTATTCGGCCCAATTTATTTCACTCTCACAGACTGACACATATCAGAACATGAGAGTCTGGAGGACAATGAGACCCAGACCATCTCATCTAGCTTATTGCATAGATGAGGAAACAAACCCAGAGACACAGACAGGCTTCTTCTGGGTCCCATGCTGACAAAAGACAAGGGACTACAGGGAACTCTGCAGAAACACTATGAGAGCCAGATTGGAGGAGACTTGTGTGAAACAGTGTCTTCTTCATGTGACAGGACCACTGCACTCATGACCTCACAGAGGCTGTGGTGGCCTGCACAGGGCACGCACTGTATCAAGACAGTCAACATTCTGGAACTCAGGAGCCACCAGCCCTAGCTGAAAAGGTATCAGCAGTTGATGGCTGCTGTAGGAGGGTGCCTTACTTAGGGCTGCTAGCTCTATGATGAAACACCATGACCAAAAGCAAGTTAGAGAGGAAAGGATTTATGCTTCCACATTGCTGTTCATCACTGAAGGAAGTCAGAGAGGAAACTCAAACAGGACCAGAACCTGGAGTTAGGAGCTGATTCAGAGGATATGGAGGAGGTACTACTTACTGGCTCACTCCCCCAGGCTTGCACAGCCTGCTTTCTTAGAGAACCCAGAACTACCAAGCCCAGGGGTAGCACCGTCCACAATGGTCTGGGCACATCTCCATTAGTTAAGAAAGGGCTCTACAGGGCAAGGTAGGGCCCCTGCAGCCCTGTCATATAAAGGCATTTTTGCAGTTGAGATTCCCTGCTCTCGAATGACATCAGTTTGTGTCAAGTTGACATAAAACTGTCCAGCATAAAGGGAGAGTCAGTTTTCTTCTGGAAAGCAGCCCTGCAAGCTGCCTATGCCTAATGGATGGCCCCACACTCACATATTAAATGGACTCAATGTGTTAAAAAGAAAAAAAAAAGAGAGAGAGCATGTCAAGTTGGGAGGGGGATGAGAGAGGGAATCTGGAAGGAAGTGAGGAGGTTGTAAGAGGTAAATGTGATTGGAACACATTCTGTTTATGTATAACCCTCAAGAAATAAATAAAATATTATATAAATATATATGTGTATATATATACACATACACACATACATATATATATGTATATATATATATATATATTATAAAATTTTCCTGGGACGCTCCTGTTGGAAAAGAAAGGACTGAAGCCCTGGGGACAGACACAAAAATCCTGTTCCCCAGAAAAGGAACTACTATTAGCAAAAAAAGCAGCAGAAAATCAAATCCCACCCTGAAGTGTAAAGACTCTAGCAGCCTGTGCTCCTAAGGAAGCTGAAGAGAGGAGGGAGTAAAGGAAAGGGGCATTTGAGCAGGAGCCTCAACAATTGAGATTTACAGATCACAGCAGACGAAAATCAATCTCCATTCACCGTCTGAAACCGAATCAGACATCTCAAAGAGACACACACGTAAACACGCACACTGCCTTCTAAGAAAACAAACTCCAAAAAAAAAAAAAAAATCAATCCCGTTTTATGCATTTTGTATCTTAGGGAATGTATCCCTTGCCCGAGACAGTAATTTTCTTATTGATTTGGTTTTGCATGAGACTTTTAAAATGCTATCATCGGCCAGATGAAGACATGAAGTCATACAACCTTGGGCCTAGCAGGGAGCAGACCTCATTTAAATCATCCCTTTGTTTTGTACAAAAAGAAACCCATGGTTCCTATTAACAACACCCTCAAGTTGCCCAGTTTCAATGGAAAAGGAGAGGGAGCTGGACCCGTTCATTCTGGGGAGGTAAGAACATGGACATCAGAAGTAAACAAACCCAAACTGGAATCCAGACTCCCGTGCTACTCTAACCAGACTGCCTGGAGGGAACAAAGATGTTCTAAGAGACACTGTGCCCCTCTCCTTGGCCACTAAAACAATGGACCCCAAGAGATTAGAATTTCACTAGCAGTCTCCTGCTGACGAAAAAAGGGCTAAAGCTTGGGGGCAGCCAGAGGAGGCTGATTTACAACTTGTGAAGATTGGCCTTGCAAGAAAGAGATTGGTGCTAACATAGTGGTGGGTGGGGTCCACACCTTGCTGGGATCATTTAGTTATGGATAACTCTTGCCTTTATTTAAATCCTCCCCTCATGTCAGGACCTCCAAAGATGGACTTAGGGGTCACCAGATCTCTGTCCCTCTTCCCAAGGTGGCCATATTGAATGAATCTCCCTTTCTGTTTTCCACTATTGATATGGCTCCTTTAATTGGCCTGCCAAGGATGGGTGGCTGAACTTGGGTGGCTGAGGCACAGTCTGTGACCTCAAGTGAAATAATACTCTCCACTCTCCAACTACAGCAGACACATTTGTCGGAATACACACACTTATCGCTTACCCTGCTTTCCTTGCCTCTAGTGAACCAGAGGAAACCAAATACTCACTTTCCCAGACTCCATCGCAGCTACCAGTAGCTATGGCACAACTCTAGCCGATAAGACACAGTAGAAACAACCCATGGAATCCTGTGGGAAAGTGTAGCTGTAGCCAACTTTACAGGACAGAAATCATTCTTGAGACTCGTGTGCCCTTCCCTATGCCCTAGTGGATGGTTAAAAGTTGGCAGTTGGTTCTGGCAATGAGACACAAACTAGAATCACCGGGGAAGAGAGTCTCCATGGGGAGTTGTCTAGACAAGGTTGGCATGCAGACATTAATGTGGAAGGTTATCTGCATTATGCTAATTGGTGCAACCATTCCCTCGGCAGAGAATCCCAGACTGTAAGTGTGGAGAATGAACTGAATGCATTCATTTTCTCTGCCCTCTTAGCTACAGGGATAGCTAGCTGATTCAAGCACCTACCTTGATTTCCCAACAACAATGAACTTGTTGGGAAACACCTGAAAATGTAAGCCAAATAAACCCTCCCTCTATTAAGTCACTTTTTCTCAAGGTATTTCATCACAGAAACAGAAACAGAAAAAATAAAATAAAATAAAAACTTAAACAGGCCCTAAGGAATGGGAATTTACCCTAGAAATCTCATGCTGGGAAAAGGAAAAAGCTGAAGTCTGGTGCCAGCCAGAGGCGGGGCTTGTCTCCCCAAGCAGGGATTTTGTACATTTTAATAATGTGTCAAACCACTTTGCAGGAGAGACTGTGGCCTGGATAATAATGGGTCAGTAACCGGCAGTATCGCACCCTGAGTCACTACCTCAACGGTGGATCTGGGGTTCATTAGACCTCTTTATTTGCTCCTGTTCCCCATGTAAGCACATCGGATGAATCTCCTTTCTCTCCTTTTCACTATTACATGTTGTTTTTAACTGGTGTATTGGTGAAAAGTGGCTGGCCCTGCCTTATTGGGGTTGCCAGGGCACAGCTTCTGATCCCAACAACTCCAGTAACAAAGAGACATGTGTGGCTGGAAGTGACCCTCCTATGTGTGGACAGAGAGCTGGTCAGGTTCCACTTGGAACAACTGGCCCATGCAAATGTTATGTTAATGGTTGCTTCTCCTAGGAGGCTGTCAGGAGATGTCTAAGAGAGCAGCATGCAAGACATCTCTGCTTTTTTCTGGTGTCATCTCAATAATGAGATAGCTTCATGGGGCCTGTTACAAGAGGATCCTATTAAGAATTTGGCTTGGAAAGTCTTAGAAATTGGATTGAACAAGTCCCTGCTCTGGTCTCTACTTTTATCTCTAATCATGATGTTTATCTGATTATTTATGGGGGACAAGGTACCACAGTGCATGTGTAGAGGTCAGAGGATGACTTGTGGATATTTGTTCTCTCCTTCTACCAGGTGGGTTACGACAGGGATTGAACTCTGGTACTCAGGCTTGGCAGCAAGCACCTTTACCCACTGAGCTGTCTCGCCAATCCCAGTAATGACAGTTTTACGTTTCCCTGGTTTATCCTTTTCCATCTCTGCAACGTTTTCCCACGCCAGTCTACATGTGGGTCCTCCCGGTCTTGACACATTAGCGTGCCATTTTATCAGATCATGTGACGCGGTGAGAATTTCTCCCTCAGCACTCACGGAACAGGGGTGCCTCTCTCAGCATTTTCACTAATGCCCGGCTTCCAGGGGAGAAATTGCTGACATGCTCTGGCCGCCTGTGTGTTCTGTTGTTAAACCTACTTACAGCTCTAATCGGCTGGTTTTCACACCCAGGAGAGTCAGATTGATTGCTGACACTGACTTGGCTGGGAGACGACCCTGCGATCTCCAGCCAAAGAGACTTAGGCACACTTCCTGAGAGTCTGTCGAGAGGTACCCTAGAGGGAGAGGACTTGAGAGGGGAGATCAAGTGTGAAAAACAAGGATGGGAGGTGTTCCACACAATGATTGAATTGAATTGACTGTGGCCTCTGGGATGTCAAGGTCTAGGTTCCAGCATCTTTGTCATTTTCCAGCCCATGAACTTGGGACAAGTTACTGCACACTGCTACAGGACCTGGGGTCACAGTCTGTGCCCCAAGAAGCCAGAATCAACCATTCATCCTCCATCATTCTATTAAGACAGCCAAACTAATAGTGAAAAAAAAAAAAAAAAACAGAAGAAGGAGAGTTAGTCAATCTGTCTACATTGGGAAGAGAGCAAAGAGATTCAAAGACACACACACCCCTCCCAAAGCCCACCTTCCCTCATGTTGACATGAGGGTAAGGTTTAAATAGAAGCCAAGAGACATTCATATCTAAAGAGTCCCAGCAAAGTGATGTCTGAGGCTACAGGTGATTTGAATGAGAATGCCCCTCTTAGGCTAAGATATTTGAATACTTGGTCCCAGTTGGTTGAGCTGTTCAGGTAGGTTGAGGAGGTGTGGCCTTGATGGAAGAGGTGTGCCACTGTGGGAAGGCTGTGTGGCTTCAAAGCCTTGTCTTATTTCCCATTCATTCTCTCTGCTTCCTGCTTGGGGCTCACACTCTGAGCTCTTGGCTTCCAGCTCCAGACTCTTACATCTGTTCTGCCATCATGGACTTGGGAACTGTAAGCCCAAATAAATGCTTCCTTCCATAAACTGCTATGGTCATGGTGTTTTATCACAGTGACAGCAAAATAACTAATACTGTTGTGGGATATTTGATCACTCTGTCACCCCCCCCCCCGAGATTGTGTTATTTACTAGAAAATCCTGGTTCTAGTTGTAGTGTCATCCGGGACCCCTTGGATTTGCTCTGCCAAGCTGTGACCATACAAGAGCCAGCCCACACAAAACAAAAGATCAGATCTTTGTTCTGAAGGAGCCTTTCAATGAGGAGACCTCTGATTGTAGATTACTTCTGCCCATGCTGTCCAATCCCAGAGTATTCAATTGGGACACCACTTTCATAATCTTGGGATTCCAGAAAAGGCTATTAAGATGGGTGCCATTGGGTCTAACCCTCCATTCCCACACACCCTTTGTGTGCCTGCAAGAATTTTTCCAAACTTCATCTGTCCAGGTTCTTAGGAACTGTGCTCTCACCCCTTCCCCTCCTCAATATCCTGCAACTGCTCTCTGAACACTCAGCTCTGCATCCCACCTAGTCCCTCCCCCCCATCCTACCTCTCTCCCATCCATGTATGGTCTTTGTAGGTGGCAGTGGTGGCAGCAAAACCTGCACCAGTGACAGGGTTTCAAATTGCCTGCCACAGCTGTTTACAACACATGGCTGGTTGCCATGTTGACTTTGGGTTGAAGAGGGTGGAGCCATGGCTTCACCAACATCTTGACTAAGGGCAGTCACATGACTGGCAGCCATCTTTGTTGTGGGAGAGTTATGTCTTCATTGCCATCTTTATTGAGGGCTGTCAGATGCATTTAGTACCTTGCTGATAGCCAAATCTAATTTCCCTGCCTAGTTCAGCTGTTTGGATAAACTAAGCCATGCGCAAAGGTACTTTATTTTAATATTACTGAAGCTTGCAAACTGTTAAGGATAACTAACAAATGCAAGTTAATAGTCAACTTATAAATTAACAAATCCTTAAATGTATTCAGAAGTATAGTTGTAGTAAAGTTATGCTAAGAACTGTTGCAGTCAATTATAATATTAAGCCTTATCTAGTCCCTTATTTTATGTTTACATGGTTAAGATGAGTAACTAAAAACAAAGTTTGTTTAGCTCAGCTATGTTTAATAGATCATGGTCCTCAAACTTGTGAGAAAATCTGCAGAATATGTCATTTAAATGTTTAATGGCAAAGCTTACTATGACAGTGACCCCCAAGGCTTCCAAGAGGATATGGGTACAATGACAGATGATTCCACCTGAATTATGTTATGCTAACCACTTGGCAAGACTGCCTCAGTGTCTTGACCACTGCTAAGGCTCTACCTGACCTAGGGACAAACAGGACACCTGGAGTGTTGGCTGCCCCATTTTGCCTAGACAAAATAAGTTTGATCAGTCTCCCACGTTCCTCCTCCACAGAAAAGCCTCCCAGCTGAAAACTGATGCTGACTTGGAACCTGTTCCCACAACGAAGACATTGACCCTTAAGAAGACTATTGGGAAGTCAGTCTAGGTAGTGGGTAACCCTTATCATATTAATCAATACATAAACTAGTTAAAGTATACTTCCTGCAGTAATTTATCCTTCTCAGGTCTCTGATGAGTTTGAAGATCAGTTTAACAGAAACAACCAAGGCTTCAGCTGCCTTCTCAGAAGAGTGTAAAGTTTACATAAGTTATGAGGATCTAAGAAAGTATTTGGGGGTCTAAGAATGTGGTTTTTTTTTCTTTATTAATTACACTTTATTCACTTTGTATCCCCCCTGTGGTTCTCTCCCTCCTCCCGTCCCAATCCCTCCCTTCCTCCACCCTCTGCATGCATGTCCCTCCCCAAGTCCACTGATAGGGGAGGACTTCTTTTCCTTCCTTAAGGTTGGTAAATGCAAGTTATGAAGGTGATGTTAACATATCTAAAATTTATCACTTTTTGTAGGCATAAATTCTTGTAAGCTTCAGGGAATCCACTCCTGACTCTAGATAAGTACTGTCAATTAACAGCCTGTTTTCCTTCCTGCCTATCCCTGGGTATGGGATCTATTCTCCTCTCCTTGGGTTTGTGACTGCCCCTGAACCAATTAGTTTCAAATGCACACCTAAAAAAAAATATTCTCTCCTTTCACGCCTTAACTTTATCTTCTGCCCCTAACATATATCTGTTCCAGCATCCTGCAGGTCCAGATGCTTCCTCAATAGCTGCATCCAGAATACAGATGCTCTAGCCTAAACCTCACAGACTGTTTCAGCTAGGCCTGCACTTTCCTAGCTGCAGATGGTCTCACAGATCCTGAACAACAAATAGAACAGCCTGCTCTTCCTGGACTTGGCTAACATTACAGCCTTTTGCCTTCCCCCAATATGGATACCCCAATGTCAGCAGGAAGCAGTCATAGATTAATATGCCATCCCTTATTTGTTTGTTTGTTTGTTTGTTTGTTTGTTTGTTTGTTTGTTTTTAACAAATGGCTGAGATGTTGGCTTTCAGACCATATCAAAGTAGACCTGGCTTCCCAGGTTCTCCTAGTATCCCTTGGTCCCTATGTGCTGCAGGGTGTGGCTGACATATCCTGCCCTCTACCCTGAACTTTCCCGCCCAGGGGCAGGGACTTCCCCTCACTATATAATCTAGGCATTTTGGTTCCCTTCATCTCTCTCCTCTTGCTCCTTTCTTTTTCTGTGTCTCTCTTCTTCCTCTTCTCTCTCTCTCTCCTTTCTCTATGTGCACTTTTCTCTATCACTCTCTGCCTCCCCTGCATGGTGGCTGAGAGCTGCTCCCAATAATCCTGAATTTAAATACCATAACTTCATCTTGCAATTAGCTCATTGCAGCATTTCAATCACTTTCTGCTTGAACAGGATCAAATAAAGTCAACCAATGGCCAAAAGGCACGGCATGCAACCAGCTGACAGGGAGTGAACATGGGGGGAAAAAACATAGAGGGTAAGAGGAAGTCAGAAGGACCAAAAGAGAGACACACAGGAAGTAGAAGGGTAGGGCATTGAGTATGAGAGTTTTTGAGATGACATAGAGAAGCAGAGCTCTTTTTTGTTCTGGAATGTTGACTGAGGAGAAAGATCAACTGAGTGTTCTCTCTCTGTCTCTCTGAGCTAGCAGGCTTCCACCCCAACATCTGGCTCCCAAGTCTTTATTGGTAAAATCAAACATTTGAGATTTTGTTTTAAAACAATATAATACACCTGTCCTTCATTGCTTAGCTTCAAGTCTCTCCTACAAGGTCATCTGACAAGATAGAAGCCTGTTCCATAGACAAGTTCCTTTCCTAGCTGCCCCAGGACTTCAACTCTTTCTTCTTCCACTAGGAGAGTCCAAGGGAAACTCTAATTTTTGGAGTCCATTATTCAAATAGCCTGATGGCCAGAAAGAGACACATAAGTGTCCCCTCAAAATATATTCCTTCCTGCCAGGCAGACTGGTTACAACATTCTAACCATGTTTCTCAGCAGAGGCCTTACTGTCCCAGAAGTGTATCTTAATGGGTCTCAGGGGAACAAGCAGTCAGTTCAGCTTACCAGTAATTGCTCAAGCGTGGCCAGATGACCCAACCCTGGCCATTGAGACTGAAGGAGAGTTTTCTGTATAACTTCTTGGTTTTATGATTGAAAATGATAAATAACTAAGAAGGTGCATATGTGCCTTTGGGTCATTAAGGCCATTTTGTTCAGTTAAGCCTCGGTGTGATCCTAAAGGTGAACCCTACTGACAGAAGAATAATGCCACCAAAGGAGCTGTCTGCCTAGGGAAATAGAACAGGGAAAGCCAGTAGCTGAGGCACCAAGAAGAACTTGCCAAAGACACAAATCAGTGTTTATTGGACTACACTGGAAAGAAGCAGCCAGCATGTCTTCCAAGATGGAATTGCAGCACTGAGCTCTCTAATAGTTGTTAAGTAGGACATTATCAGCTATTACATCATGGGTCTCCAATATGGACCTGGATCTGAGGGTTGGGGAGGTCTTATTAACTTGTTGAGTAATGAATTTCACAGCTTATCTTGTTTTTCTTGAGACCAGCCATTTGTGTTAGGCACCATGGATCATTAGGTGTGTCAGCTCCTATGGCAAAATCTGAATGGGCCTGACCTGATTGTTAAAGCTTTCACTTTAGGCCTTTTGTGCCTTCATTGCCATCTCAGATCATCTCAGTATGTTATCAAATTCATTGGTACTGGATATGCTCACTCCCCACTCTGTTCATAAAGCCTCACCACTCACCAATTCTTTGTAAGCTTTCTGCCCACAGTGGGCAAAAGCTGTGTATATGAGAGTAACAGGAACAGTCATTACCATGTCTATTCTCACTGTCCACAGGAGTACAGAACGCAAAATTTCAGAGATAAGGTAATTGGGATCAGATCCTACTGGCTCCCCTTAAAACCCTGGAGGTGTTTCCTTTTCCTTGATCAAAATGGAGGTCTACCTCTGAAAATGCCTTCAAGGGTTAAAAGGAGCTGTGCAAACTTGATCTTCTGCTAATGACAAGGAAGATGTGCAACTAAGGGTCAGCAGATCTGGCTGCATATCCCAAATCAGGTACCACTCTTGTTCCCTTTCTGCTGTTGGCCAAAAGCAGTCTATGGGAGGAAAGGTTTTAATACACTTACACTTCTGGTCACAGTCCATCCATCACCGAGAGAAGTCACAGCAGGAACTTGAAGCAGAAACCATGGAGGAACACTGCTTGCCTGATTAGTCACAGACCCATGCTCAGCCAGCTTTCTTATTCAGCCCAGGACCACCTGCATATAGAAAGATGCTTCCTGTAGCGGGATGGGTCCTTCTACAGCAGTCAAGACAACCCTCCACAAATATGTCTGTAGAGTCTTCCGATATCAGCAAATGCTGATATTCAGACTTCCTTATCCTCTAGGCTGCGTCAAGTTAAATGCTGAAGCTAACTAGGAAGGATACTAATGTCCTTTATAGCTGGTCAGCCTTTCCCTTGAAGATCTCATTTTATCTGCCAACTAAGGTGTTAAGTTGATTTTTAACTCAAGGTTGTTCTTGGAATTGATATTCAATGAATCAAAACAATAAGATCTTATTTTTTTTAACACACCGTAGTTTGTTGTTGCTGTTGGAGGCCACAACAAATTTAGTAAAAAACCAGTGTAAATCTCAGAAATGCTGTATGTTGAGTCTAGGGTTCAATCAGAACAGCAGCTTTCACTCACAGAAGGTCTCTCTCTTCTCAGCAGTATGCAGACTGACCTGCACTCCATCTTCCTGTTGAGCCTCCCTGGGGAACTTCCCTGCATCTCAGTCAAAGAAGAAAATACTGTCTGTGAGGCCCTGATCTTCCCTGGGGAAGAACTACTCATGTGTAACTCAAGGGGAATGAATGTAAAGATTCTCCACATAATAAAATATTGTCTTAATGAGGAAATCACTAACAAAAATCACTACAATTTCTACTCAAAACCCAACAGAGCTTTAGAATATGACATATACTGCAGATATTACACCAGATGGGCAAGAAGCAGGTGCTCTGATATCCACTTTCCAAGTGAACAAAATATATTTTCTGTGTACACTGCAAAATACAGCGGAAGTATCCACCTGTCGGGTGTGTATGGCCCTTTAAAAGGCCTTCAAAAGGACCTATCCAATAACACTCCACATAATTCTATCTCTGATGTTACCAAATATCTGAGCAGAAGCATCTTAAAGGGGGGAAGGTTATTTGGACTTAAAGTTTTAGGGATACAGCCCATCACAGTGGGGCAGGCGTGGCCAGCCATAGACATACTGTAAGGGGCACAGCTGCTAGCCAAGACCTGTGCTTGTCTCTGCTGTACGAAGATTACTTTCCTAGACAGAAGCTTTGGGCTCCAAGGACAGATGTCCCAATAATCAAGGCGGATACTGCATAGTTCCTTATAGCCCATCCCGGAAGTCATCATACAGCATCACTTTCATCAGGTGCTCAGTCAGAGAGATCATGTGCAGATTCAGGAGCAAAGGTGCAGCCCCTTGGGAGTAGGAAGACTACAGTAAGAGAAACTATATAGTCCTGTTTCAAAAGCCCCTGGGAGAGAGCAGTTTGTAATGGGTGACCTTGAACGCCAACTTGTTCTGATTTAGAATCACCATGGAAACAATCCTCTGGGCACATCTGTGAAGGATGGTCTAGATTTGGTTACTTGGCGTAAGAAAGCTCACCTTGATTGTGCGTGGTGCCATGCCAGGTGCCGAAATCCTGTACTGCATGAAAAACACAAAGGGAGCTGAGTACCGGCAGCATGCATTGCTTTCTGCTTCCTGAGGGCAGAAGCGGTGCAACTAGTCACTTCCCGAGCCTGCCACCACGACTTCCTCACTATTGCGAATTGTACCCTGGAACTTTGAGTCAAAATAAACCATTCTTTCGTAAGATTTCCCATCAGATATTTTTGTCACAGCAACAGAAGAGCAACTATTATACAACTGAAGAAGTAGGAAGAGTTAGCCAGAGGGCAGGCAGCATGGTATCTACGGAGAATCTACTCAAAGAAGACAAAATAGCTACTGACAACAACTGCAAGAAAAGCATAGCCTGTGGTTGGAGGACAGAGTGGCAGCTTTAAGGCAACTCATACCTGGCATAACCGGCAGTCATGGGAACTGAACTGTACCCAAGAGTCAGAATTTGATTTGTTTGTGAGCCCTGAATCACTCTCTAACCTGAGCGTTGTCTGCTTTATCTATCAAGTAGGGAGTGTTATTACCTGGATCTGCCTTACGAATTTGTCCCGAGTCTAGAGATGATGTCGGCATAAGATTGCTCTGTGAGTGGCACCTGTGGTTGTTGATCTGGCTGTTTGTCATTATTAATATTGTTTTATCATATTGCAAGGCAAGTCGCCAGGATGGGTGACTTTTCTTATCACCATGACCAGGAACTTGACAAAAAGCAACTTAAAAGGGAAAGGGTTTGTTGTGGCTCAACCTGCAGAGGAGTGCAATCGCTGTGACAGGTAAGGAGTGGGAGGAGCAGGAGGCTGCCCACTCACATCTGGGCAGAACAGGGAACAGGGATCTGGGAATGCCGGCATGCAGTTCACTTTTCCTTTTTTTCTCTTTTCATTCAGTCCAGAAACAACTGCTTTTGACTGTGTTCTGTGGAGACAAAAACCACAAACAAAACCTGAACCCCTGTGGAGGAGCTTATAAAAGAGTGAGCCTAAAATGAGCCTCTCCCTTGTAAACAAAGCAAACACCTTTAGAATCATTCTTGTTCTGTTCTCTTTTCTTCCTGCCCTTCCTCCTCTTCTTTGTCTTTCTCCTTTCTTCCTCTTTTTTCTTCATCCTCTTCTCCTCCTCCTTGCTCCCCTTCATCTTCTTCATCCTCTTCCTCCTCCTCTTCTTTTTCTTCTTACTCTTCTCCCTCTTCTTTTTCCTCTTCTTCCTTTCTCTTCCTCTTCTCCTTCTTCCTTTCTTTCATACCCTCCTCACAAATTTTAGCTATGGCAGCTTTGATTAACTGGAAATATATAGTATTGCTCTGTCCTTTCATTTCTAGATAATTTAAAAGGAAAAAATCTTTACTAAACACACCCCAACAGCCACGGATTCCTTGGCCTCATGGCTGATAAAGGAGAGAAGACAACACAGGCCTTATAACTGGAGCATATATAATTCCAAAGCATTTGTAAAAAATTGAGTTAAAAGTTGGATGTGGAGGCAGTAACATTCAGTCCACTTACTTGAAAACAGATTTTGCAAGACTGCCAAAACACAGAAGGGAGACCTGTGAGTGAAGAGGCTCTCCTACACAACAGGTTTGAGTATTAATCTTCAAACTTTGTAAGAAAATACTAGGACTGTGATTAAATAGAAAAACCTATCATCCCTTTGACTCAATGGTTTCTTGGTAAGAATTTACTGGGAAGTAAACCAAAAGACATGTACAAGAAACTCATCCAAGCATTGTTTATAAAACATTAAAAAGAAGAAAAATGACAGCAAAGTGTTTTACAATTGCAAACAGGTCAGATCACCGAGTATGATGCTCCCTACATGGCCCCCAGGGGCAGCTTCCAAAAAGAGTGACTCAGAGATGTCTTACCACTGTTGAAGCAAAGCTTCGCTGTTGACTTTGAAAGCAAGGAGAAAAATGCAGGTGACTCCACAGATGCGAGAAACACTTGCTGTGTAGGCAAACATGAAGGTTTGTTTAGAGCTAGGCAGCTGTGACCGCCTACCCGGAATCCCAGAGCTGAGGAAACAGAGATGGAGAATCCCTGGATCATTCTGACTGGGAGTCTGTGATGTCTGGGTTTAGCAAGAGCAGCTTGCCTCAACATACAAAATATAGAGAGACTGATGGGGGATGTAGTTCAGTGGGAGGGCATGCCCTAGGCACCAGGTTAGCAGGGGGGAAAGAGGAATGAGATTGAGGAAGGCACAGCAACTCATTCTTTCAGGAAGGAACTCATGGGGAATAAATGGAGTCCAATGAGGTCCTGCCAATGACATCAGCAGCTAGATCCTCTGTGACACACGTCCTGGACAATCCTAGTGATGCCCATGGAGTTAATGGCTCTGGACAGGTGGAATCTAAATGTTCTACCTGAGTCTTCCTCAGAAGAGAAGGTGACAGTCTCTGTGTGGCTCCTCTGTCCAGTGTGATGGATGAGAGGGCCGTTCAGCAAGCAGCCACCAGAGGCTCCACAGTGGCTGCTGTCGGCCTTTCAATCACGTCGTGGCTGGCTGTCAAGCCTGTGGTCCTGCAATTTATGGTGTCCCTGTAGGTTCAGCCTGTGTGAGTCAGCTACTGCAGAAACCCGGGGATGGGAGCCAAGTTTCTGCTCTCCTTGAAGCTTGAGACTATGCCTGCTCTGCCTGGCCACACTTCCTGCGTCAAAGCATATCCCTCCCTTTCGGTGCTGTCTCATGCCTACCCCACAGCTTCTACAGTGGGGCTCCATGGCCAAGCCAAATATCATGCCCAAACTAAGCTTCCCACACCCCAGGCAGGGGGCCTGGAGAGGCATTCCCATACCTACTTCTGCTTCTGACATGCTGGGCCACTGCAGCGACTTAGGAGGAGGGGCAGAGCACCTGTGATCCATCTCACTTAAGATAAGGCAGGACGCTGCTGGGAAGAAGGTGGTCAGGGTGTGCCAGCAGGCAGGCTTTGGAGTCTTCAAGCCATGCATCTATCCGCTGCCCCTGCTGATTGCCAGCATGTGGTCTCGGGTGAGCTGTTAACTTTTCTGTGCTCAGTTTCCTAAACTGGGAATTTGCAATACCTGGGACAGAGCCGTGCTGGGAAATTCACTGAAATACTTCTTGAAGCAGGACACAAGTTAGAGACAGCAGCCAGCTTAGAAAACTAGGACCCTCCTTGTGACAAAAGAAAAGAGACAGTACAGAGCTAGAGAAATCTTGAAAGAGTGCATATGGAGGTTGTGAGGGACACTCAATAGAGTATGGGTGGCTAAGGGGAAGGAACAGTATTCCCTAAAGGGAAACTATATGAAGAAATGGGGGCGCAGCAAGGAGCTTCCTTAGAAAGATGCATAGTTCAGGGTAGGAGCAGGGAGGTTAATGGGGGAAGTTAGTAGACAGAGCCAGAGGCAGAGGGATTGTTGTGAGTTTGAGACCAGCCAGGGCTCCAAATCCAGACCTTTTCTGCCCCTCCCCACACACATACAAAAAAAAAAAAAACAAAGCAACCCCCCTCCCACCTAAACCAACCAACCAACAAACCAAAAAAACAAAAACCTGACAGTTGAAACAGGCTCAGTCAGATATGAAACTGGAACAATTAGGGCCATCAACAGGAATACCGCAGCTGTTCAAGTCCTAATAACCACGGGCAGGCATGTCAACAAAGTCATCTCCTACCACAAAGAGTGTAAGAGATGGCTTCTTTTAGAGCCAAACAGGAATGGCCAGGAGATGCCACGTCCAATATGCTAACAGTTTTGCGAAGTTTTTATAATAGCAGAACAAGGAAAGTCAGACATCAAACCACTTTCCAAATCTATCTGTGGAAGCATCAGGTGGCGGGTCTCCTAAAGCAGGGGAAAGGCTGCTACCGTCCCCAGATGTCGATGACAAACAGCTTTGAGGCTGGAGGAAGGTAGGTGTCCATCAACACATTCCAAAAGGTTTTACCTTCTAGCCACAGGGATACCAGGTCAGGTCAGACACAGAGCCGGACAATGACTGGTTATTAAAAAGACCGAAGATAGCCCAAAGTGATTTGAATCTGGACCTACAGCAGCCTAACTCCCTACAGTGAAGTTTTAAGCATGGCTCAGTCTTCCCTGGGAACTTAATTTCACAGGATGCACTGTATAAGGAGTTATTTGAAAGCATCCATCCCAGGAGAAGTAAGAGAAGGCTCTACAGGAGCCAAACGAAGACAACAGTGTTGCTGAGACATTCTCCCCCGACTCTTCTGCCCTAGGCTAGCAACATGCTGCCTCAGGCTCCCACAGAAACATCAGTGTAGTGAGTGGAAGCTCTTCTAAAGCGCCCCAGGGAATCTCCCCTGTCTCTTTAACTATACAGGGGGAGCCCAGGGCTCCAGTTGTCATTCCTACCCTAGAAAGCATACTCCATCCTGGAGTCCCTTGCATTTTTTTTATACTGTGCTGAGAGCCCTGCACACACCAGCAAGGGCTGTCCAAGTGTCTCCTACTTAACTCCGATTTCCAACTTTGTCCAAAAAAAACAAGTCCAACCCCTTGACCGCCTAGCCATGCAACTTGGAAAGATGGTTCATCAGTTAAAGGGTGGTAGTGATCTTTTAGAGGACCCCAGTTCAGTTCCCAGAACCCACATCAGGAACCTCACTGTCACCTCTAATTCCAGCTCTAGGGGAATACCACAACTTGTTCTGGCTTCTTTAGACATCTGCACACCCATGGCAGACACATGGTGTGAATAAAAATAAAATACCCAGGAAAAATAATTAAAAACAAATCTTTTTAAATAAAAAAAGCTGAATTAGATGCCTATCAATCAACCTTCACCCACCCCAGACCATAAATGCGTATATTCTAAACTGGCAACACCTAAATAGGAAACTTCTATTCTATTTCTAACAGAAGATCATCACTGGAAGGAGCAAAGAAGAATGCACAGCAAAAGCAAACCACTGAGAAAAGCCTGGCTTGCTCTCCTTATTTTCTCCACTCGGAACTGAGAGTGGCAAGCATCAATGAGGGAATCCTCAGGACCAAACAGAGATTCTTTTAAAAGAACAAAGAAAAATGTTCCTCCCCCAACATGAATACACCTTTACTGTGAAGGTAGAGCTAAAGTCTTGCAACCTAGACTTGCATGTTCTCACAGCCTGACTGAGTCCCGTCTGAGATTCCTTCTAGATCCTTTCTTCACATAGAAATTTCTCTGAGGTAGCTCACAAAGCATAGGAGATCAGGAAGACTCAGGAGTACACCCTGCTCTCACTGGACCCTTCACTTACCCATGTACTCAGCTCTGATGAGTTCTTCTTTAGCATCTCTGACCCTGCCTGCCTGCAATTCCCCAGTTCAAGTCACTCTCTCTACCTCCAAACACTAAAGTGTAGCCATGCTCTCAGAATGGGCTGATCTAACTTCCCTGTCCTAATTTGCCTTAGCTATCAAGTTAACACAGCCTGGAGCTATCTGAGAAGGGAGTCTCATTTGAAGGATTACCCAGATCAAACTGGCCTATGGTCACATCTGTGGAGAACTGTCTTGATTATTCTCTAACGTAGAAAGGCCCAGTCCACTCTGGGTAACATCATTCCCTAGGCAAATATCCCTGGGTTATATAAGAAAGTTAGCTAGGTATGGGCTTGGGACTGAACCAGCAAGCATTGTTCTTCTGTGGTTTTCGCTTCAAGTTCCTGCTTGAGTTATGGCTCTGAATTCCTCAACGGCAGACTGTAAGCTATAAGATGAAATAAACCCTTTCCTGCCCAAGTTACATTGGAGTGTTTTGTCAAAGCAACAGAATTCAAATTAGAAAAAAAAAATGTTATACATACTGAATAAAAGACAGCCTCTTTGACAAATGATGCTGGGTAAACTAGATGTCTACATATAGAAGAACTAAACTGGATCCCAATCTCTGACCCTGTACAAAATCAACTCTCAATATAAAGACTTTGAAATAAAACTAAACACTCTGAAAGTGACAGAGGAACAAGTAGGGGAAACATCACACCAGCACGGGGAAGAACTATCTGACAGTCCTATCACTCAAGATATAAGGGGAGCGGCTGACAGATAGGTCCTCTTGAAATGGAAATGCTTCCCCGCCTTTTAGCAAAGGAAACCATTAACCAGGTGAGAGGTGTGAAGAATGGGAGAAAAAAATTGCTATATACACACTTTCATTAGTTACGTTTTGGAGCTATGATAAAACACGATGACCCCAAGCAACTTACAAATAAAGGAACTTATACTGGTTTGTGGTTCCAGAAGAGGACTCCAAAAGATGGGGAAGAATGTCAGCAGAGGCAGAAAACTGAGAGATCATATCTTCAGCCATAAATATGGATCAGAAGCTAAAGTGGAGGTAGGGTAAGGCTATAAACACTCAAATTCCACTCCTGGTGACATACTTCCCCCAGCAAAGCCACACCTTTCAAACATTCCATAACCTCCCTGAACAGCAGCACCAACTGGCAGAGTTCAAACATGGGAGTCTGTGGGGGGGACATTGCCGATTCAAACCACCACATTCTGCTCCCTGGCCCCAATACCCCATGGCCATGTGATAATACAAAATGCGTTTAGTCTATCTTCAAAAGTCCCCATATCACAGTCTCAAATCTGTCCAAAGTCCAAAATCTCTTTTAAGATTCAAAGTAAGCTCTTAACTGTAAACTCCTATAAAACCCAAAAGCAAATTACATCCTTCCAACATATAATGGTACAAAAATACACACATTCCCACGCTGAAGGGGGTAGAATTGGGTCATAGTGGGGAAATACTGGATCAAAGTTGAGACTAAAACACAGTAATAAAAACACCAAATCCTGTAGTTCCATGTCTGGTGTCTGGGATATTAATTTCTAAGGCTTTGATAGTTCTGCCTCTCCAGCTTTGCTGCCTGCAACACACATCTCTTTTGGGCTGGTTCTACACACTGTCTGCAGCTCTGTTTGGCAGATAGATGTCTATGGCTGTGGCTTCTCAAACATCTTGGGGGCTCCACTGCAGCCCAAACTTCACTTTCTTTTTCTTTTTTCTTTTCTTTTCTTTTCTTTTCTTTTCTTTTTTCCTTTTCTTCTCTTTTCTTTTTTCCTTTCCTTTTCTTTTCTTTTTGCATTTGTTGTAGGACTTTTATATATTTTATTTTTATAATATTAATTACAGTTTATTTACTTTATATCCCAGCTGTAGCCCCCCTCCCTCATTCCCTCCCAACGTCACCCTTCCTCCCTCATCCCCTTCCTGCCCCTCTTTAAGTCCACTGATGGGGGAGGTCCTCTTCCCCTTCCATCTGACCTTAGCTTATCAGGTCTCTTCAGGAGTGGCTACAATGTCCTCCTCTGTGGCCTGGCAAGGCTCCTTCCTGGTGGGGGGGCTGTCAAAGAACCAGCAGTTGAGTTCATGAGTCCCTGTTCCCCTAACTATGGAACCCACTTGGAAACTGAGCTGTGATAGGTTACATATGGGTAGGGGTTCTAGGCAAACTTCACTTTCACAGCTCCCTTCAAAGCCAGCACCTCCTGACAACACTGCCAAATTCAGCTTCTAGCTTAGGAGGGCTCTGGGCATCCTCAGACCACTACAGCAAAAGCTTCAGTCGGCAGTTGCTTCTTCTTTTTTTCATATGGAATAATAAGAAACCCAGAATTGCTAAAACAATCCTCTACAATAAAAGATCTTCTGGAGGTATCTCCATTCCGGATCTCAAGCTCTACTATAGCGCAACAGTAATAAAAACTGCATGGTACTGGCATAGAAACAGAATGGTGAATCAATGGAATCAGATAGAAGAGCCAGAAATAAACCCATACACTTATTGACACCTGATCTTTGACAAAGATGCCAAAACCATACAATGGAAAAAAGACAGCATCTTCAACAAATGGTGCTGGTCTAACTGGATGTCTACATGTAGAAAAATGCAAATAGATCCATACTTATCACCCTGCACAAAAATAAAGTCCAAGTGGATCAAAGACCTCAATATAAAACCAGACACACTAAACCTGTTAGAAGAAAAATTGGGGAAGAGCCTGGAACTCATTGGCACAGGAGACAACTTCCTGAACAGAACACCAACAGCACAGGCTATAAGAGCAACAATCAATAAATTGGACCTCATGAAGCTGAAAAGCTTCTATAAAGCAAAGGACACTGTCGTCAGAACAAAACAACAGCCTACAGACTGGGAAAGGATCTTCACCAACCCTTTATCTGACAGAGGGCTAATATCCAGAATATATAAAGAACTTAAGAAGTTAAACAGTTGCTTCTTAGAGGCATTCTCCTTTCACAGGTTGGAAGCTTAACCTAGTGGGGTCTTGCCCTCAGGGCTCGCTCCCTTTCTGCTTGTCCCTGCGCAGACGAGGAGACCCATTCTTACTGACATTCCTCTCACAATTTCAGCCTCTCTTTCAGCGCATACCTTGGCTGCAACGGTGTTGGCTCTTTTTCTCTGTAAATTATATATTTTGTATTTCTTCCTTATTCTTTTTCAGCACACACCTGCATGAGAGTTATCAGGAATAACCATTCCACAGACTCAGTGTTAGGCTGTCTTAAAATTTTCTATGCCAAATAAGTTAGCCCATTGATCTTGACATCTAATGGAGATTTTGTATCAATAAAGTACAAACAAATAAAACAACAGAATCAAACAACCCAATCAGTAAAAGGGCTAATAAAATGAACAGACAGTTCTGAAAGGCTGAAATACGAACAGCCAGTAAAATATAAAAAAATAAAAATGCTTGAACTCACTAACCATCAGAGAAATGCAAATCAAAATTACATGGAGATTCTATCTCATCCCAGTTTAAATGGCTGTCATTTAAAAAAAGAAACAAACAAAGGCTGATGGGGATATAGAGAAAATGGAGTCTCCATCATTGCTGACAGGATGGTAAACTTGGGTTTCTACTGTGGATACCCAGTATGCAGGCTTATAAAGATCTACTGTATGACCTAGCTATACCACTCCTCAGTATTTTCTCAAGAGACTCCGTGTCAGTATGTCACAGGTCACACATATTAATGTTTACCGCAGCATGAGTCCTAACAGCTGACTTCTGGAGCCAACTTACATGTCCATCAACAGAGGGTGGATAAAGAAAAGGTGGTACATAGATTAACTTGTCAGCTATAAAGATGTACGTTACCTCATTTGAAGGAAAATAGTGACAAATGGAAGTGATCATATTGAGTTGAGCCAATCTCATTTGTGGTTCCTGTATTTTGCATTGACACGTAAGTGTGTGTGTGTCAAAAGGAACTAACAGGAAGGGGGCGGGGGGAGAGAAAATGGAGAGCAGTCAAGAAGGTGGGGGAATAAATTCTAAATGCAACAGGTAGCTGTATTAAAACTTATCAATAATAATAAATCTATTTCAAAGTGCAAACAAGTAGCGAGTGGTAAGAACTTCAGGATATGCCCCTGCAGAAATGGAAGCTGGGTCGCAATCTCTATAATCTGAGCACTGCTCCACAGCAGAAAAACAACTTTGCAATCAGAGGAGCCTAAACTTACAGACAGACAGATATTGTCCTCTCCTGGCAGGCAACACTCACACGAGCTACTTTTCTTTGGAGAGCTTCCGCATCCTGGTCTCTAAGATCTAGATGACACCAGATTCCTCAAAGGCCCACTGGAGGGAAGAACAGGGAGCCTCAGATGAAGACACCTCATGCATGCTCAGAGCACACCCCTCCTGGTCCTCGCTGGAGAATGCGCTTGGATGGGCTGGGTAGGGCAGCTCCACTCTTCTGAGAAGCTAGGGATGGGAAGTCTCACAGCAGCCCAGTGGAGTGGGATGCACAAGAACCCAGGACTGCGGATGCCAAGCTGGGCTGTGTGAGTTCCTGTGCCAAGCTGGACCCGCTCAGTGAGCAGGTCCTGACGTTGCTGAGATGGAGTGTGTACCTGTTCTTCTCCCATTTGAATCACCTGTTTCTTTTAACTTTTTGTTGTTGTTGTTGTTGAGGTAGGAGTGACATGAAAGTGCTATCAAGCTATAAAGTTTGATTGATTTGGAGACCACTGCTCTAGTTTTGTTTCTATGGCTGTGATAAAATACCTTGACAAAGCAACTTAGCAGAAGAAAGAGTTTATAGTGTAGAGTTCAAGGTTCTGTGGAGAAGTCAAGGCGGGAACAAGGCAGCTAGTCATGCCCACAGCCAAACGCTCATAATTTCACCATCAAGAACAGACACAATGAATCCATGTATGCCTGCTGTCCAGCTAACATGCTCTAGTCCAGGGCTCAAACCCAGTGTCATCCAGGTGGTACTGGCCTCAAGGCATGAAATATGCAAAGGTGAAGGGCTTGTGGATTCTTTCCCCACCATTTCAGAGAGCCACTGAGTCCAGGCAATATGATTCAGGAGAAATCCTGTGAAAAAAAGGGACCTGAGAATATTGCCATCCACTTTCAGGCTGAGTCCCCTTACATGGGTTACAGCAATCAGGGAGATCCCCACAGACACGCCCATGGGTCAATCTCCTCTAGCTCTTCCCAAAGGTTGCCTCGGGGTGACAATTAAAACTAACCACAACAACCATATTCCTGAAATACCATTGTTATGACCAAGGCCATAAAATGAACAAAACCCCTGTCATCCATGGTACATAGAGGCAGCCCAGTGATGTTACCAGCACCCTGAGGTCTCCCTCAGGGACCTCCACTCAGATAAAACCAGGCCCTTGACCGCTCTGCAGGGCAAAATTTAAAGGTGGATTAGAACAAAGTAAAATTGGCAGGCATATTAAGTGGAGACAAGAGAGGAGACACGTTAACATGCATCCAAAACACAGGTGTCACCTCTCAAGCGGGAGCAGAGGCCAGAGGTGTGGTCTTGTAGGTTGCAATGCTCAAAGAATGCCATTTACAACAAAGCAGTCTAAAAAGAAATTAAGTTAAAATTCATAGCTATCTTGTCTATCATATGGTAAAGAATTTTTGCTTGTATATGAAGTTGTATGGTGGTTTAGTGAGGAGTGCTGAGAGAAGGCTGTTAGTCAGTTAAACTCAAGGCTACAAACAGTGTGGCCCCAAGTGAGCACAGCCTGTCATGGTTGTCCTGATTTAGATGTCCTCAGGCAGGCACCATTACCTCTGTAGGTGACTTTGACTTTTGTTGGCTGCGTTGAAGGGAGGTTTGCTGATTCTCAGTAAGTAGGAAGGGCAAACAACATCCCAGGGAGACGGGCTCCTGTCTTTTCTCATGTCCCATCACTTCTCTGTCTTTTCATTCAGCCTCACTAGCCACCTCTAAAATTTCCTCTCCCTCCCCCATTTCTGGCCATGCATCTTGTGTGTGGGAGTTGTATACTCACCCAGTCATAAAGGCCAGAGATTGATGTCATATTGTCTTCCTCCATTACTTCTCTACCTTATTGTTTCAGAAGTGGTCTCTCGCTGATCCTGGAGCATAGAGTCTTGGCTGGACCAACTTGCTGGCAAGTCCTTGGGCCCCCTCTGTATCTGCACTCTCGGGGTTACAGGCATGTGCCACCATGCCCAGCCTTCTCCATTAGGGATGGGGATCTGACCTCATCTCTGTATGACGTGAGATGAGCGCTTTAAAGACTGAGTCTTCTCTGCCAGCCCTTCCACCTTGCACTTCTCAATCACAGGAGCAATGCTGCTGCATCTCAGAAGCTGAGGGAAAGATTCAGTCATTCAACACCTGTGATAGAGTTAGACCTGTTGAAAAGACTTAGTTCTACACTGTCTGTGTGAGTCCCAATGTCTCTTTCTAGCTAAGAGGCCTGTGGGACACTCAAATCACCTAAGCCTCTGTCTCTCCTCCTATCCAAGATGAAGCAAACACAGCCCCCACTTCAGAGGGCTGTGTTCTAGTTGGGGTCACAGATGTGGATCTATCAGCACAAAGCTCATAACAGAATACAGAATCAGTAAAAATTAGCTATCACCAATGTCCTTGTTAGGGCTGAAAATGTCAGAATAAGACCTGGTATCCCCTGTCCAGAACCTCCCAGTATAACAGGAGACTAATGACACAATAAATAATGGTGTAAAGCATGGGGTTCAAGTGGCAGATAGCTCTGACACATACCTGACATCCTCCCATGTTTGAGACTGAGATAGAAGGGTCAAGGGTTCAAGGCCAGCCTGGACAATTGACTACAGCACAATCTTAAGTAGTAAAGAGAGAGAGCTGGAAAAATGGCCTATCAGCTAAGAGCCCTGGCTGCTTTTCCAAAGGACCTGGATTCAATTCCAAGAACCCACACAGTGGCTTGCAACCATCTGTAACTCCACCTCCAGGGAATCAAATGCCCACTTCTGCCTCCATGTGCACTGCATACATTGGTGCACAAACATATATGAAGGCAAAACATCCATGCAACATAAAATGAAAAATAAATTATTTTTAAAGTAAAAAAGAGAGCTTGGGGCTAGAGCCCAATAGCCAAACATCTAGCTAGCAACAAGCAAGGCCAAAGTTCAACCTTGTACTGAAAAGGGTGGTGGAGAGGAAAAGAGAGACGATAGGATCCAAATTTGGGATCAAGAAAAGGTTTTCAGAACAAAGGGTGTTCTATTCTCATGTCTGTTGCTGTGATAAAACACCCTGGGAACCTGGGGTGTTCTTCCCTAGCAACCTAAGAAGAAAGGATTTGTTCAACTGACACCTCCACATTACAGTCCATTGTTGGGGAGAGGCAACACAGAAAATCAAGCCGTTAGTCACACCTCGTCCACAGTCAAGAGCAGAGAGAGAGAACAAACACATCCTCACATGTTGCTTCTGGCTGTTCTCAACTAGCTTGCTTGCTTCCTTGCCTGAATTTTTTTTTAGTCAGGGTTTCTCTGTGTAGCCCGGCTATCCTGGACTCTTTGTAGACCAGGGTGACCTTGAACTCACAGAGATCTGCCTGCCTCTGCCTCTCAAGTGCTGGGATTAAAGGCATAAGGCACCACAGATCTCAACTAGCTTTTTGATGGGGATATATGTGCACATGTATATATTTCATGTCTGCAAACGGAGGCCAGAAAGAACATCAGTGGTGCTCCTTTATGGCTCTCTGCCTTCTTTCAATGAGCCAGGCTCTCTCACTGTGCCCTAAACTCACTTGTATTTTTAGATAGAGTGGCAGCCAGCAAGCCCCAATGAGCTTCCTGTCTCTAACTCTTTTCTAAATAGTGGTCTTACAGGCATGTGCACTAACATACCCACCTTTTTATGTGGGTGCTGGGGATTTGAACTCAGTTCCCATGCTTACATTGCAAGCACTTTACCCACTGAACCATCCCCTCAACTCTCCCCAAATACTTTCAATTTAACAGGCCATGGTGACAGTGTGAAAGCACTGGACAAGAATGAAAAAAAAAAAACAAAAAAACTAAAGCATAGGTGGAACAGAGCAAGCTGGCTGACCTTGCAGGTAGTGATAACCGGGAAGAAGAGAAATGAGAAAATAACTGGTTTTGAGACCTTTATACCATGGCTTGGAACACAGCACTGAAGCAAAGTTGATCATCAAAGGCAGAAGCTGGGGGCAACTTGGCTTTGAAACAGAGGATAATGGGAGGTACATCTGCCTGGCCATGTAATGTACAAGCAAATAAGGACATCCCTTAGTTAGCAAACACAGATGCTCATTTTCCTCCAGGGAAGATGACACTGGTTCTTACATGACCCTGCAGAAGGTACCTCTGAGAGCCACTAAAAACAGAACCATGCTGAAGCCATTTTATAGGTGGAATGGACTCTGAAGAATGCCTAGGCTATTGTGGGAAATGGGGGAATAGGGGTCAGGAATGGGAACAAAGCAAGGTGTTCTGTTGTAGATAAAAGAAGAACTGCTTCAGAGGCAGCTGAGACATAGATCATCACAAGGGACACAGTTCAGGAAGCAGGAAAACCAGGCTCTCCCTCTTTGAACATGAAAGGACAGCCAGTGTCTACCATATGCTCTGCCCAGTTGTCACACCCACTGGAGTCTCTAATTCTCCACATGGGCTCCTCTGATGAACATCGTGATGGATCCCCCTCTGTGAAGATAAATTGCTTGATCCTCAGTGGGGCCTAACAAAGGAGGGGGCAGAAATCAACCCCAGGAGATTACAAGTTGACCATCTGGTCTGCCAGAAAAAAAAAAAATGGGGGTACAGGAAATCATGATGGAAAACGTATATATAGTACAGGGGGTGGGGCTGTGCATAGCACACACAACTTCAGGAGAGTAGAGTTTAATTTTGGCTCACAATCCAGAGGGATAGAATCCATCATGGCAAGAGGTATGGTATCTCAGTTAGGGTTTCTTATGCTGTAATTAAACCTCATGACCAAAAGCAGCCTGGGAATGAAAGGGTTTGCTTGCTTTACATCACTGAAGGAAGCCAGAGCAAGAATTCAGGGCAGGAACCTGGTGGCAGGAACTGGAGTAGAGGCCATGGAGGAATGCTGCTTAGTGGCTTGTTCTCCACAGCTTTCACAGCCTGCCATCTTATAGAACTCGGGACCACCAGGCCAGGAGTGGCATTACCCACATTGAGTTGGGCTCTCCTGCATCAATTATCAATCAAGAAGCTAGCTTGCACGCTTGCCCATAGGCCAGTCTACTGGAGGCATTTTCCTAATTGAGGTTCTCTCTTCAAAAATCACCCTTGCCTGTGTCAAGTTGACAAAACAAGCCAGCACGTATGATAATGACAGTAGCTTGGTCTATGGCATTCACAGGAAACAGAGATGTGAAACAGTGATCATCTTGCTTTCTCTTATTTTATTTTTTCTTTTATGTAGCCTAAGGGATGGTACCTCCCAAATTGAGGACAGGACCTCACTCCTCAGACAGTCTTCTCTGGAATCGCTCTTAAAGACACATCCAAAGCTATACTTCATTAATACCCTAGATATGTTTTTTATTTTATTTTATGGGTGTTTTGCCTACATGTGTGTCTGTGTAACACATACAAACCTGGTGCCCACAGAAGCCAGGAGAGGCATCTTATTCCATGGAACTAGAATAAGAGACAGTTTTGATCCACCATATGGGCACTGAGAACCAAACCCAGACTCTCTGGAAGAGCAACCATTGCTTTTAACTACCAAGCCATCTTTCCAGTCCAAACCCTAGGTGTTTCTTAATCCAATAAAACCGACATTTATAATTAAACCATCACGGGAGGCAACAGGTACTGTGAGAGTTCAGACTGCAGAAAGCTCTGCTAGTCTTATAAAGCCACATGCTTCGTCTTAGTTCCTGCTTTTCAGTCCACATGTTTCCATGGAAACAGGTGGTGGGAAAACCATCCGCCCCTGATAGTAATGGCACCTTGAACTTCGAGTGTGGCTCTTTTCCCAGACTAGTGATAAACAGTGTCATACTGTCTCAAATTGCTGGGCAGCCATGCTAAGGCAGCATTGCATCAGCCACATGACCCAGAGCAACCAATGGTCATGCTTTAAAACTGAGCTATGAATCGGAGAATAAAGTAAAGTGGGAATAAATACATTTCCTCTTAGTGTTTTTTCCCTGTAACTAACAATCATATCATACATCAAGAAGCATCTATGCATACCTCAACTTGAGATCCGCTATGAAATTCTTGCCCATAAGAAGAGTGAACACCCCTCCCAAATTAAAAGCCTAGATAGAAAGCCATTGAAAGAACTCTTTTTTTCCTTACCATTTATTTTTATTGAAGCTTCCAAAAATTATTAAAATGGCTTACAAAATATTCAAGATTAAAGAAATTTCCTGAGCTGTGATTTTTAGCATCATTCGTTTTGTTTGTGTGTGTTTAAAAAACTGCTTTCTTTACTCTAGAATGTTTCTGGAAGTACCATAATATCTTCCCCTTTATTGTCAACACATTTCTATTAAAAAGATAATTTCTTCAGTATGTGCCCTCTTTCTTATACTATCTTCATGTATTGGAACAATTAAATCCTAAGTTAATGTATATTGGACTTTTATTTATTTTGACAAATTTTCCTTTGCTTCAAGTAATAAATATCATCAAAAAAATTAATAACAGAGACTGAAGAGATAGCTCAGCAGCCAAATGCACTGGTTGCTCCTCCTAAGGACCTAGGCTGGATTCCCAGACCATACAATGGAAAAAAAGATAGCATCTTCAACAAATGGTGCTGGTCTAACTGGATGTCTACATGTAGAAAAATGCAAATAGATCCATACTTATCATCCTGCACAAAACTAAAGTCCAGGTGGATCAAAGACCCCAATATAAAACCAGACACACTAAACCTTTTAGAAGAAAAAGTGGGGAAGAGCCTGGAACTCATTGGCACAGAAGACAACTTCCTGAACAGAACACCAACAGCACAGGCTCTAAGAGCAACAATCAATAAATGGGACCTCATGAAGCTGAAAAGCTTCTGTAAAGCAAAGGACACAACAACTACCCACAGATTGGGACAGGATTTTCACCAACCCTTTATCTGACAGAGGGCTAATATCCAGTATATATAAAGAACTCAAGAAGTTAAAAAGCAACAATTCAAGGAATCCAATTTAAAAATGGGAAATAGAGCTAAATAGAGAATTCTCTATAGAGGAATATAGAATGGCAGAGAAACAACTTAATGCTCAATGTCATTAGTCATCAGGGAAATGCAAATCAAAACGACCCTGAGATTTCACCTTATACCCATCAGAATGGCTAAGATCAAAAACTCAAGTGACAACACATGCTGGAGAGGTTGTGGAGAAAGAGGAACCCTCCTCCACTGCTGGTGGGAATGTAAACTTGTATAACCACTTTGGAAATCAATCTGGCGCTTTCTCAGACAACTAGGAATAGCTCTTCCTCAAGATCCAGCTATACCACTCCTAGGCATATACCCAAAAGATGCTCAAGGGCAAAACAAGGACATTTGCTCAACCATGTTTGTAGCAGCTTTATTTGTAAGAGCCAGAAGTTGGAAAGAACTCCTAAAAAGTGTGATAAGTATACTGAAGTGTAGCTCTCCATAACTGATGGCTTCCAGTGGGAATGCAGGTGGGGAAGGACTCAGTTTTCTTTAAAGGACTGGCCACTGGCAGTTTGACCATGCTCCAGTGAGTATATGGACAACACAAATTGTACTTTTTTCTTTTTCTCATTTTTCTCTGTTTTGTGGATGGTGGGTCCCAAGGGTGGAATGATGTGAGAGGACTGGGAAGTGAAGGTGCTTGTGGTTCATGATGTGAAATTCCCAAATAATCAATACAAATTATGAAGAAAAAAGGGGTGGTGACATGTGAAAGAGTCTCGGTGGAGGAATGTATGCATTGGGTTGGTCTGTGGGCAAGTCTGTGGGAGAGTGTCTTAACTAAGTTACTTGATATTGGAAGACACAACCAATTTGTGGGCAGCACCATTCCCTAGGCAGGGAATCCTGATGTGTGTTACTATGGTCATGTGGAGATACCCAAGAGGTGATGAACAGAAGTGTCCTGTTGATAGCCAGAAGATGAAAGCCTTCCACAAACTACATAAGAGACTTCAAAAGAACTTCCCAGCCTTGTCTGAGCCTTAGAGGACAATCCTAGCCAACAGTGTAACTACAGTCTTACAAAACTCCCACAGCTGGAACCATCAGGAAAGTCCTCATTTTTAAAAAAGTCCTGGGCCCTAAAAACTGTGACATCACAAATGTGTACTGTTTTAAGCTTCTGGGCTTGGGAATAATTTGTCACACAAGAATAAATTATGGGTAGACTGACCTCATTGAAGAGTAGCAAAAATAAAACACCACAGTATACTTCATAAATACCAAATCATTTCTGATATTGGAGACAGGAAAACATGCAAAGTGTTTCATCTGCATGATACATGTATTTCTCAAAGCCCTAAGTATTCATCATGAGACTGGAAATTTTCCAATAAATTTGTGTCTCTGTGATAAAAATCCTAAAATCTCATTTTATTTGCAAACTATAATAACATGTTGATCTGCCATTGACCTTCTTGATGGGCAAATATCACATCGTTTTAAAGCTTATAAATGAAACAATTTATACATTATCTGCATGATCTTAGTTCTTACAATATCAGGAGTGCCTTTCCTGGGGGAGAATGAGTTTTGAATGTGTGGAGTCTGAAGCAGGCATGGTCCATTAGAACTCTGTTCTGAGATTCCATTATTATCTGGATACTGTCATGATACCACCACAGCTATTCACTGAGGAAACGGGGGCACAGAGAAAGGTGGGGCAACCTCTCAACAGCCACAGTAGTGGGTCACAAGATGGACCAGTCATAAGGGAACTTTCTACCAAGTCTGGTGACCTGAGTCTGAACCTCCTCTCCCCCAGGAGCCACATGATGAGGAAGAGACTTCTGCAGGTTGTTTTCTGACCTCCATAAGTGCAGCATGCCAGGCACACCCATATCCATGCACGCACGAAATACAAGTAAATATAATGGCATTTTCTAAGAGCCACCACAGCTGATAACAAAGCCACCCTTAGCATCTGACTGGACAGCTGGACCTCAGATCTATACTTCTGAGGGGAAGAAGAGCTAACCCACCAGTATCATATGATGTGGTTCTGGGCGGCTGAAATGATCATTGTCCAACTACTGAACAGAAAATTCCATCCTACTTCCTGTTATTGGTACGGACTCAGTATTATCCTTGTCTGGACTTCAGCCATGTTATAAATCCTTATGTCTATGTAATGCAAACAAGTGGTGTCTAATTTAAATTCATATGTCAATAATCTTCATTTCTAAATGATGTCATACTTCCATTTACAATTATCTGGCCAAACATAGCCTACATTCAGAAGTGGACTGCCAGAGTGATGAGCCCAAGCACTCAAGCAACCATGAGACACAAAGTGCATATTTTTTTGGCTGTTAATAGTGTTTGCTTGTGTTTGTTTGCTTGTTTACTTCTTGGTTTTGAGAATGGAGACCCTGTTTGTTTATATGAACCAAACTGGCCTTGAATTCATAACAAAACTCAGTCTTCATCCTCTCAAATTCAAGGACCACAGCTTTGCACCATCATGCCCAGAACTGATGCTAACATCAACCTTCAAAGAAACCCTAACTTCCCCTCCTGTTTGAAGTGAATCTTCCTGGAACATCAAAGGCTTCTCCTTCAGAGGCTGGGTTCTTGGGACCCATGAAAAGGAGGGAAACAGAACTTTTTGTGTCAGACCATGCTCTAAACGAAGGTTAGCTGACCCTATTCTCACAGCAAACCTTTGCAGTTCTGTACAGGTTCAAAAATACAGCTGATTCCACTCCACGTCCAGCAGGGAAAACCACCATTCTCCACTTTCCAGCCAGGACATTTGGCACGTGGAAGCACAGTAAGACTTAGCTGAGCTGCGGCTCTAGGGGCTCTGGTGGCCTTGAAAGTGAGTGACTGGTAGGGGATGCTCTTCACTCCAGCTCCCATGAGTCAGAGCCTGCAGCTGTTCCCACCACAGGGTTTTAAACTTCAAAGCACACAAGAATTGCTCAGTTAACTCACAGCCCCTGACTCAGCAGTACGTTCAGAGTAGGGTCTGCTGTTCCTGTAGGGGCCTCAGAACCAGCAGAGAACAAGCCCAGACCCCAGATTCTCAGCACAAAGATTCATTAGCACTGAGGAACAAGCTGGGGTTGAGGGCTGCCTCTGGACTGGGCAAAGACAGCTGTAGGCCTTTCTGCAGGAGTGGATTTTTAAGGATCAAAACGGGGAAGCTTGTGTTAGGGTGAGTTGCTAAGTCCTGATTAGAAAGTTAGTCAGTGCAGCCAAATAATGAATTCTGATTGCTGGATTTTGCTGTTTTGAGGGTTAAACCGTGGCGATCAGTCTCAAATAAGGGAATGCACCTTGGAGACTAGCTTTAGGAACGGAAGCTCACGGTTTGGTAAGGGAGACCCGCCTGCACCGTGTTTACCATGCTTGGGCCTGCAGCAAGCCCTTCAGTTCCCCATTCCAAACAAATCGTCCAGCGACACTGCCTCTGTGGGTCTGTGACCCATACTTAAAGCATCGAAGTTTATCGGGGACTTTATCGGGATTACAGCAGTGGCATTCTCGATTTTATGCGGCTTTTTAGGACAATGCAAAAAGCCCAAGAGAAAAGAAGCATTTAGCTCAAAAAGCTCACATGGGGAAGTAAATAATAATGCTTTGGTGATAAAGACGAATGTCCATCAGTGGTTTGCCAAGTGTTCAGCACTAACTGATAGTGGATATAAATTAGGTGATCTTCATAATAATGATTTTTAAATTATTATACCATTTTCCAGAAGCTAAAAATTGAGAATAAAAGAGGAGAAAGAACATTTTCATGACTATTATTCTGTGTAGAAGCAGCACTTAGAACCAAGTGATCATCTAAAGATGTGCTAGACACCTGGTACCTTAAAAAAAAAATCTAACAAGTTCAGTGTACCACAAGCCCATTGCATGCCAACTGTGTGAGCCAGTGGCTAACATGAAAGACAGTGGTCATGGTGATGGCTCAGGGCCTGAGGAGTTGAGGAATAAAAACAACACAGCATGCTTGAATATATTTAACAGTGGACAACGGGGAAAGTGGCAGGAATGAGAAAATTATGACAGAAGATTCATTGGTAGAGGTACAGAGAATGTTAAAAAACAGATAACCAAAACTGGGTTAGTAGCTTAGTAGCTGTGGAAAACTTTCTCTGTCATCCCAGAGCCGAAAGGGTAGTAAAAGGATGATCAGAGTCCAAAGAGAGCCATATTCATGTCCACTGAGTTGCCAATCAAGAACCACGTAGACAGAGCAGTATACAGTGCTGTCCAAGAGAAGGAAAGAAAAGCCCCCACCCATTTCTTTCCCTGCCTCCTGGGTGCCTTCCTGTCTTATATTAACTTAGCTCCATATGGTACCAACCTACAAAAGCACTCAGGAGAAGCATCCTGGAGGGCCAGTCTCCTGGAATAGGGATGAGGACAGAGAAAAGGAGAAATGGATGTGGAGGGAAGGAGCAAACGGAAAAATCAGCACAGATGGCTAGGAACCCGCACACTCTGTTATATAGGGCAGCTAATCAAGTGTGGATATTTATGGCCTACGAGTGACAACCTGGTGTGAAGACATTCACCGCAATGCGACTTGAAGGGTTGACATCTGCAGAAGAGGGGAGACGGTCCATGAGGGCCTGCCAAGCAGCACAATGAAAGAAATATGATTTAATATGTAGGTAAGTTGGACTCTGATCTACAGAAGTGTCTCAAAAATTAGAAAAGGGGGGCTGAAATTGACAGCCTGGTTCTTGTGGTGTCTACTGTACAAGCATAAAGACCTGAGCTGGGTCCCTAGAACCTGTATCATAAAGAAACCAAGCAATGAGTGTATAATCCCACTACTCAGAAGTCAATGATAGTTGGGTCACTGAGGCTCCATGGCCAGCCAGCCTAACTTACTTGGAGAGCTCTTGATCAATGAGAGACCCTGTCTGCTAAAGCAAAGCATGCAGAACCTGAGAAACAACAGCCAAGGTTGACCTATGACCTAAACATGCATATGCACCCACATACACATATGTGCACTGGCATACACTAAGGCGTACCTACATCCTTACACATAGAAAAATATGGAGAGGTTTGTTTGCTGGAACACTGAGTTGGCCTTTCTAGACATCTAAGCGTAGGGTAGAAATTGTCTGTTGGGGTTTTTGGAGGGAAGACTTCCCCTATAAGAAAGGGTTCACATGATCTCTGTGGTGTCTATCAACCTGCAATTATACAAGCATGCCATGTTTCAGCCAGCCTGATCTCTCTGGATCAAAGGGCATCAAGAGGTACAGCCATAGGACCCAGCAGGGGCCATGGGTCAGCTACTTCCTCATCTCTCCTTGACATAGGGAGCCATATCACTTCCTCACCACATCCACACTGATGGCTGGAGCTTCCTGTCTCATAACAATGCTTCCTTCTGACCTCTCCAGAGGGCAGGCACTCCTCCTCAGTGAGGGCATTGCTTGGAGCATCCCAATTAATGATGTGTTTGTTCACTAGAGTCTCCTGTCTACAGTATGCGAAATGAGCATTTATTGCAGGTAAAAGATCCTGCACATCTACACTTAATGGGACAAGTGGCTGGCCCTGTCTTATTCTAATGGTTCTGCACAGGGGATTTGGTAGCAAGCAGATCTGAATTCAGATCTTGGCCTCACTACATAATGAATCTGTAGCCCCAAACCATTCTTTCTCTTCTAAAGAAAAATCACAAAGCTAACATATAGAATTCAGAGTAGTTAAATAGCAGTGGGTGCCTAAGACTTCAATACTCACTAAATGATAGCTGTTATTTGTGTCATCAAAGAGTGAATAGATGGCTGTAGGTCTGGGAGAAAGAGTAACATACAAGACAGAGAGGAAAATGATGGATGAAGAGTCAAGACCCATTTTCTAGTTTCCCTACTGCTGTCACCTGTGTGTATACCAAAATGCCAATCTGTCTACTTCCTCTCTGGCTGAAAAGGTGCTGTAAGCCTCACAGGACTCATTGTCCTCATGAGAAACAAGCTTATGCTAAACAGGTCTCTGCTCCAGGATTTGGAAAGTAATCTAGCTGAGGGCAATGAGCTAAGTGAGAAGGAGGTAAGTAAGTCCAAGGGAATGCAGGGCCCCCCCCAAAGTATGCACACAAGATAGGAATAACTGCAGTGTAATGCCCATTGCCTACGGGAGCTATGACTTCCACAAACACTAAATGGTATCCAGAGATCTGTGAATCTTTCCAAGCTTTAAATGCTGATGACTAAGTTGAATGTTTAAAACCCTCTGAGAGCCAAGGAAAATCATTTGAGGGTACCAACCGGAGATCCTTAGCATAACGTAATAGTCTCTTCTTAAAATAGAAATAAGGCTGGGAGTATAGAGCAGATGTTAGAATGCCTGCCCAGCTTACACAGACCTTGTGTTTTATCCTCAGCACCACATAAAACTGGGCATAGTTGTACAGTCCCTGTACTGGGGCAGTAAAGAATCAGAAGTTCAAGGTCATCTTTAGCTATGCAGAGGCTTCAAGGCCAACCTAACGACAGGAGACTGATGTCTACAAGTAGAAGAATGAAAGCAAATCTTTATCTCTCACCTTGCACAAAACTTCAGCTTTAAATGGATCAACGATTTCAACGTTAAATCTGAAACTCTGAAACTGTTAGAAAAAAAAATGATAGAGAAAAAAATTCCAGATACAGGAAAAGGCAAGGACTTTCCAGATAGGACTCTGCTCACTCTAAATAAAGCTAACAATTAACAAATGGGACTTCATGAAACTAAAACACTTTGTACAGCAAAAGAAACCATCCATCAAGTGAAGAGGCAGCCTACAGAATGCAACAAAAGTCTTTCTAGCTATTTATCCAGCAGAAGATTAATATCAAAAATACACTAAGGACTCAAATAACAATGCATCAATAAAACTAACAATGCAGTTCAAAAATTAGTTATAGATTTGAACAGGAAATACAGCCCCAAAAGAAAAAAAAAAAACATAAATGACTAAGATGTGGGTTTTTTTTAAGTGTTCAATATCATTATCCACTAGAAAAATCAAACTAAAACTACTTTGAGATTCATTCACACTTGAGATGAATAACATCAAGAAATCAAATGGCAACAAAGAAAATGCTGGTGACGATGTGGGGGAAGAAGAACCCTTGCTTGCTGCTGGTGGGAGTGTATGCTGATGTAAACACCATAGGAATTAGTGTGGAGGCTCCTTAGCAAGCAAGCTGCCATGTGATTCAGCTATACCACTCCTGGGTATATACCCAAAGGACTCCCTCCATACCTAACCAAATGCCTGCTCACCCAAGTTCACTGCTGAACATTTTAAATATTTTAAAAACGGAACTGGCTTCTATGTCCATCAATGGATAAATGGATAGAGGAAATGTGTACATATACATGGTGGAATTTTATTCAGCTGTAAAGAAAAATCAAAATTATGAAAGTTGCAGGTAGGCTGCTAAGGGGAGAAAAAGCAACAGCAGTAGTACCCAGGTCAGAAGGCTACAAACTGCAACACCAACATGCCATAATGTGGCCACTGCTGTAATAGTGGCAGGACTACTGTGGAAGCAACCAACCTCTCTCTCATCAGATTTGAAGCCCACTCTGCAGGAGAGATTTCATGCCTCGTATTCTAAGCCAAGTCAAAAAGCCCATAGCTGGAGAAGTCACAGAACCTTGTAGGGTGGAGCTTCCTATATTGTTTAGATAACTGATACAACATCAAAGTACCATCTATGTTTATACCCATATCTGTTTATGTCCATAGATAAATGCTGCTCTCCTCATTAATCAGAAAAGGCTCTTTACAATCAATGGCACTAAACCCTTAAACTCAAGACTGGTCAAGGTTTTGCGAATAAGTGACAGTTGAGTGCTCAGCCCTAAACAAGACACTTATACTACCCCTCTAAGACCCAAGAAATACCACAGAAGAAGAAACAATGGAAGAGCCAGAAGATGGGGAGATAGATGGAATACAAAATGGCATCTTCTGGACATGATACAGCCATTAAAATAATGAACTCACAGAGGTTGTGGTCAATGCTGGGCCTGCAGAAGACCAGACCTGTCAAATGTCAGTCATGGATGATGAAAGTTGTGGAGCACTAACCTTCTCTGGCTAACTATTAGCTGTTGGTGAAGTATAGGGGAGAGACAGTCATTAGATTTAGGCATGGAGCTGCTGCTGAGCCCACCAGGTTCTACTGGACATTTCCATACCCATAATCATAGAGATGGCTCTAGATATACTCAGTGTGTCACAAAACAAAACATGAGGACATGAGGAATAGACCTGTAGGGAAGCAGGAAAGCCTAGATGCCACATACCCCACTGGAGAAAAGAGTTTATCTCAAGAGGGGCCAAGAGCAACAGAAGAAATGAGCCAAGGCAGTCCTGAGGTTGCTGGGGTCTGTGCCCTGATCTCTGCCTCCTCAGAACCTAAAAGACCTTGAGTTGTTTCAGTTCTACATATTCAAACAAGCTCCATCTGAGCCTCCACAGGCAAGGTCTCCAGGAAAGAGCAACAGAGACTTGCTGGCATAGGACTGCCCAGCCCTGTTTTACCCAGGGACTGCCAGGGACTCTGGACCACTCTCTCTATCTGACCTCTTCGTTGTTGTATGCTCGCTTGCTTATGTTTTGTTTATTTGTTTTTGGTTTGGTTGGTTGGAGGTTTTGTGGGGTTTTGTTGTTTTGTTTTGACTTGCTTTATTTTTTTAAGGCTGGACTCAAGGTTGCTATACAGTTAAGGAAGGCCTTCTGATTCTCCTGGCTCTACCTTCCAAGTGGCGAGGTGACAGGTGTGCACCCCCACATCCAAGACCTTGCGTGTACTAAACAAGCACCCTATCTACTGAGCCCCAGCCCCAGTACCTGTTACAGATTTCTCATCCCACTCACAGATGAGGAAGTTGAGGCTGTACCTGTTCACAAATTAAAAGGGGTCTCAGTGAGTTCACCTCTGTGTCCATCCTGGAGATAAACTCCAATCCATATCAAAGCCATCCCGTGGAGATCTATTTCAACCTTCATCATAGATCTTCCTTTGCAGGGAAGAGCTGGCTAGCAAAACCCTGGACAAATGAGCTGCAGTCATAGGTTACTTCTGGCTCACTGCCTGATTTATATGTGGCTTGTGAGCTATGAATGGTCCTTACATTTGTAAGACACAATGTTTTACAAGTGTAAAAGAGAAGGAAGAGAGAGCATATAGAGGTCCCAAGACCTACAAAGCTTAAAAACACCTGCCACGTGGTCTTTGTGCAAAACATGTTTGCTGGCACTTGAGGTTTTTACCCTGCATGTGCAAAATGGGCAGTTGAGCAGGGAGCTATCATAGGAGGTTCTCTGGTTGGAGTCTGTCCAGAGTAACTCCAAGCACAGAACCATTATCATGCCAGTTCAACACTGTGATGTGACGATTAGCTGTAACTATTAGCTTGACACATCCTAGATCACCTGGGAAGAGGGTCTCAGTGAGAGGTTGTCTACACTAGATCAGCCTGTGGGTTTGTCTGTGAGGGATTGTCTTAAATAAGTTAATCAATGTGGAAAGGTTTGACCACTATGAGCAGCACCATTCCCTAGGCAAGGGATGTTATGCCATATAGGAGTGCTACACACACACACACACACACACACACACACACACAAAGAAAGATAGAGAGAGAAAGAAAGAAAGAAAGAAAGAAAGAAAGGAAGGAAGGAAGGAAGGAAGGAAGGAAGGAAGGAAGGAAGAAAGAAAGAAAGAAAGAAAGAAAGAAAGAAAGAAAGAAAGAAAGAAAGAAAGAAAGAAAGAAAGAAAGAAAACAAGTAAAGGAGGATGCATGCATTCACTTTTTTCTGCACCTGACTAGGGAGACTCAAGCCCAGCTCCCCTTATGGCACAGAAACTAGGAGCTCCAATTCCCCTCTTGCTGGTGAGGCCACCCATCCAGCCCTAAAGACACAGCTAGTATTGAGTCAGAGTGAGGCTTAACTCCAAGAATAAATAGAAGCAGTGAAGAATAAAAGCCGCCAATGGAGCGTGGTTAGACATTTCTCCTTCTTGAGCCCCAGGAGACTATTAATAACAGATAGGATAAGGGGAGTGGACGGTAAATTTTTCACTTGGAAGTTGAAAAAAGTGGGTAAGTGTTATCTATCACTCTTTCAGATCACATTACATAAACAGGGCCTACACTGCCTCCAGGGAAGGCTGTGTGACCTTGGCAAGCCATTCGTGCTCTTTGAACCTCAGTGCCCCAACCTCCAGAATGAAAAGGTTAACCTGGATCAGGAGCCAACTACTAATTCACCAAATGTCACAGGGTCTGGGCTTGTTGGAAGGTCAAGGTAGAGGCTGTGTGGAACAAGAGGATTCTTGACCGAGTTAAAGGAGGTCAGAGATGTCTCTTACCCACAGATACCTGCAAAGAGTGGAGGCATATCAGTGCCACCCAAAAGGGGCCAGAAATTCGCATTTGGAACTGACAGCAAACAACACTCTGGGAGGACAAAACAATTCCATTCACGAGAGGCATGCAGTCCCATTTTCCACCTCTAGCCAAAATCATCAAGAGACATGTGAGGTCAAACAACAGAAACCCTCCCAAGCCCCAATTCCATGGATCTCCCAATTATGTCATCTAACAGAACCCTTCTATCACTTCTCCCAGCCATGCTTCCTTCTCTCTGTAACAAAAGACAGCTGGCAAAATCCAGAAAATGATATTGACAAGCAAGGAGGAAGGGTAACTGCTGCCAGCAGTGGGAGAAGGAGCTGGTGTCCCCTTCACTCACAGGACTGTCTGCCCTCTCCTGGGGGCCATTCCAAAGGCAGTTGGAGGGATCTGTCTCTTTCTCCACTCTGTGTTTCCCCTCACCAACATTCTCTGCTTCTTTTCACTCACACCAGCAGTTTCCATGCAAGGATCTAAGCATTCAATCTAGACGTGACAGCTGCCCCGCCCCCCACCGCCACCAGCAGCCAACCATGACAGCCAGGCTCATTCTTCATCCTGACGTGGCTGCAAGCAACACCAGGCTCCCTGGTGACGATCTCATAGTGACTGGAATACCGAAAGCCCTGAGACAGCTGTGCACGTGTGCATATGTGCATGCATGTATGCATGTGATGGGGACAATGCGAGGGCTCGTCTGAGTCCTCAACAGCCTTTACATGCTTGGGGCAGAGGAAAAAGCCATGCAATGGAAGTGACAGACTCTCATCCCCATCTTACTCAGCCATGGCATGCTGAGCACAGCCAAATTCTGCATTCAAGGTGCCTTCTGGACAGAAACAACTGCTTTCCCATCTCCCTGACAGCTACTCTGCTTCCCAAAGTGTACCCATAGGTCATCCAAATTTGTCCCCAGTGCTGCCTCATTTTGTGGGGGAGGCACATGTTCAAATTGAACAAAAATGATTTTTGGCAATTCCATAGTCCTGTGAAGTAACATGTTTCAACTTATAAGGAGTTGTGAATAGGACTGAGCACCTACTACGTTCCAGCCACCAGAAAACACTAGTGGGCAGTCATGGAAGGCACAGCAAATAGCATAAAAAGCCACTGCCAGACCCTGCACTCAGTGTCTATGTGCATAGACACAACCATGTGTGTTGTGCACCTGTGTGAGGGTGTGTGCGCACAAAGTTGACACTGGGTGTCTTGCTCAACTGCTCTCCATCTTTTTTTTTTTTTGAGATCCATTTTCATTTATTTTATTTATAGTGGGTGTATCTGTGTGAGTGTATGGCACATGTGTGAGAGTGCACATGGCAGCCACAAGAGGGCGTCAGATCCTCTGAGGCTGGAGTTGTGAGCCAGTGTTTGCCAGCTGCCTGATGTGAGTACTGAGACCTGAACTCAGGATCCTCTGGAAAAGCACCAAGTGTACTTAACAGCTGGGCCATCTCCCCAGCCTCTCTCTCTCTTATAAGACAGCGTTTCTCACCAATTTGGAACTCACTGATTTGGTTAGGCTTACAAGCTAGCAAGCTCCAGAGCTCTCACCCCAGCTCCACATGGCTGGGATTAGAGGTACATACTACCATACCTGGCTCTTCATACTGATGCTGGGGCTCAAGACTCAAGTCCTTGTGAGTGTACCCCAACCACTCCACTGAGCCGGCAAACCAGCCATACACTGAATGCTTCCCTCTCATGTTATTGAACCCCTTTAGAGCCCATGTAAACTCAGGACACTGGCCATAAAACAGGTCCAGGGCACTGGCCCCAGGGCTTACACCTTTGTCGTGAGGAAAGGTCATCCACCATGGGGGAGATGACAAAGCAGGGAAAGGCAGCTGAGAGAGAAATCCAATGGTCTGAGGCTCTGTTCCTTCTGAACCTTGTCACTCCTCCAGAATTATTTCACCTCTCCAAGCCTCTATTTATTTCTGCTCTAAAATCCAAATAATAGGACCCATGACATGTAGCCTATGAGGCCAAAACAAGCTAGTCCATCCAGCTTACTCTCAGAGGAGCCAAGAGGAGTAAAGAAAATGCGACTGAGCTGACAGAATGAATGTCTGTGTCTTTGGGACCACCTGGAAGGGTCCCAAGGTTCTGCTACGACTGTGACTTCTCAGGACATAATACTTTTCCTTATACTTAACAATCCATGACTATTTATTCCAGGCAACTCCACTAGGAAATTTCATCTCCAGTCTCAAGGCTCTGAGCCCCTTGGGTAAGGGTCCCAAGAGTATCTCTGTGAATTCTCTGATGTCCACAAGAGGGCACCCACATCCATTCCTCTGCTGCTGAAAACCAGAGATCCTGGCTGGCTGGCTTCAGACAGCCTCCCACCAGGCCCTGTCTGCTGTGCCAGCAAGGTTTCTCAGCAGAACTGGAAAGAACCAAGCTATTGGAATGACGATGGAGAAAACAGTCACACTTGTTTACACCTCTACATGCCCAAATATGTCTGAAAGGTGCGTTCTGAGCGAGAAGGAAGCTCAGATGCTAACACACTCGTGCAGGCACTAAGACCTGAGTTCAGATGCCCAGCACCTACATAAAAAGCTGAGCTTGGGAAATAGATCCCTAGAACTTATTTCCCTGCCGGTCTAGCTGAATAGGTGATCTCCAGGTTCTGTGAGAGGCATTTTCTAAAATAAATAAAATAAAATAAAGAAGGTGTAGTAGAGAAAGATGCTTAGGATCAGCCTCTCTTTACAGACGGACACACACACACACACACACACACACACACGCACGCACACACCTCCTTGCCAGATGTTCTCATGTTCTTGCTCTCCACACTCAGAGTCTGAAAAAAAGGGGGGGGATGCTTCTTGGTGGCTATAGACCGACCCCTTCCCTAAGGATCTCTGACGCTGTTGAGAAAGGTCTTTCCTCTTTATCAAATCACAGGCCTCCTTGGAGAGATGGCCCCAGAGACCATCGCCACCCGCCAGGCACTGAAATGTGTTATCATTAAGCTCAACACGTTATTTAGTTAATTAAATGTCATGCTTTCGATGGCATTAATTAGATCCACTGCTGACTCCTCAGAAAACAAACCCAAAACAAAATGAAAACATCATTCTGGACCCAGAGAGATGCAAGGGAGCCAAAGCAAGACCTTGCTGACTCCCTCTGTCTTCTCTGAGACAAACAGCTCCCTGAGCTTTGTGAGGTCCCTCTCCTCTGCGGTTCCACAATAGTCAATGTTTCTGTAAATGAAGGCACCATTGCCTCTTCCATGAGTGTATTTGATGGAATAGTTTAGAGCTTGCTTCACACTCAGCTGTGTTTCCTGCCTCCCAAGAAGCTAAACACCCAATGTTGGGATCTGTTAGCAGGCATCTCTATGGCCAGCCCCAAGGAACCTGATAAACTGGATATCAGGCATCTGTGAAGCCACCTACAGACCACCTGGAACCACCTGCGCATGCTCTGGGTCACCTTATAAGAGAAGCTCTTCCTCTCTCTTTCTCTCCTGCTCTGCCCAGAGAGGGTCTGTGGGATCCCTTCTGCTTTCCCTTTCCCTTTTCCCTTCCCCTTTCCCTTTCCCTTCCCCTTTCCTCAATAAACCTCCCAGGTGGAACCAGTCGTGTAGCGTGATTTGTGAACCAGCCGTGTAACTCTTGCATAATCCTATAACCCAGAGCTGCAGAATCTCAGCAATGACCAAGCATGGAGGTAAACAAGGAGCCAGAGGGCCATCTGCAGGTGCTGCCATGTGAGCAGACCAGACTGCAAGGCTGCTCAGGCCTGAAGCAAAGACACCATCCAGGTGTAGGAGGTCACGGCAGCTCAGTTATTTCCTGTCAACAGAAACTCTCCCTCTAGTGGGGAGGAGAGATGTTCGTAAGACTCAGGGAGTGACTGAACACTGCAAGGCTCAGGGATGTCCTGAAACTCACAGGACTCACAGGCTTCTCTCCAAGATCATAAAAACAGTAACAATCATGGGCAGAAGAGACTCTTCATCTTAGCTGACTACAGTCACGCACAGAGGCTCCAGGGATACAGCTTTCTTGGGTTATCATGCATGCTCAGGGTGAGATTTGGGGCAATGCAGATGTTATGCTCAGTAACCCTAATAAACTGTCTGGCCCATCAAGCTAGACCTGGGTGGGATATCTGCTTAGGTCTGTCATCAGTGTCCTGTCTGAGGTGAATAGGTGCTTGTGTCTCCTCAAGACGTCATATAACAGATGCAGAATCCTGTAGTTGGAAGCTGAGTGTGATAATTCATCCCATAATAATTCAAGACACTGAGGAAGGAGAACTGTAGATGCAAGGCTGGGCCTGTCTCAGTCATACAGTGAATTAAATGCTGACCTAAGCTGCATTAGACCTCAAAAAACCAAAACCAGAAAACAACACTAATACACACACACACACACACACACACACACACACACACACCAAACATCATGTACCATTTGGGCTAAAAATGTGTTCAGTTGTCGAGTGATTGCTTTCTGTTGTTGTGATGAACACCATGACCCAATGCAACTTAGGGAGATATCTTAGTTCCTTTCCAATTGCTGTCCCATGACACTATGACCAAGAAAAGTTATAGAAGAAAGGGTTTATTGAGGGATTTCAGTTTCAGAGGGCTGGAGTCCATGGTCATCATGGCAGGGAGCATGGCAACAGGCAGGGAGGTATGGCACTCAAGAAATAGCTGGGTGCTTACATCTTGATCCACAGGCACAAGGCAGAGAGAGAGCTAGCTGGGACCATTAAGGGCTTTAAAAACTCAGTTGTTTACCCCCTAGTGACACATCCCCCACAACAAGGCCACGTCCCCTAATCCTTCCCAGGTTTGCCAGCTGGGGACCAAGTTTCTGAATATATGAGCCTATTGCCATTCTCATATGTTGCCATTCTCATTTCAAACCACCACAAAAGGAAAAGAAAGGGTTTGCTTCAGCTTATAGGTCTATCAAACAAGTGAAATCAAAGTAGAAAACCAGGGCAGGAACCCGGAGGTGGAAACTGCAGCAGTGCCCGAGGAGGAATGCTGTTTCCTGGTTATCTCTTCCTGGCTTGTTCAGCCTGTTTTCTTCCACAACCCATGACTACCTGCCCAGTGATGACACTGTCCACAGTGGAGCTGGTCCCTTCCACGCCAATCATCAATCAAGAAAATGCCTTACATAGTTGCCTGTAGGACAGTGTGATAGAGGCAATTCCTCAATTAAGATTCCCTCTTCCCGGATATGTCTAGGTTTGTATAAAGTCGACAAAAACTAACGTGCATGCCTGGTACACACCAACCCCAAAGATCAATCCCCAGTACAAGCAACAAACAAACAGCATTATAATCACAAATTAATTGCTCTAGTTGGGCAAACTGCCATGGCCCTGGGTTCCAGAATCTAGAAAGCAGGTCTCTGGGTGAGTGACCAAAGGCTCCTTCCTGGTACTGGTGAACCTAGGAAAGCCACTTGTGTCTCTGAGCCTTGGTTTCCTTAGTTACTACTGGAAATGACAAAGCATTCATTAAGTGTTCAGCCTCTAAGACCTGATGTCTGGGGTCCAAAGCAAAGTAGTGGCCAAGCCCTGGAAGTGTGAGCCAGGACCCAGATGTACAGTCAAAGCAGACAGAATAGTAATAGTGTTATGATATAGTGAGGGGTTAGTCAGAATGTGAGCAGGAGACCTGATTCTTCAGCTCAGACAGTACTACAAACCCAAGCTTTCCAGCCCCTGGCTCACAGCAGAGGGTCAGGCAGTGCTTGTGCCCTGTAGCTCTCCATCTGCCTGCTCCCTCCTCACAGCTGGACCTGCTCAGTCAATTCCTCTGCCCTTGCCTTGGCTTCTTTCCCAGGGTCAAGGTCTAGTTAAAGAAAGTAGGCATTTCCAGACGGGTCCCTATCCTCAGGCGATGCATGTAGGTTAGAGTCGACTGTCAAGGCTAAGCTACCGAGTTGCATCAAAGTGTTGAAGAAAAAAGCACACTCAGGGGTTGGGGATGTGTCTTGGTGGCAGAATGTTTGTCTAGCATGTACAAGGCTCCAGTTCGAGGCTCTTGCAGGAGAAGAGGAGGAGGGTGAAGAAGAGGAAAGAAAAGAAGGGAAAGAAAGAGAGAGAGATAGAGGAAGAAAGAAAGAAAGAAAGAAAGAGAGAGATAGAGAGAGAGAGAGAGAGAAAGAAAGAAAGAAAGAAAGAAAGAAAGAAAGAAAGAAAGAAAGAAAGAGAGAAAGAAAGAGAGAGAGAAAGAAAGAAAGAAAGAAGAAAGATATTCAGTCATGATGCAGAGTCTAGGATTAACACTACATTATGGCCATGAAAATCAATGTAGTCACCTATAAAATTAAGGGGCAGCTTGGGACTGTTGCTTTAAGCTCTAATATATGGTATTTTATGGTTCTTACAGACCATACACTCAGTTTCCTCAGGGCTCTGAGGCTATGGAGAGGTTCCATATTTTCAGCTTCTACTCAAAGTGAGAGCATTCTAAAACCTCTGGTTACATCCACTGTACTAGATCTAGGCACAGTGTGCCTATCAGTGCTGTGCATTAAGGATGACAACAGCACAAAAGAGTGTTACCATCTCTCTCAGGGTTTTACTGCTGTGAAGAGACACCATGGCCACACCAACCCTTAAAAAGGAAAACATTTAATTGGGGCTGGCTTACAGTTTCAGAGGTTTAGTCCATTATCATCACAATGGGAAGCATGATGGTGCACAGGCAGACATGGTGCTGGAGAGGTAGCTGGGAGTTCTGCATATGAATTCTCAGGCAGCAGGAAGAGACAGTGAGTCACTAGGCCTGGCTTGAGCTTCTGAAACCTCAAAGTCCACCCGTTGTGACACACTTCCTCCAGAAGGCCACACCTACTCCAACAAGGCCACCTAATAGTACCACTCCCTATGGGCCTGTGGGGGCATTTTTATTCAAACCACCACATCATCCTAAAATCTCATGTGCTGACTGCAGCAGTTTTAATTTTACCTTGAATAGAAAAAGGTACAATGGTTTGCATTACTCACCAGGTCTGAAAACATTAAGCACCGTGATCCACCCATGCCTTTGAAAGATAAGATGCTATGGACTTCCCAGTTATGTCACTCAGTTTCTTCCTGCTTTAAACTTTCATGGACTTTAAAGTTTCCAGTCTTGACTAATGCTTTAACGTTCCGCATCTGTCATTTGTAACTGACGGTGTCCTGAGAAACATGCAATCTGTATGAAATAAAAGATTGACATGCATAGTATTTAACAAAAGTAGATTTAGATGTCTCTATAGAATTTCTTTTCCATAGGTCAAGAAAGAAAAATTGTAAAGCCAAGATGATGCTGATGTCAAGAACTGGCAGCCCGAGCTGCAGAGCTGTGCTGAGGTGCCCTTTGGCCAGGCATGCTGAGAATTCTAACCAGTATGTAGCTTGCTCCTTGGAAATTGAACAGCCCAAACAGAAGTTGCTCTTCCTCCTGTGGTATAGCAACAAGCAGATGGCGTGCTTTGAACAGTACTTAAACAAGGCAATGGGACAAGGTCTTAGCTAGGGCTTCTAGCACTGTGTAGGGACACCATGAGCACAGTAACTCTTACAAAGACAAACCTCTAATTGGGGATGGCTTACAGCTTAGAGCTTTAGTCCATTATCATCATGGCAGGGAGCATGACAGCATGAAGGCAGATGCGGCACTGGAGAAGGAGCTAAGAGTTCTACATCTGGATTCAAGGATGTTGGAAGACACAGTGAACTAGGCCTGGCTTGAGCTTCTGAGACCCCAAACCTACCCCCTAGTGATGCACTTCTTACAGCAAAGCCATACTTTCTCCAACAAGCTATTCCTCCTAATAGGGCCACTCCCTATGTGTCATTTTTATAGGGGCCATTTTTATTCAAACCGCTACAGTTTCCTGAATTTACTGAAGACTCACTGTCTCCCAGAAACAACCTGGTATTCATTCTCACAATCATCCTGCAACAATCACCCCACCCACCCAAACATTCATGTTCAAGGTCAGAGAGGTTAACTGCTAGTAGTCCCTTCAGTCACAATTGGTCCCTGGGAGCCAACAAAATGTCCCAGTCTATAGAGCAATTACTTTATAAGCTTTAAAGATCTGAGTTTGGCCTCTGAGAAACCAATCCAAAATCAGTACACAGCAGTACATGCCTGCAATCCCAGAGATGATGAGATGGGGTGAAAAAGAATGGATCCCTGGAAATTCCTGGGCTAGCCAGCCTAGCTTACATGGTGGTACTCCAGACCAGCGATAGACTCTGACTCAAGCAAAAACATGGAAGGCACTGGAAGAATGACTCCCAAAGTTGTCCTCTAACTTCTATACATTACTGTACATGTGTGCAACCCCACTGCATGGGTACATGCACACAGAGATAGATAGATAGATAGATAGATACATACATACATACATACATACATACATACATACATACATACATAGAGTTTTCTGGGCTCAAATCTAATGTTCCTTCTACTAATCGCTCCACCACTCTCTCCACAGAATAGAGTTTCTATAATATCTATATGTACACACATACATATTTGTATATGTATCCATATTCATATATATGTATGCATCCATATGTGTGCATGTGTTGACTGTTCCATTCAACATGCTCAGAACCCACCATGCTACACCTTCATCCTGCAAGAGTCTCATTATGGTGTTAGCGCCATGCAAAGAGCGCTGAATGAAATCGCTGCAGACCTGAATACGGGTACATGCCTCTTGAGCATGCACCTGTTTCTGGAGGGCCAGGCTTCAGAGAAGGAGAGACAGAAGCCGCCTTTGCCTGCAAGGCAATTCCCATGATCCTTTCCAGAGGCTTTCATTTCCTTCTTTCATTTCCTTCTCTATTCTTTGTTTGCTCAACCCTAAAACTCAGCATTGAAATCCTAAAGCAGCTAAATGACACTGGCAGGGATCCTACTCACTCCTGTTTAGCTCCGGATCCCAGACTTCTGACGAGGCCCTGGGGATTTCTCCTCCTGTTCTCCACTTTTATGGACTTTTCTGTTCCACTATCTGACCCACAGTTTACTTAGTGAATCAATTTTAAGTTACTAAAGTTACAGATTTCCACTTTAAACTATTAACAAAAGAAACTGCGTATTGCTACGAGGAGGGAAAGCAGACCACTTGCCATGAAATAGGGAACTCCAAAACAAATGCAAGGCCGTCAAGCGGAAATCATTAGGTTTCCAACCCTAAGACTTGTTCCCCCTCTGTTTAAAAGAAATGAAGAGAAGTGTTGAGGCTTTAGTGTAAGACTTTGGGGGTGGCTTAGATAGTAAAGTGCTTGTCTTGCGAGCAGGAAGACCTGAGATCTATACCCAGAACCCATGTAAGAAAGCCTAACTTGGTAGTTTATGCTTATAATGCCAGCAGTGGAGAGGCAGAAACAGGTGGCACTCTAGAGTTCATGAGCCAGCCAGCCTAGCCTACAAGTCAGTGAAAGACCCTGCCTCAAAGCACAGGTGGATGACACCTGAAGAGAAACAACCAAGGTTGACTTCATCCCACCACAAGCACATACACACACACAAGAACATGTACATGATACACATAAACACACGAAGGATGTGCTAATGCACGTCCTTTTCTGACATGTTCAGTTGGATAGAAGGAGACTTGAATATAAAGTGGCTTTCTCATGGCATAGTCCTACATTATTCAGTTCCTTGTCTGAGTCCCCCAGAATCCTGTTGTCAACAGAGATGCATGCTGCATGGTGGGCCATGTTGCCTTAGCACCCCTCCTGGCTGAGACTGCCCCACCCGTCTCCCTGCCTCTACATCTCTGAGGATGTTTCCCAGTCCCATGCTCCTTCCTTTCTTGAATGCCAAGCTGGATTCCCAAACAAGCAGAGAGGCTGTTGTCGTTTGTCAGCTCCTGAGGCTGCAATGTGAGCTGGCAAATATCTACATGGGCAGCAGATTCAAATGCTTTGCAGTAAAAGATAACCCTCGAGCCTTCGATCACTTCTTATCCTGTAGAAGGCTATGGCTTTATGGGGATCCATTGGAGGTCGAATGGATGAAAACAGAATGGGGTTCTTTGGGAGAGGAGGAAGCTTTCTTTTTTTCCTGTATTTTTCTCTGAGATAAAGTTGTGAGTATACACAAAGCCCAACATTGAAATCTTCAACAGACTGGGGAGATAGTTCAGTGGGTGACATGCTTGTCATGTTTGGATTCTCAGAACCCACATAAGAAGCTGGTTGGTACACATCTGCCATCCCAGCACTGAGAGGCAGAGACAGATGATCCTCAGGGCTCATTGGCTGGAAAGCTAGGCTCAGTATGCACCAGGTTTAATGAGAGGCCCTGTCTCAAAAAATACAGTGGTGAGCAATTGAAGAAGACAGGTAACATGTTCACTAATTTATACATATGTATGCTGGGACATGAACATACACACACATACATACACATACATACATACATACACATACACAAGAAAGAAAATAAATACTTGAGCAACAAATAGCCATGCACCACCTGGTTCAGCTGCTGAAAAAAAAAATCCCACTAGAGATAGAATCTTCTAGAAAACCAGCTCCTGGAAAGATGCTTATCTAACCAATGGGTTGTCATCAGGGTCAGTTGCATCAGACTCCACAAATGAAGAAGGATGGGGAAGAAGGGGCAGAGCTCAGGGCTGGGGAAGAGCCGCTCTGCCAGTGGCTACACAGCCCGAATATTAAGCATCTCCTTAGGGAAGGTTGCTCTTTTGTTCAACTGATATTATTAAAGCTCTGAAACACAACCGCGCAGAGAGCATCTGCCAGGCTGCAACCCTCCTCTGCAGCTCAGATAAGCTGTAGATAAATACCCCTGGCTCCGTGGCACTGACCCAGGCAAAGCCCAAACTTCCCAGACCTTGAGCTCTGCCCAGCACTAAGTAATTATCCTCGGACATATTTACTGTTTATCTACCTTCAAATTTTAATGACAGAGGCAGCACTGTTACCCATTGGGATTCAAGGCACGTGCCCTATTAAACTCACTGCTGCACAGAGTGGCACTTACGTTTTGTAAATGCACTTCTCACCCCTTTCTAGTTTTTTCCTGTGAAGGTTATGAAGCACTTCTTAATTGGTAAAGTTCAGCCCTCCTTGGTTAGAGGTTCTATGAATTCTCTTAGTTTCCCTGTCTCTGTTCCTATGGGAAAACCACCCACAACTCTTAGAGAGGAGAAGGGAAAGGAGGGTCTGCTTTTCTGGGCTTCCCAGAGCTTTCTGTAGCATTCTTCAACCATGACTGCATAGTTTGACATGTCCTTCATACCTCAATATCACCTTCACCAGCAAAGCCTGGGATGGGAGGGGAGAAGGAATGAGAGTCGACCTCAGGACCTCAGTTTCCCAATTGGTAGAGGGCAGGGACTGGGTTATAGTAGCCCAAGGTTCTCATGACAGCAGCTCTATGGACATTATCCTCAGAGATCCCAATATGCTGCTCCCAGCAGGGCTGATGTTTGGGAACTTCCCACCTGGGTGACCTACCCTCCCCCACTGGGAAGGACTGGGCACAAGCCAGGCAGTCTCCATCTCTCAGGGACATGTGGCCTGGGGGCCAACCAGACTGTCCCATCCCCATGCCCTCACAGGAAGGCGTGATGACAGCACTCTCTTTGCTCTGCTCCAAAGCAGCCTGGAGATCCATTTGTAGCTACCTGCTTCTGGTCTTCACTAGGAGAGGGCTTGTCTTTCCCCAAAGGCTGGCTACTAGCTATAGGTGAGCTGCAGGAGCCCTGACCTCCTGCATAGCTTCATACCCAATATCACACCACTGATAAGTCAATTGACACCTCAGAACAATAGTGAGCAAGTTAACTGACAGCCTGGTATGCAAGATTTTTGAATAGCTTTCAGTCTCCCATCTTTGCAACCAACATGATCTCTCTGGAGTACAGTCACCAACTCCTAAAACATTTAATCCAAGGACATGCCTCCTAAGCATGCAATAGTCTGCCCACAGCGAACTATCAAGTTAGGACTGAAGGCCCTAACTTGCCCGGAAACCCTCAACAAATTGCTTGGCCTCTCTGAACTCCAGCAGTCATCGACCCAATGCACACTGAGCGCAGTAAACATCTAGTGGATGCCCACTTAATGAGCATTCTAAAGTAACACAAAGCTTAAACACAATAGTGGCAATGGACATGGGGGCAAGGTGGAAAGGGAGGGCATGGCTTCAGGAAGCTAGTAATTAAGGGACCAGTGGAAGGTAACAGAGGAAAACAGTCAAACATGATGGTGTATACCTATAATCCTTGCACTTGAGAGCTGAGGCAAGAGGACCACTGTGAGTTCAAGGCCAGCCTGGGCTACATGGAGCATCCTGATAAGACAGGGTTACATAGTGAGACCTCGCCTGAAAGTTTTCAACCAAGTGTGAGTTAAAAGATGGTTCTGTGGTTAAGAACTCACATTTCAGACAGCTCACAATCACCTGTAACTTCAGCATCAGAGAATCTGATGCCTTCTGGATTCTGAGACCGTTCATACACACGTATCTCACAGATGCATGTGTACACATGTAAATCAGGCTCAGGGAACATCTCAGAAGAGACAGGATGGAAAGGTTTTAAGCACTAGAGGAGCAGAAAGTCTGCTGTGAGACTGTGTCTCCTAGAACCGATAGGAACTCTTCACCCATGATTGCCTCAACAATACGGCTCCCTAAACAAGACTTGAACAAAGACAACACCTGCTGACACAGAAGGGGGAGAAGGGGAGTTTCCTAGGGACCCACTAATAGACAGAGAGCTACAGACAACCAAGGAACGCTGAGAGAGGGAGAAATAGTCTTCCTCTGCAGTGGACCTCCGAATAGGTTATCTAATACCAAGTGACCATAAATCATATGCACACAAGTCACACTGAACAGAATAAACAAGTTGTGTGTTATGTGTATGTGTGTATAACAATAACAACCGAAGAAAGAAGCTTACTCTCTTTGTGTGCATACGTATGCACACCTGTGAGTGAGTGTGCGTGTGTGTATGTGTGTGTGTGTGTGTGTGTAAAACAATAGTAACAATAATAAAGAAGTAGAGGCCATAAAGCTGAGACGGAAGTGGGAAGATGGAAGAAGCAGGAAGGGGAAGAGCATGGAGTAAAATGATGTAAATTCTCAAATAATAATAATGAAAAATGTGTGTGGGAGAAAGAGACACTATCTTAAACAAGGCAGAGGATGATATGTATACTGTGGCGCGCGCACGCGCACACACACACACACAGAGATTTTGACTTTCTTTAAAAAATTGGGAACTGGATATCCATCGACGCCTGGCTGTAGACAGCATGTATTTCATCTCAATTTTATAATTCTTTCTGGCAATAGGGATCCATTAAGTACTCGGGAGCGAGGAAATGGCATGATCAAGGCTGTGCTTTGGGGAAGGGAATCTGGCAACTGCACAAAACTGTGAGCAGAGGCTGGAGGCGAGAATGCAGGCGGGAGGCCACCTTACTGCCTCTCCCAGGGAGCCCTAACAAGCCACTGATTTAGGGCTGTGTGATCTTTCTACAGTAGGGAATAAAGACAGGCTCTAGGTGGAGATCATTTCAAAATTTTTCCCCAGGAAAATTTGGTTAAAAGTCAATGTCAAGAACGAGAAAGGGTCTGAGAACTTGGAAATGAATAATTAAGCCCACCATGGTACCCCAGATGCTGAAAGAATGAGAGGCTTCATTCTCACCACACAGAATGCAGCTGCTTTGTGTGGGCCTCAGTTTCCCTTGGACCTGAGTCTCAGATGAGGGACCATAGACAAACATCCAGGTGACTGTGATGTCATCAATGAACCCAAGCTTTGAAGACCCCCATTTTAATTATGAAGGTACTATTACACTTCACCCCTATTTTCACCTAATGTGAGGTGTTCTCTTTGTCAGCCTAGTCAAGAGAGAGAGAGATGTCTGTTAAAATACAAATTCATTTGGAAAGAGGAGAACAAGGATTGGGAATATCTGTATAAGGATCCTCTGCTTAAAATCAACTGTCTAGGGAAGTCTTTGCCCAAGTTTGGCCACCAGTGCACATAGGGTCCATTAAAGCTGTGGTAGAAGGGGGACAGACTGTACCCCAAGATATACATATATATATACATATATATACATATATATATACATATACATATATATATGGTGTTGGTTTTTCAGGCAAGTTATGGGATCATGGAGGCACGCACCAAGGTTCCAGAAAGCTCTTGAAGCCAGGCCAACTATGGTGGGATCTGCTTCCCTGAAAAGGAGCCCTAAGAGGACATGGCATGAAGCTTTGGAGATGAAGGCAAAGTGGAAATGGAATCTGTGATGATGGAGATTCAAGGGATGTGGGATGTCTCCTGAGGAAAGATGAAGGCATGCAATGGACATGGCCCAAGAGAAAAGCTATGTGTGGGATACGACCTCAAGCTTCAGAGGCCAGAAATAGATTCAGGGTTTAGCGTTCATCCTGCTGGACTTCAGTTTTGCGTCAGCACAACCTTTCCTTGGTTATCATCCTCCTATCATATATGTACATGTATCTGTGTGTGTGTCGTATATTAAAGGTATGGAATTAGCTTTTTACTTCTTATTTCACAGGAGCTCACAGTTAAGACACTGCTTTGATGGTCAGAAGAGACATTGGGTTTTTTTTTTTTTTTCGAGGAATGTCAGCTGTGAAGACGACTCAGGAAACTCAAAGCTAAGCTCATTTTGCATTATGAGACAGCTCTCAAGTAGGGGGAAAGCAGGTGGAAAATGTGAACTAAAGTGTTACATACGGATGTTGATTAAAGTGATACATAGGGGTGTTTAAAAGGCATGGACTTGTGATAGTGGAACTTCATCATCATCGTGATTGGGTTTGAATCGACTAGGAGACACACCTCTGGCTATATCCATAAAAGAATTTCCAGAGACGTCTAAGTGAATGATGTCTAACATTGCTCTGAACGTGACGGTGACTCTCCCAGACTTAGCAGAAAGGAGAATGCAAACTGAGTATCACATTCCTCTCAGCTTCCTGACAATCAATACAAAGTGATCAGTTGCCCTATGCCTGGTCACCACAGCTATCCCAGGCCTTCTTTGCCATGACAGACTGTACCCTCAGAATATGTGCCAAAAATAAATCCTTCCTTCCTTAGGTTGCTTTTAACAGATACTTTGTCACAGCAGTGAGAAAAGAAACCAATGCAATAGTCCAAGCTGGAGCTGCCACGTCTTTTGCTCGAAAGATGTGCTTGTGCCTATAAGAATGCATGAGAACCATCCCAACAGTGGTCCGGATGGATACGGATACTTCCTGTTCTCTTCATGACTGAACAGTGTCCATCTGATAATGGCCAATGTGAAAGGCTTTGGCAAGCCACACAGGTACAGAGTAGCAAAAAAAGGCTTTTTCTCCTTTGCTTGATTGTGAACAACCAAAAAAGCAAGCAGCTAGCAGCATGGGCTGGTCTATGATATTGCTGGTGTGTGGGAGCAGAAATGTGACCACCTTCTGTGAGCATTTTATTAGGCAATCATTTCTTTTGTTGGTGAAGATTAAACTGGGGCTTACAAGTTACCAACCCCAGGGAACAGTTCAGGGAGGCGGCCCTCCCTTTTGGTGCATCAGACCTATTATATTGTGCATATTTTTATCCTCCTCTAAGACTCGACTGGTGAGGAAGATGCTTCTTCATGGCTGTGTAAACATTGTTTCCACTTCCCAGGATGACAGAGGAGGAAGAAGGGGACTCAGAGTGGCTCAGCATTTCCACTTATTGAGCACCTTTACTCGAGAAAGCCAATTGATGCTCTTCCTGGAACATCTTCATTTCTTCCCTGTGACGCCCTGAGAGACAAAGCAGGTGCCAGAAAATCCACCCCAGTGTTCTACATGAAGGTTATGAAACTTAATGTCAGTTCAAATTCGAAGGGTGATGGGAGACACTAGCAAACTCTGACGGCTACCTAACCTCTAACTCACTAATAAGGAAGCTTCCAGCAGCCAGGAGCTACTGAGACCACATCTTCCGTTGTTCCATTTTTGTTCGAGCCTAAACTTGTTTTACCTGTCTGGATCCCCTGCCTCTCTGGACCCACTGCCTCAATACCCTCAGAAGGATAGACCTGACCCACTGTTGAAATTCCACAGTCACATTGATGCCCTTTGCAGCCTCCCCCAGCCTCCATGAATTACAGCACTTAAGAGATCAAACCTATATTAGCTACTTTTCTCATTGTTGTGACAAAATACTATATGAAAGGTACTTAAGGAAGTTTATTTAGACTTGTGGCTTGAGAGGATCCATCACAGTGGGGAAGGCATGGTGGCAGGAGCCTAGCTAAGCAGGTCACTTGGTATGCACGATCAGGAAGCAAAGAGAAGTATGTGCTCTTGTTTACTTTGTTTTCTCTAATTCTTAGTCACTCTGGAGCCCCAGTCCCTGGAATAGTGTCAATCACAAAGAGGACAGGCCTTGCTCCCTCTGTTAGATCCTTCTGGTTTCACAGATACACCCAAAGGTGCCTCACGGATGCCCTAAGTACCTCTTAATCCCGTGGAATGAGAAATTTAAATTGATCATCGAAGCTGGCTGCGGAAAGCAGCAAGTGCAACTGTGATCATGGATCCCTAAGTGGACTACCTGGAAGGATTTCATCCACATATGGGCACAATAAAGAATGAACAATGATTGTAGGGGAAGGCCAGACAGCAGGTAGGCATTGGGAATGGTGGAAAAGTCTGAAGATTTTGAAGACATAAGTGAGTCCAATCGTGGAATACCCTGCTCACCAAACAAAGAGCCAAACTGCCAGGCTTGGTAGCGTCACTAATCTTGGAGCTAGCCTGGATTTCATTGTGTTCCCTATGTTGTGTTAAAAACAGACAAAAAAGTCAGAGCTCAAGTTGTATTGAAAGCACAGCTTAACATCTGAGTAAAGACAGGTACATGCAGATATGAGATTGAACCATGCTACTGGCATAGAAACAGCATGGTGGATCAATGTAATTGAATAGAAGACCCACACACAATGGAATTGAAATAAACCCACACACCTACGGATACTTGATTTTTTACAAAGATGCCAAAACCACACAATGGAAAAAAGACAGCATCTTCAACAAATGGTGCTGGAGGTCTGCATGCAGAAAAATGCAAATAGATCCATACTTATCACCCTGCACAAAACTAAAGCCCTAGTGGATCAAAGACCCTAACATAAAACCAGATATACTAATCCTGTTATAAGAAAAAGTGGGGAAGAATCTTGAACTCATTGGCACAAGAGATAACTTCCTGAACAGAACACCAATAGCACAGGCTCTAAGATCAACAATCAATAAATGGGACCTCATGAAACTGAAAAGCTTCTATAAAGCAAATGACAAAGTCATCAGAACAAAACAATAGCCTATATACTAGGAAAGGATCTTCACCAACCTGATATCTGACAGAGGGCTACTATCTAGAGTAAATAAAGAACTAAAGAAGTTAAAAAGCAACAATTCAAGGAATCCAATTAAAAATGGGGTACAGAGCTAAACAGAGAATTCTCTATAGAGGAATATAGAATGGCAGAGAAACACTTAAAGAAATAGTCAACATCCTTGGTCATCAGGGAAATGCAAATCAAAACAACCTTAAGATTTCACCTTACACCCATCAGAATGGCTAAGATAAAAAACTCAAGTGACCAAAAAAAAAAAAAAAATGAGATTGTACCATGCTATGGTTCCTGGGGGAGAGGGAGGAAAGTAGTACATTTCAAGTAAGGAGATCCTCAGAAAGCTTCCACCATATTGGAATCTAGGGATTAAGGGTATGAATTAAATTGAAATACAAGGTGAAATAGCAAGACAGCAAGGAAGTGAATAGTAAGGAGATAGTCCTTAATTTATATTCAGAATAAAACATGACACAGAAGTCTCTTAAATGAATTCTATAACTGGATTGGGCATCTGAATAAAGGATGAGACCACTTAGGAGGACAAGGAAGCATGGGGCAGATGATGATTATCACAGAGCTCTTACATGAGGCCTGGATGGGGGTTGTGTAAGGAACTGTCTGGAGGGCCAGGTTCAAGACTACATCCCCTTAGGCCAGAAGTCTCACTAGTATGTGTTCTCAGAATTGCCAGAATTTGGTTGGTATTTCTTGTCATGGGCCAAAAGAGTCTCCTAGTGAAACACTCATGGTTGGAAAACTAAAAGAAAAAAAAAAAAAAAAAAAGAATCAGAACTCAGGCACATTAGTGCATGCCTGCAATCCCCACATCTTATAGGCTGAATTAGTCTTGTACAGCCTGGATAAAGAAAACTTATTTATTATTTTTATCTTTTTACTTATGTGTGTGTGTGTGTGTGTGTGTGTGTGTGTGTGAATTTTTACATGTGTATAGTGTCCACAGAGGCCAGAAGAGAGCATCAGATCTTTTGGAGCTGGAGTTACAGGCAGCTATGAGTTACCTGATTAGTGCTGGGCAATGAACTCAGGTCCTCAGCAAGAGCAGTCAACATTCTTAGATAGAACTACCTCTCTATCTATCCCTTCACTTACAATTTTTAACACTCTGGAATTACACAGAAATTGTAATTTCCTACACTTAGTCTCTCATTCAACATGTACTATCTACTTCTCTATGGAAGGTACTAAGTGTGGCCCAGCTCTCCTGAGCCCTGCAGGAAGCCCTGTCTAAAGACAGATTTATAAGGAGGAGGAGGCTGCTCAGAAGACAGGCTCACACAGTGTGCTCCCCCTTTCTGCTGCCGTTCCCTCCCAGATCCAGGAGAAGTAAAGGATGGGATTCAGAACACAGGGTACACGGTCCTGTGTCCCCCACAAATTCTTCATCACAGCTTTCCAAGTTTGCACTCTTTCTCCTTTCACCAAACCTTTTACTATTGGACACTGGTAATTCTGCATCAAACATTGTTTCACAATTAGTTTTCATTAGACTAGCAGATCAAACATGCAAAGAATCATCACTGCCAATCCCACGAGCCACTAGAGACAAAGCTGTGCACCCTCCATGGATACCGAAAGGAAAATGGTTACAACCTCTCCACCTCATTCCAAAATCCCTGCACAGAAGACAGCTCCTTAGATCCAGTGTCTCATTGCCACAGCAACAGAAGAATCTGTGACTAACAGAAATGGGAACCTATGCTCTGCAGTGGCCCTGGGTTCTGGTGGGACATGTTGAAGTAGTGGTGCCTGGGGCCCTCTGTGTTGGAGGACTCAGGGGAAATTCCAAGGTCTAGCAGGAAGTTGGCATACCTATGAGCACTGGAGAAAATAGAGAAGCAGGGCCCCCTACCCATCATTCACAAGGCACAGGCTCTGAGTGTCGCAGGACTTCTAGAAGGAGAAATAGAAGCTGCCAGGCAATAGCTGACCAAATTTATTGGCTTGAACATATGCAGAGCTCCCTGGGTCCCTCTGAAACAGCTTCATGGTCTTTCCAGGAGGTGAAGACACTGAATTAGCAGATACAGATGACGGGCACTGGGATGGGGGCTTCTGCCAAGAGTGCCCCCTCTCTAAGCAGGGGATGATGGGGTAGAGGGAACCTTCAAGGGCACTGTCAAGAGAATCACTGAATATTGATAAGAATGCAGGGATTTCCTAGCATGACATTTTCATGGCTTAAACGGGCACAACTCAAGAATAGCAGGAGATCTAGACAAAGTCACACGGCTGAGGATGGAGCAGGAGTGTGCTGATTCTCATCTTGCACAGCTGAGGATGCGCGAAGGAGGACTGTGATTATCACCTAGCACATCGTGTCCTCCTGTCCCTGTGCAAACACCATGAGGCCACTCCATGGTCTCTGGCAGTGTCCTTGCTGGGAAAGTTTATTGAGCCCGGAGATTGCAGAAACAGATCACATATATGTGGCCTGAGGACCTGGACAGGAGACATAACAGTCACTTTTATTTTCCATCCTTTTAACACATCTTTTGAGGAAAGAGGGTGGGTCCACAAGGCAGGAAGAGACTGACCCCTGTTCCTCTGTGTGGGCATCCTCAGGGCACAGGGGAGGTAGCCCTCATGGTTATGTAAGTATCGGTGTGTGATGGGTATGGGCTGATTTGTGTCCACTGGCGCTTCCGCGTGATCTCTGCATATTTCTGATGGACCAAGAAAGAAGAAACTCGCAGAGAAAACGCCGAGAATGCAGGTAATAAAAAGGCTGGCAACGATGCTTCCCACAAACAGCCACCAGAAAGCCTCACTGCCACAGCCATAAAACACCCACGCCTGCCATAACCCGAATCCAGCTCCTCACGACTCTCTTGTCCGCACCTCCCAACCGAGCTCTGTACCGCCCTGCAGCAGAGTGCGTCACAGGCTCCCCTGGAGACAGGGTGACACAACCACCCAGAATCCAATGAGTCCCTTACTCCTCCTCAAAGGAGGGTGGGTCCCACCTGCTGAGATAGGCTGGGGAGGGGGGTGTAAAACTGCAGCGATCTGTCACCTTTATGGGTTTCCCGGACAACAGCATAGAGACAGACAAGAATAATGGAATTCCCTGCCATCCATCTCCCAGTGCGGCAGCCTCTCTCTCTCTCTCTCTCTCTCTCTCTCTCTCTCTCTCTCTCTCTCTCTCTCTCTCTCTCTCTCTCTCTCTCTCTCTAGCTGCCAGGGCCTCCTCTTTGCGTGTCTTCTCCCCAGAAGAGTCTCTGCATTCAGATGCTCTGGTAGCCCCTGCCTCGGTCAGCCTCGGCAGCCTAGAAGCATGCAGAATATCGGGTTTACTTAGCACCTGTGATAGGAGGAGCTGAGCCGAGGACCTCACCTGCATTGCCTTGTTCAGGCCTCGCTCTCCGCACACAGATGACGGCAGCATTTTTTGACAAGACACCTGCTTTGCCAGGCAGAAAACGGAGACCTGGGTGTCACAACTAGCTCACACGACTGTCATCAGCGCATGTAGTTGGTTGATGGCCACCGCCAATGCTTTTAGGCATTCTGGCAGAGGTTTATATTCTAATGGGGCCACGAATCTTATTAGTAAAGGTCCAACAAAGAGCTTTTCCTTTTTAAAAAAAAAAATGTATTAATTCTTTGCGAATTTCATACTGGTGCACGGTGTATTTTAAGTATATTCATTCCCCCTACTCCCTCCTCAGCTCCCCCTAGATTCACTCCCTACCCCCCCATCTGCTCCCAAGTTTGTTTGTTTTTACGTTTTATTTTATTTGTGTGAATGTTTTCCCTGAATGTTTGTCTGTGAACCACATGTATGCGTTGCCTGCAGAGGCAAGGAGAGGGCACCAGTTTCCCTGGGTATGAAGTTATAGACAGTCGTGAGCTGCCATGTGGGTGCCAGGAATCAAACCTGTGTGTTCTAGAAAAGCAGCCAATGCTCTTAACATTTGATATGTCTCTTCCAACACCCCCGCTTTTCGTTAATACTCTACCAAATCCAATCTGTGCCACCCATATACTCAAGAGTGAAAGGACGTCTTAGTCAGTGTTCTCTTGGTATGAACAAGGCAAACAGTTCATTGGGGCATGCCTAAGGTTTCAGAAGGTTAGTCCATTATCACCATGGTGAGAACATAGCATCATGCAGGCAGGCATGGTCCTGAAGCAGTAGCTAAGAGCTACATCCTGATCCCGAATGAAGTTTGCCTAGTATGGGCCTTTGACACCTCAAAGCCCATCCCCAGTGACACACCTACTAACAAGGCCACACCTACTCCATTAAGCCATACCTCCTAATCCTTCCCAAATAGTAACTCCCTGAGGACTAGGCATTCAAGGATATAAGCCTATGGGGGCCATTCTTCCTTAGACCTCCACAGGGGCCATCCACAGGAACGTGGTCAACTTATGAGGCACCAAGCTCCTGAAGAAATCTGACCCCTTCCCTTCTCCAAAAGCTAGGGATGGAGGCTTGTGAGGGCCCTACACGCCTTACTGCATATTGGAAAGCTAGCTGACTTGATCCTGAGCAGACCTTATGAAAGTAGCCATAGCTGCCATGGCCTCAAGAGCACGGTGTCCTGACATGTCCACAGACAGTTTCACTACTGTTCTCCCCGACCCTCTGGCTCTTATAATCTTTCCGCCTTTCTTTCTCGATGGCCCCTAAGCCTGGCGGGTAGAGGATGTAATTTAGATGGTCGGTTTATGACTGAAACGGTTCACAGATATTCACTCCCTGCACTTTGACCAGCTGTGAGCTTTTGTACTAACTATCGTCCACCGCGCAAAGAAACTTGTCTGGTAAGTTCCGGGATACTTCACAGAGAGTGAAACTTTCAAATATGCACAGCAGTATATGGCCCTGAAAGGTTTGCTCACCACTCAAATTGCCTGCTTCAACGACCATAGCCTCTGGATTCTCCATTCTTTTTATAAGCCAATTTGCGCATATCCCTTTATGTCCATCATTAGCTGAGATGCATTTTCTCTCATGCAAACACTTTTGCCCCTTTACTGAGAGCCCTAAGAATTTCATGGACCACTTGGCACTCTGCTTGCATTTCCTCTCATGCTATCCTCAGATTGGCCCTGTGGTATGGAGAGAGCAGTGGTTGGACTGATCTCACAAATACGGGCAGGAGTGCTCATCAGGGTAAAGCCTGGCCAGGCAAGAAGCCGGTGGGCAACACATCCAGGTGAGGACCGGGTTCTTTCTTGGCACTCTTCTACGCATATCCAGGTTATGCCCAAGGAGCTCACCTAGGAATGAACAGACTCTCCGCAAACCAATCCCTGCAAAGCAACCAAACATGCAGCCCTTGGCAACAGCCAATGAAACCCTTCCTTCTCCTGCCTAATCCCCACTTGGCCAATCAGACACCAGCACGATGTAGTTGCCCTAGGCTGTGTACCCAGGAGAGAGGAGGCAAGGCTGCTTGTCTCTCTACCTGAGAGCCACGATGGGATAACCTCTGAGGGAGGGGAGAGCCACACCGACTCCATTATAAAGATGTGAACAGCTGCCTCACCTTTCAGTGATACTCCGCACTGGGAGCAGAGGCAGCAAAGAGGAAACTGAAGGGGAGACGCTGAGGGAGACAGCAGGCAGCTGCTCGAAGACAGGGTGCCGGGATGTCAGCCTCAAGCTGAGTCCCTCTGACTTCTGTGTGCCTGCATGACAAGGTACAAATGCCTCAAGGCGCTTGTTGTATCCCCAGCTGAGTCCTGCAGCTTTTTTAATTTTGTTTGTGGGAGTGGGGGGTGCATGAGTATACGCAGTGTGTGCACGCACGCACACACGTGTGGAGGCACAAAGTTGACACCGACTGTCTTCCTCAAGTGCTCTCTACTTTATTTTCTGAGCCAAGGTCTTTTGCTGAAACAAACCAGAACTGACTGATTGGGCGAGTCTAGCTGGCCAGCTTGCTTCAAGGACCAGCTGCCTTGGGCGCACTGGGATCCCAGGTGGCTGTCACGTGTGGGATCCGAACTCCAATCCTCACACTTAACGTAATAAGCCGCTTCCCCAGTTTCTGTTTCAATTTTCCTTGCCATCCTCCCAAGTGTGCTCTCTAGGCTCTGTCACCTTTTTCCTACATGTGTGCTAAAGCAAGAGCTTGTACACCCAGACACATAAAGGCCCATACAATAAAGCGATGGAATAAAGTCGTAAGGTGGAGGGAAAACGTCATGCCAGGCTTATTTCTAATGGTAACAGGCTACATGTGAAATAGCCTGACCATCAGAAGCAGAAAAGCAGCTTTGATGCCAGAGACCACAGCATGCCTCTGGAGTCAAAGAGTAGCCCAACAGTAGCAAAGTGAAAGACTTCATCCTGATTTCTGCCTGTACAACTTTATTCTCTCTCCTTGATATGCTGTTTCCCTCTGTCCACTGGCCACCAGAAACCTATCCATCTGTAACATAAAAAAAGCAATACAGTGCAATAAAAAGAAAAATCTAGAGTGGCAGGTTAAAAAAAAAAGAAAAAAAGAAAAAAAAAAAACAATGTGCATGGTGGGAAAGACGGTGTAAAACTCGGAAACCCAGGCCTGGTGAACACACAGGTCTAATGGTATCTGTCAAAGGAACATGATGAAGAGATGAATGATTCCCGGAGGCAGGCAAGCTGCAGGGGACAACGGGGAAGGGCAGTGAGCCCCACTCTATCACTGACAAACTGAGGGACTCTGAGCTCATCGCTCTGGGTGTCATTTTGTCCCTCTGGTCTGGGAAGATGGCTGTGTCTGTGACATGCTTGTCCCACGTCCCAGAGACCTAAGTTCTGTTTTCAGCACTGACATACGAAAGCTGGGCAGGACAGCTCATGCCTGTTACCATAGTGCCTGGGAGACAGGGTGGGAGGGTCCCTGGTGCTTGATAGACAGCCAGGATAGCAAATCAGTAGGCTCCAGATTCAGTGGGAGACTGTCTCAAAAAATAAGGTGGAGTATGATGGAGAAAGATGCTCAATGTCAGCCTCTGACCTTGACATAACACATGCACATACATGTACACACACATACATGTACACACACATGCACACAACCTAAGAATATAAATGCAGAAATCATAGTGTCTCTCTGTCCACCTCCAGTGTTATAAGGGTCAAGTTCATGATTCAAAGCATAAGAATAAGCTTTTGAAACTCCAGGGGAATGCACACTTCTCCTTTGGGTACAAAACTATTACTGTTGAATTATTTTGTGGTTATTAAAAAAATTTCAATCAGGAAGAAAGCCTGCTCATTCCAGTATAAATAAAAATAGATTTTTAAAATTGCATGTCTATCATCCATTTCCAGGACTTAGAGAAATAAATTAAACAAATACACACACACACACACACACACACACACACACACACACAAAGGAATGTTTGCTTGTTTGACCAAGAAATTCTACTGGTAAGAAATTACCCCCAGGAAAAAGCTTGTGTGTGCTTTCATTACTTAGCTACAATGATGCTTCTTCCAGTATTTTTCATAAAATAAAAAATAAACACAAACCAGCTAAAAACACCTTAGACTCCATCTGGGGAGAGTTACTTCACTATACTAAAGTAACTCCCGAAGTTAAACACCACGAAAACATTACAAAGTCTGAAATCATACTGCGCATGGGAAAAAGATATATTACATGTGTTTTGAAATAAAGCAAAACATCATTATTAAATAGTGTGATCTAATTTGTATAATTCTGGGTGTATAAATTGCACAGAAAAAGAATGTTTTAAATAAATGCACCTCAACAGTTCGTAGCTGGCTCCCTAGAAAGATCATAAGGGGTTTTGATTTTGGTTCATTTGTTTACTGGTATTTTTAGATTTTTTTTTTTCTTAAAGCAATCAGATTTAACTTTGCAGTGCAAAAGAAATACCCAGTGAGGAAACTACATCATCTTCAAAATAATAACAAACGGGAGCTTGGTGGTAAAGAGCACTGGCTGCTCTTGCAGACAGTACAAGTTCTCTTCCCAGCACTCAGATTGCATCTTATATCTACCCATGGCTCCGTATCTAAGGGACCTTGCCTTTTATTTTCCAGTCTCTGTGGGCAACTGCACACTCATGATGCCCATGAACATACATATGCACATACAATTACACATAAAAAATATTTAAGAAAATAAAACCTGGATCTGGGGGAGACGGCTGCACATTTAAGAGCACCTGCTGTTCTTTCAGAGCACATAGGTTCTGTTTGGGTCCTAGCACCCACACGGCAGCTCACAGGGGATTTCATTCTCTGTCCTGGCCTCTGTGAGTGCCTGCATTCATGCTGTTGGTGCATTTAAACTCAAACAGACATATGCACATAAACTGAGAAAAATAGATATTGAGGCTGGAGAGATGGCTCCGTGGTTGAGAGCACTTGCTGCTCTTCCAGAGGACCTGGGTTTGGTTCCCAGCACCTACAATCAGCCCCTCCCATGTTGGATGGCTCAGAATGACCTGCAATTCCTGCTGCTGTGGATCTAGAGCACTCTGTTGATGAGACTCCTACCTACCAGGTAGATGACACACACATCACCAAAGCCCTGCTTTCCTCAGCATGTCTCCTAGAACTCATTATTTAGATGTCAGGATGGCTTCCTGTAGACCTGCCCTGCCCCCCTTGACACATACCCTGTGGATATTAATCATGGACCCTGTGGACCCAGCACAGAGCCTTTCCTAGAGCAAATCCTCCTGAATCTCTCCTTCTTCTTACCAAACCCTAACTGTATACAGCAGAGGAGTGTGAAGTATTCATCAAATCTCCAGATACAAGTCACTACCTCAGAGAGTCCCTCCCAGCTCCTACAATATACCAAAGGTCCCACATTAGTCTCTCTGGCGTCTCCCTCTGTGGCTTACCAGTATGTAGTTACTCCACGTGTTTCCAGCGTGACCCTTCCAAATTCTAAATAGGTGCTCCCTGCCCCAGAAGCATTTATCTGATGAATTAAAGGCTAGACTATTGGTGGGGTAATTGAGTTACCGAAACACATAGGTGAGAACATGCCGAGAACATGCTGAAGCAGGGAAATGGAATAGACAAGCAGACTCAGGGTCAAAAGGCCGTTCTGGCAACTACAGTGTCTTGGCTCAAAAACTGAAAAGAGTAACAGGAGTAGGATATGAGCCTGGAGAGTTCCAGGCGGCCCCATCAGAAAAGCTGGGTGAGTATCTTGACATGCCCCTTTGGTTGAACACTGTGTGTGTGCCGGGAGGACACACTCTAGGATGGCAAAGTTAAACCCTCCCACCTGCTTCTGGCACTGTCCCAGCCATGTTGGCATCTGCACTTCTGGACACAGAGGCATTGGCAGGCCTGACACGCTGCACTGCAGCTTCAGCATTTTGAGCTGTCAGGGCCGAGATGGTCCCCTCTGACAGCTGCCACATCAGGACTCTACACCCTGTGAGGGGACCCACACCACAGAAGCTCCTTGTTCTTGCTGTGAGTCCTTTCAGGAACAACACCATCTGCATACAGCACATGGAACATAGGATGCTGGAATCCGGGCCAAGACATCCAATGCCATCACTCCAGGATGGGGAAGCCATGAGGGACAGAGTCTGCCTTGCCCCTTGCTGCTGATGAAAGGGATTAAGGAAACACCTCTCTCCACTCTCAAGAACTGTTCAAACAGTATGAGGAGCTCCATCATTTTACAGATGGACTCAGAGCCAAAAAAAAGTACACAGACTAGAAGGAGAAAGACTTCCTCTCAGAATCTCAATCTGGCCACATCATAGGAACATCTCTCCCACAACTTCCATAGGGCTTCCTACACCTAGACAGAGACATCTGCCTCAGCCAAAGGAGACTTTCTGGAAGCAGCAGACCATAAGTCAAACCCAGAGGAAACAGAAGGCTGTGGGGCATCATAAAGAAGAGGAGGCCATGTTTGAGGGGCACTCAGGGCCAGGAGCCTCCGAAGTAGACATGCTGGCTGCATGGCACTGTTAGCCTTCTAGCCAGCACCACCGTCCATGCAGCGGGCATGTTGAGGAGCAATCTCAGAATGCTGTAAGCTGGTAGATATCTGTCCTGGTTTCATTCCGTTGCACTGATAAAACTCTCAAACCAAAAGCAACTCAGCAGGAGGAAAGGGTTTATCTGGCTTATTGTGGTGACGTTGCGCATAAAAAAGGAAGATAATTATTACTGTTGTTTACCCAAGAGTGGTTCTGATATACTCAGGAAAGCTTTGGTCTCTCCTGCTCTAATCTAAGAGAGTCTGTTCTCAAGCGTATACCTGAACAAAGGCCATCCTCTTTATATAGCGAACAGCACAGCAAGCACGGTAACAGCAAGGAATGGGGAACTTTCATCTCAGTCTTTTACAAGATTCTCATAAAGGAGATTGTTGTCCATCACCCTAACCCCTCCAAGCCCTACTGACTCAGAACTGCACACAAAGTCACAAACACATTATTTCTCTATCCCCATGTGGTTGTCCTAACCTATTTGGAGGAGGAACTTTCCTTTCAACACCTGGATTCTTCTGCTGCATGGTCTTAGGTCATCTCTCTCTCTCTCTCTCTCTCTCTCTCTCTCTCACACACACACACACACACACACATTGTTCTGAGTCAGGGTCATGAATGGGTTACAAAGGAAAATAAGAAATGTGGTAGACTGGGGTGTTCAAAACTTAGTGAGATTGGTTACAAGATAATTCTGAACAGGTGGAATATGTAGCATGCGAGCAGAATTAGAACATAGTTATAAATGACCTCAAGGCATAATTTGGTTACAGGTTGAATTATAAGGACAAACTTTAAATAACGTATCTTTTAAAAAGAAAAAAAAACAGATTTTAATAGGTTTACCCTATATTATATGTCTATATGAGTGAGAGGACTCTTGCTAAAATGTTCAATTCCTATCCAGAAAGGCAAAGAAGATGGACATCAGAAGAAACAGAAAAGAGGGAACAAGTCAGGAGCCTGACACAGAGGACCTCTGAAAGGCTTTGCCCTGCAGACTATCAATGCAGATGCTGAGACTTATGGGCAACCTTTGGGCAGAGTGCAGGGAATCTTAGGAAAGAAGTGGGAAACAGTAAGATCTGGAGAGGACAGGAACTCCACAAGGAGAGCAACAGAACCAAAAAATCTGAGCACAGGAATCTTTTCTGAGACTGATACTCCAACCAAGGACCATGCATGGAGATAACCTAAGACCCTGCACAGATGTGGCCCATGGCAGTTCAGTATCCAAGTGGGTTCCATAGTAATAGGAACACGGACTGTCTCTGACATGAACTGATTGGCCTGCTCTCTAATTACCTCCCCCTGAGGGGGAAGCAGCATTACCAGGCCACAGAAGAAGACAATGCAGCCATTCCTGATGAGACCTAATTGACTAGGATCAGAAGGAAGGAAAAGAAGACCTCCCCTACCAGTGGACTTGGGGAGGGGCATGCATGCAGAGGGTGGAGGAAGGGAGGGATTGGGACGGGAGGAGAGAGGGAACCACAGGGGGGATACAAAGTGAATAAAGTGTAATTAATAAAGAATTAAAGAAAAAAAGTTCATGGTTTATACTTCCAGGTCACATCATTGAGGGAAATTAAAGCAGGAACTCAGGAACAAACTTGAACTAGAAACCCTGGAGGATTGCTCCTGTCTCGCTTCCACATGGTCATCCAGATTTCTTTTCCAGCACCACCTGACCAGGTAATAGTGCCACCCACAGTGGAATGGACCATCCTACATCAATTAACAATCAAGACCCTCCCCCGCAGACGTGCCCACAGGCCAATCTGATCTGCACTGCTCCCTCAAATGAAACTCCCTTCTCAGGTGATTCTAGGTTGTTTCAGGTTGACAGTTTCAGCTGACTAGGACATTTCTGATATCCATGCAAAATACTTAACATCTGCAGACATACTAATGAGCTCTGAAGTGAAACAATACCCCCTAGCTTGTGCAAACAACTGGTTCCACCCCCATATGTTCTCTTCGTAGAGTCCATGGTTAATCGCACTATTTGAGTCTCCTGTGAACTGGTTATAATCTCACAGGTGGATGAATTAAATAGAAATACTTAACGCGCATTCATTTTTGTGTGGAAATCATTTAATCTTTTGTTGTCAATTATCTTTTTGACAGAAGCCAGGGATGAAAAGTGGGCGGGGTCTAGGCGTGGATTAAAAGGAGATTAACCTCCATTGCTTCAAGGCTGTAAATGAGGCTGGCTACTGTGGATGTTACATCACACCTGGTTTTTGCACAGCTAGGGATGGAGCCCAGGGTCCCCCATGCTTTAAGCAAGCACTCTTCCAACTGAGTAGTATCCACAGCCTTCAAATGCCTTTTCTCACTAAGCCTCATTAAGTACTCAGTTACCTACAGCTAAAATCAAGTACAACCTCCATAAAAAGCTTCTACAAAAACCAATATTTTGGGGGCCGATGAGATGCTTCGGTGGGTAAGGATGCTTGCTGCCAAGCCTGATGCCCTGGATTTGGAGGATGTGGACCTACATGGTAGAAGATGAGAACTGACTCCTGGAAACTGTCCTCTGATCTCCATGTGTGCACTTGTGCACTCTTGCATGAACACACACACTCAGATGTTAAAAACAACCTGTAGTCAAACAATGACCAGACATAGGAGCACATTATCTATAACCCTAGAATGAGGGAGGCTGAAGCACGAATACAAGGACAAAGCCTGCACGTGCTACCGAGTAGCACCCTGTGGCTTTAAACACAAAACAACAACAAAATCAAGTAAGAGAGACCTGTGCCTCCCAGCATACGTGGTGCCTTCATGTTTTAACATATTCCATCCTTGAAGCCAGGGTGATGTTGGCCTGGTTATTTTTGTTCTGGTTCCTCATTACAAGTCCAGGGTCCATCTCCAGGAAGCGTGCTGCAGCAGACCCTTCTCTGAGCAGCAACAGCAGCTTTTTAATTAATACTTAATGGAAGATGTGGACCAGGATCAGCTACCTGGAGAAGCAAGCTCAATTGCAACTTCACTTTCTGGACCCACTATGCCTAGTTTGCAATAATTGCCCCCAAAGACAGGATTAATTAAGGAAAAATGAATTTGACTTTCCATACACATCGGTCGCTTTTGGAGAAAAAGGAATTGCTTAGAACTCCCAAGGAATAGAAGCTTTAGCAAGCTCTCTGCCCCTAAGAAAGGCTGAATCATGATGCAACTCTTTCCTTAAAAGTAAAATATGCACAAAGCTACCAAGGAGTTTAAGAAATATCACTGGGAATCACTTCAGTATATGGTCATGAGGGATTGCTTAAGGAAGTGGCAATGTTTATGTACGGTAAGGTACTTTGCAAAGATTAAAACACAGGAGAGAGGTCCTGGGATGTAGCTCAGTGGCAGAGTAGTTGCTTAACATTCACATGGTGCTAGGTACAATTTGCATCCCATAAAACAGAAGGTTGAGATGCTGGTGGCATGAGTCAGTTGGCAGAGTGCTCGCCTAGGTATGCAAAGCCTTGGATTGGTCCCCATACATCATCACATACATACATCACAAGTGACGGCTTACTCTGCACTCAAGAGGTGGAGGCAGTAGGATCAAAAGTTCAAGGTCATCCTTGGTTACATAGTGATTTTTGAGGCCAGATAGAGACATTTTATCAAAATGAACAAGTGAATAGTGATTCAGGTTAGGCATGGTGATGGTACCTGCCTTTAGTCACAGCAGTCAGAAGGCCGAGGCAGCAAGATGGTAGATGTGGGTATATCTTGGGCTATATATTAAGGCCCTATTTCCAAACTAAACAAAAACAAAGAGAAAAAGGAAAAATTAAAAAAAAAAGTGAAGTGGAAGAATTTGAATGAGTTATGGAATTGTTGATGGTCATGAAATAGGAAGGAACAAAGAGACACAGCACCACATATACACGCTCTAAACTGAGTACAAAACAAAGACCAAAAAGGGGAGAAAAAAAGGAGAATAAGGAGACAGAAAGTCAAACAAATGATAACTGCTAACATCCTTTTACCCCAAACCTCATGCACTGAAAGCTGGTTCCCCAAGTTACAAGGTATGGGGGCTGGAGAGATGGTTCAGAAGAGCACTTGATGCTCTTTCAGAAGCCCTGGGTTTGGTTCCCTGCACCCAGCTTACAACATCTCCAGTTCCAGGGATCTGCCACCACCTTCTGGCTGCAGCTGCCGTTACGCGCACGTGGTACACTGACACTTACTTACGACCATAAAATAAAAATAAATACACTTTGTATGTATGTATGTAAACCTCAGGGAATAAGTAGGTTAGAGCTTTCGTGTGGCTGGTGCGTGCCCATGTGTAGATGTGAGGGCGTGCAACCCATGTGCGTTCTCATAGGCCTGAAGAGCGAGGACACCAGCTCTCCTGTGCTGCCAATCTCCATCTTACCGCCTTGAGACAGGGTCTCTCCTGAAGCTGGATCTAGCCTAGAACTTAGCAAGCCCCCAATGAACCTCCTGTAACCATCCCTCGCAGTATTGAGGTTAAAGGTCCAGCTCTTTACCTGGGTGGTAGCGATTCGAACTCAGGCCCTCATGCTTACACAGCAAGCACTCATTCACAACACCAGCTCCACAGCCTGTTTACATATTTCTAGGAGGCTCACAACAACCTATTCCCTAAGATCTCATGCAACAGTATAGCAGGAAGAGAAATTGGAGGAGGTGGCAATGTGTGGAAGAAAGGCCAGCATACTGAAGTAAGATAGACTAGACCTGCTCCACTCTCTCCTTTCTGAGGCATCCAGTGAGCAGTGAACCAGCAGCTAGCACGGTCTGGAACCTGTACATGAACGTAGACCAAGAGACGTAAAAGCACTTCATCTATAACTGCTCCTCTCATCATCTCAGCACCTGGGATGGGGAGGCGCTGCTACTGGGTCGTTTTGTATCTCCCATCTCACACTCAGGGGACCCTGAGAGGTGACAGGGACATGGCCACAGCCTCTTTGTTCTTGTCTTGCCCCCTCCAATCTCATTTTCCCTTTTGGCTGAAATCATCACTATGATATTTTAAAAACCCAAGTTAGTGTCCTATGCCCAAAGTAATAAATGTTTTATAGTTTCAATTAAACTAAATGTGAAGCGCTGGATCCCTCTTCTCTGGCTGATGAGTCACTCAGACCCATTACCCGACTATCCATTAATTATAAGCGGGTTGCACACTACCCAGAATCTCCTGGAGACTATGCAATGAGATGGCATGGTGATGCCATGATCACGCACCCCCAAATCTTTCGACTTTTGTGTGTGTGTGTGTGCCTTTTCTTCTGCTGGCCTCAGACCCCAGGACTGCATGGTCATTAAAGTCAAAGCCAGGACTGTTATTTCCATGGATGCTTGAGCCATCTTGTCACCGGTTTGCTGACCACCTACTATGTGGCCTGCCCATCAGGATCACCACCATCTTTTTTCCCCCCTGAGGGCCTTATTTATTTATTTATTTATTTATTTATTTATTTATTATGCTTTACAAGTTATGCAGTCTTGAAAAGTCTTAATAAGGTTCAGAATGTCTCATTATTATCAATTATACAGTGTATTGCTGCTTTTTTAATTTAATATTTTTATTTTTGTAACATTTTTTAAAATTCCTTATTAATTACACTTTATTTACTTTGTATCCCCCCTGTGGTTCTCTTCCTCCTCCTGTCCCAATCCCTCCCTTCCTCCCCGCTCTGCACACATGCCCCTCCCCAAGTCCACTAACAGGGGAGGTCTTTTCTTCCTTCTGATCCTAGTCTATTAGGTCTCATCAGGAGTGGCTGTGTTGTCTTCTTCTGTGGCCTGGTAAGGTGGCTCCCACCTCAGGGAAAGGTGATTAAAGAGCAGACCAATCAGCTCATGTCAGAGACAGTCTCTTTTCCTATTACTATGGAACCCACTTGGACACTGAACTGCCGTGGGTTACATCTGTGCAGAGGTCCTAGGTTATCTCCATGCATGATCCTTGGTAGGTAAATGGTGGGAACTGGAAAAGATCATCCTGAATGAGCTATCCCAGAAGCAGAAAAACACACACTGTGTATACTCACTCATATAGATATATAATATAGGATAAACTTACTAAAATCTGTACACTTAAAGAAACTAATCAAGAGGGAGGACTCTTGCTAAAATGTTCAATCCCTTTCCAGAGAGGCAAAGAGGATGGACATCAGAAGAAACAGAAAACAGGGAACAAGTCAGGAGCCTGACACAGAGGACCTCTGAAAGGCTCTGCCCTGCAGACTATCAATGCAGATGCTGAGACTTATGGGCAACCTTTGGGCAGAGTGCAGGGAATCTTAGGAAAGAAGTGGGAAACAGTAAGATCTGGAGAGGACAGGAACTCCACAAGGAGAGCAACAGAACCAAAAAATCTGAGCACAGGGATCTTTTCTGAGACTGATACTCCAAACAAGGACCATGCAAGGAGATAACCTAGAACTCCTGCACAGATATAGCCCATGGTAGCTCAGTGTCCAAGTGGGTTCCCTAGTAAGGGGAACAAGGGCTGTCTCTGACATGAACTCAGTGGCGGGCTCTTTGATTACCTTCCCCTGAGGGGGGCACAGCCTTACCAGGCCACAGAGAAGACTATGAAGGACAGTCCTGATGAGGCCTGATAGGCTAGGGTCAGATGGAAGGGGAGGAGGTCCTCCCATATCAGTGGACTGGGGAAAGGGCATGGGAGGAGATGAGGGAAGGAGGGAGGAAGGGCAGGATTGGGAGGGGATGAGGGTTGAGGCTACAGCTGGGATACAAAGTGAATAAATTGTAATAAATTAAAAATTATATTAATAAAGGAAAATAAATGGAATGCTATTTATAAAAAAAAGAATGAGGGAAGAGGATAAGGAAGGTCCTTTGTTTTTCCAAAATCTTCCCTCTTGTAGAAGGATGCATCTGTTCCTATCTGCCCTCAAATTGAACTCCAGCTCTCTAAAAGTATTTCTAATTATATGAAGAAATAAGAGACCTCATGCCACACCTCGGAGAAACAAAACTAAACTAAGACTCAGATGTTTTTAAACATAACTAGTAAGTTCAGTCAAATGTGTTGTATACACAAATGGACACCTGTGCTCACAAGCACTTGAGAGCATTGACACAAAGACGACAAAGGAGGCTCCAAATATCCTGAGTCAGCATCCTCCAGGTGATGCTCTCTGCACAGGGCAGAACTGGTCCTTTTAAAGCTAAAATGTGATGATTCAGAGATCTACACACTATAAAAAGAAAAAAAATGACTATTGAACCCTTGGATTAAAAATCTTTGAAGACAACAATAAAGCACTTACAGATGAAAACCAATTAAAATAAGTAAAACAAATGCACAGGAAGTAGCTAGAGCTACACTGAAAGATACAGCTATTCCTCCAAAGGCAGTTAATAGAGAATAAGCAAAAATAAATGTAGGCTAGATAAGGTCTAACCCAAGAAAATAACAAAGAACACCAAGAGGGTAACAGGGTACATTTTGTTTTTGAATCAGCTAGCGATGGAACAAAGGAACAAAAGTTGATAACACAAACAAGTAAGTGTAAACTATGACTTCTTCAAAGCTAACAATAATGTATCTAAGCTTCTAAAACTAAATTATGACAAGATTTAAAAGGTTTCAAAACTACAATTTTTTAATGAGCACAAATGAAAATTTAAGTTGGATGGAATTTGAATGGAGATATTTAATGTATCACATTCTTAAAAATAGAAAAGCCAAAGTGAAATATTTGAGTATATATGTATATATAAATATAAATGTATATGTAAATAGCAAACTGATATAAAAGAGAACCATAAAGCCCTAAGGTATCTAGTCAGATATTAAAGATAATAAATGTCCTTTCTTCTTTACCTTCCGCAGAATGCCTGACTGCTACACAAGAGCTCAAACTTCTAGGGAAGACATCATAATTACCTCACACATTATTCAAAAGCAAGAATGTTTTCCAGTCAGTTTTGGTTATGTAAGTTATATAAATTGTTGAAGGCTAAGGAAAAATATTACAAGTTAGTAATATGTATACAGCTGTATTCATTCAAGTGTATGCTGAAGATCCTCAGGAAAGTGTTAGTGTTTAATGTGATTTCAAACATTTATTATGATCAAGAATTACTGAAGTGGGAAGCAGGGCTTAGCATCAGAAAAAAAAAATCAGTGTTAATTCCCTGCAATCACCGATGAAAGGGGAGAAAATTCAGTAATCTCAATAAAGAACAAATTTTCTAAAACGTTACCATCTAATTATGAAAATCTCTTGAAAGTTGGAAGTTGTGAAATTTTAACTTGACAAAAACTGTGTCCCATCAAACCACATCTAATACAGTATTCTATTAGTGAAAATCCCCTGAGTGGATTTTCATCAAATGTTCTCCTCCTCCAGTCACAAATAAGTTAAGACTTCACCTACCTTTGCTGCCATTGGAACTATGTGAACACTCAGCCCAGGGCAAGGGAAGAAAAGTAAAAGCATAACACAAATAATATATATTAACATTGTTATAAGACTGTGTAGTTTTCTGCTGCTGTGATAAAATACTCTGACAAAAGCAACTTAGAAAAGGTTTATTTGGACTCACAGTTCCAGAGGGATGGACTCCTTCACAGTGAGGAAGGCATGACAAGTGTGAAAAGTCACTTTCATCTGCACACAGGAAGCAGGAGAAAATAGGAAGTACAGCCAGGCTAAAGACCCTCAAATCCCACTCCCAGTGAAATACTTCCTACTGCAAGGCTCTGCCTCCTGAAGGCTTCCTAACCTCCCCAAACAGTGCCACCTGCTGGGGATGGAGTGTTCATGCACATGAGCCTATGGGGGGTGTTTCTCATTAGAACACCACAGAGCCACAGTCACTGACGTTAGAAACCCAGCAGAGGCTAAGCACTGCACTCAGGGTCAGCCGCTTTGGACCCAGAGAAGAGCATGTCTAATTGCATGCAGGTTGATGTCCCAGGTCCCGCCTCTGAGAAAAAGGTATCAGACGGGTCTGATGCTCTTTGGGTGGATGACACCTAAATGAACATCGGTACAAAGTCCCAATTTATTTCTAATATAAGAGATCAGACCTCTACTCTTCCCTGATGTGTCTAAAACAAAAAGGGGGAACTGTAGAGCGCTGCGGAATGCTATGCCTTAAAGATGGAGCTGGTTTCCGCCTTCCACCTTCCCGATGGTGAGTGCTCTCTGTCACGAACAATTCCACATTTGGCTAAGGCTGAGGATCTGGCTTGCTTCCATGTATGTGGACCTATCTGCATTGCCCACGTGGCACGCCTGGGTTGGCTACCCAGAGGCTATTTAAGCTGTGGGCTGGCTTTCCCCAGGGTCCGAGGATTGTTCAAGGTTCCTGAATAAACTGCATTGAAAAAAAAAAAAGAAAAGAAAAGAAACCCAGCAGAATCCTGAAACAAACTAGTCAGAAGAAAGGAAATCAAATTCAGTGTTTGTCAGGTTTAAGATAAACTTACAGAATGAAGAGCACATGTCCCCATCAGCAGCAAGAGCACACACGCACACACACATTGATTTTTAAAAAATGATAAAATGTCTACAAACTACAGAAGAAGAGAGGATAATACCACTACTTGAAGACAGAGAGGAAGACTTGAGAAAATAGAAAATAAACTCATAGATCAACTATGTTTGTAAAAATGTTGAATTTTTTAAAATATTTAGTTTATTTGTATATAAGTGTATGTGTATCATATGTGAATACATGCACATTAATGTGGTGCCTTCAGTTGCCAGAAGAGGGCATCAGATCCCCTGCAGATGGAGTTACAGGCAGATGTGAGCCACCTACCACAACTGGGAATCCAGCTCAAGGTCTTCCGAAAGTGTTCTGAACCACCTCTCCAACTGTGATGTTTTTAAAACAGGCTCTCACTGTGTAGCTCAAGTGTGTCTTGAACTTGCCATTCTCTTATCTCAGCTTCACAGTGCTAGAATTATAGATGTATACCACTATGCCCTTATTTTTAGTGTAATTAAAATAAAAACTTCAGGACAACTTTATGAGATATTTGATCAACAATATATTATCCTAAGTGAGTCCTAACTTTCTAACCACGTCCATTGATTCCTTCATCCTGTAGTTAGGGGGAATATATCTACCGTGCATATCAACAAGTAACATGAACAGACCTAGCCAGGTACGCTGGCACATGCCTGTTATCCCAACACTGGGAGAGGCTGAGGCAGAAAGATGGCAAGTTCAGGGTCTCCCAGGGCTACAGAGTGAGCTGCTGTCTCAAAAACTGAGTGAAATAGGAGGTGTCACAGCCAGGCATGGTGGTGCACGCTTTTAATCTCTGCACGTGGAAGGCAAAGGCAGGTGGATCTCTGTGAGTTTGAGGCCAGCCTAGTCTACAGAGTGAGTCCAGGACAGCCAAGGCTACACAGAAAAACCCTGCCTTGAGGTTTAAAAAACTAGGGGTATGAAGACCGAGAGACCAGTAACATGACAATGGGAGACTTAAGAGGCTGTCATCCGTCTCTATAGATTCATGTCCAGCATTGTTGCAAGAATGCTTTCACTGAAACCCAGTACCTCAGACTGGGAAGTGACTCCTGGGGATTTTTTTCCAAAGTTTACCTGTGATGCAACAATAGAGAAAAAGGAGTTCAAAGTCAGGATGTCATGATCCTATCCTACTCACGCTTTCCCAGTGCCCCTGTTGAAGTTTCTCTTTCTACATTTCTTCTCGCAGAAACTATTCTGATTCCCAATCCAAGTCATTCTATTGCTTTCAGCCCAAGAGCCCTGCCTTCTCAGCAATCATCTTTTCTATCACATCCCTGTCTCTGTGTTCAAACACCATGGCCAAAACAACTTAAGGAAGAACGCATTTGTTTTAGCTTATATCTCCAGGTTATGGCTCATCCTTAAAGGGAAATCAAGGCACCAAAAACTAACTTGCCATCTCTCAGCCACAGTTAAGAGCAGAGAGAATGAATGCATGCTTGGTGCGCAGCTTACTTTCTCCACTCGTACACAGTCCAGAACCCAAGCCCAGGGAACGGGGCCAGTCACTGAGGATGGGCCCTCCCATATCAGTTAACATAATCAAAACAGTCCCCCACAGACGTTTCCACAGGCCAACCCAGCAGAGACAATCCCTCAGTGAGATTTTTCTTCTAGGTTGTGTCAAGTTGACTATGAAAGCTAACCATCATACCGTCAAAGTACCTCATTCCTTTGGGTATTCCTCTTATGGGAATACACCATAATCACTAGGATGGCTAGTTTCATGTTGATTTGACACAAGCTAGAATCATCAGGGGAGATGGACTCTCAACTGAGAACAAGTCTCCACAAAATCAGGCTGCAGGTGGTTGTGTGGTTTGTTTTCCTAATTAGTAATTGATGGCGCCACCCTGGTCTTGGGTTGTATAAGAAAGAACGCTGAGCAAGCCCATGAGGAGAACACCAGCAAGCAGTACCCCTTCATGGCCTCTGCATCACCCCCTACCTATAGGCCCCTGCTCTGTTTGAGTTCCTGTCCCGATTTCCCTCAGCATTGAAGTACAACCTGAGAGTTGTAGGCTGAAATGAAACCTCTCGTGTTCCTGGTCATGGTGTTTCATCACAGCAATATAAACCCTAACTAAGACAGTCACTATCATTTTCCCCAAGCCTGGCACAGAGCTCGACACCTAACAGAATTTTCAGTAAAGGCATTTGAATAAGTGATCAAATAATCAAAAGAAAGGCACTTACCTGTCAACCTGCATCAAGAAAAGCGAGAAAGAAGCAGCCTGAGTCCATTCACAACCTCCCCTGGCTGGTACCACCAACAGACAGGAGGGTAGGACACTGGGGAGGGGATGGAGAATTTGGCATCTGTGAGAATTTTCAAATGCATTCAGGAAGCCAGCCATGAACAAGCTTCTGAAGAAAATAGAATCAACAAGTGGTTCTACAAGACACGGTCCCTGCCCTCAGAAAGCATCTCATCTGGCTAGACACCCTGTGAAAACAAAGAGCTACAGAGGAGCCGCCTAAAAGCCAGTCCCTCACCAAGGGAGAGGCACAATTGCACAGAAGTCTGCACCTTATGTTGCAGACTTCTCCCAGGCTGGGGTCCTGCACTCACTCAGTCTCCTGATCCCCTTACAGTGGCTCTTGTCAATCTCGGGTTTGTGAGGTGGCTCTGAAGTCAAGGAGCATGAGGGCAGGGAAATAGAAGAAGGAGAAAAAGAAGGAGGCAGGATGATGTCTGAGGACACACAGGGCAAAAGCATCTTGTGTTCACCTGGGTCTTTCTCATCCCAGGTACTCTCTGAAATGAGCTGCACGGGATTTCTCTGAAGCAAGTCTATACATGATGTTATATTCAAGAGGCACATCTTCAGGTCCCCACTGGCAGAACAAAGGAGATTGCCTCCTGTGTGAAGCACCCTTCCTCTGGCAGCTCTGTGTGCATGCAGGACTGAACAGACCCTGGGCAGGAGACTGGCTTGCCCCTGAATCGGTGGTGTCTGCATACCAATAGGGACAGAGCTGCTTACGAAGTGAAGGCAGGCAAGACAGACACACAAAATGTAAAAATTCGAAAATACTCAGGCCAGTGAAATCCCACCCCTTCCTGTGGACCACACACCTAGGAAACCAAGCTATGGGAGCTCCCTGGGTCATTGTTCTGTGCTAAGGACTCTGGAGAGAGCAAAAGCCCCAAGATGGAGGAGTCAGGGATGCTTGGAAGATCTAGTGGACCCTGGCTGCAGCCACTGACACAACCAGCTATGGGGACACAAAATATTGACTTCCCAAGGAAAAGAAATCACCACTCTTCCCTATTTTGCAGAACTATCAGCAAGAACTTAATCTCTTTCTCTCTCTCTCTGAATGTGTGCATCTCTGTCTCTGTCTCTCTTTATGTCTCTGTGTGTCTCTCTCTGTGTATATTATTTTTCATTTCCTCAATAAATGTGTGAGTCTTTCTTCTGGGTGTGTTAGTATCTTATCCTACCCTCAAGACAGAGATTATTTCAGCGACAGAAGTCTATGAGATGAATAAGACCAAGTGCCTAAAGATGGAAGGGTCTCCCACGCTGATAGATCAGAAGAATCAATACTGTGAAAATGCCCATCTTACCAAAAGCAACCACAGATTCAGCACAATCTCAATGAATAAAGTTCAACGGCATTCTTCACATAAACCAAAAAGACAAACTTAAAGTTCATATGAATGAACAGAAGACCCAAGTCAGCCAAAGCAATCATGAGTAAAAAGAATGCTTCAGGAAGTATGACCATGCCTGATTTTAACCTACACTACAAAACCATGATAATGAAAATAGCATGTTACTGCTGCAATAGATCGGTGGAATAGACTATTTTAATTTCATGGGATTTCATTTGTTAATTATTTACTTTCTGAATAAGACACTGCTTATTCAGTAAATGAGGTCAATAACTGACAAATGTGACTTTGTAAAATTAAAAGGCTTCTGTAAATCCAAGGAAACTGTCAGTTGAATAAAAAGGCAGCCTACAGTATGGAAGAATACCTCTTCCAGCTACACATATGATAAAGAATTTGTATCTAGAATATTAAGAACCCAAAAAATTAAATATCAAAACAAACAACCCAATTAAAATGTGGGCTATGGGGTCTAGAGAGATGGCTCAGCAGTTAAGAGCACCTGCTGCTCTTGAAGAGGACCCACGTTTGGTTCCCAGCACCCACATGGTGTCTCACAACCATCTGTAGCTCCAGTTCCAGGGATCTGATTCCCTCTTCTGACCTCTACAGGCATGAAGCACTCAGTCAGTGCAAATACTATATGCAGCCAAACAGGATGCATTAATTATGGTTATCTATTTTTAAAAATAGACGGAGGAGGAGAATGATGAGGAAAAAGAGAAAAGGGAAGAGAAGAGGAGAAAGATGAGTTAAAATGGCTGGAGAGTAAATGAACATCTGTACAAAGTCCCAATTTATTTCTAATATCAGAGATCAGACCTCTACTCTTGCCTGATGCGTCTAAAACAAAAAGGGGGAACTGTAGAGAGCTGCGGAATGCTATGCCTTAAAGATGGAGCTGGTTTCCGCCTTCCACCTTCCCGATGGTGAGTGCTCTCTGTCACGAACAACTCCACATTTGGCTAAGGCCGAGGATCTGGCTTGCTTCCATGTATGTGGACCTATCTGCATTGCCCCTGTGGCACGCCTGGGTTGGCTACCCAGAGGCTATTTAAGCTGTGGGCTGGCTTTCCCCGGGGTCCGAGGATTGTTCAATGTTCCTGAATAAACTGCATTGAAAAAAATAAATAAATAAAAAAAAGAAAAAAAATGGCTGGAGAGGACTGGAAGGTAATTAAAGATGGATATGATTATTATATGTAAGAAATTATCAGATGATAAGTAATAACATTTTTTAAAAAAAGAAAGAACCAGCCAAGTGTGGTGATGTACACTTGCCATCTCAGCACTGGAGATTAGTAAGTAGATGAACCATTATTTTGAAGCCAGGGCCCTTTTTCAAGGAAGAGGGAAAGGAGGGGGGAGTTGGAGAAATGGCTGGTTAAGTGCTTACTGCATATACTTGAGTTGAATCCCCAAAACCCTTGTAAAAGCCGTGGTGGTGCACGCCTGCAATCCCAGTACTGAAGAGAAAAAAGACAAAACAAAACAAAACAAAACAAAAAAAAAAAAAAAAAAAACGCTCTCTCGGGCTTTGCGCTTTCAAGGCCCTGCTTCCAATATATTAGGATTGAGGTGGTCCCAGCTTAAGCCCTCTAAGTCCTGTGTCCAAACGCATAATGTCTTCAGCAGGAAGGCCCTACCTTCAAATTCTTGGAGGCAACCAAGAGGAGCAACAATAGCCTATATTGTTTTGGCTCAATAGGAGGTTTCCTATGCTTGGAGCTAGGGTTTTGTTGAATAGACTGTGGCCCTCAAGGGGAGTACATCCCTGGTGTAACCTTATTTAAAGTCTACATATGTGTATACATAGACACTTATATGTCGTTTTATATAGTCGTAAAATAATATTAGTCTGTCTAGTTTTTTGTGAGTACCTTTAGTGTTATTTATTCCCTCATCCCCCAGTTAAGGTCACCCACCTGACCCCATTTTTCCAGTTTCCCCTTCTTATCCCCTGCTATCTCCCTCTCTAGAGCTCCTTCCCCCACCCCATCCCTTTTTACCTTCATATCTAAACATCTGGAGCTAGGAACTACAAATAATGGAGACTGCCTGGCAATTGTCCTGGGTTATCTCATTCAATATATTTTTTTCTAGCTCCTTTGATTCACCTGAAATTTTCATGATTTCATTTTACAGCTGAATAGTATTCCACAGTGTATATGAACCACATTTTCATTATCCATTCATCAGCTGAAGGACATTTAGGTTGTTTCCATTTCCTAGCTACTGTGAATAGAACAGCAATGAACATGGCTGAGCAAATACCTGTGGAGTGGGATGCCAAGTCCTTTGAGCATATGCCAAGGAGTGGCATAGCTGGGTCACACAAAACACCTATTTTTAGCTTTTGGAGAGTTTTCTACACTGATTTCCAGAATGGCTGCACCAGTTTGCAATCCCAACAATAGTGACTGAGGGTCTTTCTTTCTGCACATCCTCACTGGCATTTGCTGTAAATTGTTTTCTTAATCTTAGCTATTCTGGTTAGTGTGAAATCAAATCTCAAAGTTGTTTTTTATTTTCCTTTCCCTAATTGCTAAAGGTGAACACTGTTGAAATATTTTGCAGCTGACTACCACAGCAAAATATCCCCAGAGGTGCATGGTGGCACAATATCTTGGGGGAACCAGCAATTAGTGAAAGGGTCGTGAATTTAAAAGAGAACAAGGAGGGGTTTATGGGGGAGGCAAGAGGAAGAAAAGGAAATGGGAAATGGTGTTATTATGCTATAATCTCACAAATAAAAACCATTAAAAAAAAAAACAGAAATCCACAACTGAACAGAATGGAGAGATACATCTCCAAAATAATCCCTACACCTAAGGCTCAGGGAACACTGGGGAAGAGGGGATGGAAAGATTGTAAGAGCCAGAGGACCAACATGTCCACTGTGAGACTCTGTATTTGACAGAAAAGCTGCAACCTCAGATCTCAAAAATATGGTCACCTAAAGAAGACCAGAACAAAGGCAATACCAGCTGGCACAGTGGTGTGTCTGGGGGAGATCTCACAGGGCCTCTCCACTGGATGAAGAGTTAAAGGCAACTGATGTCTTCTAAGAGAGACAGAATTAGTTTTCCCCAAGAACCAGCCCTATAAGATACACGCATAGAAGCAATGCTAGTGGACTCGGTGGTTTCTCTTTATGTATTTATATGTATGGATGCATGTGACAATAATGATTAAAGAAAAAAGTATGGATTGAGGAAGACTCCTGTTGAGCACTGGTCTCCACACATGTGAACACACTTGCATACACATTTCCACACATAAGTCTACCCACACACACAGGGGCACGCATACACACACAGAGTCTTAGGGTTTCTGTGCTGTGAAGAGAGACCATGACCAAGGCAACTCTTAAAAAGGAAAACATTTAATTGGGCCTGGCTTACAGTTTCAGACGTTTAGTCCATTATCATCATAGCAGGAAGCATGGCAGTGTGCAAGGCAGACATGGTGCTGGAGAAACAGACAGTTCTACATCTGGATCCAAGGGCAACAGAAGAGAGCAGAGATTAAGCATAGGAGACCTCAAAGCCTGTGTCCACAGTGACTCACTTCCACCAATAACACCACACCTACCCAAATAAGGCCCCACCTTCTAATAGTGCTTCTCCTTATGAGCCAATAAAGCTATGGGGGCCATACTTACTCAAACCAGCATACACACACACACACACACACACACACACACACACACACACAAATGAAGAAAAAAGGAAAGAGAAAGATATTAGAGGCAGAGCTCCCTGGCCTCTGGAAGAGTCAGAAAAACTAACGAGCAGGCAGCAAAGCTCACCCATCTGGAAGCTACCCACACTTAGTCTACGGCAAGGCAGTGTGGTTCACTAACCCCCTGGGAGCAGTATATCAATGGTACACAATAATAACTATCATCTACTTCTTCTCTCCAGGCAGAGAAGGAATGTGATATTGATCCCATCTGTCGAAAACACAAAGACCAGAGTCTCTATTCAAATGGAAAAATCCTCAGCTTCATGGAAAATTCCACTATCCAAAATGTTCCGTTTCAAAAGGCATTTTGGACAGCCCAGACTTCTACCGTAATGCTATTGCTCTTATTACCAGAGTCCCTGCCACACAGTGGGTGGTGCTGGTGCCCATCAGGTCAGTCTTGAAGCCTTATAAGGCTTCCTGTGATTGCCTCTGTGGAGTGGGGAAACCCAGGCTGCTCAGGCTTCTGCCTGTTACATCAGACAGGGTCTGAGTCACTCTGAGATGCTGGCCTTTGTGGAAGTTCTCCTTGGCAGAGCAGATTTTAAATAGACTAAATAGACTCACCCGTCCTCCTTCCTTTCCCATGATTCATGAATTCCCAGGGTGTGAGGACTCTCCAGATTTCTTTAATGTCTCCCTATCTCCAGGCCAGAGGGATCCGGGTATGCACGGGGAAGACAGGTGTTCGAGAGACTGTCCCTCGGGAGATGGAACACTCGTCCACTCACCCCAGAAAGGGAACCAATGACAGATCAAAGTTATGATTCCACCGCAGTCCAACGTGGTGAGGCAGTGGGTTTACACGGGTTACTAAGGGGAGCAGGGATGACTGAAAAACAGCTGCATCGTCATAAAGCACACCCCAACACAGGCGACATCTCATAGAGGCTGCAACCCCAAAGCTGTCTGCACAGTTTGCAGGCAGCACAACCGGTCTGAGACTCTCTGCAGCATGACTGCTCAATCTCCACCGCAAGCAATTCTTTACGGCATCTGCAAGATAGAGAGGGGCCTTGGAGAATCTTGAAAGTTCCAGTTTTCCCAGACATGTGACTTGTTTACCTCCTGAGGCTGATGAGTCTCTGTCTCCCTCCTCGAGGGAATGTTCCAGTTCAGAGGAAGCTGCCACCCAGCAACAAGCAAGCCACCAGGAGAAGTCACAGCCCAGGACCCGGCCTGACTCTCTTTGTATTTTACAAATCCACTCTGTTCAAAGGAGAAAATGATCACACTCTGGACGTGGTCCTGGTTCCCAGCTGATTCTACCCATTCCTTTCCGTGTCCAAATCCTGAGCGTTCATCTCATTTCTTCCATCTCTATTCCTTCCTTATCCGTCAATGTTTTATTTAGGACTAGCTTCAATATTCACAGGAACATCAAGACTGGAAAGGATTTTCCTATGTGTGTTTAGCACATCCATGCAGAGAGAGAGAGAGGTGGAAATGATAGATAGATAGATAGATAGATAGATAGATAGATAGATAGATAGATAGATAGACAGATAGACAGATGACATGTAGATGGATAGATGATAGGGAGACTAGTAAAAGCATTTAGTTTTTAGCCATTAAGCCTCTCTATCTGCATGAACCTGGCAGCCTGTGACCAAGCAGCAACATGTGAGATGAGAGGTCCCCGAGGTCCCTCTTTGCTGAATTGTTATGACATACTATGCTGCAGTGACTCTTGGTTTGAAAATGAAATAGTGGGGCCCATAAGCAGTAGTTTTTCTTGGCTTACTTGGAGCCAGTGGTCCTCTGGGGGTTTTCAAGAAGCCCAGCAGCAGCAGTGTGCGGAGCCATCATGCAAGCATTTATTCAACATCTACAAAAGCTCCGGGTACTGTGTGTGTCACCTCAGTCCACTCAGAACACACCTAGCAGGGATGCTTAGTCTCAGCTGCTTCACAGGATGCTCTCATTATCACGAAGCCAGTAAGAAAAGGACATGCGACTCCAGGGGGCTGCTGGGCTGTAGAGTAGCCACTCTTTCCTTTTGTTTGCTGGATATTAGACACTCTCAGGTAGCATACGCTGGCCTCAGATTTACTATATAGGAGAGAACAGCCTTGAACTTATGATCCTCCTACTTCCATTTCCTGAGGATGGCAGGTACATGAATCACCACTCCTGGTCTTATGTGGTTCTGGAGCTCAAAGTCAAGGATTCATGCATGCTAGGTGAGCAGTCTGCCAACTGAGCTACAGCCCCGGAGCTCTGAGCTAACTCCCTTCCTGATGCCCCTGACAAAGGTTATAATAGTTCCCTGTGCTGAGAGCTGGTGGCTGCACATTAAAAAGAGGGCACGTTCTTTTTTATCATCACAGAGACTCCTGAGGCCAGAGAGCTTTTATTAAAGAACAAGATAGGAACAAAGAAGTCATGGACACAGTGACTGGTGCTTCCTCATCACGCAGTCAGAGACAGGGTCCCCTTGCAATACATCCACATGATGTCCTGCTACCCAACTGCCCGGCTCTATTAAAGCTGCTAGGCTAGGTCTCCCATCTGGTTAACCTTCTGTTTACAACCTGGCCTCTGAACCACAATTTCCTGAATTCGTTACAGCATCCAACTTGGAGGGCTGGGGGGGGGGGGGGAAGAGGAAAAATTCAATCCTATTTGGACCACAAACCTAATGGACACTTTTAATGTATCCTTTCCTTCCACCCCGCAAAGCCACTGAGCCTCAGACCCCAGTAGCAAATATGATAGACCCTATTTTATGTCTGAGAGTGGGTACCCATGGTCTTATCGTTGGCCGGGCCACCCCAACCCCAGCTCATACAATTTTTTTTTTCCCTCCTTAACTACTGTAACTTCTTTACTTGCATTTCACCCTCTAGTTCCATGCATACATCCCAGGTCACGGTCTGACCACAGTCCCCCTCCCTCCCCAAAGCTTGCTGTAGCTCCTAGCTACTAACAGAATCAAAGTCCAGCTCCCCACCCTGCTCATCATTCCCTCGGCAACTTGAGGGCTATCTGTTCTTTGGGTCTTCTTTTGCCAAGCTTCAGTCACAGAGGAACCTGGGGAAAGAGGCCAAGGACACCCTACGCATGGCCCCTCCATGAAAACTTCCCACTCTGAAGGTCTGTGCCAAACAGCACTACATTCAAAAATGGCTGCTGTCATATATGCTTTAGGAATCTTCTACAGTGGTGAGTTTCCATATGGCTTTCAAAGGGCCTTTAGAGTTAGTTAGTTAGTTAGCTAGTTAGTTAGCTAGTTAGTTAGTTGTTCCTCCCCACTTTCCCTCCTACATCCTTCCTCCTATCTCCCTTCCTATTTAATCCTTCTATGCTAATTTCCCCTTTATCTCCCTATAACACTATATTCTATTTCCCTTCCTTGAGAGAGCTCCTCCTCCTCCTCCTCCTCCTCCTCCTCCTTCTCCTCCTCCTCCTCCTCCTCCTCCTCCTCCTCCTCCCTGGTCCCTTACTAAGTATATATTTTTTATATTTGTATGGGTTTTGTTTGATTTTTGGTTTAGTTTTCAATTTTTTTTATTTTCATTTTAATTTCTGTTTTGCCTATACAATGTCTATGTGAGGGTGTCAGATCCCCTGGAACTGGAGTTGCAGGCAGATGTGAACTGATTTGTAGTTTCTGGGAATTGAACCCAGGTTCCCCTCACCCCCACCCCACCCCACCCCCGTGCTCTTAACCACTGAGCCATCTCCCCAGCCCCTAGAGTTTTTGTTTTGCTTTTCTGGGAGGGAGGAAAAAGAGAGATAGAGTATACATGAAGCTGAGGTAGAGGAGGGGATTTAGGGGGAGCTGGGGGAGGAAAAAGGGCATGGCCAAAATTAAAAATTTATAATTAAAAAAAGAATAGCTGCTAAGAGCTCATCCTATCTGCCACAGAACTGAAGTTTGGTTTTCAGCACCCATATCAGACAATCCTATAACTACAGCTATGACTGCCTATGACTGCCTATAACTACAGCTCCAGAGGGTCCAACACCCCTTCCTTATCTCTATGTGTACCTCCATACACATGGTACACAGAGAGAGAGGTAGACATGAATAAAAATTAAAACATGCTTTAAGATCATGAAAACATCCCTGCCTCCACTCTCGGAATTCGCCATCCCATCCCACAGGAGTACCGTATGGGGGGGGGGGGGAGGTGCACTGACACTGTCATGGTTGATCTTCATGTCAATTTGACTACATTAAGAACCATCACAGAAACACACCTGTGGGTACATCTGTAAGGGTGTTTCAAGAAAGCACTCACTGAGAAGGGAAGACCCACCCAGAATGCAGGCTGCACCATTGCAGATGTTGGGATGGCAGTCAGAACAAGAAAAAGAAAGCTGAGCACTGGCATTCATTCCTCTCTCTCCACTTTCTTACTGTGGATGTGGTCTGACCAGCTGCCACGCACGCCTGTCGCCATGCTTTCCCTCCCATGACGGACTGTATCCTCAGACTGTAAACCAAAACAAACACTTTTTTCATCCTGAAGTTACCTTCATGGGATATGTTGTCACAACAAGACAATTAATTAATTGTGGTAACCCCAGGTATCATCAAACCCTCAAGAAAATGGAGCCTGCCATTGGCTTCTCTATGCCCGCCCCCCAACCAACAAAATGATGCTAATAAATGTGTGCTGAATTGAATTAAATGGAGATGTTACCTAGAGGACACAAGTTGAAACTTATCATAATGTAGACTCTGAGATGATGGGGAAGTTGGAGGAACTGTGACCTCTCTCCTCAGAACTCAATTATCTACATAAGAACCAATGTCTCCGATATCTGACTATTAATTTGCTCGCAATCATCTCAGCCTCTAAGGTTCACAAATGTCCCTTTCAATTTCTCAGCCACAGTTTTATAGGAAATGACACTCTCCTCGTGCATAGACTCACAATGGCCCTAGGGCCATCTCCCTCCATCCACACCCTTCACATGCCCTAAAGCTGTCTTAGGTTCTGCTTTTCTGCTTTGTTAAAATTAAACTCCTAAATTAGTGGAGGTGGGAAGACGGCTCATTATGTAAATTGTTTGCCTGTGTGAGCATGAAGATATGAATTTGGATTCCCAGAATCCATGTAAAAGCCAGGTATGGTGGCAAATGTCTATAACTCCAGTGCTAGGGAAGCTGAGACAGGAGGATTCCTGGAGTTTGCAAGCTCCAGGTTTACTGAACAACTTAGTCTCAGAAAGAAAGAAAAAAAGATGGCAAGATTTAGGAACACACTGTATGTGGACTTCTGGCCTTTACACACACACACACACACACACACACACACACACACATACACACACACTGAAAGCCCATCCCTACAACTTTTGGGGACATGTCTTGGGACCAACAGTTTCCTGTTCAGCATCAAATCAATAGCTGAGGACCACAAGGTTTACTGGCATCCTGAGTTAAAGAAATCTATTCTAATTAATCCTCTATTTTAAAAATGATGGCCTTTGGCCATCTCAGGGGCAGCAGCCAACAACTCCAAACAGAAAGAAAATGCAGTCTTGGCTTCTCATGAAATCAATACCCCCTCCCACTGTGCTCTGTTCTGGGTCATGCCAATGGGGCAACAGATGTGGCCTTAGCCATCCCCTGACACAAGCCTGGTGGCTGGAATGAAAGGAGTTTAGGCTCCCAACCCAGACCCCAGACCCAGCTGAATAGAGGCTTCCCCAGGATTCCACCTGCATCATTACACATGGTTACAGATGCCATTTTCTCAATGTAAACCCATCAGTGACAACCCGGAGGTACCCAAAATGTGTTGGCATCACGTTACAGAAAAAAAAAAAAGACTTCCTTCTGGCGCACAGTGAGCTCAGATTTTAAGTTCTCTTTTTCTCTCTCCCTGTGTCTTACATTGTCTCTTGATAGAAATCTGTCCATTGTGTGAGTCTGAATCTGTGCCTACCTAAATGCTGCCATGTGTATCTGTCTGTCCCTCCGTCTGTGTCCCCAGTAAAAGGATTTTGCTCTGTATTTATTAGACATCACAGAAGGTATCACACAGGGAAGGAATGAGGAAGTCTTTACTAGAGTTTGACAAGAGATAAAACCACACTGACGCTCAGAACAAGCAAACTGCAAACATCACTGCACATAGACTTACCAACCTACACCCATGTCACTCCCAACATTTATGATAAATATTTATTTTATAAAGTTGCTTTCAACCTCTCTGCTATTCCCAGCATCCATAACCATAATGTACAAATACCCTTGTGTCACTCATAGGTCAGGAGCATGGAAGAGTACATAACCTAAGATTGCAACAATGCATTAGCTTGGGTTGTAAAAGCTTATTACATGGGAAATCCAAAGCAAGTAATATTTGTTGTTACATTTTCCTCTGAAAGGCAAGTTAAACACACTGGCCACATACACAGTAGGACAACAGTCCTAAGTCTTAAGTGACCCAGGGTGTAATATTAACACAGTTGTGAGGTCCAGCAAAAGTTCCAGTCTCTTATAACGTAAGAGATATTTTTGTAATAATGAATCACCACAGTATGTGTTTGTGTGTCTGCATGCTAAGACTTCTTGGTCAAGCCAGAAAAAAATCTGGTAAGGAATGGAAGCAAAGAAGAGAAGTTCATATCACTATCAATGCTAACCCAGGTAGTTGGATAGTCCAACCTTTGGAGACTGGTACACCATACAACCTCAGGCATAGCTTGGGAAGTCTCTGGAGGGGGAGAGAAATAGGCCACCTGGAAGGTGGTGGTTTAAAAAGGCCCAGGAGGCTGTCGCTATGCGTAGCTAGCAGCGTGGTCCTGCTGAGGTTGCAGAAGGCTCGCGGCACACATTGGCTACAAAGCAGGGAACTGTATCTAGGTTGATGCCTGTCTACCTGGGAGACTCAAGTTCTCCGCATTTGTTTCCTTATCTGGAATATTATATACTGGAGGTTCACTAAGCAGTGACAAGGCTTACTGAACAGGCTTTGCATGGAACAGAGACACTAGTTCACCTTGATCCCAAGATGCCCCTCCACTCATTAACTAGGTCAAGACATCCAAAGTCCAGACCATCCCCCGAATGAGAAAGCATAACGGGCTGGAGAGATGGCTCAGCCGTTAAAGGCTAGGCTCACAACCATAAATATAAGAGAAAGCATAGCAAAAATAAGCTCAGGAGAAAGTCAGGAAAAAGTTTCCCTTCAGGCTGATTTCATATCTAACAGGAAACACTGGGGGAAATGTCCATCAGCACACAGGTCCCCCCACTACTAGAAAATTCCTCATGCTGAAAAAGTAGGAGTGGTAAAAAGAAGATGAGATGCTTGGACATAATCATAGGCTCTCTCCCATATTCTTGGCTTCACTCTGGCAGACCTCTAACATCAACCCTCTACTATTCTGAAGTCAGAAGACACAAGGGCCACATGGGATGAAAAACAGGGAGGATCCAAGAACAACTCAAAACAGCACCACCACCCTCCAACACATACTGATAACTGGAACTCTGGTCAGGGTGAGTATCTTAGTTACTTTCCTATTGTCATGACAACACACCACAATGTAGGGTACCTATAAAAGGAAGCATTTAATCTGGGGCTCATGGTTCTAGAGCATTAGAGTCCATACCTGTTGTGGTGGGAAATCATGGCAGCAGGCAGGTAGGAAGGCATGACACTGGACAAGCAGCTGAGAGCTTACATCCTTATCAGCAAGTAGGCAGTGAGGAATGGCATAGACTTTTGAAACCTCAAAGCTTGTCCCCAGTGACATACCTCTTCTGATGAGGCCACACCTCCTAATCTTTCCTAAACAGTTCCAGCAGCTGGGAACCAAGTATTCAAATATACGAGCTTAAGAGGAACACTCTCACTCAAACACCACAGTGAATATACCCAGCTATGGCCATGTTGGGCGACCAGCTCCAGGGGAGGGAAGATGGATTAGGAGAACTTTAAACATGCTGAAATTTGAGTCCACTGAACTGAAGGATCTGAGTGAGCCCTTCTAAGACTATGTAGAATTCTGTATTCTGAATTCTCCCTTCTAGCTGAAAGTAATCCAATTGGAGGAAACAAAGTCATATAGCTGTAACATGAATTCATGGCATACACACTCCTCACGTATGTACACACATACTAAAAGTTAGAGTCTCTAAAGAGTGTTATCAGCTGCCATGTTGAGCAATTCCTATGTGCCAGTCACTTCTGATGCCCTATGTGGGACACTGCACTTATTTTTCACAACTAAGACCTATCGGCTTAGCATTTCTATTGCCTCCTCCTGCTGAAGGAGCAAACTCAAGTATAAAAGCATGGGGACCTGAGTGCCCAAGCCCAGCACTCAGGTAAAAGGCTGGATGTGGTGACACACAATTATAAGCCCCAGTGCTGAGGAAGCAGAGGCAGATGGACTCCTGAAGCTTGCTGGCCAGCCAGCCTAGACTCTGCAAAACACAGGTTCCAAAGATCTTGTCTCAAAAATCAAGGTAGAGTTGATGGGTGTGGTGGTATATACCTTTAAACCCAGCACTCAGGAGGCTGAGGAAGGTAGATCTCTGTAGGTTTGAGGCCAGCCAAATCTACATCGTGATTTCCAGGACAGCCAGAACTGCATAGTGAGACTCTGTTTCTAAATAAGAGAGGGAGAGAGAGAGAGAGACAGAGACAGAGACAGAGACAGAGACAGAGACAGAGAGATAAATAGGTGAAGTGGTAGAAGGCTCACGCACACACCCTGGTCTAGGTTTCACTGTGGAAGTAGAAAGCTGGGCATTTCAAGGAAAAAAGTTGCTTCACCATCAGATGTTTAAAGGTAAGGAAACTGGGACTCGTAACCGTGAGTCTCCAAACTTCTACTAGGCAAGCCCTGTGCAAGTGCAAGCAGAGGCTGGGCCACCCTCGCACAGAGTCAGCGCTCCGTGCACAGCCGACTGCACTTGGGTGGTGGCAGGAAGAAAGAAATGGGCATCTGGGAAGGTGGCTTGGTGAACAAGAGTGAGGTTTGTTGTGCAGAGTGAGGACCTGAGTACAGAAAGAAAGGGAAAGTGGGCAAAGAGGAAGTAGCATAGAAATATGAGGCCGAACAGAAAGCTGGCCCACCTTTAGCTGAAATGGGCACTGTGCAGTTACTGGGGCCTGGGAACATGAGAGAACAGTGCCAGAACTGAAAGCCATCTTGAGTAGTGACCTCTGAGCTTTCTCCTTGAGAGAAACAGATGCCTCCGTACTTTTCTTTCTCCTGTAACTCACAGCAAGTATGGCCATGTGGTCCCAAATTAACATGGTCTCTTGTGGCCCACTGTGGCCTTGCTGTACTAACACTTCAAAGTAAGCTCATTAAAAACTGGATACTGTGGGTCCTCATGTGTGGTGCCCAGCTATAATCCCAACACTTGGAAGGCTGATGCCGAAAGGTCTAGGCCAGCCTGGACTCTAACCGGCTGTGGGACTCTAATTCTCTTGTGTTTTCCACTTATTCTCTTCCTCTTCACTTTTTTATTTCCTCAATCATCTTTTAAAACTTTTGGGTTTATATTATTTCTGTCATGCACATTCCTCCCGTTACTGAACTGGTCCTAGGTTTTTACTTTATTCATTATTGACCTACATTTGTTGTAGGGAACCCCCATGACACATCAAGCATGTATGTAGATGCTCCAACATCAAGCTGTATCTTGTTCCACACACAATCCAACCATATACAAGCGTCAACAAATATTTCACTCAGAGAGCAGAGGACACTGCCCCCCCACCACAATCCTAACCAATGACTAAGGATCCAGACATAGGAAGGGTTGAACAACTACTCCCAATCAACCACCCCAGCAGCTCCAGCATGGACAAACAGCAAAATGAGTGTGGACATCATACCAAATGGGACCAGAGAACAGATCAGTTTCTGAGCCTATCAGACCACCCACTGCTGACAACACTAGAGAAGTCATTACCAAGGCACAGCCCACACTGCCCCACACCGACTGAAATGCTTTACCCAAAACAGCTCTATGAGAAAACAGGACCCTATCCAGTGAAATAGTGTACAGTGGATCAAAACACACTCATTCACACCAAAGAAGTATCAGGAAACTATACTATAAATTCAGCTGGAAAAATATTCAACAATCCTCAGGGCACGTGATCTAAAGCAGGCTGCTTCTTAGTACAACAGTTAAACTGCATTCTGTTCTGCTGCCAAAGCAACACTGAGGACTTTTGCAGCTGGAGGAAAAGCAGCTGACCTTTTAAAGAAGGAACACTTGGAGGTCATCAAAAATGCAAAAGTAATACAGGCATGGTAGGCCAAACCTATAGTCTCAGCGCCTGGAAGGCTGAGGCAGGAGGATTGCTGTGAGTTTGAGTTCAGCCGGCCCCTCAGAGTGAGACTCTATCTGAAAGTAAAACTAAAATGAAGGCAAACCCAAATGTAATATAAAGAAGGAAATAATAAATTAGAGCAGAAAGTAATGAAATAGAATCTAAAAAAAAAAAAAAAAAAAAAAAAAACAAGAAAAGGACCTGAGACACTGTTGGGTCTTTCAATAGGTTAATAAGGCTGACAAAACCCCTGGCCAAACTAACCAAGAAGGAGAGAGGAAATACAAATTAGTGTATTTACAGATATCATAACAAACACCTCTGGAATCCAGAGGATTATCCAAAGTTATTTGGTTACAAATGTATGTTATGTATAACACAAATTTAATGTACAGTCGTCACACACACAAAACCTACCAAAACTGAACAAGGAGGACTTTTTTTAAACTTTAAACAGATCAATAAGTAATCAAGGCAGTAATAAAAGCTCACCCAGCAAAGAAAAAAAAAAAAACTTCAAGACCAGATAGATGTACTGATGAATTTTTACCAGAACTTTAAAGAACAAAACTGTTTCTTAAGCTATTCTTTTAAGTGAAAAAAGGGAGGAGGGCTGGAGAGATGCTCAGGGGTTAAAACCACTTGCTGTTCTTGAGTTCAGTTCCCAGCATCAGCGCCAAGCAGCGCGCAACCTCTTCTAACTCCAGCTTCAGGGGATCCATACCCTCTTTTGGCCTCTACAGGCACATACCCCTATGTGCACATACCACATGTTTCGTTTCCATGTTGTTGAGAATTTCCTACGTGCATATAATGCGTTTTGATCAACCCCATCTCCAAACTTCCTCTTCTCCAATTTTCCCTCCCAACTTCATGTGTTTTGTTTTTTGTTTTTGTTTTTGTTTTTGTTTTTGTTTTTTTAAGCTTACTGAGTCCACTTAGTGCTACCTGGATGAGCATGTGTGCGGGACCAGCTAATGTGGCATGGGTAAACTCTGAGGGTCCAACATCCCTGAATAAAACCGACTTGTCCTCCCTCAGTACTACCAGTTGCCAATAGCTCCTCTGATAGGGGTGGGACTTCCTGATCTCTCTCCCATCCAGACAGTCATTTTGTTAGACTTGATCGTGAGTGGGTTTTCTGAATGCAGTCAGCGGCTATGACCTCCTGTATGCAGCAGCCCTGTCATGTTGACAAATCCTTTCTATGGATGTCTACTGCCTATTTAGAGATGACCATCCCACCAGCTCTTATTCTCTGCACATTGACAAGTTGCATTCATTACTTACTATTATGTAAAAGAAGCTTTATGGATCAGTGGTTTGTAGGTGCATATGTGTTTATAAAGATAAGAACCTAGGATGCATGTTATTGCTGTGTCCATTTAGGTGAACCAGACAACTATGTTCAACCCCCCTAGACTGGATTGCTTTTCTTTCCATGTACAGAACCTTCCACCACTATAAAAGCTAGCCAATAGGGATGACGTTTTCAGATGTATACCAGCTTGCATAGTCCATGTCTATAACTCAAGTTTGTGGTGTCTTTGGCAATAGGGTCTTACAATCAAGCTCTGGAGGGTAATCAAGAGCATTGTAATTGCCTCGTAATGTTTGGAGATCCAAGGGACCTCACTTGTCAACAGCTCAAAAAGAGCTAATCCATACCTGGTACTGATACCCTTGGAGATCAAATTCAGGTCCCCATGCTTTTAAGGCAAGTACTATTGTCTGATCTATCTTCCCAACACTAAAATGTTTTGTTAAAAAAACAAAACAAGCCACAGAGACATAAAGCAAATAAAACAATCAGCAGAGTAAGAACACAGAGTATAGAATGATGATCTAATTTGATTTTCTATTACTGTGGTAAAACACTCAGAATCCTTAGTGAGGAGACAGTTTCTTTGGCTTCCAGGTCACAATCCAGCTTTGAGGAAAAGGAAGGAATATTGGACCAGAACCTAGAGGGAGGAACCATGGAGGATGCTGCTTGATGGCTCATACTTAACTAGCTTTCTTATACAACCCAGGACCACTTTCCCAGGGAACGGTACTGCTCATAGCAAACTGGACCCTCCTATAGCAATAACCAATCAAGGCTAACCCCCTGTAGATATGTCAACGGGCCAATCTTTTCTAGGCAGTTCCTCAACCAAGGCTTCTCCTCCCAGGAAACTTTCAGCTGTATCAAGTTGACAATACTAAGTCAATAAAGTGCTACTTATTTCTTGTTTAGGTGACAAAATACCTGACAAAAGCAACTTCAAGAAGAAAGAGGTTGTTGTGAGTCTTGTAAATTTCATGAACATTCTGAAACTTGTGAGTGTTGTTTACCACCCAAGCCTTAGAAGTTTCCTTCACTTCCTTTCCCTCACATTGGCTTCATGATGCATCTTAGTTGTACTAGAATGCCATTAGTGGTTTCCACCAATCCCTTCTGAAATAGGTGGCTTTCCTCAATAATCCATAATTTTCTCATTCTCTGATGTTCCAGAACCCTCTATGAGCTACTGAATTCTATTCAACAAAGTCCTTTACTATGTAAATGGTCAGCATTTGCTCTTTGCTATTTGCAACTAAGAACCCTGATACTGATGAGTGGCACCCCAGAAAGTTTATCAGGAGAGACAAGGTGATTTCTACAGAGGTTGTTCATTCCCTGAAAGCAAGCTGCTTCACCCAAGAATGATCTTCACTAAGTCATTCCCTCACAGAACAGATTCCTGCCACTTCTCCCTCAGGGAGCTCTTTAACATTTACAGAACCCATTCACACCCATCATGTCACTGTGTGACCAGAGGCAGTGAGCAGGGCTGAGACTATTAGTCTCATTTAATTGAGGAGGGACTGAATTTCAGAGCAGTGACAGACCCAAGTCACACAGAAACTTAGCAACCATGCTTGGTACAGAGACCAGGCCTCCTGATGCTGCCCAAATATGTTGAAAGTGGGAACAGGGCTGCATAGCTAAGAAAAACAGTGTTAATTAAGGTATTGTGGGGTTTGGTGTGCAGGCATCCCTCTAGGTATATAACACAGACTAACCCAATTGTTTCAACATCCTGGAATAGTATAGTTCCCTTTTTAGAGAGCAGGACCCTGAGGCAGGGAACTTTAGGCCTAACATTGCCTAAAGCAGGTAAGTAGAAGAGCTGTGCTTCAAAGCAGGAGTCCAGATTCTGAGTCCACTCTTGACCCCGATATTTAGTAGAGTACAGGAGCAGTCTTAGTGGGGTTCAGGTTCCTTGGTCCTCACACACACTAGAAGGCTAGGCAGTTGAGGACACTCTGATCCCCCACAGTTCAGATAGCTCAAAATGCAGGTGTCCCACACTAAAAGCCTGGAAGAGAAGTATGCTAACAGAGCAGGTGCTGAATTGCAGAAAAGTTAAATATGGAATGAGAGCATTGAAGGCTGCAATAAGAGTGAGGAGGGTAAAAACCAATTTCACATCGAGCCCCAGGCAATGATTTAGAAAAAAACCAATATATGTGGTATCAAATAATAACTGTAGCAATGTCTTCCATTACCTGAGACTTGCCTTTGAGGAGGCTAAAAAGCTCGCAATTGTTATTAAAATTCTCTCTTCTCCTGGGGTCCTGTGTCCTGCTGAGGGTGGCTGTGAGCCTTTTTTGTGATGTGCAGGGACACAGAAGCCTAGAAGGTCAGTGCAGAAATCAGAGAAAAGTCAAGGATCTATTGAAACTGACTGTGTAGACCCAAAAGCTGGGATCAAAAGTCAGTGTTTCAAAAAAAATAAAAATCAATTCAGCAAAGGACCAATCCATACAGAACTGTCAGACAAATACCAATGTCTGTCCTAAGTAAACTGGCCACTACCACAGTATCTTCAGAGCTAGGGTAGCAGAAACAGATAGATAGGCAGAAAGGAGTGGGAGCACAAGAGACAGAAAATAGGAAGATGAAATAGGACATAAGTGACAGAAACAGAAGAAATAACAGGGTCCTCAGGGGAGAAAGGCACTAGTTCACATATGAAACACAAGCTACCAAGACAGAATATTCATAGAGAATGAAGGCTTCCTTCAATGTAGTACACTGGCCCCTGGCCATTTGATTTCAAGGTCCTGTGTGGTCCCTTCTTCAAGACGGAATGGAGAATTATCCTAACCTCTTTCTATTTCCATCCCCATCGGCATACTCTTGGGCAACAGGTATCCATGACTTCCACATAATACCTACCCTCTAGATCTGATGTGTTCATTTCCTTACCCTACCCTTGGTATCATTTATCTCTTCTTATTTTATACCCAGCACAACACTCCTCCACACACTATCTCTGTCTCCATAGTTACATTTCTATGCATGCCACTAGTACCTGAAACTACCCTTCCCATCCTTCTGGGTGGCTCATCTCTCTCTATCTCTCTCTCTCTCTCTCTCTCTCTCTCTCTCTCTCTTTCTCTCTCTCTCTCTCTCTTTCTCTCTGTCTGTCTTCCTCTCTCTCTCTCTTCTCTGTTTCTCTGTCTCTGTCTCTCTGTCTTATACAAACACCCACACACACAAACTTATACACACACACACACACAGACAAGAGTCAAAACGGGTTTTTCCCACATCAGTTAATACAATCAAGACAATCCCACACAGGTTTACCCAGAAACCCACTATCTCTGGAGTAATTCTAGATTCCATCAAGTTTATGATTCACAATGACAGTCAGCACTCAGCAGAATGCCTGGTGCAGAGCCCAGAAACATCACACACAGACTCTGTTATCCCTGGAAATGAGTTTAATGAGCACATGGATAAAGAGCCTTTAGTATTCCCACTTCTGATTCCAATTCCTCTGTGATCTCTATCTTTAATACAGTCTACTTAGAGACTTCCAGTTGTCCCTACCTTTCCCAGGCTGGCTTTACTGTTCCAAAATCTATTCCATCAAAACAGAAAAGCAACAGATTCAATGGGTTCTTATTTATCATTCCTTATTATATATCAAATTCATCTAATGTTCACTGAGCATCCAGTCCTATGAGTTCAGGGTGATGTGGGAACCAGGTAAGGAGCAATTAGTATATAAAATGTCAGAACTCTGCAAGAAAGTGACACTTTTTAAATCCAGCTCCAGGCAGATGTAGTAGCACACAGCTGTAAACCCAGCACTCAGGAGGCTGAAGCGGACAATCTCAAGTTTGAGGCCAGTCTTCTCTACATAATGAGTAACTGCCTCAAAACATAAAATAAAATAAACAACCACAAATACCTAACCTTGTTGAATGCATTGTAACTAGAAAGTAATGGGCTAGTGATATGGCTCAGCTAGTGAAGGGATTTGCAACAAAACCTGATGATCTGAGTTCAAGCCCCAGAACTCATGCAAAAAAATTGAAGGAGAGAACAGATCCCACAGAGCCATCTTCTGACTTCCATTTATGCTCTATGATATGCACATAACCACATATGTACATCATACACACTCAAACAACAACAATAATAATAACTGAAAGCAAGCAAGAATTACCATGTGCTGTCTAGTTTTATATCCACTTGACACAAACTAGAGTTATCTGAGAGAAGAGAGCCTCAGTTGAGAAAATGCCTCCATAAGATCAGGCAGCAGGCAAGCCTGTAGGGCATTTTCTTAATTAGTAATTGATATGAGAGAGCCCAGCCAATTGTGGGTAGAGCTAGCCCTGGGCTTGTCGTGCTGGATTCTATAAGAAAACAAGTTAAGCAAGCCATGGGGAGCAAGTCAATAAGCAGCCTCCCCCCCCCCCCATGGCCTCTGCATCAGTTCTGGCCTCCAGGACCCCGCCCTGCTTGAGTTCCTGTCCTGACTTCCTCCAGTGATGAACATCGATGTGGAAGCGAAAGCACATAAACTCTTTCCTCCCCAATTTGCTTTTGGTCATGATGTTTCATCACAGCAATAGTAGCCCCAACTAAGACACATCATTTCTGTGTTTTCAGCCTTGTACCCTGGAGAGGACAGACTTGCAGAATCAACCCATGAAACTAGATTGTGTATGTCAGGAAAGAAGAGAAATATTGATTTGAATGCTTCATTCAGATACAGCACGGAAAACAGTCTGTAGTTCTGAGCTCTGCTTTGAGCCTGCTGATTGCATCCTGACAGCCATCAAATCACTTGCCTCTGGGCCTCATATTTTTCACCCACAACATGGAAGGCCCGCCATAAGGGTCCTGAGTAACAGTGGGTCTTATGCTGGGTTGAGGCATACCCTGCCAAAATGAATGTCCACATGAAGCCTGTAGCTATAACCTTATCTGGAAAAGGGTCTCTGCATCCAGGTTTCTGTGAGGCTGTACTAGGGTGGCATGGGACTGGGATCCTCATAAAAAGAAGAGACTGTGGGCACACATGCATTTGAGGGAGGGCTGTTGGAAGGGGAGGGAAGAAACTGAACACAGTATCATCAAGCCACACAGCATCACTGACTACTCAAAGAAAGAGAAGATTCCTGGGGAGCTTATAAAAAGAGCGTGGTCTTGCTGACACATTGAAACTGAGTTTCCAGCACTAAGATATAAAATAACCCTTGCTTTTTTGGCTACCTAGCTCCTGGCATTTTGCTACAGTACTCCTAAGTAATCAATTCAGATTTCCTCAAAGTACATACACCCTTTATTGACAGTTCTGCTGGGAGCTGGGTATTGAGACAGACTCTGAAGCTACAGAAAATGTGGGGTTGAGGTGTCATCTGACCTACAGAAAGAAGGTAGGTGGCAAGGGTGCTGAGTTTTGCCATGTCTAAATAGCCAGTATGCCTTATGCTCTGATTATGTGTGATAAAACTGTTGTAAGTCCCTGATGGGAGGAAAGGCACTGTGGGCAGAGGCGTCATAGTAAGATCACACCTTCATCTGGCCCTGCACCAACTCCTTCCAAGGAGCTCAAACCCCCCCCCCCTTCTGGAGACAGCCTGGGGTTCTGTCAACCTTCTCTGCTTTGCCTTCATGGTCCAGGATCACAACACTGTAATACTGAAATAGTTTCCAAACTGTCACATGGAGAATATGACCAGAGTGGGATTTGATTTACAACAGTAATGGGGTTAGTGGATAAATAAGCTCTTTTGGATGCTGCCAGAGCCTAATTACCCATGCTTCTCAGAGAAGGATGCAGAGATTCAAGCTTCCTAGACTCCAGGGGTTCAATTAGGCCAGGTCTCCTTGCTCAGGATATCATCTACCCATGCCTACCTCACCCAACTGTTCCTAGTGTCTAGTTAAACACAGCCAAGTGAGCCTTGGGAAAAACAGAAGGGTCAAAAGAACAGCAGTTTGTAGGTTACAAGACAGCAGAGCGGCCCCTCTCCAAAGAAACCTGGGCTTTGAAGTACCTTCTTCTCCATCATCAAACCCCATTTCCTAAGCTCTTTGTTCTCTTACCCCAGGAAGTTCTGACTACATTAGGAAGGGCACAGCAGGGATATAAAGAGCCCAGGAGCTCTGCCAAGGGCCATCCCTAAGGTGAAAGGTCACTTGATTTCAATCCCATCCCAGGAAAATTCTCCCCTTCCCTAGATTATAGGGGCAGGAAGGAACTTCCTTTCTTGGGAATTTAGGACCCTCAGTGCTCTGGCAATGCCTTCTTTTTTTAAGACTTGAGTCCATTGTGGCAGGGAAAGCACAGTGGCTGGAGCTTGAGGTTGTTTGCTCATAGCTCAGATGGGGTTTGATGATGCAGAAGACGGTACTTCAAAGCCCAGGTTCCTTTGGAGAGGGGGCACTCAGCTGTCTTTGAACCTACAAAGCACTGTTCTTTTGACCATCCTGTCTCTTCCAAGCCTCACTAACCCCAAGAAGTGACACAAAACAGGAAGTAAAGCCTGGCTATAAATCTCAAGATCTACCTCCACTTCCTAAACGAGGGTCCACAGCCTTCCAGATCATCACCATCAGCTAAGGACTCAAACACACAAGCCTGTAAGAGACATTCCATATTCAAACCATAGCAATCTATCTAGAGTCCTCTAGTCCCACTGAATGCACATGCTCTGGGCCTCATCCCTGACCCTCAGTTATAACTTCTACCGGCTGCTCTCTTCACAGCGTGACTGTCTCACCGCAAACATCTACATTAACTTCACTTCTGCAGTGCATGCAGCAGAACTTAGAACATTTTGCCAAATGCAGTCTTGACTAGATGGGCCAATCAAGCAGCCCTATCAAAATGACAATAGCAGCAGCAAGACTGGCTAAAACACAAGCATACACTGTTGGGTTGCTAGGACCCCAAACACAGAGCAGGCAGTGGAGAGGACGTACCCCCAGGGTGCACCCCAGCTTACCTGGAGTTGTACTGCAGAGGCAAAGACCACACTGTAAGAGACACGGATTCCAAGAACTTACCTCATTTCACCTCAAACAGCCAGAGCTATTGTGAAAAGAACCCTGTGCTCTAAGGGAATACTGGCCTGGACCTGTCAGGGCCTTGCCAGGTAGCCTAGCCAAGCTCCTACCCATCCCTGGGCTGGATTTTCCTCTTTCATAAGAAGAGGCCGATTCCTGGCCTCTATAGCTCTAAATAAGGCTTTTCACAAATCTCTCTTCAGAATTCAGTGATTTTCCAAACACATACTAGATGTCAGTGTGATCTCTAATCACTTTATTGATTTCCTTAATAGATATGTATTGAGTAGCTACTATATTCAGGGCAGATATCAGACAATGAAGAAGACAGTTGTAATCTATGTCCTTCTGGCCTACAAGCAGAACCAGATGCCAAATAAACAATTACTTAATTAATAGGATGAAAGATAGGGAAAACAGGGACAGACTTTCCCAAGAGCTAGGTCCCCTTGGGTTGTGTTGAGGGAGAGTCTGCTATCTTGGGGAAAATGGCTTCTGACAAGCAGTTTGAGCATAGGTCTGAAGCCAAAGAGTTAGGTGCTGTGCAGTCTCTGAAAGAGAAAATCACCCCTAGTGCACACTGCTGGGTTGAAGACTGATGCTTAACAGGCCTGTTCTGTCTCACAGCCACACCCAGTCCTGTGCATTACTTTCTAGCCAGATAGAAAACCTCTCTGCATTGCATTCATCACAGCTTCGACTTGCCTGTGTCTGTCCTTCTCAGTCATCCAAAGAAGCTTGTGAGCACAGGTCCACCTGGTGCATAGCAGCATTCCTAGCATAGGACGTGGCACATGCCAGCTGTTAAGGGTGTGGTTATCGAGACTGAGGACATGGAGATTGCTCAGTGGCTAAAGTGCTCACTGTGCACACATGAGATCCTGAGTTCAGATCCCCAGTACCATGTAAAAGTTTCCTGTGGCCACATGTGTTTGTAATTCTAATGCTGAGAGGGTATGGAGACCAGCAGATCCCTGGAGCTTGCTGGCCAGCCTGTCTATCTGAAACAGAGCTCTGGGTCTAGAGAGAGATGCTCTCAAAAAGTAAGGTGGACAATGATAACAGAATGAAACCTGAGGTTGACCTCTGGCCTTCTGCATACGAACACATCGACAAATTCACACACACACACACACACACACACAGAGAGAGAGAGAGAGAGACATATAGTTTCATAAGTTGATCTCAGATGAGGAACCTGAGGTCAAGAGATAAGGAACTAACAATTATTGGCAAGATGACAGGGAAAGGGAAGCTGCACACACCATTAGTATAAATGTAAGTTAGTACTGCCATTACAGAGATTAGTATGGAGAGTTCTCAAAAAACCAAAACCAGAAATATCATCTTATCCAGCTATATTATTTCTAGGTATTTAACCTAGGAATCAAGGGCAGCATACAATATAGGTACTTGCATACTCATGCTTACTGAAGCACTATTCTCAACAGTTAAGGTATGAAAGTAGCAAACGTATCCATCAGTGGAAAAATGGACTAGGAAAACATATGCACAATATTATCAGCCATGAAGAAAAAAATGAAACATTATTTGAAAGACAATAAATGGAACTGTAGGTCACTTTGTTAAGCAAAATGAGCCAGGCAAAGGCAAGTAGCGCCTATATTCTTTCCCATGTTGAGTTTTTAAAAGCTTAAAGAGATAACATTAGAAAGAGAGATAATAAGGAAAATGAGAGGAATCAGCAAGAGGATGAGGGTATAAGTATGGGTAATGTGGGAAGAAAAAATAATAAAAGTACTCTATATGCATACATCTAAATATCATAATAAAGCCAGTTATATTATAGAATTGATATGCATTAATAAAAAGAAAAACACAAACTGGCTGCTAGATTAAATGAGATCCAATAATTGCTGCCTGCAAGAAACACACTTTGCTAGCAACTATATACATTTGTAACTGAAGGGAACAATTGTAACTGAAGGGAAGAAAAGGAAGTAGGAGTAACACTACCCAACCAGACAGGCATAAAGCCAAAATCAAAGGAGACAAAGGGTATAAAGAGACTATGTATTTCTGTTGCTTGTTTTGAGACAGGTTGTTGGATGTAGCCACATCTGACCTGGAACTCACAATCCTCTTCCCTCCATCTCCTAGTGCTACAATGTAAGAAAAATCTTTATCAAGATGATATAATCGTTATACGCACATGTGTATCAAAGGTTGGAACACTGAATTTCATTTGCAATCAGAGCTAAAGAGACAAATAGGGCCCAGGACACTATCCATGCAACACTTTAGTACACCACTGTCATAAAAAAATACGTCATCCAAAAAAAAAATAGAAAACAAGAAAATAAATGTCAGAATTGAAATACACCAAGGCTCGAGTAGAGTTAACAGACATCTACAGAATAACACATCCAAAACCTGCAGAATGCACATTATTTTCAGCAACTCACAGAATTTATCTAAAACAGATCACATTTTGTGCCATAAACCAAGCATACATTAGCAAATAAAAAATGCACTGAAGTGATTTCTTGCATTTTATCAGATCATAATTGAATAAAACTAGAAATTAATAGCATAAGAAAATGCAAAAATAACACAATTATGGATATTGAACAATATATTTTAATAGGCACTGAGTCATTCATGAACTCAGGAGGGAATGTTAAAATTTTCTCTGCAAAAGAAATATGTGCTCTCAGACACTGAGCCATACTTCCAGCCCACCTCTTTGGAAGTTGTAACTCAAGACCCACAGGAAGAGTAGGCATAGTTAGGAGATAACTTCTAGGCAGAGAGACTGTTAACTATTACAGACAAAATGTCTACAGTAGAATCAGTGGAATAATGCCGAGGGCAAGAAGGTGGGACAACTGCATCCAGAGGGTTCCTGAAAGACCCACATGGTAAATGAGGTCACCAGCCCATGGAGCTGTTTTTGGGGTGGGGCCTATGTAGGAAAGTTAGATGGTTGAAGATATGCCTCTTATCATTGGTTCTCAGCCACTTTAAGGTGACATTCTGTGTTCCACCGAACACAGGACCAGCCAAGTAACCATGGGCTGAAACCTCTGAAATCATGACCCAACATAGGCCTTTCCTTTCTGTAACTTGATTATATCGTTTGTCCCAGCAAGCTAACTGAAGAGCAAGTTTATAAAAAACTGTATAAAAAACTCGCACCAAATCCCGTAAGGGTCCCCAAGAACAGTGAAACAAAATTTACACCCAGAGATGGAACTCTGGCTTTGAAAAACAGAGACCACAACTGTAACCCCAGCACTCCTACAGGGAGATGAAAAATGAAGACATAAGCTGGCAGGCTAGCCAGCCTGTGTGTACAGTGGAGAATAACAGATGACCCTGTCTCAAACAAAGTAGAAGGTGAAAAATAATGTGTTGACTTTCCATATACATAATATGACATGTGCGTGTATATATACACACACACACACATACACACACACACACACACACAATTTTGTAAAGGCTTGTTTTTATTTTGTATTTATGTGTGTCATGTATGTGCATGTATGTGTATCATACTTTTTAAAAAAGATGTAAGTAAACAAAAGCAAATGTACAGTGCTGTGATTGGGTTGCTGAACTCAGCTCTCCTCTAGCAGCAAAAGGAAACCTGAAGCTGATAGCAAAAGATGCCAGCCAACAGTGAATGGAATTCCCAAGGTCCTCGGGTAACCAGGTGCAATGGTTTTGCCCCCATGTCAATCCATCACAAGGAAAACTCATACCAAACTCCACAAGGGCCCCCAGGAACAGCGAGACAAAAATTAAATCCAAAGATGAAACACTAGCTTCTCTTTGGCTCTGAACACATTACTTAACTCGTCTGCAGACCCACCTTGAAAAACAGGGATCAAAACATCCTGACACGCTAGACCACTGTGGCGATTAAATGGCAAGGTCTTTGAGAGGATGCTTTCCAATGGTGGGGGTGAGCTCCAACAAGTCTGTAGGAAGTCGTGTCTCACTAATGAACAACATTGGCCTCTAATATCTACTTTAGGCATCAAATCAGATTAGCAAAGAGGAAAAGATAGTGAATAGCCGATAATGAGTGGGATCGATGAGAAAAGGTTTTTCTTGTCTAAAAATATTGACATTAATTCAACCTAAAAAGAGGGATGAGAAGGAGTTGATCTAATGAATTTATCTTGCCTGACGGAAAGAGTTAGGATGATAGATGTGAGTGAAGCAGTGGACTCAAAAAAAGAACTGGCAAGTATGTGTTTGGGGCTCCTATATTCCTCATCGTCATAAATGACACTCCCATCGTGGGCACTGGGCCAGATGCTTGAGATAAATTCTGGGAGTGGTCGTGGAGTAATGTCAGCAGCTGGAGTTTCACCAATGCATTGCCATAAGCCAGCCACCATGGACTAAATGCCTGATAAGCATTACTTCATCGAATCCTTATTCAGTGAAAGATACTGACCAGAAGAGAAATCAATTGCTTTGAAGGGGAGGGGGCAGGTGTCAGGGCTAGTCAATGAATTTGGGTAGCACACCCAAATCAAGGCTACATGATACCAGACTTTTCTAGCACAAGCTACGATGCCTACATCTTAGAGGCTCGTATGGGTTTATTCATTCTCAGCGTAAAGAATATGAGGGACTGGAGAGATGGCTCGGTAGAAAGAAATACTTGCTGCATAAGCATGGGGACTTGAGTTCAAATCCCAGCACCCACCTAAAAAGCCACATATAGCTAGCTGCTCACACACTTGTAACCCCCTCTATAGAATGTAGAGATGGGGATTTTTGGATGGTGATGGTTTCCAGTGTAGTTCCAGGCTAGTAACAGATCCTGCTCAAAGGAGTAAGATAGAGAGTGACAGGAGAGTATCTTCATCTGCCCTATGAGTCCTCATGCCCACACATATACATGCACATACAACACACAGACATATGCCACACTCACATATACATGCAGACACATAAAAAATCATAATAAAAATGTGAGGACTGAGAGACCTTAATAATCTTCTCATGGTCATGCAGTAAATGCTAAAATCTGAATTCATGGGCAAAACTAATTGAGCCCAGAGTATCCACATCAGAACATATACTTATGTGTCTTCTCCAACTTGGTGAGTCCTCATTCTATGGGTAATGCTCCATTGAGGAACAGGGATGGATGATGTGTTGACCATCATTGTTATGGAATACCTGACATAGACAAACTAAGAAAAGTAGGCTCTGCTTCCGTTCACAGCTTGGGTCCATCACAGAAGAGTGGTGGGGCAGATATTCAACTCATGGTGGCTAGGCAACATGGCGAAAAGACCCAATGCATTGGCCACTTTCAGAGCTTCAAAGGAGAGTAAATTCTGGAGCCCCCTAGAGTGAAGCGGGATCTGAGTTTGTGACTAAGCCAGGAGAGATCCCTATGATTATATTTCAAAGACACAGGGTGAGTCATAGATGAGTTGTTTCACCTACTAGACATTGCACAATGAACTCGGGTCCTCAGAGGGGTTTTCAAACTAAAGAGTTAAAACATAAAATAAAATCTAGGTCAATGTCATTTCTCATAAGAAACTAAGCATTATAGGTGGAGAATGGAACAGTTGATTTGTTCAGCAGACTTCCCAAGGACAGCATGAAGGAACTTGACACATGATTCAAAGGAATAAAAATGCAAGCTGGGTTTTAGACCTTTCTGGATTCACTGCTCCCGGCCTTGGTTTTTCAACTAAACAGATACTAGTTTAGATGAGAGAATTTGAAGCCACCTCTCACATCTGACAAGCCTATGATACCAGGAAGGAATGTTCCCTAAGGAATCCTACCAGTCAACCTGAAGACTTTGAAAATGCCTGCTTTGCACAGATGTGGAGGCACATGCCTTTAATTCCAGAACCTGGGCCTCGAAGACAGGCCTATCTCTGTGAGTTTGAGGCCAGCCTGGGCTACAAAGCGAGTCCAGGACAACCAGGGCTCTATTACACAGAGAAACCCTATCTCAAAAAACAAAGCAAAACAAAATAAAATAAAAACAACGAATAAGAAGAAGAGGAGGAAAGAGGAAGAGGAGGAAGAAGAGGAAAGGAAAGGAAAGGAAAGAAAGACATAAAGAAGTGCCTGCTTTGGAGAAGAAACAAGCCAAGTAGCATCAACTCCATTCTCCACCATCTTGCTCCCCACAACCCACCAAGAAGACCAAGCTACTTAACTTTTTATTCCAAAGATTGCTATGCCAGGCCCGGCTCACATATAATCAAGGGGGATAAAAAATCATTACATCTGCCTTCAGAGAATCACATTATAACCTCCACTCTGATGCTCAAGGTATCAGTGGGTAGCAGAGGAGGGTTTATGTTTGGCATATAAGACCCAGAATTAGATTTCATGAGGATCTTTGGGATCTGTTGTTTCCTCCTTCCTGGCATTATTATGCCTGCCAGTCACAGCAGCCCAGGTTGCCTTTGGGAACTTCCCACTTGTTATCCCTATGGTTTAGATGAGATAATATCCACCAACAGCACAAACCTGACCCTGACCCATTCACAAAGCCCATACGATAGAGAATTCATACCAAGACTTTCTATATCATTACACCAGGAATAGGGGTTTGCTTTCTCTTGCTGCTGACGTACAATCCTACAATGAGAATTCCTGCCAACACACCAGCACCAAAGAAAACCAGCCTGAAAATAAAGCCAGCCCCAAAGAAGGCAAATCCTTCATTCAAAGAAGTCAGGTGACTGACACATACTTTCACACCTAGTCCTTACCCAGCCTGAGACTTGTCTTCTCTTCCTTACCCTTTCATCCTGTCAACCAATAGCATTCTTTGTTGCTTAGACCAATTCAAGCTGAATTCCTTTTAGGTGTTACATACCAAGTCTTGAGCGATACCTCACTCAAGAAACAAGTTCTTTCTTCCATTTCCATTACGGAGGTATTACAGATGTAAGCAGATGTCGTGGTCATTTTCCTTGGGTAATTAACTCTGGGTACCCAAGGTTTCTTCAGGGTATAACATTTTGTGATTCTTGAATGACAGTCATTCAATCCATTCCACAGATACCCATTTCTCCTCCGTCCTTTCTCCACAGCCCCTGCTGTGTCTCCCCCCTGTCACACAACACTCTAGCCACCCTTCAGATTTCAAAGGGGTGGGAATCCTTTCCAAGACCACACAGTTCGTAAACGCAGCCCAGCTTCACTGCTGTCAGGATCATGAAACAAAATGACAACAGCAGAAGATTTTTGAATATAAAACAAAACTCAAACTAACTCAAAATCAACTGTGTAGCGAATCTGATGTTTCTGATAGTGTCTGGATCACACAGCATTGGTTCTGAACATACATGCTCCCCTTGCTCAGCACCTGCCATCACACCAAACAACTCTAACCCATGCTGCCTTACACACCTGAGTGCAGGTTGGAAACAAATGTCCGTGGTAAGCTGCAGTGTTTCTACAGAATGTGCAGTGTGTGCTCTTGCAGAAGCATAATAGTCTAACAACCAGACAGTTTTCACCTTTCCCTACCATCATGTCTTACCCTGTAAATAATCAAAGCTGTGTATCTTTGAAATGCACTGTGTTAGCTTGTTTGGTTTTTAAAATTCCTTTCTAAGTTGATGACTTGAATTCTGTTCTTAAGGCATTCAATGCATTTTGACTCAGAGTTAGGACAGAATTCCCAACAATTTCTGAAATGGCCCTAAACATATTTCTACCATTTTGTACCAAGTATTTATGTGAAGCAAATGTTCTTCCTATTGACAGTTATAAAATAAGAATATCAGTGAGTCTAGTGAAATGTTGGAACGTGCTCCCTGTTCTGCAGGATCAAATATTTAACCGAGATTGAAATCTTTATGTAAAAATAAACAAGCACATCCATCTTAGTGTGCAAACTTGCTTTTGGATCTTAACTACTGATAAAAAAAATTATATGTATGCAAAAGAATCATTTTAAAAATAACTGTTGTTATGATTTATTGTCAGCAAATTTCTTATTTGTATACCTGTTCTATACCCCTATACTCCCACAGCTGCATGAAATTTTTCAGGCAAAAGGGACCTCAAATGAAAAAAGTCTAGGAAGCCTTACCAGATGGATGAACCTAATACTATCACTTTACTAAGTAGGCAGAGAATTTAAACAGTTCTTAACGGTGTATTACCATATCCACAAACTAATGTATCACTCAACCCTCATCAGAGAAGCTCCTTTGTTCAGTAGATGGTGCTTAGCACAGAGACCCACAGCTGGTCAAGGCGCCAAGATTTAAAAAATAAAACTGCAGAATGCTCAGTTCTAAATGAGACATCTGTATCACATCTCCTTGCAAAGCTCAGGGATCGTTGCAAAAAGAGGAGCCAGAATATTGGAAGAGCCGGAAGTGGCAGTGACTCCAAGGCGACAGTGTTTTCTGGACACAGCAGGGCAGCTACACATATAAACTCGCAGCTGCTGAGATACCGTGCACAAAGCCTGCAGATTTATGCCAGACAAAATCCCAACATGGAGAGGGAAGGTGAGTATGAAGGCTCACACCTAGCTGAGGAGCTGTTGGCAAATGATAGCTGCTGGGAGACAGAGAACCAGTTTTCTTTAAGGTATAATCTCAGGTAGGTTGGGTCTACTCCAGTGAATGGCCATATATCTAAGAATAAGAAGGCAGCACAAATTTGACTGGAGTGTTATTTAAACACATACACACAATTACATGGCTAAGGAAGAAGGCTAGATCTGGAAAGAATTATGGAAATAGTTAAATATGATCAAACACACTGAACAAGGTTTTCGAAGAACTAATAAATGAGAAGAAACAAGCCCTCCATAGTATAACTTGTCCTATAATAAGGTCCAAACTGCTGGCTCTGAAATGTCAGCTATTCAGGTGGTCCATTGCTGCATCCTTTTCAGTCCCATGCCCCACCTTGCTCCTCACATTACCTCTTCCTTCTGCTCTCCACATATCTTGCTTCTCCTCCATACCACCTTTCTCAGAGCAGTTGCATGACTATAAGCCCTCACACCAGCCCCCAACCTGGCTGATGCCTTCTGTTCTTTGGAGAGTCAATTTAAGTATACCTTTAAAACAGCCATTACTCTCACTGCTACCAAATTTATCTTAATCCATGACTTTGGCTTTTTTTTTCTTTATTGTCCTTTTCTCAATTGTAAGCAATCTTGTTTATTTACTCAGTTATAGAAGTCCATGCCACTAAAATACAAGTCCCATAAGGGCTGAAACTCATCTGTTGGATTCTTCAAGGGAGCCCTTAGTGTCTAGCAGAAGTTTATATAGTTGAAGATGTGCAAATATTGTGGATGGTGTATGGATGTATAGATGGGTACATGGATAGGAGGGAGAGTCGATGAGAAGATGGATGGATGGATGAATGGGTAGGTGGGAAGGTGGAAGAATTAATGGATGAATGGGAAGAGGGATGAATGGATGGGTAGATGGGAGAATGGCTATATGGATGGGAGAGATGGAGGATGAATGAGAGGATAGATAGATAGATAGATAGATAGATAGATAGATAGATAGATAGATAGATAGATGATAGATAGATGAATAGATGAGTGGTTGGATGGATGGATGGATGGATGATGTAAGAATAGATTAGTGGCTGGTGCATGGATTGGTGGGTGTATGGGAACCAGTGAAATTCTAACTCAAGTCTAATTTTCAGACTCAGTGTCTCCTGTGAAAATTTCCTCAAGCCAATGACCAGCAGGTCTGTCCTTAAGTGAGATTCATCAGCTTGGCTGTTTTGCTCTGTAAAATTGGAATTGCTGTGGTGTCGTGAAGGTGAATTAAAACACTGGCATGCTCCGACAGAAAAACCTAGAGAGAAAACAGGAGCTGCAACACTCACATCAGGACCTTCACACACTCCTGTAAACACTCTGCCTGCAGCAATCATCCACAAGCCAAGACACAGCAGTAAGGACTCTCCAGCCATTAGTTCCTAATACAAAACTGAGGAAAGATGAAGAATTGCTGAGGCAGTCACAATAGAAGATATATCACCTTCGCCTGTTGTCTGCTCAGATCTGAAGCTATTTAGAAAAAAGGAGCTGGTTGCAAGGAAATTTTCATTTGCTTTGGGTAAAGAACAATGTGACATTTCTGACAATGTACTGTAAAATATGCCACATTTTTTAAACAAAGTGAGACATAATAAAACTGCACTACAAGTTTCCATGGAGAGCTAAGATTGGAAAGGAGCCCATAGCTCCATAACGTTTTATCAACCTTGTGTACAAATATAAATCCAGTAATGACGGGTATAATTAAATAATTGCCCCCATGACTTCTTCTCCTACTGGGCCACACGTGTTCCATGAAGTCAAAGGGTGTCTGTGTATGGCTGGGAACCTAGAGGTGAGAGATCAGGTGTCCAAGTATTTTCTCAGTGAACAGAATGATCACTCGCACTCTGCTACATAGATAAAACTCCATGCCAGGGTTTGTAGAGCACATCTGTAATGCCAGCCCTTGGGAGGTCAAAGGAGACAAATTAAGAGTTCAAAGCCAGCCTAGAATACAGAGTGAAACCCTGTCAAAAAAAAGATATCAAAAAAATGATGAACTATAAGAGCACAATGAAGTACATTTTATTACAGGAGCAATAGACTATGGGTTTGATGTGAGCAGAACTTGACTCCCACACCTTTGCTAAACCCAGCACTTGGCAGTGAAAAAAAAAGTAAAAATGCAGTATCAGGATGCAGTCCTGCATAATTGCTAAGAAGGTAGCCTGGCACCCAAGGCCAAGCCTGGAGAAGATAGGGACAAGCCAGGCCAGGCCTTTGCCTGATGGGGCAGTACCAGGTGACTAGATCCTGGCTTTGCCCCTGCATTAAGTCTGGTGACTTAGGTCATTCCTCCTCCTTGGGACATCTAGGTGTCTGTCACCTTCAAAAGAGAGTTAAGTGAATTAGAGACCAAAAGGCCCCTCGGAACCCTGACAACACTTCACAAGACATCTGTCTTAGTTAGAGTTCTGCTGCTGTGACCAGACACCATGACCAAGACTACTCTTATTAAGGAAAACACTTAATTGGGCATGGCTTATAGTTGCAGAGCTTTAGTCCATTGTCATGGCAGGAAACAGGGCAACATGCAGGCAGACATGGCGCTGGAGATATAGCCCAGAGTTCTACACTTGAGCCAAAGGCAGCAGAAAGACACTGCCATACTAGGGCCTACCTTGAGCATGAGACCTCCACAGTGACACACTTCCTCCAACAAGGCCATACCCATCCCAACAAAGTTACGCCTCCTAATAGCACCACTCCCTAGGGGCCTGACATTCAAACAAATGAGTCTTTGGGGGCCATTCCTATTCAAATCACCACAGCATCACAATCCAGAAAAACTTACAATAGACTGACATAGCCTTCCTTCAGGTTATTCCTGGAATTCTGGTAGCTATCTTGCCTGGATGCAGCCAGCCCAGAACAGAGACCTAAAGTCTGGAGGAAATCTACTGCTCACGTCCCTCACCCTTCCCACAGAGGTTGCAATCGCAATATATAATCATGTCACACAGGCTGCCTTCAAAGCCCACGACTCCTGCTCACCAAGGCCGTAACCTTGAGCATAGCTTTCATCTCCGCCTCTGAAAACAGTGCTAAAACATGTAGCATGCTAACATCAACATGACTCCGCGCCATGCACGCAGTGGGTACCCTGGGAATGTACCTTGGAACCATCAGCCTCACCCGCATCTCCCAGCTTCTTCCCTGACCCAGCCAGCCTAGAAATTTCCCCCACGTTGTTTGCAGCCCTCCAGAATGACAGGAGCCAGAGCGCACAGGGGCTGTGATGTAAATCAAAGGCATGTGAGCTTCCTTCAGGGGGTTGGGGTTCATCCTTGAAAACCACGCACGCTCCCTAAGCAGAAACAGGCTTGGATTCTCAACATGCTTCCGGTTTGCCTCTCCCTGTGAAGTGTGATTTCTCAAGAGTTTGGGTCACAAAAGAAACTCCGGTGGCATCCCAGCTCAATTCTCAAAGTTTACAGTTAGGGAAAGAGAACCCAGAGAAGAACTAATGTTGGCCAGATGCAGACAGGAGGTGAGTACCCAGGGATCCTGCCGCGCGGCCTAGTGAAGTTTTCACAAGAGCCAGGCAGGGGAGCCATCCGTCCTGGCAACACCATGAGGGCATGCGTTCTCTGTGGACAATTTCAAAGTGGTAGTCATTCTTTTAATTTTTCTTTTCCTTTATGTATATGTGAAGTATGCCATATGTGAGCATCACTGCAGAATCCAGAAGTCATAGTTACAGGGGTTGTGAGCTGTCTGTCATGGGTGCTGGGAACCAAACTCAGAACCCCTGCAAGGACAGCAAGTGTTCTTAACGTCTGAGCCGTCTCCCCAGCTCCATAATAGTCTTTTCTTTTTTAAGTGACCAGAAACCAGCCTGCTATCAACATGTGACTAGATTTATACCTAAAAGCCCGTGATAAACTTGACATTGGTTGGGTTAGGTTCTGAACAATTACAGAGGTCGTTGTTGAATTTTCTGGAGTTATATAGTGAACCCCATGCATCATGGATGAATTTGTGATGGTTTGGGAAACTCTGAGTTAACTTCAGGCACTGCTCAGGTCACTGTGGGTTTAAATAACAGCTTTGGGCACAAGGACATAGCTCAGCTGGGAAAGCACTGACCTCACACACATGAGGTTCTGGGTTCAATCCCCAGTACCTCATATAAGCCTCATGATTGTCCAGGCTTGTAATCCCTGCACAGGGAGATGGAGGCCGGAAGAACAAGACTTCAAAGTCATTATCAGCTATATAGGGAGTTTGAGGCCAGCTGGCAACATATAAGACGGTCTTTAAAAAGTGGAACAATTGAAGTACAGCATTGTCTTGGAAGCACAGGATTGTAAAGAAGGAAAACAGAAGTTAAGATTACTCTGTCTTTTCCGTTTCACTTCATACTTTTATACTGGGGTTTTCAAGCTTAAAACAGTGAAACGAAGTACAAAGGGCTTCATTTGTGAGAAGTTCAGATTGGATGTGAACTGTGGCTACATTTGAATAATAACTTCAATGAAAACATGTTTTTCATCAACTTTTTAAAACTTAAAGATTTAATTAAAATAATGATTATATCTGACCACAATATAGTTATTTCTGAAAATGACAGGTTTTTTGAAAGGGAAAGCAATGTTAAGTGACCAAATATCAACTATGCTAGGTGCATCTCTATTTTGTCAGCTAGTGCGTACCGGGTGACTTACGAAGGGTGGGGCAGCCCCCTGTTGCCTGTTTTTAATATGTTCTTCCCCTTGGAGTGGCATTCATTATTACAAATTCCTAGGTCTCTCCCCACCCCCCTTTCCCACCTGACTGTAGCAGGGAGGGAAGTTTCTCTGGGAGAGGATTTGAGAATTAAGAGTACAAGCCTTGAGAGCTAGAGAGATGACTCAGTGGTTGAGAGCACTTGGCTGTTCTTCCAAAGGATATGGGTTCAATTCCCAGCACCCACATGACAACTCCCAACTGTCTCTAACTCTAGTTCCATGGGATCTGGCACCTTCACACACACATATATGCAGGCAGAGCACCAATATACATAAAATAAAGATAAATAAATCATCAAAAGAAAAAAAAAACTTCTGCACAGAAGTAGCCCAAGGCAGCTCAGTATCAAAGAGGGTTCCCCAATAATAGGTCCTGGGACCATCTCTGACATGAACTCATGGGCTGGCTCTTTGACCACCTCCACCTGAGGGGAAAGAACCCTTACCAGTCCTGAGAGGAAGACAAAGAAGCTAGTCCTGATGAGACCTGATAGACTGTGGTCAGATAGAAGGGGAGGAGGACTTCCCCTATCATTGGACTGGGGGAGGGGCATAGAAGAAGAGGGAAGGAGGTGGGAGGGGATGGGGAGGAGGCTACAGCTGGGATACAAAGTGAATAAACTGTAACTAATAAAAAATTTAAAAAAAAGAAAATATAAGGCTTTTGTTTTCTCTCTCTCTTGACAGCAGGGTGGCCAGTAGAGGAGGCATGCCCATCCCCCCCCTCTGTGAACAGGAGGAAGCTGCTGAGAAGTAGGCTTGTGCTGGTCTGGAAGTGTCAGCCGAGTTTTGTGGCTTTGTCCACTCAAACGACATCAATGAAGGGGACATTTTCATCTCAACTCTGATTTACTCCTTTGTCATGTGTATGTGTGTGTGTGCATGTGTGTGTAATATGTGTGACCATGTATGTGCTTATGTGACTATATAGATGTGTATGTGCATGTAAGTTTGTGTGGCTCTGTGTGTGGCATGTGCTTTGTGCATGTATGCACATGGGTCAATGTGTGAATGTGTCTGCATGTATGTGGAAGCCGGAGGTCAATGTTGAGTCTCTTCCTATATTTCACCTTTTTTTTTTTTTCTTAAGACATGCTCTTTGTCTAAGTCTGGAGTTCACAAATTCAGTTAGGCTGGCTAGCCAGTGAGCTCCAGAGATCTGCTTGTCTTCATTTCTCCAATGTACCACCATGCATGTCCTTTGCCTTATTTCTTAGCTGACACACAACCAAAGCTAATTCTCTGACTAATGAGAAACCCTAACCTCAGCCATCTTGAGGATGGTGGGCATGCTGAGAATACAACTACCTTAAAGATCATTTGTGTTTAGAACAATCACTGTATCTGGCCTTGCGAAGAATTTGAACTTGCCATCTTACTATCTCCTTGGGAAGCAAGTACTATCATTGTCCCCACGCTCCAGAAAAGGAAGCTGAGCTTAGAAACTAACAAAGATGTCCACCACTGCACACCTAGCATGTGACAGCAGCCAGCTTGAACTAGGCTGACCCAAGCTGGGTCTGGACACTCACCCCCTGTGCCACTTTGCCTTGTAGTGGTAGGTAATCCTTTTAGAAACTCCGTAATTAGATCAATGCCAATTCAGACACTGTTCCAAGATAGGAATGGGGAAATGGCTCACATCATCTCGCCTCTGTACCCTTCAAACTTGCAGTCTCCTCTCTCACCCCAAGTGTCAAGTCTACAAGATCTAATTAGAAGATGGGGCCTATGTATAAACAGCCAGTCATGCCCCGCTCGCCACCCACCTCAAGTCATCTCTGCTGGAAGTCTTGGCTTCCAACTTGGCTTGGCACCTCCCTGCCCTGGGTCTGCCAGTGCCAGTGCCTTTTGCCTGAGGGGGTCAGGACACAGACTTTAGTACACGGTGGCAGAGTCTTCTCATGCCAAGCACTCTTGGCAGGACCACACAGCTCTTTTATGGGGCAATTCAAAAGCTCTAGAATATTCTCACATTGCTCTCTAGCCAAAAAGTTCCCTCCTTTCACCCTCAGCTAGCTTATGCCGGGGCCTAAGCTCCGCTATGTGTCCCTCTGACTTAAAACACAATCTCCCATTGAAAAGCACTGTTTGGGCTAGAAAAATGGCTCAGCCAATAAAATACTTTCCTGGCAAGTGTGAGACCCTAAGTTAGATTCCCAAGACTCACATAAGCAGTCGAGAAGGATGCTACCTACATGCCTGTAATCCCAGAGCTGAAGAGACAGAGACAGAAATCCCCAGGGTTCGATGTTCAGCCAGCCTATCACAGTTAGCAAGGTCCAGGCCAGTGAGAGATCCGAGATTAAAATCCTCTGGCCTCCACACAGATGTGCATGCACGCATACACACACACACACACACACACACACACACACACACACACACACACTATTTGATGGAAAGCAACACTGTAAAGCCTAGTGCTGCAGGTAGAGTTGGTTACAGAAAACAAAAGAATCCACGTGGGGAACTAAGAGTTCCTGACACCAAATGCACCGATTACCACTCCACTCCCACTGGGTCTGTTCACTTATATGACTGTCAAGTTTAAGGGCTTAAGGTTGGAACAGAATGGGTCTTGCAAGGCAGTCTGCCTTAGCATCATTTCCTGTTGCTGTGATGAAACGCCCTGACAAAAACTACCTAAAGGAAACTGGGCTTATTTGACTCGAATTTCCAGGTTACAGTCTATCACTCTGGGGAAGTCAGGGTGGAAGGAAGTTGAAGCTACTAACAACATTATAGCCATGGCCAAGAGCAAGGGCCTGGAGAAATGGCTTAGCAATTAAGAGTATCTGCTGCTCTTGCAAAGGACCTGAGTTTGCTTCCCAGAACCCATGTTAAACAGCTCGCTACCATCTGTAACTCCGGCTCCTGGGGATCTACCATTCTCTTCTGGCCTCTGAAATTACCACATTCATATATACAATACACACAATTAAAAATAAAAATAAAATCTTTTTTAAAACTTTTTTAGAAAAAGAACAGATAGCAATGAATTCCACCAAGGACCATGTATGGATATAACCTAGAACTTTTGCTCGGATGAAGCTCGTGGTAGCTCAGTAACCAATTGGTTTCCCATAGTAAGGGGAACAGGGACTGTTCCTGACAGGAACTCATTGGCAGGCTCTTTGACCTCCCTACCCCCCAAGGGAGGAGCAGTCCTGCTAGGCCACAGAAGAGGACTTTGCAGCCAGTCCTGAAGATACCTGATTAAAAAGGGTCAGATGAAAGGGGAGTATGTCCTCCCCAGTCTGTGGACTTGGAAAGGGGCAGGGAGAAGATGGCGGGAGGGGGCTTGGGAGGGAATGAGGGAGTGGGATACAGCTGGGATACAGAGTTAATAAAATGTAATTAAAAAAACTTTTTTAGAAAAAGAACAGATAGCAATGAATTAATTCATTCTTACATGTCAATAACACTCTGCTTTCTTCCTCAATTCATATGCAATCCAGGATGCCATGGCTGGGGAATATGCCCACCACAATGGGCAGGTCTCCTCACTGAGCAATACAATCTCCCAAAGGAACACCCACAAGCCAACCTAATATAGGCAATTCCTCAATGAGACTCCCTTCCCAGATGATTCTAGATTGTGTCATGCCAACAATTAAAATGAAGCATCATACAGTTATACATTTAGGAATTAAGAAGCTTGAACTCTGACCTCAGGTTGGCCTGGGAAAATCACTGGTGTCCTTGGCATTCCCTTTCTCATGGAAGTTTCCCAGAGGTCCTGGTGATGGGCAGATGAAGAACTAGGAGCTCTCACCACACTGGTGACTTCCCCCAGGACCCAGTGCCACCTGACAGCAGGGCCAATGTGACTTATGGAGGCATCACCAAGTATCTGGAGCAAGAGCAGGTTGTTAACATGAAGTTCGAGAATCTCAGAGGTGGTGAAGGCTCCAGGAAGTTCAACTCAGTTGACGGTGGCCACTTGGCCCACAGCAGCCCACTCCCCATTGATATGGCAGAGACCAATAATCAACAAGTGGGGAGGGTGGTGGGTGGTAAAGAATTCTCAGGGACTAGACCAGGGGTTCTCAACCTGTGATTGCAACCCCTTTGAGGGGTCACATGTCAGATATCACATATCAGATATTTACATTACAATCCACAACTAGCTAAATTACAGTTATGAAATAGCAATGAAATAATTTTACGGTTGGGGCTCAGCACAATATGAGGAACTGCATTAAAGGGTCACAGCATTAGGAAGGTTGAAAACCGCTGGACTAGATAAACGGCTCAGGGATAAAGGAATTTTCCATAGAGCCTGATGATGATGATCTGAATTCAATCCTGAAACCTGAATGGTGAACAGAGAGTACTGACTCCTCACTGTTGTCCTCTGATCATGCATATGTGCTCACATACATGCATGTCATACACATACGAATACAATTTAATTTTAAAATATTTTTTAAATTTTCAGCACTGTGCTCCAGGAAATCTTCATCTTTCCATCAGTGGTACCCGTAAGACAATCCTTTCCTCCCATCTAGATCAGTTTCTGGGAAGCAATAGCCTGGAGATACCAACTTATGTTCCTCAGATTTCCACACAGCACTCATCCCTTTGGCATCTTCACGGAAGGCAGACGCACAGCAATCCTCCTGCTGAGATTACAGGTATGTGTCCCCATGCCAACCTGTTTCTTCCTCTTGTTTAGAATGAAGAAACCTAAACCTTTGGCCTGGGGGCCTCAAGCAACACTTGGCAATTCAAAAACCCTTTGGAACTTCAGCCCACCTTTTAGACCACGGCATAGTCAGTAGTCTCACAATGAATCTTTGTCTAGAAACAATGCAAATTTTTCTCCTCCCCCAACCTGAGAGAATTTCTACATACTGTCGCCAGTCCTGTGAGGGAAGCATGGTGCTGGTGCTGTGAGCAGAGGCACCTAGAAGCCAACACATCTAAGCTCCTGACCAGCCCAGGATGCCTCAGGCAATTCAGTTTTATCTACAGAGTAAGTTCAAAGCCAGCCTGAGCTACATGAGAAAGAGAATGAATGAAAAAAGAGAGGAGTGAGACAGAGTAAGAGAAGGAGAGAGAAAGAGAGAAAAAGAGGAGAGGAGAGAAAGGTGGGGCAGGGGGGACAAAAGAGGAAGGGAGTGAGGGGGGGAAGAAAGAAAACAGAAGTGGAAGACACCTAGGATCCTTGGGGATTTTATCCACACGTTGGGGTTGTTGGTTTCTTGGAGACCACACTGAGTGGGAACCTGCAGCTCAGACTTGAAGCTCTTCTCAAAAAATCCCTAACCAAAACCATGCTTGATGTAATTTCTCTGTAATCATCATCTTCCTTTTCTTTCAGAAACCTGCCACTCAAAGAACATTTCTCCATACATCTAATGAACTCCAGCACTTTTGGATGCCCTGAGGCCACTCGGGGTCCAACTCACTCCTTATTTCTACTTAGGTTTGCCTTCTCCTCACAGGTGGGTAATAAGAGGAAAATGAGGAACAGGAGTCTCTCCCTTTGCAAAGCAAGCTACTTTTAATCTAATTCTCCTGACCCCCATTCTCTCCTTACAGTTATGGACTGAGGCAGCATCTTGCCCCTGTTATACAATGCTCTGATTAAGTTCTCCAGCCTGCTCCAGATTCAGAAGGTGAGCAAATAAATTGCTGAATGTTAGCAAATAAAACATGAGCCCTGGGTGCATAGAAAACTCTCAGAAAGCCACCTCCATGAGGATCCTATTCAAAGAAGCAGGAAGGTGTGAATAAAGGAGGAGAGGGAGCTGCCACGAGAAACAGAGATGGGTCAAAATGGAACTGAGAGGTATAGCAGATGACATAGCATGTAAGCATATGTAAACATATGTAAGACATGGCATGGAAGCATGGGATGTGGGTCAAGCCTCTTCACTTTTATGAGACTCGGTTTCCTTCTGTGTCAAAGTGGCAGGGTCGTACGGTGGAGCTGATGAGAAGCACTGGGCTGCCAAGCACTTTAATGGTTAACAGGAAATACAAAGATTAAAGCCGAAGAGGTTGGGCAGTTGGAGAAGAATAAGTAAGCTGCTGTGATGTGTGAGGCACTAGTCTCACCGCTGTGTCCAAATGCATGACAAGAGGCAACTCAAGGAGAGAAGCATTGATTAAGAAGGGACTCCGTCGTCATTGGGAGTGGGGGAAAGAAGCTTGGCAGCAGGAGAAGTTAGAGCTTGAACACATTGGAGCCATACTCCAGCAGAGAGTGGACAGGAAGTGGGAAAGGGCTACAAAACCTCCACCCACTTCCCCCGACACCCACCTCCTTCAAGAAGCTCCACCTCCTCAAGGGTCCACAACCTCCCAAAACAGCACCACCAGCTGGGTACCATGTGTTTAAGCGCATAAACCTGTGGGGGACTTTTTTTTTAAACCACAGCAGATGTGAGAAAAATCACCAGGTGTGTTTCACATCCCTTTTGGACAATGAGTTGGAAGAGTTCATATCACATGAGACTTAGGATCTGCCGGTGCCTTGTGCTTTGAGCCTGGGTGGTCTACGAGCATTCTCAGCCTCAGTTTTGCATTCTGCACAGAGAAGGCAACTCCACCTTCTGCACAGAGAAGGCCCTACACATCGCCAGGATGGGTTCAGACATCTGGGGGAAACAAAGCCACTGGATGACACACAGGAACACTCAGCGCTGTTTGTTCCCTCCTTGCGTCAGAGAATTAGAAATAGAGGATGATCACTCTGTGCTTTCCCCTGGCCAGTTGGAGGCCAGGAAAGCCCAGAGGTTTTATCACATAGATGAGCCCCTGGTCCTGAAAACAAGTGTGGTATGGTGTGTTCAGGCACACCTGTGCCTATGTACATTCTGGGCATGCTCCAAGCTTACGTAGCAGGATTCTGCTCCATGGGAGAGTAGAGAGAAAAATCCATTCATTTCCTCAAAATAAATGATAGAGCTCTGTTGCCCTCTTGTCCTGAGAGCACTTGAACTGAAGAGGATACAAGCTGACTCACAGTCCTTCTGTCCCTGCACCACGTGGGGTCGTGTCTCCCAGGGCAACAGGTGTGGTGCATCATACAGAGGAGCCTGACTGACAGATACTCCTCCATCAGGTCCTTCACTCACTTTCGTTTTTACTGGTTCTCCCCACCCCTACACACACACAAACACACACACACACACACACACACATGCTTGCCCTTGCTCTTAAGAACATTACTTCTCTGTGGTTAGAGAGGATATCCTGCACAGATTCCACTTTATATTAAGTACTAAATGCTCCCATTTGCAGCTGCAGCTCAGCCTCACCTGTAATTCTAAATTCGTATATTCAATTGCCTGCTCAAAATTTTCATGTGGGCATTTAATATGAACTAAACATGAATAAAAGAACCTTGAATACATCCCAAAGAACACTTAAGGCTGCCTCAAACAAACGAGTGATGGATGGAAGCCAGGCCTTTTCCCTGTTTGCTCATCTCGGATAACGGCACCACCATCTGCCAAGGGACCTAGAAGCCATCCCTTCTCAGTCTTGACTCCATCCGTCATCCAGTCCTGCCTCACTCTTTCAAAATGCATTCCCAGCCTTTCCATTTCCTGGTGGCTCCCCCATAGGGCCTTTACGTAAACCTCACCACATAGCCTTTTAACTACTGCATCAGCAACTGGGGTGCTGGCTCCTTTCTCCAGTGCACTGCCATAGAAAAACTAAGCAGGCTAGCATCTACCGCTTCCCTCTGATGCTTCAAAGCCTAGTTACTTACTCAGAAGATGCCACATCAGCAGGTTATAGAGGCACCTGCACTCCCACGTTTACTGCAGCGGTGTTCACAGTGGGTGAGTTACGGAACCCAACCCAGGTGTCCAACAATAGAAAAACAGATAAGGAAAATGTGGTCTATATACATAATGGGTGTTTTTTTTCCCCCAACCATAAAGAATGACACAATTCTGTCTTTGGCAGGGCAATGGATGCAACTAGAAATGACCATATTGAAGTGAAGAAAACATGTTTTCTGTCATTGCTGGTCACTAGAGTCTATATAGTCACATAAACTCCTGTATGTAAATAGAACACAAGACATGAGACTGCCTAGAGAGACAAAGAAGGCTAAGAGGAGAAGAGAGGGGTGAGAAGGGGAGGGAAATGTGCCCAATATATAATATTAATAAATATACTCGAACAAAAACCTATTTTTAAAAGAAAAGTTACCTGTAGCGTAGTACCTGACAGACAACAACCATCATGAATCCTCTGCTTCATTCAGAATTTGGCATTTGGCATTTGGCATCCCCCTTCACATGCTAGCCACTGTCGTGGCTGATAGAAACGGGACTGCAAACAAGACCACCCAACAAGGCAGGGCTGTGTGGGGCTGCTGGGAGAAAATTCTTAGAGGAGCTGTTAGAAGTGGCTTCAAGAAAAAGCAGCACTTGAGCAAAGAATGGAGGGATGAGGCCAGCAAAGCATGGGAATATTCGGAGAAGGCCCTCCACACTGAAAGAACAGCCCTGCAAAAATCGAAAGGCAGGGGGATGCCAGATATGGTGGAAACACATTGTGGAGAGGCCCTGAAGGCCGCTGTGAGCAGTTTGAGCACTTTGCTGTATATGAGGTGGGAAGGTGTTGACAGGATGGATTAAAAGAGTGGTTAAAAGAGGTTAAAAGAACTCTAGAGAGTGACCCTTTTCAAAAGGATGCCTTGTCGCACTGAGGGCAGAATAAAGGAAAATGACAGCAAAAGACCAAGTAAAGGGTGTGTGTAATAGCGTAGGCAAGAGTCCATAGGACTTGAGCTGTGACACAGACCTAGCGAGCCCATCAAGACTTAGAGCTTATCAGAAACTATCTTCCCATCCAGAGAGGTAACTTTCATTTTTTTGTAAGACAGGGTTTCTCTGTGTAGCCCCTGGCTGTCCTGAAACTTGCTCTGTAGACCAGGCTGACCTCAAACTCAGAGATCTACCTGCTTCTGTATCACAAGTGCTGGAATTAAAGGCTTGATCCACCATCTGCTAAAAGCTGACTTCTTGCCACTGAAACCTCAGAGACATTCAGTGGGTTCCATGGAGAGAAATTCTGCACTAAAGTCTCTCCTAGGTCCTATATCCTCCACACTGGGCTGCCTTTTTGTCTGTCTGATGTCCATCTATCTATTCATCCATCCATCATCTACTCTCATACTATTTCTATATCTCCCTACCTTTCTATCAGTCACCTACCATCTCTCTATTCATTCTTTCCCTATCCATACATCTATCAAACATCTGGATATCTTTCTTAACTTACCAATCCATGTATCTTTCTAGCAATAATCTATCATCACTATACATCTACCATCTCCCTATTATACCTATTGCATTGTCATTTATTTTTCTATAAATCACCTAGCTATTCATCTATCATCTATCTAACAATGTATCTATCAATTAACTATGATCCATCTATATATTTCACCTACCTACTATTTATCTATGATCAGTGTTAACAATAGATAGAAACAACACTCTGTTTCCTGTGCTCTGTAACACTTAGAATTTTTAGCATATGAAGTCCCTGAATCTTGCTAGAAAGGACTCTCAGAAGCCAAGCACAGGAAGGAACTCAATCACACCTTCTTTCTCGCTTACAATTTCATGAAAGACATTCAAAGAGAAGCCACATACATAAGCAAAACAACACTCATCGGTTTCCACAGTGCCCAGTCTCCCCATGTCCCCAGAACAGCACTCACCTCTATCTCTGCCAGTTACCTAGTGCTTTTCCCATGTCCCCAAACTAAGAATTGATTTTCAAGTGTCTATTCATTTGACAAATGTATGTTAAACCAACTTTTTAATAGCTAATGGTTTACAAACAAAATACAACAGCTTCCTCTTGGCTACTACTATTTGAGTCAGAAACAGAAAAAAATGAACAAATTAATAAATGAGCAAGATCATGTCAGGTGATGTCAGGAGGCATGAAATTCATGAAATAAGAAAACGTGATGCAGAGTCAGTGTTATCTGAAGCAGCTGCGGGCATTTGGAAGAACTGCAGACAACTAGCCTCCACTTTGGGTTTTGATGGCATCAAAATCCAATTTTTGAAGTACACAGATGTACAATTTTTGAGGTACACAGATTTGCTGGTTCTCCTGCTAGAGCAGAAGGCTGGGTAATCACATTAGAGCTGAATTCAGAAAGGAGAGAACAATAAATGCATGTTGTATTCATATCCCTCTCTTTTATTTGTTCTATTTTTAATTATGTGTGAATGGAAGTGGGTATATGCACATGTGAGCACAGGAGATAGAGGAAGTCAGAAGAGGGTGTCAGATCTCCTGGGGCTGGAGTCAGAATTAGTGGTAAGCTATCTGGCATGGGTGCTGGGAACCAAACTTCAGTCCATGAAAGAGCCGTACACAATGTTAACCACTGAGCCACCTCTTCAGCCTCTTTTCTGCTTTTACACAGTTCAGGATTCCATCATAGAAAAAAAATGTCCTACCCACAATGGGTTGAGTATAGAATGTGTGATGTCAGGGGGATAGGCAAGCTATCCAAACTTAGAATGTCAAGTGTATCATTCAAGATCTTAAAAGGTATTGAGCTTAAAATGTATTAGTTCCTTTCATGTCAATGTGGCATATGCTTATGACAGTGATAGTAGTAATGCTAGTAATAATGATGGTGATATTGATGGTAGTAAGGATGATGATGACAGTAGTAATAAGAAGGAGGTGATGCAGGAGACTTATGTAGGTGATAATGGTGATAGTGATGCTAATAATGATATTGAAGACCATGGCAACTGTGTTAGTTGTCTTGTTGTTGTTTTGATGAAACACCATGGTTAAGGCTACTTATGGAAGAAAAAGTTTGTTCTGGCTTATGGTTTCAGAGATGTAAGAGTCCATCATGGCAAGGAAGCATGGCAACAAGTGGCAGAAATGGTGGCTAAAGCAGCAAAGTGAGCATTTGCATCCTCAACCACAAGCACAAAGCAGAGAAAGAGAGCTAGAAGCTAGGTGAGACTTTAGACACTTAAGTCTCACCCCCAGTGACACCCTTCTTCTACCAAGATTCCACTACCCATTGGTTCCACAACCTCTCTGAACAGCTCTACCAGCTGAAGAACAAGTGTTCAAACTCATGAGCCAATGGGGGACATTGAAACTGACAGCCATGATGATGACTATGTAGCAGCAGCATATGATAATGATGGTGGTGGTGATGATGATGATTAAAAGGAGAAGAGTACTACTGTTGAGGAAGAGTATGCAACTGATGATGGTGGTGATATTATAGTAGTGATATGATGGTAACAAGGACTATGATGATAGTGATGGTGATAATTATTCTCATGATAAAGATGGTGGTAATGATGACTATGATGATGATAATGGTGATGCTGATGGTAGAGATGGTGATGATGATGAGGATGACCATCACAACCTTGGATATTCCTCACCTGCTCATGTCTTGACAGAACAAGAAGCAAAAGGTAGACAGAAAGATGTACCTGGCTATAAGACCGCAAAGCCCACTTTCTCCACTGAGGTTCCACCATAAAGATTCCACTGCCTTTCAAAACAGTGCCACCAGCTAGGAACCATGTGTTCAAAAGCATAAGCCTATGGTAACATCTTGCATTCAAACCACAACACATATTTTCCTATCTTAACTGCATCCTCCTGCCATAGTGATCTTTATCCTTGGTTCCTTCCTCTTTAAAGTAAATGAGTATAATTAGAAGGGATAAATATTTCTAACTCCAAATGTCAGTTATTGAGCACGCAATGATACAGACAAAAAGAGGCACAAGTTTTACCCATGAAGAAGCGGGATGACCTTACCAATAACCCAACTATACCACAGGCAGCTTCCCTCTCTCAACTCAGGTGGTGGAGAGCCTAGGTTAGACAGTATTTATCAAGGCTGAGTTGGCTTGTTGTCTGAAATTAAAGGTAACTCACATTCCCTTAACTATTAAGCTTCGAAGTCATTCATTTCATTCCACTGCTCTGTGGCTCACTTCTTTGACCACTGTACAAGATGCAAGTCTGTGAATAAACCATCACTTATTCATGCTGACTCCTACAGATGGACTTTTTGGGCTATCTCCAAGTTTTTGCCTTTGTTCGCAGTTCCGCTGTGAGCTTCGTGTGACATCTCTGTCTGCTCATTTCCTGCAGAGACATCCTGGCTATTGTTGGCTTTTTACTCTTTTGTAAAACCTTCGGAGCCATCTTAATCAAGGTCTGTGGGGAAAATAAAGCCTTCTGGCTTCACCCTGGCTTCACCTTCTAAATTTATAGAACAAGTTTGCAGAATGAATTCTTTGATATTAAGAATTCTTATCCATGAATATAGTCTCTCTCCATCCCTGCCTGTCTTTTCATTTAGGTATATTCTAATGTCACTTTCAAAGGCTTTATATTTCTCTTTACATGTCTCTTAGATTGATTTCTAAGTTTCTGGAATTCTCTAATATACTAATAAAATTATTTTATTTCTTCTTTTCATATCTAAACATATGTCAAGAATGATACTTTTTTTTCCAAGATCAGACCAGACCAAGGCCATCTGAGATAGCAGGGCAGTAGATAATGATGCATTTTTCATACAGAGGCTTCCTCATCTACACTCAGTAGAATGGGGTACTAACTTCAATGTCAGGTGATCAGTCCTAGGAACGAGACCTTTGTAGAAGGTAAACTGCATCTTCTTTCTGCTTCTGGTCCTACCACTCTCAGCTGTGCAGCTCTGAGCCAACTCCTTGCCTTCTCTGAACTTAACGTTTCCTGTGGTGGTTTGTACAAAAAACAAAAAACAAAAAGCTGCCATCACTACTTCTTCTTATACAGCCATTTCCCAACAAGAAGTGGAATCTATCCATCTGTCCCTTGGGTCTGATTCTTTGACAAGCATAAACAGTGCAGTGAATGCTGGGTGAATTCCACAGACATGCAGTTTCTATGTGGTCTCTTGCAGTACTCTGAGATGAGCTAGAATCCACATAAGAGAAGACCATCATGTTGTAAGGAAGCCCAAGCTGGTCACGTGTGATAGCCAGGGTGTGAGGGTAATGACTCAATGACCCTCGGTTCCTCTAACCACATCACTCAGATCTATGAAGATGTGCCTCCATGATATCCCAACAGAACTTCATGATAAACCAGAACAAACTCTCAAGATAGTGCATGAAGTGACACAGGATACCATCGTCTGAAGTCACTAGAAATTGGGTGGTGAGATGATTATTCAGAAACAGTCAGTAGCAGAGGAAACCAGCGACTTTCAGGCTGTGCTCAGAACACAGAGCCCCCAGAGATTTGCTGTCCGATACAGATATGGTTTACAGGGCTCTACATTTTCCTTATTATTTTCTTCCAGCAAAGGACGATTCTCTTTTACATTTAATAATTGGAAACCTACAAAGGATTTCTTTTTTAACAATGAAAGGAAGGAAATTAACAAAGAGGAGGAAGGCTGGCTATCTGATAAACCTCAGACCAGACCGGATGATCTCAGCTCCTTCCATCATTACCTTACCGTGATGTCACTACATATCATCCAGAGAAAAAGCAATTGAGAACCTAACATGGTGGCTCGTACACGGAGTCTAAGCACTTGAGAGACTGAGAAAGCAGCCTCATCATGAGTTTGAGATCAGCCTAGGCTACATGTAAATTCTGGGCCAGCCTGGGCTAATATACAAAGTAAGACCCTGTTTTGACAAAGGAAAGAAAGGGATGGGAAGGAGATGGTGAAAGGAGAGGGGAGGGGAGTATGGTAGTTTGAATGTGAAAAGCCCACCAGTCCGCAGTTGGTAGTGGTATTGGAGTAGGCTTAGATGGTGTAAGCTAACTGGAGAAAGTATTGTCACTGGAGGAAGGCTTTGATAGTAGGAGCCTCATGCCACTTCCAGTTTTCTCTTTCTGCTTCATGCTTGTGGTTTAGGCTGCAAGCTCTCAGCTTCCTGCTCCCGCTGCTGTGCCAGCCAACTGCTACCGTGCCTCCTCTTGGTCATGATGAACTCTCATCCTCATGGAACCACAACCCTAAATAAACCCTTTCTTCTTTACATTTCCTTGGCCCAGGTGTTTTCTCACAGAAATAGAGAAGTAACTAATACAGGAAGGGAGGGGGAAACACTGAAACAATGTTGAATAAGGTTTGGTTAGAATTGGGAATGGTTGACAGGGAGAGTGAGAAGAGAGAACTCTGCCAACTTTAACAGGAAGTAGACCCTAGAGGACATAGGTTGTGAGGAACTGAGTTCCCATCCACCCCTGTCTTCCCTCCCGCTCAGCATCCTTCTCTGCTGAACATGATTTTAGTCTAGATCAGACTTCTCACCAATAATTCAAGATTGCTTTCAAGCTTTTCCCAATGTTACTGTTTATTCAATATACTTCTTCACGTTAGCTGACTTTGTTATGTAAATGAGATTTAAGGTGAATTGTTTTTTTTTTCTTCCAGTGCATCCCCAAATACATGCACAATTATTTAAACGATATCCAAACACTAAACATTACCCCGTCTGTTGGAATACTCCGCTGGATGACCCTCCATGTAGAAGTACTGGGTTTCACTTAGGTATGTGAGCATACATGCAAGAAAGGCAAATGTGTGTGGAAGCCTCAGATTCCATCCCCCCTTGTTTTATGAGGTGGGTGCTTTCATTAACCTAGAGCTCACTGGGTACTCAAGGCTAGATGGTCATCCACATCCAAGGATTTGTGTCTTTCTACCTCCCCAGTGCTAGGATTAAATGCATGAGGCTTCCTCATCTACACTATGTTTTAGTGGGTTCTGGAGGTCACACTCATGTCCTGCCCAACTGAACTGTGCCCCCAGCCATGACTCTTTCAAGATCTATGATCCAATACTCTTCAAGATACACTAATTGGTTCAAAATGGCATTCATTCTAGAGGGTAATGATACTTTTCTCCCTTTACGAGAAGATCTTCTCTTCAACTTGACTTTTTCTTGTTCTCTATGTTGATATAGTTCAGATACTCCAAATCCCCTTATGATAAAAAAAAAAACTACTGAACATGAATTGTTAGACCCTAAACAAGGCACCAAAAACACAGTATTTTGAAACCTTGGATGCATTATGAACAAAATCTGAAGAATCCCTTTTTCTTTTTTAAAGATCTGCTTTATTCATAATTATACGTATATCTGTCTGTGCACGTGGGAATGTGGTGCCCACAGAGACTGAAAAGGACCATGAGATCCCCTGGAGCTTGGAGTCGCAGGCAGTTATGAGCTGTCTGACAGGGCACTGAGAACTAAACCTGGGTCTTCCGCAAGAACAGCAAGTGCTCTTAGCCACTGAGCCATCTCCCGAGCCCCAGGAATCCCTTCTTTACAGCCTAAGTTCCCAGTTTCTTTCACCTGTCAGTCACAGATTTACGGAGAGGGCTGTTTCACTACTTAATGAGACATCTGAATGAGATGCCAGCAGAGAGCCCAATTTTGTAACAGGGCATCAACCCCTTCCCACCACATGCTAGCCATATAGTAAGAAAAGGAAACATCCCGATATGCCTTCCCAGAATGAAATTAATTATGAGAATTTCGACTCTTTCTAAGTCTCTGGGCACTCCTGCCTTTCCCCAGAGAGTTAGTTACAAATGAGTTTGCACTTTCTGTGCTGGGTAATGCAGGGGGAAGACGGATGGCCTGAAGAGGAGCTAGAACACTGCAGTATGAGTCTCCTTTCCTCCTCCAGCTCTGAAGCTCCTTGTGGAGCCTCCCTGGTTTAGCTCCTCCTGCCCCTGGAGGCTCTGATATTCTCTGTGTTATCAACCCTGACCAATGGTTCTCAACCTTCCTAATGCTGTGACCCTTTAATATAGCTTCTCATGTTGTGGGGACCCCCAAACACAAAATTATTTTTATTACTACTTTATAATTTTTCTACTGTTATGAATATCCTAGCGTAAATATCTGTGTTTTCCGATGGTCTTAGGTGACCACTGTGAAAGGGTCATTTGACTCCAAAGGAGTCACAACCTGTATGTTGAGAACCACTGACCTTGACCACATACCTGAGCTCACCTTTATTTTCTTTTGTTCTTCTTTTATTATGATGTGTGTGTGTGTGTGTGTGTGTGTCATGTTCACATACATGAGTGCAGGTGCACATGCAGAAGCCAGTGTCTTTGTCCACAAAGTGTCCCTCTCTACACTCCCTACCTTATCCTCTCAGAGAGGGTCTCTCATTGAGCCTGGAAGCCCCAGTCATCCTCCTGCCTCTGCCTCCAACAACAGCGGGATTACAGGAGTGTGGGAAACTCAGCTTTGTGTATGAGTTGTGGGTGTCAACTCAGTTTGCCCTGCTTGCATAGCAAGCTCTCTTATCATCTCCCCAGCCCCTGTTTTCATTGTGTTTGTGTGTCTGTCCACAGACGCTCATAAAAAATATAAATAAATAAATAAATAAATACAAAAAAAAAACACATAAATGGAGCATCCTCTGAGCCAAGCAGGCCTATGCTTTTTGCCTGGGGGCCAGGCCTATCCCTACTCTCAGCTAACATGATATATGTGTTTTCACCCGTCCATTTAGGAGACAATTTTAGTCCCTATTTTGTGTAATGTTCTGTGTGAGATTGTGTGGATTTGGACAGTGGATTTGGATTTGCTTCCTCTCTTGTAGCTAAAGGAAATGTCACAGCTCTTATTTATTCTGAAACTTATGGACAAGGAAGTATTATTTAACATGGAAATTATCCATAACAACCAAGAAGACAAGATAAGGAGGAAAAACACTTCATACACTCCCCAAGTACCTATAATCCCTAACAAGAAAAATCAACAAAGACACGAAAGGCATCAATGGCATCCAGGCCTATGCATGCAAGGAGGGAAACAGCCCGATCTGCAAGCAGAGTGAGTGTCACAGTGAGTGACAGGTGTACATGTGTGTGCACACGTATGTGTGTGCCTGTGTGTCAGTGTGTGTGTGTGCATGTGAGTATTTGTGTGTGTGGATGTGTGTGCATTTGCCTGTGCATGTGTATGCATATTCACATGTGCGCTGGTCCATGTGCAACTACAGGGGTGTGTCATGGTGTGTGTGAAGGTCAGAGGACAACCTCTGTGAAGAAGAAACAGGAAGGCCACTGAGGATTTCTGACTCCTGGGCTAATTCCAGGTTCAGTAAGAGAGACTGATATTCTGCTCTGGCCTCTGTGGGCACACTAGGAACACACACAGACACACACAGGTACACACACACACATGAGGACTGGGTATGTACCTCAGTGGCGGAACATTTGCCCAGCATGCACTGGGACATGCGCTCACTCCCCAGGAACACACAGAGGATGGAAAGCATCGTACAGCCTGTCCTTTGTAAATATGTGGCTTTACTCTGCTGTCACGATTTTATACCTCCCCCCAACAAAATGTAATTATATGTGAGGCCTGATGTCCAACTAAAGCCCATTCTCTTCTACTCAAAGGACAGTGTTTACCCAATTCATTTCTGCTCAAAGGGCTTCTGGAATACACGGAACCAATATCCGTTAGGTCACACACCTCTAAGGCTTCAAATGGCTCCATATATTTTGGCCCAATAAATTGTCTCCCAAGAACTTGTCTTCAAGATAATTTGAAGTAGCAGCAATTACCTATAATTATTACAGTAATTACAATACCAAAATCTTACATGCAGTATAAATCCCTCAAATAAAGGCATGATTAAACTGGCATATAAAAGCAATATTAATGTCTACGGCCATACTCCTCCAGCAAGCCCAATCTTGTCTTATAAAGCAATATTATGAGCCAGAGATGGCTCAGTGGTTAAAAGCAATTGCTGCTTTTGCTGAGGACACAGGTTCTCACCACCCACAGGCAGTTCATAACCACCTGTAACTCCAGTTCTAGAAGATCCGTATCCCTCTTCTTGTCACCTCGTGTATCAGGCTCTTACATACATGCAGACAAAAAGCTTACAAAAATAAAATTAAAAATAAACAAAGCAATGCAAATATTTCACAGTTATATTAGAATCACTATACTGACTGATAGAATAATACATGAAGCAGAAATGACACAAGGAAAAAAAAAGAGTGTAAAAAAATAGTCTTATAAACATAAAAATGTGGGGCTGAAGCTCAGTGGCTCTGTCTAGCCCAGGACTAGAAATCAGTTCCCAGCACCGACAGTGGGAGGCCCATGTTAAGTATAACTCCGGATCCGGGGGATCTGATGCCCTCTCCTGGCCTCCACAGGCAACTGCATGCATAGGCACATTCCCAGACACAGGCACATACATACACACAAAACTGAAAATAAAATAAATCTTTTAAAATGTTTTTTAAAGGAAGGCAATAGATGCTCTGATTTCTCCTAGGTCTTATCTATAAAAATAATTGTTATCTTTTCTTAAAATTATGATGAAAATCCAAGATACAAAGTAAAAATAATAATGATGATGATAATAATGAGAAGCAATCACCTAAAATCCAGTGATTCAGTAAGTTACTATATGGGCAAAATTCCAGAAATTTCTGTGATTAAAATTTTATGTTTATGTTTATATGTGCATATAACCAAGCAGAGATGATTATAACTTCTTTAAAACTGAATGTGGTACATATAATTATACTTTAATGAAAAAGCAAGCAAATAGAAGTAATATTTGAACTGTATAAAACAGGTTATTTTAATTCCAGAGAGGGTTCTCTCTAGGAGGACAGTGTGACATCATCAAGAAGTTATGGTTGGGCTGGAGGGACAGCTCAGTGGTAAGAGCCCGCACTGCTCTTGCAGAAACCCTGGGTTCCATCTCTGCACCCAGGTTTAGTGGGTCACAACAACCTGTAATTCCAACTCCAGAGGAGGCTAACACCCTTTTCTGTCCTTTGAGGTCACCTGCATACATATGTGCAAACACAGAGAGAGAGAAAGAGAGATACGCAGGCATATAATTAAATACAAAATAAATCTTGTCTTTAAAAAGATTCTATGTTCATTGTTTTTATACTACCATGATTTCATTTTGGATAACATCATTTGACTCTCATAAAAGTGTCAGAATTCATATTCTTCCACTCTTTACCTTCCCCGTTCATTATTTCTATTTGTTCCATTATTTCCACTTTGTCAAGATTTATAACATTCTATCTTAATTCATAATTGCAGCCTCCACCGTTGCTTACTCTTCACTCCATATTTACTCTCAACAGCAGTCTCCTGGCTCCCAACAGCTGTTTTCCTATTTCCACTTTATGAATAGGTGTTTGGAATTTTTAGAGGCAACGCACACAAACATGATTCTTTTCAATCCTACACACCGGCATTAGTTAGACTGTGTGTTGGCCCAGTGGCCAATCTGTTTGGATTCTCAGTTTGCTCAGAGTTGTACCGTGTCACCACAAGCCTATGTCTTGCTTTTCTAAGTCTACAAAGCAAACGGAGCATGCCTCGCAGTCACTCAGACACTACCTGGGCAGAGGCGTACACCAGCATGGACATGGGATGTGTCTTAGACTCGGAAGGACAGCGTGGCTTCTAGTCCTACCCCTGTCACAGTTACAACTCTGTGACGCAGTTCCCTCCAATCGGGGTGTCCTGCTACTGGCGGGTTTTTACACTGCGGATCTTATAAACAGACATAGCGGCGTTCACCTGCAATCCCAACACTCAAGAAGCAAAGGCAGGATGATAGAGACCTCAAGATCGTCCTCTGCTATGTGGAGAGTTCGAGGCCAGCATGGGGTATGTATAAATAAATAAATAAATACATATCTGCTAGGGGAGAGTTACTTTATGGGGAATGGCCACTGATAGGTCTCCTATGCTCCAGAAGAGGATGCACATTAATGGATGTATGAGCAGTATTAATTGGATTCAATAAGTTGGTTTTTTTTTTAAGAACATGGAATTGAGAAGGGGACATGAGGGTATCCAAGAGGATATGGAGTGGTAGAAGGTGGATATAATCAAAGTATATGTATGTGTATGGCATTCTCAAAGAATAAATTTACTATATATTTTTAAACACTACAACTACAAGACATTTAAACAGCTGGGATATGGCAAATATAATTCTAAGTGGCCCATGAAAATTCCCTGTGCATATCAAGTTATGGTGAGCTCTTTAATTAAGACTCCCATGATCCTAGAGCCTGGGAGGTGCAACTTTCACATTCACGGGCTACTGTACCAGTTTTGCTTCTGTGTCAGTGATAAAACTTCCCAACAAAAAGCCACTCAGAAGGCGTTAGTGTTACCTCCCAGTTCCGGGTTACAGTCCACCATAGCAGGGAGGTCGAGTTGGGTACGTAGAATAGCTGTGCTCCTCACACGCAGTCAAGAGGAAAGAAATGAACACGTGAACTCCCAGCGCTCAGCTGCCCTCCTCCGGTTCTCAACAGACTGGGACCCAAACCCGGGGACTGAACATTGCCTGCTCTCAGGCTGGGTCAACCCACAATGATTAAGGCAATGAAGACAGTCCTCCACAGGCATGCTCACAGGCCAACGGGGTCTAAAACGGTCCCTCGCTGAGACTCGCGGGGTGTTCTAGATTGTGTCAAGTTGACTGATGAAACCAGCCATTGCAGCTACATAGAGAGACTCTTTTGTCTCTCAAAATAAATAAGTCAATAAATAAGAAAAGGGAAAGGAAATAGAAACTCTACTTTAATGAAAAGTTTGAGCTTAGATGGCTTCAACAAAACATTCTGTGGAAGACTTAATATGTCAATTCCATACAATTTCTAGAAGAGTGAAGGGGAGGAGTATTCCCCTGTCACCTGTAAGATCACCTTTACAGTCATATCAAGACCAGGACCCTAGGATGGAAAGTCAAAAGCATGCATCATGAACATGAATGCAAAAAAAGAAAAAACAAAAAAAACCTCTACAAACTCTGGCAAATCCATGTCAATGACATGTAAATGGGATAATATGTCTACATGACTGAGCCAGATGAACCTGAATTCTGCATGGTCTCTCATATGGGGTTCCCTGGCCTGCAGTGTGTGAGTGTGCATGTGTGTGCATGTACATGCCATGTGTGTGATGATGATGAAATGGGATGGACCTCAGAAACACAATTACACTCCCTATATGTGACATGAAAGCAGAGAGAGAGTGATGTTGGAGGTGAAGAAAGACATCAGTGAGGGGTGCAGGGAGCTGGAACAGGTTAGTGTGTGTGAGAGAGAGACAGAGCGAGAGAGGTGAATGTGAGTAAAACCTAAAAATAAAAAGAAGGTAAAAATTAAAAATGGGTAATGAGGAAGGATGGGTGAGATAAAGGGTACATGTGAAATGACAGAGGAAAAGAGACTGGGAAGGAGAGCACAAGGGAAGCTCAGGCTAGCCTTAGTAGGGTGAGACGGAGGAGGAGAATCCACTAAAACACATCATTCCAAAATGCCGTAATGATACCCAACACCTAGGATACTTGTTAAAAAACGAAGATTGCAAATGCAGGGCAGGCAAAGCTTGTGAAAACCACACTGGAGCTGGCCTGAAAGTCACCTCCTCCTCTGCACTGTGGCTTGCAGGGCCTGTTTGGCCTGGACAAAGTCTTTGCCACAGTTCCCTTGTTAGCAGCAAGTTTTCTCAAAGGCAGTCCTGGGCAAACACTGACATCTGTAGAGATTAGTGAGTGTGACACACAGAATTGCCCCATGGTAAGGGGAGAATAGGACCCCAAATCAGACTGTTTTTCACTGTAGAACTTTCTAGAGCCTTTCACATAAGACATGTATTTTGACTTCCTAAGGCCAAGACATGGAATGTCTTTCCAGTAAGTATATTCTCCTAGATGCTGGTTCTCAAGCCTTTTCCTGGGAATGCCCAGTCATTAGGACTTTTTGTTTTCCTGTATTCTTCCAGCTATGGTTGGTGACAAAGAACAGAAGCTTAAGGTAGTACAAAACAAGAAGGCAGAGCTGGGGCCTCAGCAGGTAAAATGTTTGCCTTGCAAGAGCAAGGAGCTGTGTTTGATCCTCAGAACAGGTGTCTTAAAAAAGCCAGGCTTGGTAGTGCCTGCCTGTAATCCCAACCAACACTGGGAGGTGGTGACAGGGGAGTCCTAGGGTTCACTGGGAAGCCACCTGAGCCTACCTGAAGGTTCAAGTTGGAACAACACCTGAGGTTGTCCTTTGACACACATACACAGAGTGGGAGTGCATGTTCACCACACACACATATATCTATACACACACACAAACACACACACACACACACACACAATAAAGTATTGTGTGAGTGGGTCTGTATGGGTTCTTTCTGTTAGTCCAAACAAAGCAAAAAAGTTTCAAGCCAGGCTTGCTAGAGAGCTCAGCAGGTAAAGATGTTTGCAATCTAAGGACCTGAGTTTGAGCCCAAAAGAAAACCAACTTTCACAAGTTGTCCTCAGACTACACACATATACACACACACACACACACATATGCAAATAAATGCAATATTTTTAAGTCCTAACTAAACTGCTCTTGCTGCTTCTAGTATTTATTTATCCAAGGCATGTCCATGAACAGTCTCTCCCCAGCAGGTGACACCCTGCGCTGAACACAGATAATCAATCAGCAGCTAGCTGTGCTGGAAACAGAATGACAGACTGCTGAGGGACAAAGGTTGTCCATCAAGGGGACAGAGAGTCAGAGGAGAGGGCTTGGGAACCACCTCTGTGAGAAGAGGTGACTCCACCCCCAACAGCCCCATCTTTGGGGTCACTGCTCATTACCATAGCCCCTACTTCAAACAGAGTTCACAGTCTGGGCACCGCCATCCATCTTTCTGTTGACACTTAGAATCACAAATCTTCCTTTCACCTCTCAAAAGGGTCTCAGTGGAACTGGAACACCCATCCCCAGCCTCTCCCTGCCTCCCGCCTCCTGCCTCCTGCCTCTCCCACACTATTCTCTGAGAGTCAACAATAGCAAGCTGTACCGCAGAACAGTAATGGAGCCTGACCTCCTCCTAAAGGGGCTGGGGGCTCAGACCCTGGAGACAGGCCAGCTGGGAAGACGGGCAATGCAGGGTGAAAGAAAGGGCATGAATATTCAAACATGGCCAGGAGTTCAGGGAGTCCTGGCCCTAAAGGGAAGCGTGACTACTCCCTCCCATTCTATGGAGAGCAAGGAGGACCAGACAGATGGCACAGAGTCCTTCAAATTCCCAGCACCAACTAGAAAGTTGTTCAGAACTCAGAGCTGACTCAGACCCAAGAAGAGGATGAGATGTCACACCTACCTGGCTGCTCAGCCTCCTCTCCCTAATCCTCAAGTCCCTCTCCATGAGCTTCTCTGCCCTCTGAAACTACATTCACCAACTGTCCCAAAATGTGGTCAGGAGCTTCGGACAGGACATTGAGGTAAAGTTGAGAAGATGCATGCACAGTTGCAAAACAAGTCACCAGGTTTTCATGAAAAACTTAACAGAAAAGATGGAGAATATATTTAAAAATAGGACAATACAAACCCTGCCCATAGTGGGGGTAGGTGTCAGTTTTCAAAGCAAAGGCAGAACAGAGTGGGCTCCAATGGCAGGCTTTACTTTTAGACACAGAAAATACCTCAAAATTTCCTAGGGACTGGACATTGGTACCGTTGCCCTGAAGGAAGCGGTGAGTCAGGGCCTAGTGGGTGAGTGCTCTCCCATCACCTAGGTTAGCTTCAGTGCTTTAATCTGCCCTTTACTATTTCTCATCCCTCTCTTCACTTCAACCCCACAATCAAAATCTGTCTGCACCTGTCACTCATCCCCTCGGGTGGGGAATTCCTCTGCCATGTAGTTCTCGCTCAAGTACGACTGACTTCCCAAGGCTTTCTTTACATCCATCTTCAGGACCTTTATTAAGTGCACAGCGGTGGCTCATCAGACATGTTGGCAACCTGTCTCGGACACAGAGCTGAGTCTCAGGATCGAGGCAAGGAGCCATAACAGCTGCCTTTGAAAACTCGGAGTCCCCTAAGTCTGGTAGAGTGAAAGGTGATACCTCCTGTCAACACTGGCTGTTGGCCTTGTGGGGAGCAGGCTGTATGTGAAAATTCGAGTCTTTACACAGTGCTGTTCACAATAAGAGGACCCTTCTGCTTAGAATGTGTGTCCTCACTCTTGCCCCTTCTGGATTGTTTGTGTCCCTCAAGTTCAGGAGGCTGTAAGGGTGTCTCTGAAACCCCTCCGCCTCTCTGGCAACTTTGGTTGTGGCTTTCTGCTTTTGTAAACATTACTAACCCAGAGACTTGCCTGTCTTTAGCAGGAAAATAGCTCAGCCAGGAAAATCTTTGCCCTCCAGGTGTGAGGATCTGAGTTCAATAGCAAAAAAAAAAAAAAAAAAAAAAAAATCTTTAAAAAAAAAGAAAAGGTGCAGTAGAATAAACTTGTAAACACCAGGGCCAAGAGATGGAGAAGGGAAGAACACTGCAGCTTGCTGGCCAGCTACCTAATTGTACTTGGGAAGACCCGGACCAATCAAAAACCTTGTCTAAAAAAACTAGGTGGATGTGGGACAGCAGCCAAGGTGGCCACTGGTCTCCATGTAAAGATGCAAGCATCTCTCTCTCTCTCTCTCTCTCTCTCTCTCTCTCCCACACACACACACACAAGCCAACCCTACTTGCTGTTTCCCCTGACTCTTGAGAGGAGAAAATCCACAGTCTCTTTCACTCAAGAGGTTCTTCAAGAGATAAGCTAATAATTCCAGGCTTCCCTGGGCCCAGAAAACCTGAGTTAAAAAAAAAAAGGCCCATGTGTACACTAGGAGGCCTGAGTCCACACCCCACTTCTGCACTAGGCTCACAGATAGGACAGGCTGCACCTTATGGCTCCCTCCGTGCAGGAGAGGAGCAGCAAGACAGCCCTCAGTGCCTCTCCAGCTCTGAAGTACTGCACTCCTCTACACAGCTCCACTAGCAGCCACACTGTCACAGCAGCCGCTTCCCGAGCCTAGGCTCAGATCTGCCTCTTTCATGCCATGAGAGATAGGCCGCATCTGACCTCAGGAGGACTCGGTATCCTCCCCAGGAAAGGCTCACAAAAGGTCCTGACCTCACAGATGACATGAGGCAGCAAGAAGCCATGCTAACAAAAGGGATCTGAGTCATCAGGTCCCCAGGCCCCCAGGTCCCCTGCCTAACTCCCCTGAGTCTCTTGTCAGCTTTGTGGTCGATCACATTTGTCAAGTGAATGAGCATCCATTGTCACTGAGAATCAATCACTTGCTCAGACAGTGTGTGTCAGCATGCTCTGGCATCTCACAGCACTAGTGCCAGGCACACCACTGCCCCAGGGCAGAAGACAACACCGCTGTCTGGGATGATAGGAAGGTAGGGTTAACAGTGGGCCCGACCCTATCAACAAAAGCTGAGGATCCAGCGGCCTCCTGCCACTCTTCACAGTCAGAACCCTGGACAGCTCACTCTGGCCTAGTGTCATTATCTAGCCATGACCTCCCCATCACACCTCATGACTATGACTGGCACCGAAGAATAAGGGGGCTCCTTCGGGGGAGAACGAACCTGTCTCCGACCTCAGCTTTCAAAATCAGATACTTCACAGATTTCCACTAGGGTCTGCCATGCTGGTGACGCCATGACCAATCTCTGCCCATGTACACTGTTGGATCTTTTGTCAGTTTCACAAGGGAAACTGGCTAGTGGTCCCCATCAGGTAACAGAGAGATATGATGTGGTCCACACAGGCCACAAATTGTCCAGGGATAGGGGGATGCCCACAGTCTGAAGTCTACTCAGTTCCTAGGCTCTTCTTCCCCCAGCTCCCAAACATAAAGGATCCAGATGTCATCCCCAGCCTTCTGCCCAGAATACCTTGGAGTCTCTATGGTGACTGGAAAAAAAAAAAACACATAATAACCTCAATCCCAGAGGTCACTCACTGCGACATCCGCAGCCCTTGCCTGGCTCCGGACCACTTCCCCCTTCTGAATGGTCCCAAGTCTACGACCTAAAGGCTCCATCTACCCCACTACCACCTGCCTCCTCCCGTATAGAGGAAAACGGGTTGAAAGGCTGCAGATGCAGTGGACCCGCTGCCCATCTCCCAACAGGTCACCCGCCCACTCTGTTCTCCTTTCCTCCGCCCCCAGCAGGAGCTGGAGCAGAGCCTCGGCCTCAGCCGCATCTGCACTGCGCCTTGCTCTCTTCCCTCCCCCTCCCAACCACGCATCCGCAGTTCTCCAACAGTGCGTCTTCGCCACACACGCTTCTTCTGCTTGGTGCAGGGGCTACAGAGACATCGGGGGAGGCTGAGAAATCATCAGAGTGAGGGGTTCGACATGCTCTCGGGTTCCTACCCACGACCCAGCAACTTCTATCAGCAACGGTGCCACAGCCCCGCCGTCCACAAGCTCCTGTGCATGCCCACCCTACAGCTGTGAGCAAAATTACTTGAGACCCAGCACCTCACTCACGGCCACTGGGCTCTCGCCAACAACACTGGGTTCGACAAGGGTTAGGGCTGCAGGAAGCCCAGGGTGACAGAGACAAACTGATTTGACGCAGAGACGGTGAATGTTGCACAGGGCCAGTCGCCAGTGCAAATTGGCCGAGCTGGAGGTCTGACGTCATCTCCAGCCTCTCCGCACAAACTCTCCACAATCCATCATGCCCCATGCCTTCTGCTCCCGCCCTTGGACTCGCTGTCCACATACTGCCCTCCTCTCCCTGCAGCAAAGGGTGCTTTTGGAAAAAGCACGTCACAGCTGTCCCTTAGCCCTGGCCAAGCCACTGTGTTCTCTGCTGCAAAGAGGTCCAACCCCATCGCAGTGTGGACACCATGCAGGTCATTCACTGAGGTCATGGGGTGACTATGGATAGCCTGGAGACCTGTGGGGAAGTGCCCAAAGGCCGGTGGGAAATTGAAGAACACATTCCCTTCTCAGCCTCTTCCCCTAGGGGGTGTGATAAGAGTTGAGAGACATCTCAGTGGGCGGCTCTCTCAGAGGAGAGTTTGCCGACAAGACACAGGGACAAGAGAACCGAACTTTAAATTACCCATACCTGAGTTTAAATTCCATCTCTGGGGCCTCAAGAAGGCTTCCCTCTTCTCTAAGGCTCAGACTGTTTAGCAGCATTATGATAGTAGCAGGGCTTACAGTGATTGGTAGTGGTGAGGAGTCAGTCAGTCAATGGAACCACACATAGAAAGTATTTGCTACAGTAATGGACATTGGCTTACAGCAAACATTAGTAAGTGTTAGCCCCGATTTACAGCGCTCAGAATATCCTGATCCCCAAGCAAGTGCTCAATCTACAGTGGTCGTTTTCATAATGTCTACCTCCTAGTGTTATCAGCCTTCTGGTAGTGCCTGCTTTTATTGTTATTTAATACAGGGTCTCATGAAGCCCAGTCTGGCTTTATGCTTGCTAGCTAGCCAAGGATGACCTGAACTTCTGATTCTTCTGCCTCCACTTCCCAAGTGTTGGGATTAAAGGTGTGTGTCACCACGTTTGGTTTATGCCGTGTTGGGGTTGGAACCAGAGCTTGGTGAATGCTAAGCAAGCATTCTACAGTTTATCCCTTCCCTTTCTGATATTATCTATGATCTGGCTGTGTGATAGGGATGGAGACAAGGCATAGTCAGGATTGGCAGTGAGTGTCCGTGGGAGTGATGCTTAGGAAGAGCTAGGTGGGTTCAGTCACAAGCCCAGTGTGCTCAGAGTCAAGGGAAGGAAAGGATGATTGCCCTTGTGTATGAACTCCACACCTTGTCTGACCCCGCTGGCACCTCCTTACCAGCATGACCAGCTCCCCGCAGCCCTGCCCAAGCTTTTGGCTGAAAAGCCTACTTCTCAACAATTACGAGAAATGCTTCTCCATTACAATGAGAATTCTGTTCATTCCCTACCTCATCCTTTCTCTATGCATGAAATAAATGTGGTCCAGAGAGAGGAGGACACACCACTTCTGAGTGGAACTGAGAACTCCAGCTGAACACCCTAGATCAAATCTGCTAGGCCAGGCAAGTGAAAGGGAAGTGGTGGCATAGGAAGTAGCCTGCTGGGACTCCCAACTGGTCTCTCTTCTAAAGGAAGGGAGCAGCTACACACCCCTCTCTTTTCCCCTCACCTGTGTGAGACAGGTTTGTGTGCCCTACACACCCTGTGCTGTCATTCCTCAGCCTTCACATCTAGGCAGTTTGAAGCTGTGCACTGAAAGACTGGCCATAGCATCATGTAACATTCTGTTTACCCTCGGGGTGCCTTGGGTATCTTTGGAATGATAGCTCACCCAAAAACACATGGAGTCCCAGCTGTTTAGGAAGCAAAGGGAACAGCTATTCTGCATCTATCAAAAGATGGTTCCAGCCATGGCTACAGAGTCTGCCTTGCTTGGCTCCTTCCTATTGGCCAGATGGTCCTGGGGGAAGCTGCTTCGGTGGCTGGCCCTCACACAGGACTGTCTGCAGCTGACACTGGGCAAGCAGTAGGAAATGTTCTGCAGATATGACTTCCCCAATGTCCCTGTCAGATCCACCCGCAACACAGCCAGCACACCCTGTAGCCCTCACATGTGGAGCCAGACCGCCAACCCTCACTCCAGGCATGTGTGTCCCTCCCAGAGAGATGCATGGCAACTCTCTCAGGTCCCTGAGGGACAAACACAGACAAAAATCTCACTTGTTAACAAAATGTTCCCAGATGTCCTTGTGTGCTGGTTCCAGGAGGGTAAAAGAGAAACAAAATGTAATGGCACCTCTCAAGGAACTTAGTGACGGATACGCATGGTGCATGTGTTAGAAATCAAAGGAAGAAGCCAAGATGGCAGACAAGGGGCAAGCAGCTCTTTTTAGCTACTTAGCATCTTAGAAGCAAACCTCCCAGAAAACAGCAGTGCAGCAAGATAAGTGACTTGGGGATGCAATGAAGCTCAGCTCTGGGCAGAGACTTAGAGATCCTATAAGATCAGAAGACGGGAACGAATCTCAATGCTCAGCCCATAGTGGCTGCACAGAACAGTGGAGGGGGGAGACTAACGGAAAGGCAAAGAGGGACAGGTGCTATGAGCAAAACTGGCACAGAAATAAATGAGAACAGGAAGCAGGATTTGGCTGATAGGAAGATTTATGTTGGGTTGGGACTAGAGAACAGTTCGGTGTTCATATAGATGCTTAGTACAAAAACCATTAGGAGAAGGTTGTGACCAAATGTGCTTCCTTGGAGACAAAAGTCCTTACATTTTTCTTTCCCTGGAACCCACGAGTACTGCCTGGCTGCCCTGGCCCATGTCTTCCTCATGATCCAGTGTGGTCTCAGCAGAAAGCTGCTCAAACAAGCCCACTGACAATGTATGCAGTAAGATTTATGTTGGAGATGAGGAGGGCAATGGAGTTCACTTCCTTTAAGGTGGGTGGCTTTGGGATCAGCTGAAGGGCACCTAGAGACAGAATCATCAGGTGACCTCAGGCAGGGACAGACAACAGCAAAACATAGTCATGGGTGATGAAAAGCATGGGGCCTGCTGTGGGAGCCCCACCTGCACCTGGGTGCCAAGGGGCCTAAGAACCAAACATGACAATGATCAGGGCTGGCCAGGCCATGAAAGGGTATTGAGGTGAAACGGGGGGAAGGAGAGAGAGGAGAAAGGAGGGGAGAGGATCCTCCTAAGACTTCATATTCTTCAAGAGCACAGAGCCAAGACAACAAAGAAAGAAGAGCCAGTGGCCTTAGGTGAAAGCACACTATTGCCTACACAACCACAGCAGAGATGAGACTTCATTTTTTTAAAAATATGTTGATTGGCTCATTGAACCATTTGAGTACATGTGTGCATGTTCTGCTTTTATTTTTACTTGTATATTCTTTTTTGTTATTTTCTTTAGGTATTTTATTCTTTTTATTTTCTAGTGTTAAAGTTATCTTATTCTCTCCTCTCTCTCTCTCTCTCTCTCTATATATATATATATATTTGCATATGTGTATATGTACAGATATGTATATATACATATATGTATGTATATAAAGATATAAAGTAGTGTGTGTGTTTCCTTTTTATTCTCATTCTCTGTAATCATGGCCTCATTTTTCACATTTTTTCCTCCTTTCCTTTTCTTTCATTGCTGGAATGTTCTAACTCTTCTTTTGTTCTCCATTTTCCATTTTATTCTCTCCCCTTCCCCCGTTCTTTTTCCATCAACATAACAGAGTAAAACTGGAAACGAGCTGGACAAACTACAGATATTATATAAGTATATGGAGACTGGACTTTTGAATAACCACTAGTTTGCTGAAGCAATTAATGAGAAATTGTTAAAGTCCTTAGAATTAGATGAACGTGAAAAATATGTCCAGATGTGTACAGTACAGCAAAGGCAATTTTTAAAGGATGTTTATAATCATAAGCGCCCGGAATTTTGAAATAATTTTTTAAAAATCTCAAAGAAATAACCTAACAATTTGCTGCAAATTCTTAAAAAAAAAAATAAGAGTAAGCCACACCCAAACCCAATAGAAGGAAAAAAATAAAGATCTGAAATAAATATAGTCTAAAAATCATCATTTAAAAGGGATGAAAGAACATCCTTTGAAAATATATAAGTATTGACAAACCCTTAACAAAACTTACCAAAAAGAAGAGAGAAAGGACCCAGATTGTAAAATTAGAGGCCAACTTGGTGACAAATGCCAATAACTCCAGTACTCATGGGGCTGAGGCAAGAGGGGGTGAGCTCAGAGCTAATCCAACTACATAATTAGTTTGCGGCCAGCCTGAGCTTACACAATCAGATAATGACTCAAGAATAAAAGGAAAGAAATATACTAATGTTTCAAAAGAGAACACTGCAACTAATACAAAACTCAAATTCAGAAGTTCATTAAAGATTATACTCAGGAGGAAATAAATAAACTTCTAGTTATATATTACTGACCAAAATTACACCAAGAAGCTGTAAAAGCAAAAATAGATGGAAAACACATAATGATACTGACAGTAATAAAGGTCTCCTAACACAAAAAGCCCAACACTAGGTAGATTTGTTGAAAAATTTTCCCACATATTTTTTTAAAAAATTCAACACTGATGTACATAATTATTATATAACATAGGGAGGGGGACTGCCTCCAGGCTCACTTGGGGAAGCCAGAATTACCCTGATATTAAAACAAGATTAGGGCATAATTAATAAAGAAATCTGCAGAGCAGTATCTTTGGTGAACACATGCATAAAATTTCTCAATAAAATACTTGCAATTTTGATTCAACGATACATGAAGATAATATGCCATCATCAAGACAATTTCATTCCAGAAATATAAGGTTGCCTCAACACATACAAATAAATGCAATATAGCACATAAATACATCAAAGGGTGCTAGGTACGGTGGGGCATACCTCTAATACCAGCAATGAGAGGCAGAGACAGTAGATCTCTGTTGTAGAGATCATCTAGTCCACTAAAAAAAGAAGAAGAAAAAGAGAGAGAGAGAAAGAAAGGAAAGGAAAAAACCTGCAGTCAAGAGAAGAAAGTATGCATGATCATCTCAATAAATGTAGAAAGATCCTTTGATAAAATCCAACATCTCTTCATCACAAAAAGACCTGAATATACATGTGTATTTAGAGCTTCCATTATAAATAAACAATGTCATTCCTCATAATAATGAAGAATACATATAACAAACCCACTTTCATTATCACAGAATGGGGGGAAAGTGAAATGCTCTCTCTAAAATCAAGAACAAAAAGAGAATCCTCCATTCTCATCACTGTGGACTTGAGTTGCTCAAGCAACAAGACAAGGAATGAGGGTTGACTGGATGACTCAGTTGTTGAAGGTGGATAGAGGGAACTGACACTCCCAAGTCACCCATTAACTTCTATAGATGCTCTGTGGCACACACACCTTAACACACAGATGATACACCACAAACACACACGCACATGCACACACACACACATGAGATAGATAGATGATATATAGATAGACAATAGATAAGCAGGTATAGATAGATAGATAGATAGATAGATAGATAGATAGATAGATGGATAGATAGATTATAGATGGATGATAGATAGATAGACAGACAGATAGATAGATGAAATGTAATTTAGAGATTTTTTTAAGACAAGAAATGGAATACAAGTAGGAAAGGAAGAAATCAAAATATCCCTATGGAAGATAGTATGATCCTATTCTTGAATGACCCTAAAGTCTCAAAGATAGAAAGAGAGAGAGAGAGAGAATATAATCAGTTACTTTTCTATTGTTGTGATAAGGCATCAAGACCAAGGTGAATTGTAGAAGTGAGAGTTTATTGGAGCTTACAGTTTCAGAGGGTTAGAACTGAGGTTAGGGTTAGAGCCTAACCTCAGGGGAAGAATGGCAGCAGACAGGCAGGCATGGTGCTGAAACAGTACCTAAGAGCTTACATTCTGACTCACAAAAAGAAGGTAGACAGTACTCTGGGAATGGCAGGAGGCTTCTGAAGTCTCAAAGCTCTCCCCCATGACACACCTCCTCCAACAAGGTCACACTTCATAATTCTTCCCAAACAGTTCCATCAAACTGAGATATGAGCCTGTGGGGGCCATATCTCAGTGGCTAGGTAGATAGATGATTTATAATGAAGCCATAAACAAAAATAAAACATGGGAGATTTTTCATAAAAACAGATAGAACTGAGCTCATTGGATTAAACAAAATAAGAAAGACTCAAAAGGAAAGGCATCATATGTTTAATGTTTAATCCTGTGTGTGGAATCCAGAGGAAAAGCAACATGAATGTAGAAGGAAAATTATCAAGATAGAGAGAGTGTGTCACTGAGATGGGTAAGTACTGGCACAGGCTATTAAAATTATTGCTTTCATGTTAATTTCAGTCTAACAAATATAATGCATGATCATATTAACAAAGACTGAGATGAGTGCAGAAGATGAGAGGATTACTACAACTGAATATTTTCTGTTGAACATAATTTTGCTCTTGACCGAAAATTACACAGATTTAGATAAGATGTATCTCTTTAAAACATTTAAAGTGCCCACAGACAGAACATAACTTTTCAAAACACCAGGGCAAAATAACATCTGCCTCATAAAGCACAGAAAATAATAAAAAGAGGAAGCATAAGGTCATGCAAAGTTTTAAAAGACTAAATTGTAGACATTAAAAATAAGTACAAGTGAGTTTAGCAATTGTTTTACATGGGCAAAAGTACCTTCAAAGAGAGTAACTGCTCCCCACATGGATAAATTCCACTCCATTGAAAGGAAATCTCTCTGAAACAAAGTAATATGCACTGCAAGAAGAGCTTTAAAATTAATGGAAAAAGACAGGACAGACCATTTTAACAGCAAGATATTAGATTCACAATTGTAATTTGAGAAAACTAGAACTCAAAGTTCATGACAGAAGATAAGGCTGGTCATGGTATAAAGTACTCAGTACATCATGGTGTCTTGTTACTTTATCAATCAAGACATTTCTTTGAAATAAATGTGATATTATCTAGATGTTGAGAAAATAATGTAATAAAATATTGAAATACATACCTACAACCTTGATTAGAAAAGTTGAAAATAATATGAGGGGCCAGAAAGATGGTTCAGTGGTTAAGAGCACTTGCTGCTCTTGCAGAGGACTGTGGTTCAAATGACAGCACTCGTATCTAGAGACTTACTACTCTCTGGAATTCCAGACCCAAGAGATCCAATGCCTTCTTCTGGCCTCCAAGGCTTCTGAACACACATATGTACATTCACACAGCATGTGCACATAAATCAAATAAACATGTTTTTAAATTAAGGTAGGAAGAAACTGGTTCTTTACAACACAAATACAGATTTCCTCTTCAGTTGCCTTAGGAATCATAAAAGCCAGTCATTTATGAGGCTACGGTGAATATCTTGACAAGGTGTCAAGATAAGTATGGCAGTGCCATTTCATAGCTGGAAGTAATAACGTTCAAAATTAGACTTACAAGTTTTAAATTCCAGAATCTCAGAAATTACTAACATTATTCCAAATCATTGTTGGGTAAAAATAGAAACTAACCTCATTATCAAAAATCCTTTAAAAGATAATATAATTTGAGGGTACTGAATATTGAAATTCATAAAAGGTAATCATAACTATGTGTTATTAAAATTGGTAACTTCCCATGTTCTCTTATCCAACAAGAGGAGTGGGAAATGTGAATCAAGCACTGAAGATAAGAAAAAAAGAGACCGAAGTAAGCCAGCCTTACATAAACTGACCAATCCAGAAGCAAAGTTTAATGAATGTAATTGATAAAGTATCTAAGGGGTTATTATTCTTTAAGTTTGTTTACTTTATTTTACCTGTATGGGTGTTTTGCCTGCATGTCTGTCTGTCTGTGAACCACATGTGTGCCTGGTGCCTACAGAAGTCAGAAGAGAGTGCCACATTCCCTGTAACTGGACTTAGGGATGCTTGTGAGCCACCATGTGGGTGCTGGGAAATGAACCTGGGTCCTCTAAAGAAGCAACAAGTGCCCACATGGCTACAAGAAGAGAACTGACCCCTGCAAGTTGACCTCTGCCCTTTGCATAGTCACTATGGCACATGCATGAGCACACACACTGAGAAAATAAATAAATAAATGTGGAAAAAAAAAACTTGTTTTAACTTCTAAGACAGCTCAGGGAAGAGCCATATCTAATAAAAGCTATTAGAAATGAGAGTCTTTCTATTTTAGCATTAAGAACACGGTGTACAGCTCAAGGCTAGCAGCGTTTGAGAAATCCCATTGAAATCGATTATTTTCTAGAAAAGATAAATTAACAAAATTTGCTCATGCCAATGTGAAACACTTGACTCTCTAAAGAACCCAGAGAGATATTCATAGAAAAATCTTGGCCATCTTGTTCTAAATGCCAAAACTTAATTTTCTTTCTTTTTTTAAATTTTTTATTAATTACACTTTATTCATTTTGTATCCCCCATAAGCCCCTCCCTCCTCCCCTGCCGATCCTACCCTCCCTCCCCTTTCTGCATGCATGCCACTCCCCAAGTCCATTGATAGGGGAGGTTCTCCTCGTCTTTCTGATCTTAGTCTATCAGTTCTCATCAAAAGTGGCTGCATTGTCCTCTACTATGGCCTGGTAAGGCTGCTCCCCCCCAGAGGGAGGTGATCAAAGAGCAGGCCAATTAGATTATGTCAGAGGCAGTCCCTCTTCACATTACTATGTAACCCAATTGGACTCTGAACTGCCCTGGGCTACATCTGTGCAGGGGTTCTGGGTTATCTCCATGAATAGTCCTTGGTTGGAGTATGAGTCTCTGGGAAGTTCCCTGTGTTCAAATTTTCTTGTTCTGTTGCTCTCCTTGTGGAGACCCTGTCCTCTCCATCTCTTACTATTTCCCAGTTCTTACCTAAAATTCCATTCACTCTGCCCAACAGTTGGCCATCAGGCTCAGCATCTGCTTTGATAGTCTGCACGGCAGAGGCTTTCAGAGGCCCTCTGTGGTAGGTTCCTAGGTTGTTTCCTGTTTTCTTCTTCTTCTGATGTCCATCCTCTTTGCCTTTCAGGATGGGGATTGAGCGTTTCAGTTACAGTCCTCTCTCTTGCTTAGTATCTTTAGATGCACAGATTTTAGTGGGTTTGTCCTATGTTGTATGTCTATATGAGAGAGTATATACCATGTGTGTCTTTTTGCTTCTGGGACAACTCACTCAGGATGATCCTTTCCAGGTCCCACCATTTACCTGCAAATTTCATGATTTCCTTATTTTTCATTGCTGAGTAATATTCCATTGTATAGATGTACCACAATTTCTGCATCCATTCTTCAGTTGAGGGGCATCTGGGTTGTTTCCAGCTTCTGGCTATTACAAATAAAGCTGCTACAAACATGGTTGAGCAAATGTCCTTATTGTGTACTTGAGCCTCTTTTGGATATATGCCTAGGAGTGGTCTGGCTGGATCTTGGGGAAGCGCTATTCCTAGTTGTCTGAGAAAACACCAGATTGATTTCCAGAGTGGTTGTGCAAGTTTACATTCCCACCAGCAGTGGAGAAGGGTTCCCCTTTCTCCACAACCTCTCCAGCATGTGTTGTCACTTGAGTTTTTGATCTTGGTCATTCTCATGGGTGTATGGTGAAATCTCATAGTTGTTTTGATTTGCATTTCCCTAATGGCTAATGAGGTTGAGCATTTCTTTAAGTGCTTCTCTGCCATTCGATATTCCTCTACAGAGAATTCTCTGTTTAGCTCTGTTCCCCATTTTTCAAGTGGATTACTTGGTTTTCTGCTTTTCAGCTTCTTTAGTTCTTTATATATACTGGATATGAGTCCTCTGTCAGATAAAGGGTTGGTGAAGATTCTATGTATGTACTCACTTATAAGCAGATTTCAGCCATATCATGCAGGATAAACATGGTACAATTCACGCATCCAAAGAAAATAAGTAAAAAGGAGGACCCAGGGGAAGATGCTTGAATCACATTCAGAAGGGGAATAGACAGTGGAAGTGGTTGAAGGGAGCACAAAGAAAAAAAATGAGGGTGGAGATCAGACCTGGGGAGAGCAGGAACGAGGATCAAGAGGACAGAAGGCCTGCAAAGAGAAGAAAACTATGGGTGGGGCATCTCTACAACAAGATGAAGATATAAGACAGGAGAGGCTTCTGGGAGAACATGGAGGTGACTCTAGCTGAGATTTCTAGCAGCAGGGGTCATGGAGACTGAAGAGGACACCCTCTAACAGGACAGGACTCCTAGTTGAGGGAGGGGAATACCAACCCACCCCCCAAAATTTGGACCCAAAATTTACCCTGACAACAAGATATGCAGGGATAAAGATAGAGCAGACATTGAGGGAATGCCCAACCAATGTCTGGCCCATCCTGAGACCCACCGCATGGGTGAGAGCCAACCCCTGACACTTTTAATGATATTCTGCTATGCTCACAGACAGGAGCCTAGCACAGCTCTCCAGAGAGGCTCCATCCAGCAGTGGATCAAAATGGATGCTGAGAGTCACAGCCAAACATAGGGTGAAATGTAGAGGGTCTTGTGGAAAAAGTGGAGGGGGGAGAATAGAAGAACCTGGAGGTGACAGGAGCTCCACAAGAAGACCAACAGAGCCAACTAACCAGGGCCCAGATGGGCTTGCAGAGACTGAAGCACCCAAATAAGGACCATGAATAGACTTTACCTAGGCCCCCTACACAGATGTAGATGATGGATAACTCAGGCTTTATGTAGGTCCCCTGAATATGGGGGAGGCTGTCTCTGAAATGGACTCTATTGCCTGGTTTTTTATTATTTCTCCCTGGCAAGACTGCCTCACCAGACCACAGGGGAAGAGACTTGATGAGCTGGGGTGGGTTGGTAGGAGGACTCCCCTTTTCCGAAGAATAGTGGAGGAGGAGAGGGAAGAGGGACCAGAAAAAGAGGAGGAAGTTACTAATTATTTATTAACTAGTTATTAATTAAAAACTTACCTTTTAGCTGTCTGCCAGGTTCCCCTGACAAATGTGTCAGTGATGAATTCCACCCTATCCCCTGTGCACTCTACTTCCTAGCCTGAAGCTCTACTTGCATTCCCAGAGGCCTGCCTCAATCAGGGACTACCAGATCAGATCCCCTCCCCACAAATTCCCTGCCAGCTGGGTACCCTCTGGGCAAGCCCAGCAATGGTAAGCTCCTCCATTTTTGCTTGTATGCTCCATTTTAAAGCCCAGAGTTCTGTTTGTATTCCTGGAGGTATGCTATCATCAAGGACCACCAGGTGTGACTCCTCCCCACATTTCCCTGCCCACTGGCCCACAAAAAAACACTCCCAACAGCAGTAAACCACACCTGCTCCCCTGCACACCATTTTCTGGCCTATAACTTTGCCTACATTATCAGAGGCTTACCAACACCAAGGTCAACCAGATGTCTAAAGGCCAGCATAAGAACACAAGCAACAATATCCAGGGCAATATGGAACCACCAGAGCCCAGCTATTTTACTACAACAAGCCCTAGACACCTAACACAGCTGAAGCACAAGAAAATGTTCTTAAATCCAATCTTCTGAAGATGATAGAGGCCATTAAAGAGGAAATGAATAAATCCCTTAGAGAAATACAGGAAAATACCATCAAACAGGTGAAGAAAATGAATACAACTGTTCATGACCTAAAAATGGAAATAAAAGCAATAAATAAAACCAGACTAAGGAAATGCTGGAGATGAAAAACATAGACAAGAGAACAGAAACTACAGACATAAGCATCACCAACAGAATACAAGAGATAAGAGAGAAAATCTCAGGTGTAGAATATACCATAAAAAAATTGATATATCAGTCAAAGAAAATATTAAATATAAAGTTTCTAACATATTGCATTCAGAAAATTTGAGACACTTTGAAAAGACCAAGAATAATAGAAAAAAATAATAGAATAGAAATAGAATAATAGAAATAGAAAAGAGAGAAGATGCTCAGTTCAAAGGCCCAGAAAATATCTTCCACAAAATCATAGAAGAAAAGTTCTCTAACCTAAAGAAAGAGATGCCTATGAATGTACAGGAAGCTTACAGAACACCGAACAGATTGGACTGAAAAGAAAATCATCCTGTCACATAATAATCAAAACACTAAATGTACAAAACAAAGAAAGGAAAAAGGGTCAAATAACATAATGGCAGACCTATGAGAATTACACCAGACTTCTCAACAGAGACTTTAAAAGCCAGAAGGGCCTAGGCAGATTCTTGCAGTCTCTATGAAACCACAGATGCTATACCCAAAAAAACTTATAACTTTCCATATATCCATCCCTGCAGAGGATGCTAGAAGGAAAACTGCAACACAAGGAAGTTAACTACACCCAAGAAAACACAGAAAATTCATAATTTCACACTAGCAAAAACAAAAGAAGGAAAGTGTACATGCATGCGTGTGTATGTGTGTGTGTGTGAGTGTGTATGTGTGTATACATACACACTCACACACACTACCATCACCAACATCAAAATAACAAGAATTAACAATCACAGATCATTAATATCTTTTAACATCAATGAACTCAATTTTCCAATAAAAAGACAGAGGCTAACAGGATGGATGAGACAACAGGATCCATCATTCTGCATACAAGAAACACATCTCAGCAGCAAAGATAGCAGAGGGCTGGGAAAAGATTTTTCAAGCAAATGGACCCAAGAAGCAAGCTGGAATAGCCATTATAATATCTAACAAAATAGACTTTCACCCAAAATTAATCAAAAGATATGGGAAGGATGCTTTTTCATCAAAGGAAAAATCCACCAAGATGCTATTTCAATTCTGAAAATCTATGCCCCAAATACAAAGGCACCCACATTCATAAAAGAAACATTACTAAAGCTTAAATCACACATCAAACCATACGTTAGCAATAGGAAACTTCAACACCTGACTCTCACCAATGGACAGGTCATCCAGACAGAAACGAAATAGATGAATAATGAAACTAAAAGACATTATGAATCAAATGGACCTAACAGATACTTACAGAACATTCCATATATATACCAAAGAATATACCATCATCTCAGCACCTCACTGAACCTTCTCCAAAATTGACCATATACTTGGCCACAAAGCAAGTTTCAATAGATACAAGAAATTGAAATAACCCCATTTACCAGATCACCATGGATTTAAGCTGGACTTCAACAACAACAGAAACAACAAAAAGCCTACAAACTCATGGAAATGAAAAAACTCTCTACTCAATGACAAATGGGTCGGGAGAAGATAATGAAAGAAATTAAAGACTTTCTAGAATTCAATGAGAATGAACACACGAAATACTCAAACGTATGGGACAAAATTAAAGCAGTGCTAAGAGGAAAATTTATAGCACTAAGTGCCTCCATAAAGAACTTGGAGACATACCATACCAACAACTTAACAGCACACCTGAAAACTCCAGAAAAAAAAAGAAGCAAATAAATCAAAGAGGAGAAGATGGCAGGAAATAATTAAACTCAGGGCTAAAATCAATAAATTAGAAACAAAAAGAGTAATACAAAAAAATCAATAAAATGAAGAGTTAGTTCTATGAGAAAATCAACAAGATAGACAAATACTTAGCCAAACTAACCAAAAAGTAGAGAGACAATGTCCAAATTACCAAAATCAGAAATAAAATGGAGGACATAATAACAAATAATGAGAAAATCCAGAGAATAATTAGGTCTTACTTCAAAAACCTGTACACCACAAATTTGGAAAATCTAAATGAAATGGACAATTTTCTTGACAGATACTACTTACCGAAGTTAAATCAAGATCAGATAAACTATTTAAATAGACTTATAAACTCTAAAGAAATAGGAGCAGTCATTAAAAGTCTTCCAGCAACAACAACAAAAAGCCCAGAACCAGATGGTTTTAGTGCAGAATTCTACCAGACTTTCAAAAAAAAAAATCTAATACCAATACTCCTCAAACTATTCTACAAAATAGAAACAAGAAGGATCATTGCTGAACTCATTCTATGAGGCTGCAGTCATCCTGATACGTAAACCACACAAAGATTCAACAAAAAAGAGAGAGAGAATTTCAGACCAATTACCCTTATGAAAATTGATAGGAAAATATTCAATAAAATTGGTAGGGGATGAGGGAGGGGGCTACAACTGGGATACAGAGTGAATAAATTATAATAAACACATAAAAATATTATTTTACCTTAAAAAATACTCACAAACAAAATCCAAGAACAAATCAAAAACATCATCTACCATGATCAAATAAGCTTCATCCCAGGGATACAGGGACAGTTCAACATATGAAAATCTACCAGGGACAAGATAAGGTTGACTGCTCTTTCCATATCTATTCAATATAGGACTTGAAGTTTTAGCCAGAGAAATATACCAACTAAAGGAGATTAAAGAAATACAAATTGGAAATGAAGAAGTCAAAATATTGCTGTCTGCAGATTATATGACAGTATATGTAAGTGACCCCCAAAAATCTTTCAGAGAACTCCTGCACTTATAAACACGTCTTCAGGAAAGTGACTGGATACTAAAAAAAAAAAAAAAAATCAGTAGACCTCCTTTATACAAATGATAAACAGACTGAAGAAGAATTTAGAGAAACAATAACCACAAATAACATAAAATATCTTGGTGTAACTAACTAAGCAAGTGAAAGACTTGTATGACAAGAACTTCAAGTCTTTCAAGAAAGAAATTGAAGAAGATATCAGAAGATGGAAAGATTTTCTATACTTTTGGATTGGTAGAATTAACATAGCAAAAATAGCCACCTTACCAAAAGCAATCTATAGATTCAATGCATTTCTCATCAAAATTACAATTCTTTACAGATCTTGAAAGAATAATCCTCAACTTCATATAGAAAAAAAAACAAACAAACAGGATAGTGGAAACAATCCTGTATAATAAAAGAACTTCTGGAGGTACCTCCATTCCTGATCTCGCAATGTACTACAGATCAATAGTAACAAAACACAGCACAGTATTGACATAAAAACAGACATGTTGATCAATAAAAACTGAATCAAAGACCTAAAAGTAAACCAATACACCTATGGATACTTGATTTTTTACAAAGAAGCCAAAACTATAAAATAGAACAAAGAAAGCATCTTCAACAAATGGTGCTAGTCTAGCTGGAGGTCTGCCTGTAAAAGAATGCAAATAGATTCATCACTCTGCACAAAACTTAAATCCAAGTGGGTCAAAAACCTCAACATAAAACTACATACACTAAATCTATTAGAAGAAAAAGTGGGGAAGAGCCTTGAATGAATGCATCGCCACCGAAGACAACTTCTTGAACAGAACACCAACAGCTCAGGTACTAAAATCAATAATGAATAAATGGAACCTCATGAAACTGAAAAGCTTCTGTAAAGCAAAAGATACTGTCAAAATGACAAAACAGCAGCCAAGAGAATGGGAAAAAAATCTTTACCACCCCTATATCCAAAGAAGGACTAATATCCAAAATATATAAAGAACTTAAGAAATTAGACAGCAACAAACCAAACAACCAAATTTTTTAAAATGGGGTACAGGGCTAAATAAAAAATTCTCAACTGAGGAGTCTCTAATGGCTAAGAAACAAAGAAATTTTCAGCATTATTAGTCATCAAGGAAATTCAAATCAAAACACCTCTGTGATTGCATCTTTCACCTGTCAGAATGGCTAAGATCAAAAACTCAAGTGAGAGCTCGTGCTGGAAGAATGTAGAGAAAGGAGAACTCTCTTCCATTGCTGGTGGGTGTGCAAACTTGTACAACCACTGTGGAAATCAATCTGTCAATTTCTTAGAAAATTGGCAATAGTTCTACCTCCGGACCCAGCTATACCACTCCTGGGCATATAACCAAAAGATACTCCACTATACCACAAGGACACTTGCTGAACTATGTTCATTACAGCTTTATTTGCAATAACCAGAAACTGGAAACAACCCAGATGTCCCTCAGCTGAAGAATGGATAAAGAAAATATGGTACACTCACACAATGAAATATTACTCAGCTATTAAAAACAATAACACCGTGAAATTTGCAGATAAATGGTTCGCGCTAGAAAAGATCATCCTGAGTGAGGTAACCCAGACTCATAAAGACAAACATGATATGTACTCACTTATATGTGGATTTTAGCCATAACCATGTTATATTTCACAAACCAAAGAAGCTAAGTAGCAAGTAGGGCCCAAGAGAGGATGATTGAGTCTCACTCAGAAGGAGAAATAGAATAGAAATCGGTGGTGGATGGATGGAGGAAACTTGGTGAGAGAAGGGGTAGGAAGGAGAACAGGAGGGATTAAATGAGGAGAGGAAGGCAGGAGAGAAAACTGGAATCAGTGGTGGGGCATCTCTGGGACAAACTAGAAATCTAGAACAATGGGAATCCCCAGAAATCTGAGGGTGACCCTAACTAAAACTCCTAGCAGTAGGGAATATGGAACAGCTAACAGTTACCTCCTAGGCAAGACTTCTAATGGAGGGATGGGGATAGCATCCCAGCCACAACACCTTTGACCCCCAATTTTTCCTGCCTATAAGAGGGTCAAGGGATAATAAAGGAGCAGAAAATAAGGGAAAGGCCAACCAACAACTGTTCCAAATGGAATCCCATGCCATGGGAAAGGGTACACCCCTGACACTATTAATAATATTCTGCTATCCTTGCAGGCAGTAGGCTAGTATAACTGCCATCTGAGTGGCTTCACCTAGCATCTGATGAAAACACAGACCCACATACAGGAGCTCGGGGAATTTTATGGAAGGGGAGGAAGGATTAAAATACACAGAGAGATCAAGGACACCACAAGTAAACCTACAGAATCAACTGACCTGGGCCCACAGGGACTCACAGACACTGGACCTTAAACCAGAGAGCATCCATGGGACAGATCTAAGCTCCCAACACACATGCAACAGATGACAGCTTGGTCCTCATGTGGGGCCTCCAACAGCAGAAGCAGGGGCTGTCTCTGACTCTACTGCTGCCTTTGAATCCTCTCCCCTAGCGGGATGGCCTTGTCTACCCTCAATAGAAGATGCCCCTAGTCAACTTCATATGCCAAGGTGGGTTGATATCCGTGGGAGGTCTCCCCTTCTCTGAGGAGAAAGGGAGAAAGTACGGGGGGGGGGGGGAGTTCCAATCTGGATGTAAAGTAAATGAATGAATGAATAAAAAAATAAATACCTTTTTAAATCCAGTTATTAAAATAAATAAAATCAAATGTATATAAATGTTTAATTTGGGGCTTTAAAAATCTCTCATACATAGAAATTATTGCAGAATCTACAAAGGAAAAGAGACCTACAGATCTGAACGTAATGAAGCACAAACATCTTCTATGAGAAAATTTTAAATTGGAAAAAAATTATTACAATACCCAAAATGGGAAAAGTTATAACCTTACCATAAATAATCATTGACACTATTACGGTTTGAATGAAAATGGTCCCCACAGGCTCAGGTGCTTTACAACTTGGTTCCCAATTGGTGGTGCTATTGGGGAAGGTTATGGAACCATCAGGAAGTGGAACCTTATTGGAAGAAGAACATCACTGGGGGTGGAGACTCAGGGTGTACAGCCTCAGCTCACTTCCTGTGTGTGGATGCAGTATAATCAACCAGGTTTCTGACGCTGCCAAGCCTGCCCTGCCATTTCGGACTCTTCTTCTGGACCATAAGCAAAACCAACTCTTCTGTCCCAATGTTGCTATAGTTCAGGATATTACAAAAAGTAACCAATACAAATGCTAATGCACATGATCAAAATTAGGGGAAACACCTGTGTTCCTGGCACTTGAGAGGCAGATGCACAGAATTCAGTGGGTTTTCATGTACATATGTGTTTTAGCCAAACCCTCAGTGGTAGGATGTTTGGTGTGTACATGGTGGCAGGGGAAGGAGGCTTGGAGCAAAGGGTCTTCCTGAAGTCTGAGATCCCACATGACGTTTTCTCACTTTCTTTAGAGTGACCCAGGGTCAGGGGAAGTTATTCACTCACATTTCAGGTCAAGTCACCTTCCTGAAGACAGCCTGTACATTTCAAACTTCTCCACAGCAGCAACTGACTTTGGAGGTTACAAGTCACCTTACAGAAACATGGGGCACTGAGCAAACACAGGCTTTGTGGTCTGTCAGAGACAGGGTGGATCCGGACACTGCCCAGCCTATAGGAACACACACCCTGCTCCAAGCTATACGGGATGGCAGGATACTGTCCCCAGAGCTTTACCTGAGCCCTGAAAACAGCCCCTTACTCCTTCCTTCCTTCGTCCCAGGAACACTAGCAATCATTCCATCATCAAGTGTGTTCATGTCACTCCATACCTTAATATGTTTTATCAGTCATGACCTACCCCCTACTCAAGATAATGTCCAAAGCATTTAAAGAGACTAACAGATCATGCATAGTGAAGAGGATACCTGTTGTCCTTCACCCCAAACCTCCTCTCTCCCAGCTCTGTGGTCCATCCCCACCTGATCTCCTCTTAGCATCCCAACCAACCACATCTCTTGAGTTCTAGGTCTTTGAACACACTGTGCCCCAGGAGGCCAGTACCCTACCCTGACTCTCCTCTTCCCTTCACCCACTAGCCTCTGGCTTTCACACTTCTTTTATTCATCCCCAGCTCTCAAGGTCAATGTCTCTGCTCCAGGAAGCTTTTTCTAGTGCTTTTTCTGGTCTAGTATCTGCTCCAAGTGTCCATGGCAACTTCTTTCTGTCAGATATCTCTCACATTCTGCTGCAGTGGCTCATTCATTGGTCTGCTTCATTAGATGGCAAAGTAAGCATGTCATGCAACAGTCTATACTGAGAAAGGAGAGAAGGGAGGAGGGGAAGGCAGAACAGAAGAAGGAAGCCAGAATGGATAGCATGAGGGACAGAGGGAAAGAAAGTGCAGGCCCTGCCCCTGCTCTGTCCATCTTCATACTTGGATACATCCTCTATCTGACCTTTAGCAAGGGTAATAGATGGGACACTGTCCCCATCAAATTGAAACAGAGGAACACTGTTCAAACGTAAAGTTAAAGCATGAAGATTGATTTATTCTTTAAAAATCGATGTCTGTGACTGAGAAATTTATCCACAGAAATTAAGAAAAAGATCCAAATTAAGATTTCCACTGCTTCCTCTTCTGAGTCAATGATTCCATAGGGGGTCAGCAATCCCACAGCCCCACCCAGGTTGTTGGCAGCTCGGGAACCAGATGATGGCACCCTTCTTTGTGTTTCAGGGTAACTGAAGGGTCTCCCTGAGGTCTTGTACCTATCTCTCCCTGCTATCCAGGACACTGTCTGGTCCCTTGTAAATGTCCTGGAACATTTCCACATTAATGAATGAAGGATCACATACTCTCCTTGAGCAAGCTTCCTGGCTCATTTGTAATAGTGAATTTTCATTGTCTACTTGACTGGATTTGAATCACAGTCTGGTGAATATCTGCATTTCTGAGGGCCCCTGCTGCTGATGTACAAACACCACCCTGAGCAGGACCAGGACCTTCTTAGAAGGTAACTAAGACCCAAGAGAGAGCAGAAGGTGAGAAGGGGTCCTCTCCAACCCAAAGGGAAGCCAGTGTGCCAGGGCCATACTGAAGGGAGTGGACAGACTCCTGTTAGGGTGACTGTTGTCAAAATGAGGCACCACAGCAGGTGGTGTTGGGGTTCACACCCTGATAGTAGGAACAGAAACTGCACAGTAGTTACAGGTGGCAGCATAAATGTGCGCATAAAATTAAAGGGCGGACTATCGTGGAATCCAGCCACCCCACTTCTGGGTGTGTTTATGCAGGAAATTAAATCTCAAAGCAATGTTTTGCCTTGGTATGTCATTGTCACTGTGATAAAACACCTGATTAAAAGCAACTCCGAGGAGAAAGGATTTATTTTAGCTCACAGTTCCAAGCTACAGTCTATCAGTGTGGGGAAATCACAGCGGCAAGAGTCTGTGGCAGCCGTTACATTGCATCCATGGTTAAGGGTAAGGAGAGAATGAAAGCATGCATTCTTGATGCTCAGCTTGCTTGCACTGCTCTGACATAATCCAGGACCCAGCCCATGAAATGGTGTCGGCCATATTTACAGCGGCTCTTCCCATCCCTGTTAACCCAGCTATGAAACTCCCTCAGAGACGCACCTTCAGGCCATCTAATCTAGACAATTCCACATTGAGACTCTTTCCCCGTGTGATTCTAGGCTGAGATGAGGTGACAACTGTTCACATATTAGTAGTGGCAGTGCAATGTTTGATGTAATATTAAAACTAGTGCAATACGGAAACCTAAATACCTTCCCACAAACAGCTGTATCAATAAACTCCTATCTAGAAGAGTCTAATAGCTCGTGCCTATAATCCCAGCACTTGAGAAGCTGAGACGGGGGGGGGGGTTGCTATGAGCTCAAGGATAGACTGAGCCATATAATGAGGTCCTGTATTTAAAAAAGAAAAGTGTGTGTGTGTGTGTGTGTGTGTGTGTGTGTGTACATACATACATACAGGCAGAATGAAATAGTATTCAGCCATAAGTACAGAAAACTCCACCATGTGTGATGACATGGGTGAACGTGAATTTCCCATTGTGAAAAAAGCAGGGAAGGCACAGAATGACAAATGTATGAGCAGAGGGTAGAAGCATGGGTGTGGGAACCTGGGTTGGGGGCTATAGGATGAGGATGGCAAAGGACAGGAAGCTTCAGGCATGAAAACAGGAGTGAGTTCTAGATTCTAATTACTGTGCTTTAGAACACTGCTTAGTGTCCTTGAGATTTTCTCAGAGGGAAGCTCCTGAGTATTCTCATCATGGAAGAGAGTTCTTTGGCAAGAAGATGCTGTACCAAGTAGCCTGAGCCTCATGATATGTGTATATGTGTGTATTTACCCTAAAACTATAACACTTGGTGGGTCCAACCTCAAAAAAGCTGGAAGAGTCATGTATCTGGGTTACAGGAAAACTGGGTACATTATAAGGGTGGGTGTGCTCTTACTAAACAAGTGTCCTGTGAATATGTTTGGGAGAATGATTGTGCATACACACACACACACACACACACACACACACACACACACACACCAATGAAAACAAGACTGATGGGCACAAAAATAGTTCCCCGGGAGCTACACAGCATAATCCGGATTTAGAAGAAAATAAATTATTTGATCTGTCACTCTAATGTCAGCAGGTCACTCCAGGCCTGCCAACTCTCACCCTGTTTTTTCAGTCTGTGGATAAAGAGAGGCAGAAACACAAGCCACAGGGCAGGAGTCTCTGGGGGAAAAGAGGGGTCAGCCGAAAGAGCCTACTTGGCTCCAGGGTCTTGCTGTATCCCATGTCTTACATGGCTAGGATCGTTTTGGGATGCCTTAACTGCCCTTTCCCCTGCTTGAAGAAGTCCCTTCCCCAAGCAGCCCCGAGCAGCGCCCCCCTCAACACATTATTATGCCTGGCATTGTGCAACTGTAGTCTGTGTGCTCTTGTAATCAAACGCTTTCCGGCCTAAAAGATTTCCGTTCTTCTGTGTGGGATAATACTTTAAGCTTTTATTGTGTAATTCCTTGGGGGGCTTGGAGATCAGCAGGTGGAAGTGAGGCCTTATGGGGATGAGAATGTGGACAGGAACTGCCAGTTTATTAAACCTAATAAACTGAGGAGCCAGAAGGATCCCTGGGTGATGCTGGTGAGGAAAGTGTAAGAAATGGAAGATGTAAGAGAGATGCTGGGGCTGGGGGTACAGCCCAGTGGGAAAGGTTCATGCTTGCTATGCAAAAGGTCCCAGGTTCTCACTCCAGCACCAACACAGGTAAAAAAAAGACAACGGTGTCATGGAATCTCACAGACTCGGAAGCCATGGGCCAGCCATATGGTCTTAAACGATAAACCTTTGTCATAAACCTGAAGCCTTTTAGTGCCTGGACATTGCTCTCAGAAGACCCAAGTCTCCTTCACATGACCTGTGACATCTTACACCATTTCACCCTCTGGATCCATGGCCCATCGCTAGCTACCTGCTGACCACTCTGGCTCTAGGCCCACCCCTGCCCAAATCCCTCTGCCGACGCTGTTTTCTATGCCTTGACTACTGTCTTCCGTATTCAGCAGCAGCACCTGGCTATCTCCAAGTCACCTTGCACATCTGCTCCTATGTTACTTCCTTAAAGTTTCCACAGCCAAGCACCTGAACATTGTCATCCCATTGTTGGAGTGACAGCTTCCCACAGTTCCTCAGTGCTAATAGCGTACAGAGGTTTGGATCTAAGTGCCTGCCATTTATTATTTAGCTACTAATAACCCCAGTGATACATCAATCTTCTCCCGCACACCCCATGCAACCAGAATGGTCTAACAACTTGCCAGAAGTTGCCCAGTGGTAAGTGACAGAGCTGAAATACAGTTCACCGCATCTCTGGGTCTCCTGGCACTCCATTCCAGCACCCACCACAATGTGCAGCACGCAACAGACACTTAATAAAAATGTTTAACTAAGTAAATTAAGATAAGCAGTGGCTGGAGAGCCTAGGGATCTGGAAATTGCATCATGAGTGAAGCATATGTGAGGGGAGAAGCCATAGATCAGGTGGACAATGATGGGGGGCAAGAACACTGTGCCCAAAGAAGACCATGGCTGAGACTGCCCATCCCTCAGCACCTGTGGCCTTGGGGTAGGAACGGCTCCATGCAGCCAGGGCCACCATTTCATAGGGTCCAGAAAGAAAGAACCAAGTTCTAGATGGGGTCAAGAGTCAACCATTTTCATACATCACTCCACAGTTGATATCCGGGAACATTGGCATTTGTTTCTCCCATTCTCCCAGCCACGTCTCATCCCCACTCCAAACGAAAGACCACAAAGGAACTCATCATAGCTTTGCTGGAACCACACACACACACACACACACACACACACTGCTGTCTGAGGAGAAAGAGAGTTCAGTTGGTGAAGTGTGTGTCTTGCACTCATGAGGGCCAGAATTCTATCCCTAGAATCCACATTTTAAAAAATAAAATAAAATAAAATAAAATAATAAAAAGCCAGGCATAGAATTGCATACTTATAAGCCCAGCATTGGAGAGACTATGACAGGCAGATTCTAGAGGCTTGCTAGCCTGCTAGCCTAGCCTGTGGGCAAAACCCAGGCTGATGAGAGAGCCTGTCTCAAAAACAAGTTGGGCAGAGTTACTAAGGAACATCATCTGAGCTTGGCCTCTGTCTTCCTCATGTATACACACATACAGACACACACACACACACACACACACACAATACATACACCATAGGAAACTATGGAAGACAAACTGCTCTAATGCAATCCGCTTAAGTGCGAGTCTCCACTGGCTCTATGTCTTTTCCCAAGAGTGCTTGTCCACATCAGTGAAGACAAAAGTGTCCTCGATCAGCTGACAGCAAGAACAAGCTTAGGACAAGCCTGGGTGACACAGAAGTGCAGTGAAGACAGGAGCTAGAGGAGCTGAGGGCTCTGGAGAGCCAGGCAGGGATACCAGCTGAAAAACACAATAAGAACCAGGATGGACTCTCCGTGGACACGGTCACCACCAGTCTCACACGAGATCATTTCTCTGTCTCCCAAACTCTTCTCAAACGTGACTTCCTGCTCTAAGAATGCAGCCAGTTCTACCTGCCTGGCCTGCGTCATAAAACAGCCTATAAAATTTTAATAAAAGATAAGGCAAATGGCACATATACAACAATCCTGTTCCTCCCCAACAACGGATACGATTGTGTGATGGTCTCCCATGCTAGCCCCACTCCTCTGACCTTGTGCCAACCCAGTGAGAGGGATTTTTATCATTATCCTTGGATGGACATGAGAACCGAGACACAGAAAGGTAAAGTCAATTCAGCATTATGGCTAGAAGTGCCCATTATTCTGTCTTTCTTTCCTGGTTAGCCCACAGTCCTCCATTGGATAGTGCAGGAGCCCCAACTTCTCATGCAGATGAAACCTGCCTTCCCCATACAATGGTGGCCACAAAAAAGGCCCCATACCACAATTAAATAGCAGCTGCCTTCCTCTTCTTTCTCCTTATGTTTCTCCTCTCCCTCTTCCTCTACACAGTGTTATGAAAGACCAAAGACCAAACTACAGGGAGGTTGTGAAGCCACAACAGGAAGCCCCCCAATGCTATGCAGCACAGCTTTAGTGGGGAGTACCCTGAAGACCTCATGGTGTGTAGCAGCATGCCTGGACCCTAGCAATGCCAGAGCAGAATCACCCGTCCTCCCAACTATGACCACCCAAAACGTCTTCAGATGTCATCACACTTGTCCTGGAGAACACCAAAAACACTGGCGTGAGATACAGTTTCTCCAAAAAAATTCTCCCCGCAGCCCACAGTAACCCATTCTTCTCTCCTTAACTTCTTACAGCTTCCAAGCCCCACCTCATGCTGTGCATGTAGCCAACGCAGAGGCGTCTCAGCTTCCTGAGCCCAGAATGTCCTGTTTCAAGGTTTTCAGTGTTAATTCCTGTAGGAAATATGTGAGGCTGGGGAGACAACAAATAAGACAGAAATGGGGAAATAAACATTATATATGATGCTCTCAACCCCACAGGGCTTCAGGGCTCAGCACGTGCCTGGCATGGGAATGTGCTCAGAGAAATAAAACTCTCAGCAACGCACTGGAGTTGCAGCTCAGTGGCGGGCCACTTCCCCAGACTGTGCAAGGACCCAGCACTGGCAAATGCTTTCAGCAATAACATCAACTAATTCAGCACCTACTAGGTGTGAGCTATTTAGTTATTGCTTTCATGTATAATAAGTGGTTGTTTTGTGTATAAGGTCTGCTTCTTCTAACACTCGTGAGGACAAAAAAAAAAAAAAAAAACCCTCACACGGGCAACTTACAGGTCTGAGCTTCACTGAAGTTGAACGTTTGTCCAGCTCAGGCTAGACTGTGGGGGTCAAAGGACAATCCACTGCAACCATTGAACAAGGTAAGCAGCTGGGGCAAGGCAAGGAAACACACTCCACCAATTTCCAGGTGCTCTAAAATTCTATCACCCTCCTTCCCTGCCACTTCCCTTTGTCTGAGTTGGCACTAAATCAGGAAAAAAAAAAAAAGGTTACAAATACAAGAAAGATGACCTCCCAAGCAGGACACCCCATCATCAGACCCCATCTTCTCCCCCACCCCCAGTACCAAATGAATATCATTCAAATTAGTAGCTGCAGTGAGTGGGGGGAAGGAACAGTAGTAAACTTCTGCTTAACAAGCAAAAAATGTTCATCAATTTGAGGAGAACAGCTAAATTAATAAAGAAGAAATGGTGAAAATGTTCCCATTGGCCACATGCTTTGGGATTACATCATCAAAGGATGCACTGAAGCCAACAGGTTCAAAGTGGAGAACAAAGAACAGACCATCACTAACATATGAAACGATCAGCAACCCCAAAGCCCTTGGCCCTAGTTTTATAAAATACTTTCACATCAACAATTTTTTTTTTAACGCCACTTTGGCCAAAAACTTTAAATCCACACCAGGCAAGCTCATTATCTGAACCCTGTAACAATCCTACAAGTTTTAGTTGTTATTTGTTCACCAATGAGGAAACTGAGGCTCAGGGGAATTTGGTGGCCTACCCAAGGTGTCACGAATATGTTGACACACTTTTGTAAGTGCCAGGGCTTCATTCAAGTTTAGCTCTAATGATCTAAGTTCACAGTTCCTCCCAGCACAACACAATGGCCACAAAACTCAAGGCTTTTTTGTGTTAGTCTCCCTGCTTCCTTGACTAACCATCATGGGCATCCCAGAGTCCTAGAATAGGAGAGACAAGGAGCTGCTCAGTCCCTGCCCATCCATGGTAAGCAAAGCACTGATCATAGCCAACAAGATGGGGAATCAGCCAGATGCCCATCAACAGAGAGGATAAAGAAAACATGTCATATACACAATGGAGTTTTACTCAGCCACAAAGGAGAGTCAAATCATGTTATTGGCAAGAAAACGGCTGGAGCTTGACATCATGTTAAGCAAAATAAACTAGAAAGACAAATAGAGCATGTTTTCTCTCATATGTGAAGTCTAGATTTCAGTATATATGCATAGATGTAGATAGGCAGAGAGATAGACAATACATAGAGGTACAGACTGGTATATACGAATCTATGTATTGTGAAATCTATGAAAAAAGAAAGCAGTGCTGGAAAGATGGCTCAGCAGTTAAGAACTATTTGCATAAGACCCATATTTGGTTCTCAGCACCCATGTCATAAAGCTCACAACTGCCTGTAACTTCAGCTCCAGGGAATCTGATGTCCTCTTTTGGACTCTATAAGTACTTACACCCACATGAGCACATGTGCGTACTCACACACACCCACACACTTTTTTTTTTCTAATCTTAGAAAAAAATAGAAAGTCCAAAGAGCAGAAAGAAGCTGAGCTGGAGTCTCAGTATGCATCACCAGACTTCCTGCCTCCTAGCCTGTAGCTTCTTGCACTCTGTGCCTTGGTCTGTATGGGCATTAGATGGTGCATTTTATAAAAGGTGGCTGTCACAGACCATAGGCCATGAAAATTCAATGTTCCTGCTAAGCCACCCAACTGAGAGGAAAAGTAAGTGTTTTAAAGTGAATGAGGAACAGGAGAGCATAATGAAGAGAGGAAATAAACAAAGTATGGCACATTAACCTCACACACTGAATCTAGATTTAACTGCGTGGATGAGTGCAGCTGTGTGGGGGTGCAGTGGGGGTTCTGTGGGGTGGGTGGGTGGGCTGAGGTGTGTCATGAAAGCAGAAAGGAGACTATTTAAGATAAGGAAGAAGTCTGGGGGAGGAGGTGGTAGGAAACAAACATGTATAATGTACAGTGACATATACCTGTATAATGATGTCATAATGAGACCAGTCATTTTGTATGCTGACTAAAATCATCATTTGTACACAGACTTAAAATCCATTGAAAATGGGAGCACGCAAGAGCCACAGACCATCAGGGAAGGCAACCGGGCAGTCAAATGAAAACTACACATCTCTCTGCCCTTGTCTCATGACAAAAATGTTCTAGATGGGAACACAGGGAGATGGTGATTTTTCAGATGGGCGGCTTAGCAGGGACATTGAATTCACCTGGCCTGTGACTGTCCCATTTTCTAAAATGCACGATCTAATGTCTGTGCAGACCATGCAGTGAAGTGCAATGATCCACAGGCTAGAAGGCAGGGAATTTGGTGACCCATACTGAGACTCCAGCTGCTTACTTTCTGGATGCATAGACTGAGCCCCAGCTATTTCTCTCTGGAACCACTGCTTGAACCCTAGATGCTGCTCTCTGGACTCAGTGCTTAAGCACTTGGGTCTGACTTTGCTTCTCTTTCTACTGAGATGGTGTGAGTCCCCTAGGTCATGATGCTGTGATAAGACAGCATGGCCCCTCACAATGTGAGAAGATAGAGTTGTGAGAACCCTTAGCGATCATCTAACCCAGCGGATCACTATGAGTGTCTCCCTGCTCTCCTCTAAGCTCCCAGAAAGCAGTAGTAGCCATCAAAGATCCCATTGCACAAGTAGGGAAACTGAGGCCTAAAGAAATGACACAGCACACATTCTCAAAGCATGGTTAGGGCAGAGAATAGCCTGGAATGGAAGACTCAGAGCATCCTGTTTCTACCACAGTTTGCTAGGGTGCTTTCCATATATATATATACTCAAATTCTGAATGGAAAACTCTCCAACCATGGTCCACAGTTCCCTGTCATTTGGACAAACTAGCAGATATTAATCAGATTGCCAAGTTGCTTCAAAGAGCTGCATAATGACAGTGTCTCAAAGTCCCAGCTATCGCCTCTCCTCCCCACCCCCCCTAGAAAGGCACTACAGGCTGGGGATGGCAGGGCAGTGCCTGAAGCCTGTCTTCCCTTCTTTCTGAGCTCCTTATTTTATGTCCTAATAGAGGATACCAAATGAGAGCCACTAAAGCTACACCCTCTGAAGGCCTGGCACAGAGCCTGAGAGACCGTCTGGCCATCAGGTGGGACCAATGCCAAGGCCAGTCCCAGTTCTTCAGAGCCCGAGATGGTGTTATAGTCCTCACCTCCTGTGCATTATGCGTTCAGCCATATCCACAGTGGTTTCTCTTCCCAAAAGATGCCCTGGGGTCACAGCTGACACCAATCCCAGCCTCAGCTTTGGGATAACTCACTCCAACCAACTCATTTCTGCAGCTTTTACCAGTCCATGGTCTTTTCTGCTCTGACCCCAAAAATACCAGCTACAGCTAATACTAGTGGGACAAAGATTAAAAGAAGCCAGAAACTCGCTCCTGTTAAGTTCCCACTCAGCCCTGAAAACCTGCCTGGGATCCAAGAGCCTATGTTCCTTTAGAAGTGGGGACACTTGGGAGATACATTCCAGGTACCTGCTTTACCAATGCCCAAATCTTGTGACCAAGTCTGGGAATCAGTGGAGTGATCCCACACCAAGACAACCCTACATAGCCCTGGGAAGGATGTGTAATGACAGGGTGTGACATACCTGATGGTCAAGAGGAAACAGTACATCTTATAGCTGCACATTCAATGTTTATCATTTATGGGTATGTAAATATAATGCACACAATTCCTGTGTGTATTTATGCAAGTGTTCATATGGGGGAGGACATGCATGCGCATGTACAAGCATGTAGAGTACAGAAGTCAACCTCAGGTATTGTTCTTCAGACACTACCAACTTCTTTTTTGAGACGGTATCTTTCACTGAAACCAGAGCTTCCCAAATAGGCTAGGTTTGTGGGCCTAGAGAGTCACTGAGCCCTGGGGATCTGCCTCTCTCCACTTCCACAGTGCTGGAATTACAGGAGCCTCTAATTTAAGAAAACTACATGCTCATATCATATAAAATATACATAGTGTGTATGGATATGTGTATGTATAAATATGAACACACATGTGTCTTTTATCAATGATAAATAAACCAAATCCACTGTTGAACTTTATAAGCATCTTCATTCAAATAATCCTCTTTGCTCACAGCACTGACTTTCTACTCCACACTGTGCTATACCGCTATCTCCAGGAATCCTTGAGGAGCTGTTCCAGGAGCCTTGGAGATACAAAACTATAGTTGTTCAGACCCTCCATATTGAGCAGCCTAAGAGCAGAGGTGTTGAGACAGCAAGCTTGGAAGTACAAGTGAGAATTTCTGGAAAGAAGCTGTAAAGGTTGGTTGATTGATCAGAACTTTGGCGATATGGAGAGGTTTGAAGTGTCACAGGTCTGGAACCTCATTACGATGTGTCATGAGCTATCATTAGCCTACTAAACAGCCATTCCTTGTCCACCTCTGTGATACACCTGTATCACTCTGTGATACATCCTGTAGCTAACAGATGAAGTCAGACCTAACATCCTGTGGCAAACAGATTTTTTTAAAAATCTTTTGGAATGTATTAACTTAACAAACCTTAATTTCTACCAATCAAAGGGCTAAGGATCTTATAAACATTAGTTGAGTTTTGTCCGCTTGGCTGTAACCCACCGTTCTGATATTTCCACCAATGTATTTGAAAAGGGTCTTTATTTATGACTATCTTTGTTCTGTTACTATAAAAACTTCATGTAACTGCTTCCACGTAGGGACATAGAATTTGGGGTAGTTGAAATCTGTGTTCCTGGGCCATGGTCACTCATATTTGTTCCATAATAATTACTCCCTTTGAGATAATGGTCGTGTTTTTGCATCAACAGATGCACATGGCCCTTCTAGCTTCTACACCATGAGGGATCAAAAATAGGCAGAGAGCAGCTGCTTGGAGGTGGCAGCTGAGAGAATGTGGGGACTTTAAGGTTTGCCAGACAGAAACTTAGAGGGGCCCAGAGACTCTAATTCTAGAGAAACTGCCAGTGGTAAGCCTATGACCAATCAGCAGATAGCAGAGGGCAGAACTGACAGAGAAGGAAAGAAGGACAGCTTTAATGGGTGGAAAGGGACATAGAGATGTAGCGCAAATAGGAAACTTGAACTTAATTGAGCTGGAAGCCTTCGTGTGAGAAGAGCCATGAGGGGGTATGCAACAGGGAGCCATCTTGAGAAGGTCACCTGAACTATGTGATGGTGAGTCATCTTGAGGTCATCTGAGCTACAAGATGGTTAAGAAGGTAATCCCTGCAAGCTAGTTACTTTAGATTTCTTTTTTTTTTTCTCCAATAACTCACAACAAATACTCTGGCACTGTTGCAGCCACACTTACACTGGGACCCAGGTACCTTCAACACAATACCACTGAACAGCCTCCTTTGGGAATTTCGCATAGACAACCAGGTCAGCGACACAGCTAAGCACAGCTTGTGTCTCTTACCTGGCAGCTCAGGCTGACACTGTGGCTCACTTGGTAAAGTCCTTGCCTGGCATGCACAAAGCTGGGGCTCCATGTCTAACACCAAACAAACAGTGTAAGGTACTACCAGAATTCAAAAGGTAAAGACAAAAGGATGGAGAGCCGAAGGCCATCCACTGCTAGAGAATGAGTTTGGGGCCAACCTGAGCTACATACAACCCTGTCTTAAAAACTAATAGTAGCCTGACAGCTTGGTTGGATGACTGAAGGGAGGTAGAATATTACACAGGTTCAAGCAGAGGGCCACAGCCTTGAGCAATGCAAGGCCTGTATCCCTTCCACCCAGGACAGCTTGCACCCCTGGTCCCTAGGTGAGCATCTTCAGGGCCCCAAGAATCCTGACACAGAGTTGAACTCATGAGACTCCTGAGTGCACGAAGCTAATCTGTCTGAAATAAACTCCAGTCAAAAGAATTTTGATTCCGTCTGAGCAGAGAAGTGAAGCTTTTCCAACCAGCCCCAGCCCAGAGAACTCCCACTGAACCACAGATGAATAACAAATACAAAAGGAAGGTATGACTATCGCCTTTGCTTACACCCCAAAATCAGAAAGAAGGGAAACTAGGAAGGGGTAAGAGGGGGCACACTTGGCCTCAGAATAGCCCCCATGGATACAATGCTTTCTTTTTTTTTCCTTCTTTTCTTTTTAGGTTTACTTTTATATTTTTATTTACACATTTGTGTCTGCATGCTAGCATGTGCACATGAGTGCAGTGCCTGCCAAAAGAGGGCGTCAAATGCCCTGTAGCTGGAGGTGGTTGTTTGCTATCTGGCATGGGTGCTGAGAACTGAACCCGGGTCCTCTGCAAGAACAACAGTGCTCTTAACTTGAGCCATTTCTTCAGCACTCTCTCTTTCCCCCCTTTTTTAAGATGTTTCCTTTATATTTGCTAAGTGGTTTGTATACATTTATTTTCTTCTTTTGTCTTCATAGGATTTTTTTTCCTTTTTATTATTCATTAGTCCTCTCTGTATGATCTCCACTTACCACCATTTCTTGTCTCCCCCATTTTATTATTCAATATTCTAACTTATTTCTCAACATTCTTTTCTCTTAATTCTTTTTTACTTTTAAAAAGCTTTTTGTTTATTTTACATTTGTTCTGACCAATCTTGTTACTTGGTGTTACTAATTTATGCATTTCGTAGGTTGATATTACTTTTTACCTAATTTCCATGCCTGGCTTCTTATTTGGCACTGTTACTGACAGGAGTTTTCTCCTTTCTACACAGACGAGTGTGTGGTGTAGATGTTCTGCTGTTGATATCCACTCAGCCTGGCTTACAGTCATCCCAGCGTGCTCAATGTTCAGCTCACTCCTGTTCAAACTGCAGTGAATGCTTCACTCAAAAAACAGAAGAGATAAAAATGCCTGGCTGACAACCAAGATCCAATTAGTTATGGCTAGGAAGCGTCTAAAAACACACTGCTGTACTTCTACCCCTACAGCTACAGCAAAGAGAAGGACTATGGCCCCAATACCTACAATGACCACCACAAAACAGTTTCCATGTTGAGTCCATGTCTTTTGTCAATGTCTAGAGGAGTAAACAGAAAGGACATAGCCCTGAAACACCACTGTTCTGCATTACAGCTAGGCAATCTGCTGGAAGTGTTATGCCTGAAGAAGACTCACAAAATCCAGAACCCTCCAGCTCCTGGCAGAATGTACTGTCAACATAGACTAGTTACAAACAAGAAAGTAATGGGGAAGCTATACAACAAATATATGTTTGGATAGACATTGCTTCAAAGCAGTGTATAACTCAGAAAACCTTCTCAGGAGAATGCTGGTCCCGAAAGGGGCTCTCACATAAAGCGTAAGAGATACTTGCCCCCACAGAAGTACCAACCTGAAAACAAAAACACAGTAAATATGCAAAAAAGGCATCATGACTGATCAAAACATTCATAACTCTGGCAACAAGCTCCCCAGTCAATGAAGTAGATGCAATAGAGAATAGAGAGTTCAAAAGAATTGTCTTTTAAAAAAATCAATTAATTCCAGGGAAATAAAGAAAAACAATTGAACAAATTAAATAAGATAAGTCAGGATTTGAATGAGATCAATTTAGAAAAACAACAACAACAGACATCTTGACAAAGAGCCCAGCGGAAATCTCAGACATGAAAATTCAACACATCACATAAAAATTTCAGCATGGTCTCACCAAGAGAACATTTCAGGGCATACAGACAATCTCCATGTTATAAAAGGCCCAGGGGACAATAAATAAATAATAAATAAGACATGTGCTGCAGAGAGGGCTCAGTGGTTGACAGCACTTCTCTTCCAAAGGACCTGAGTGTGGTTCCTGGCACCAATGTTAGGTGACTCACAATGCCTATAACCTTCAACTTCAGGGATCTAATTCCCTCCTCTGACCGCCACAGACCTGAATTCGCATGCATAGACTCTCTGTCTCTCTCTGTTTCTCTCTGTCTCTCTCTCTCTCTCTCTTTCACACACACACACACACACACACACACACACACACATACACACACACATAATTAAATATAAAATGAAATGAAAGCAGAGATTGAGGGAATGTCCAGTTAATGACTGGCCCAAACTGAGACTCATCCATCCCATGGGAGACATCCAACTCCTGACACGATTTTCGATACCCTGTTATGCTTGGAGACTGGAGCCTAGCATAGCTGTCCTCTGAGTGGTTCCACCCAGCAGCTGATGGAAACAGATGCAGAGACTCACAACCAAACATTGGGTGGAGTGTAGGGAGTCTTGTGGAAGAGTGGGAGAAAGGATAGAAGGAACCAGAGGGGACAGGAGCACCATAAGAAGCCGAAAAGAGCCAACTAACCAGGGCCCATGGGGACCTGTGGAGACTGAAGCACCAATAAAGGACCATGCATGGACTGGACCTAGGCTCCCTGCACATGTGGCACCAATGGGTAGCACAGTCATCATATGGGTTCTCTAGTAAAGAGAATGGAGGCTGACTCTGACATGGACTCTGTTGCCTGTTTTTGATCACTTGTCCCTGGCAGGGCTGCCTCAACAGGCTACCACCGGGAAAGAGGGTACACTGTCCTACTGTGACTTGAAATACTGGGTTAGGTTATTTGGGGGTGCTCCCCTTCTCTGATGAGTATGGGAGGGGATAGGGAAAAAAGGGAGGGAGGGTGGGACTGGGAGGAGAGGAGAGGAAAGGCTATGACTGGAATGTAAAATAAATAAATAAAATTAATTAAATTAGAAAAAAACATGAAGAAGAGAATCTGCAGTGTTTGTGGGATATGACTGAACAACCAAACAGTCATTTGAGACTCAAAATATGTGTTAAGGATCTAATAAAAAGTATATAAAACATATCCAGTGAAATAGCAGCAGAAATTTACCCCAAATTTGGGGATAAAAATACAGACATCCTGATACAAAAGGCATTTGAAACTCCAAATAGATTTACCAGAAAAGAAACACTGGCCAAATCCTACTTAAAATGCTGAGAGTGTAGGACAATGAAAGAATGACAAAGGATACAGGGGAGAGGTGCTGAAGAGCTACAGATGCAAACGTGGGACAGTAGATTTCTCAGCAGATACACTGAAGAACAGAGGATTTGCAGTGAAATATTTCAGGATCTAAATGAAAATAATCACCAAAGTAAATTGCTATACTCAACTTTTCAGAACCAATGAAGAAATAAAGGTCTTCCAAGATGAGTACAGACTAAAAGAACTGTGATTTTAAGTCAGTATGACAGAAGATATTTGAATGAATGCTGGACAGAGAAGATAAACACGCACACACACACACTCACACACACTCATACACCACAAGCCCAGTAAATTCTTGCCTACTCCAGAGGTGTAGGCAGGAGGATCAAGAGCTCAAGGCCAGTCTCTAACTAACTTAACAAGTGCGAGGCTAGCCTGAGATATATGAGACCCTGTATCAAAATGAAAGAAAAAGAGCAAATAATCAAAAGCACACAGGAAAGAGGAAACACTGCTAAGACAGCCACAAGGAAAAATCAACATTGCAAAAAAAAAATTATCAGGAAGTATAAATGACTTTATTATTCAATTAAAGATACAGGCTGGCTAACTAGATTTAAAAAAAAAAAAAACAAATCAAAGGGCTGGAGAGATAGTTTGGTGGCTAAGAATATTTATTGTTCTTCCAGAGTTCAGTTCCTAGCACCCACATAGGATTGCCCACAAATGCCTGTAACACCAGCTGCAGGAGATCTGATACCCTCTTCTGGCCTCCATGAGCACCTGCATATATGTATATACACATATATAAATAATTACAAGTAAAATTCTTAAACCAGTTCTTTGCAGCTTGCATGAAACACATCTTACCGGCAAAGACATGCAAATTACAGGTGACAATGTAAAGAATGGTATTCTGTGAAAATTGAATCCAAACACCATAGTTGTACTCACGTATGACAAATCGGACTCCAAGCCAACACGAAGGAGAGCAGATGAAGAGGATCACTGCACATTTTAAGATACACAAAAACACGTGCAACAAACGTTCTGCACAATTGTAAAACACAAATGCTATGGACAATAAAGGGACAGTTTGGCCCAAGATAATAATAGCCCTAGGTGATTTCGTTATGCCAGCTCAACAAATCACAAGTTAAGTTATGGGGGGGGGGAAGTAATCAGAAAGGAGTATCAAATTAAACTACATTATAGATCGAATGGGCTTAATAGAGATGAATTGAACATTTTACCCAACTGATTGCTCTTTTAAACATCTCATAAAATAGATAGCACTTGTAACGCAGGCAAATTTTGATAAATAGGAAAAATAAGATAATTTTTTTACATTTTTTTTTACATTTCATCAGATCATAACAGAAACCCACAGCAAGGAAAACTACACAGACATGTAGATATTGAATAATACCATACTAACTAATCTCTAGAGTATTAAAGAAATCAAAGATGAAGTTAAATTTTCTAGAATCAAATGAAAACAAAAATACCAGAATTTGTGAGGTATAGCAAAAAAAAAAAAAATTCTGAGTGAATTTTTATAGCTATGACTGCCTATGTCTTTAAAGAGAGAGAGATCTCAAATAAATAACTTAATGGTGCGTTCTAAGGCCTTAGAAAAACAAGATCAAGCCAAATTCAAAACTATTTTTAAAAAAAGAAAATTATAAATACCAGGACTGAAAGTAAAGAATTAGAGCATAAACTGACACTAAAAGGGACCAGTGAAACAAAGAGTTAGACCTGTGAAAAACGAATGATGAACAACCTTTAGTCTAACTGACCAAAGGAGAGAAAGACCAAATGGTTAGACTTGGAAAGAGGATACCACAACAGTATCAATGAAATAGCGAAAGGGAATATTGCAACAGTTCCACTGAAATACAGAAAATTACTGACCCACGTTTTAAAACTTTACACAACAACAATTTGAAACTTTCCCAGAAGAAATAGGTAAGCTGTACAATATTACATCACCCACCAAAGATGAACCAAGAAGAACTGAAAACAACCTAAACGTATCAGTAACAAGCAATGAGATTGGTGCATCAATTAGGAGTCTCCAGACAAGGATCACAGAGCAGGGCAGAAAGAATATAAGAGTCAAAAGTGAGGACTGTGAAATGCTAGCTTGGGGACATACGTGACCATTGCCCTCTTGAGTTCATGGCAACTGTGTTCTCTGTACAAGATCAAGCCTATCAGCCTTCCAGGAAGGATGTAAAACTGTGCCCTTGTCTTAGTATATCGTTCCAGAATGACTGTGGTGCCGCCCGCACTGCCCTTTTTACTCCAGATTGTTTTGTCTGCTTGAGAACTTTGTGTGAATTATAGAGTTATATTTTCAATTTCTGCCAAGAATTCATTAGTAATTTTAGTGGGGGTTGAACTGAATCTGAATCATTTTCAGTTACTATGCCCTTTGAGCCATATCAATTCTGCCAACCCACAAACGTGGGGTTTCCTCCATCTTTAGTATGTTCTAAAGCATTCTTTGGTTTCTCTCCTCAATGTTTAATAGCTTGTATTGTAGAAGCTTTTTCCTTTGTTCATTTGGGTGTATTTCTGGATGTTTTTTATTGTTTGGGGGCAAGGGTCTATTGTAAGTGGGTTTATTTTCCCAGCTCTTTTCTCAGCAGGAATAAAATGTCACAATGAAGCCCACTGTCACAGGCTATAAATACATAATAATAAAATTATAAAAAAGGGGCTGGAGAGATAGCTCAGCAGCTAAGACCACTGGTTCCTTTTCCAAAGAACCCAGGTTCTATTCTCAGTACCCATATTGCAGCTCACCACTCTCTGTGACCCCATCTCCAGGGACTCTGACATCCTCTCTTGACCTTCTCAGACACTACACAGACAGCACACACATATTCATGCAGGCAAAACACTCATACACATAAAAGTAAATGTTTTAATTGTGTGTAATTTTAATTTATACCATAAAAACAAAAACAGAAAATCAACCAAACACTTGAAACAAAAACATTTTTAAGTATTTAAAAGATAAAATTACATAAGATCTGCATAAGATATGAACCCTTTTATATACTTAATTAGATTTTAGATGACTTATGATACCTCATGCAATACAAATGCCTTCTAAATAGCTGGTTGGAAATAATTACACATAAAGAGTTTGTACATTTCCACGTCAGACAATGTCTTTCTAAAATTTTCTGTGTGGAACTCGCAAAGTCCCACGTCCACTCAGCGGCAGACAGGCATTGAGATCAGCTCTACTGGAGGTGGGAGATTTTGAGACTCCTGGCAGAATTCTCAGTCTCTGTTCTTTGGAAGAGGCTGCCTGGGGTGTAGGTCTGTGTCTGAATGAGAAGACTCAAACTCAGATTCGCTGTTAGTGTGTGGAGACTCTCAGCCACCACCACGTCCAGTCACTTTCTACATGATTCTACCAGGGGTTAGTGAGATGGCTCAGGAGGTAAAGGTGTCTGTGCCAAGCCTGATGATCTGAGTTCAGTTCCCAAGAGTCACATGGTGGAAGGACAGAACCTGACCTCCACATTTCCAGCATACCTGTGCTCGCACCCACAAAACAATACTGAGCTCCTTTTTACAGGTTTTGATGCTTTTACAGAAGAGTCCCCAAGCATGCTTAGAGACACAAGCAAGAATGCTAAGTGAGCAAACCTGGTACCTCTGTTTCCACCTGAGCACCCTTCATGTGATTAATTTAAACACTGAGATGGCAAACAGTCTGAATCTACAATCTGAAATCTGAGGTCTACTCTGAGCCACTCGCTCTATCCAAGAAGAAATAACACACACAGCCTGCCCCAGTACTTTTTTTTTTTTTTTTTTTTTTGAGGCAGGGTCTCTTTATGTAGCCCTGGCTGTCCTAGAATTCTCTATGTAGAATAAGCTGGCCTCAAACTCACAGTGATCCACCTGCTTCTGTCTCTCAAGTGCTAGGATTAAACCGCTATGCCTGGCTGTAATAACTATTAATTTTATTGTATCATGTGTGCTGGAGTTCTGCATACCGAGGGCATCAGCTCTCCTCAAGGAGAGTTAGATTATGGCCCTGTAGGTGCTGAGAATTGAATCCAGGTCCTCTGAAAAGGCAGCCAGTGCATGTAAGCACTGGGTCATCTTGCTAGCCTGTGCCCTGACTCACCTGACCCTCCAGTCCCCATTGGATTTACAGGGCTTTTCACAGTGTCTCTCCAGCTATGGTCCCTGGGCTTCTGATAGCAAAATTCCCTCAGAGTTGTTTAAGATGCTCACTCTGAGTTTCCAGCCCACGTGACCTGAAATCTGTCAGCGGGATCTCTAGAGCTGCTGTCTACCAAGCTAGCACAAAAGTTTAGGCAGGTGATTCTAGAGTCTGGGGAAATGGAGGCCTTAGCAGACCTTACCTAGAAAGTCTAGCCATCCAAATGGCTCTTCCACCTAACCCAGCCTTCTGGAGTGTGAGAACTGAATGACGTGCGCTGAGCGAAAACCTGGGAAGCGTTATCAGGGAGGGTTAACTGGGAATCACCACAGAGGAAGCAAAGGCTACAGCATGAAGCTCTGGGTGTGCAGGCCATTTGGGAGACCAGGACCAGCAAGAAAACAGCTCAAGTTCCAAGTGAGGGCAGTGGGAAGAGAGCTCAAGTCTATGAAGATCCCCAGCTCATTTCTGCTCCTCTCACCCCTCCTATTCCCAGGCTGCCATCCCACGCAGAAAGGACAGGCAGCCATGCAAACTTCATCTCTTGCGCCATTAAGTGGCAATGGCTTGAAAGACACTTTCTCCTTGAACCGGCTGCGCTTAGCGACTCGATTTTAAAGATGAGAAGCTTCCTCATATCTTTCTGCAGACCTCTTAAAATCAGAATTCACAGGAGTGGAACCCTGGAATCTATATTTTTATAAAGATCTCCATTGATTTTCATGCTGTCAGTACAGCTCCAAACTGTTATAGCAACTAAATTTGGGAACCTCCACATGTGTCTGTATTGAAGGGTCCTAGTTCTATTTTTAAAATAGAAGAAAGAAAGGGGTGGAGAGAAAGGCAGTCAAAAAAAATTTTTTTAAGAGGAGGCCTAAAAGGAACAGAATTAGACAACTGGGCTAGGGTGACAGTTCAGTAGACAAAGTCATATAGGCATGAATACCTAGGTTCAGATTCCCCAGGAGCTGTGTAAAGCCAGACATGATAGCATCCATATGTAGTCCTAGCAGTCCTACAGTGAGATGGGAGGCGGAGACAAGAGAATCCCTCAAAGCCAACACCTCAAGTTTTCCTCTGATCTTCACATGGGAACTGTGGCATGTGTAACACAGAGAGAGAGGAAGGGGAGAGTTTGAGTTGAAAAAAAAAATCACAACTTTTAATTTTTCCACCAATAGTGAAAATGTGAACCCGACAAGATGGTCCACCCCTTAAAGTAGAAGGTTGATGGGGAACCCAGTTACCTCACAATCAGGCTGATGACGAAGACAATCGGACAACTTGGTGTGATAAGTGCAGTAACTTATGAGTTCAATACTTATATAGGAAATTCAATCGGTGGGGTGGTGAACACGTGTAATCCCAGAACTGAAGTGGCTGGGGTAGGGGGCTAACAATCTTTAGGCCATGCCCATGTTAGCATGCAAGCCTCTCAGCAGCCCATCCGTGTCACACCCCAGGGTTTCTAGAATGTCTAATAAAAATATTCTGTACACTGTGGTAATCAAATAAGCATAGCAACACAGAACTATGGTTGCATATCTAAGTCAAATATGCGTGGGAGATTAGGAAGATGGTTCTGTGGGTGAAGAACTTGCCCTGCATGCATAAGGACCTGCGTTCAGTCCCTAGAATTGATCAATCCCCACATACACATATATATAATTTAAGCCAGGCATGGCATTGTGAGCCAGTAATCCCAGCACTGGGGAGGTAGACTGAAGGATATATGGGGCTTGTGGGCCAGCCAGCAGGCCTGTGTGGTAAATTCCAGGCTATGTAGTAAAATCCAGAGATAACTGTCTTTGAAAAGAAAGTAGATGGGCTTTCTCTCTCCCCCTTCTTTCATAAGATTCCCTGCACTCTGCCAAAGTTTGGCTATGAGTCTCAACATTTGCTTTAATGCCCTGCTGGGTAGAGTCTTTCAGAGGCCCTCTGTGGATAGGAAGACCTGGAGGGGACTGGAACTCCACAAGGAGAGCAACAGAACCAAAAAAAAAAATCTGAACACAGGAATCTTTTCTGAGATTGATATTTCAACCAAAGACCATTCGTGGAGATGACCTAGAACCCCTGCACAGATGTAGCCCATGGCAGCTCAGTCTCCAAGTGGGTTCCCTAGTAAGGGGAACAGGGACTGTCTCTGACATAAACTCTGTGGCTGGCTCTTTGATCACCTCCCCCTAATGGGGGAGCAGCCTTACCAGGCCACAGAGGAAGACAATGCAGACAGTCCTGATGAGACCGGATAGGCTAGGGTCAGAGGGAAGGGGAGGAGGTCTTCCCATATCAGTGGACTGGGGAAGGGGCAAGGAAAGAGATGAGGGAGGGAGGGCAAGATTGGGAGGGGATGAGGAAGGGACCTACAGCTGGGATACAAAGTGAATAAATTGTAATGAGTTTTAAAAATTAAAAAAGAAAGTAGACGGTGCCTGAGAAACAGCTGAAGTTTATCTCTGGCCTCGACATGCACAGGCAGACAAGTGCACATGTGCATGCAAAGGCATGCACCCCTGCATGCACTTACACATTCAACAGCAAAGCTAATTCTTCTGAGAATGTAATATACTCAAGAAGCCACCTACATATTATTTAACCTCTCCTACACTCTCAAATGTGGCTACTATTACGGTCCTCATGTTCAAAGAAACTGGGCCTGCTGCTCTTTGATCACCTCCCCCTGAGGGGGGAGCAGCCTTACCAGGCCACAGAAGATGACAATGCAGCCAGTCCTGATGAGATCTGATAGACTAAGATCAGAAGGAAGGAGAGGAGGACCTCCCCTATCAGTGGACTTGGGGAGGGGCATGAGTGAAGAAGGGGAAGGGAGGGTGGGATTGGGAGGGGAGGAGAGAGGGGCTTATGGGAGGATACAAAGTGAATAAAGTGTAATTAATAAAAAAATTAAAATTAAAAAAAAAGAAACTGGGCCTGGGGAGAGTTGATAGTTCACCTGAGCCACTCAGGTAGTCACTGGGGAAACCCGGCTGCCTGGGCCACAAATGGCAGGTGGAGCAAAGGGCCCTGGGAAGCGGAATCACTTTTTGTTCTTCTTCGGATATCTATTTAATGGTGGAGAAGTCAGCACCCTTGCTTCGAACAGCTTGGCAGTATAGAAGGCCTCAGGGAGACTTGTACTGTGTGGATTCTCCTTTCTTTTAACTTGAAGAGAGGAGGAAAATTTGAAACACCTAAGTCCAGACCTTTGACAGTGATGTTCAATCTGAATGCGTCTGTCTTCCTTGGCTCAGCCTGTACCCAAGTTCCAGCTGAAACTCACCAGAATCACCACACCGACTCAAGACAACCTGGGGCTCAATGCCAGCCTTACCATCTCCCAGCCTTGGGGTGCCCTTGGGCTCACTATGCCTGCAGCTGGTCTGCAAAGTGGGGTCATGCTCAGGTCTCCTCCACTGGGGAAGACTGTTTCCCACCCCAAGCAAGCAATGAACAACCTTCACACACTGCAAAGACTTCCCCATCTTCCAGGGTCAGAGCTCATTGGCCAGTAACCTGCAACCGTGGTCAGCCAAACCCTCCAGGCATCTGAAGCATTTGTTGTTTGGATTAATGTGCTGCCTGGTGACGTCTCTCCCGGAGGATTGCAACTCTACTAGAATGCAAACTCGGAAGCTGGGAACTTGCCCTCCTATTCTGGATACTGCAGAGCAAACGATGTAAATGTCTCATTCTGCAAATGCTTGTGGACATGCATAAATGATGGTCCAGCACCACTCTGCGAGTAGCTACCATCCTGGGGACATCCACAACCCAGAATCCACTGGAGTTTGTCCTGTAAGAGATGCTGCAAAGCCTGGCAGGTCCAAGGGATGGATCCAACCCCCAGATGACCAGAAGCCATTTTGGCCAGCTGGCTGTGATACCTACCTCTCCTTTCTCTCTGCTCTGCCAAGCCAGGGACTGGACGTGTCCTCTTTGTGATTTGTGATGTCTCTGTTTCGAATAGAGGGGATGCAGCAGCAGCGGCCACAGCAGCAGCAACAGTGTCTGCAAATGCAGCAGGCTGATCAAGAAGCCAAGGGCCCGCTCCCCTGGGCACAGCATGCTGCTGTAGCTGACCACAGTAATTCATCATGCTTAAAAACTCACCCAGGGGAGGGACCCTGGAAGAGGCAGAGAAGCCAAGCCATGGGCTCTGAAGGAAATTAGGGGGGGTGTGCGGTGTGTGCGGTGTGTGTGTGTGGGTGTGTGTATGTGTGTGTGTGTGTGTGTGTGTGTGTGTGTGTGTGTGTGTGTGTTCAATCTCATTCATCAATTGTTTTTGAACAGTAAGAAGCATCTAGTCTGCAGGATGCTACACAAACAAGGTCTGAAGGAGAACTCATGGAGTAAACAGTCAAAACAATCTAAAGAAAACTGAGCTCCCTATGAAACAAAGTCCCCTTTTCCTCCTGTGAAAATACCTACTTGTCCTGACACTTACAACTCCACTCCCTGCGTGGGGAGTGAGCTCGGGTTGGAGCGTATCCCAGCCACTGACCTTGGAAAAGTCACTTGTATTCTTTCTTATATTCTTTCTTCTCCCTCTTTCTCCCTTTTCCTCTCCCTCCCCACCTCCCCTTCCCCTTCTTTCCCTATCCTTCCCCCACATCTCCCCCCATGTGTGTATAAGTATACATATGTGCACGAATGCATTCAGATACCAAAGATTAATCTCATCTTTCTCTCACTCTCTCTCTGTTTGTCTCTGTGTGTGTACACAAGTTCACGTGTGTGTACACAGGCATGAAGATAGCAAAGGTCAACTGCAGCTCTTGTTCCTCAGACACTCTGCTCCTTTACTTTTTGTTTTAATTATTTTGTCTTACTTTATGTATATGGGTGTTTTGTCTGTGTACCGTGTACATGTCTGGTGCCTCCTAGAGGCCAGAACTGGACTTACGGACCGGTGTGAGGTGTCACGTGGGTGCTAGAAATCAAACCTGGGACCTCTGGCAAAGCACCGCGTACACTTAACTGCTGAGCTGACTCCCCAGACCCTCCAAACTTTGTCTTTTGAGACAAGAATCTCTTACTGTCCTCAAGCCAAGCTCACTGAATAGGCTAAATTGGCTGACCAGGGAGTGCAAGCGATCTGCCTATCTCCGCCTCCCTTGCACTGAAACTGCAAATGCATTCCCCTAGACCTAGCTCTATTTTGTGGGTTCTGGGAGACAGAGGGGCAGACCCGGGTCCTTGTGTTTGCAAGGAAAGCACTTTACCCATTGAGCCAGCACCCCGGTCCCACTTCCATTCTCTTGACCTGTTGTCTCTAAGAAAAAAAAAATGAGCTAAGTTGGGGTACACAGCTATAAGTGGCTCGTGTAAGCAGTCAGCTCAGGGGTGTATAGCTGGCAGGTAGAGGACAGCCAGGAAGCTGTGCTTAGCCATTCACAAGGTCACCAGTATAAAGCTTGGGAGAGTTCAACAACAAACACAGAGGGAGACTCTCACAAGCTACCTACCATCGCACTACAGAGCCACTGAGAACGCTTCCAGGTCTTTGAAATTCCCCTTGCTTCAGCAGTCCTACAGATGATCCCCCTCAGGACTAGCTCCTTGACATTGTGCCAGACTTAGCAACCAGCTGAGCCCATGGGAGGTAGGTCTGGAGCTCCAGAGAGACCTTCTCCCAGACAGCAACAGGAGAGGTAAAGACAAGGAGAGAGAGAGGAGTGAGGATAAAGAGAGGGGTGTGGGACCTCTGCATTGACATAACCTAAGCATTTCCCCCAAGTGAGAAACTGAGACTTTATTTAGATCTTTATTTCAGAATCCTTCAGCCAGTGAGAAACAAAGGCAGGATTCCCACCTGGGTCAGACTTGAAGTCCTGGTTTCTTCCTCCTCCACATTAACTCTCAAATATGATCAAGGACAACCAAAGCTCTCCCTCACTTACCAAAACACAAAGGCACCTCTGAGCTTCTAACTACACCACGAATGGGGTCATTCAGAAACAATGGAAATGTGTGCCACATAGCTCTGGAGGGTGGGAAGTCCAAGGTCAAGGCAACAGTAGACTCAGCATTTAAAGAGACTGATTTTCTCTCTCAATGATGATGTCTTCTAGCTGTCCCTACATGGGGAAAGCCCATACCCTCCCTGCAGCCTTGTAAGGGCACCAACCCCATTACTGAGAACAGAGCCCCTATCACTTAATCTCTGAACACCACAGTTTTTAATACTCCCATACTGAGAAATAGTTTCAACATGAGAATTTAGACGGAATGCTCAGACCACATCAGCACCCTATATTTTATATGTAGGCTTCAAAAACATGTGTTTAACAGGCTGGAGAGATAGCCCAGAAATAAAGAGCTCAGGTTGCTTTTAGAGAATGGGATCCTAAAAGACGGCCTTGAAATTGGTAGAACCAATGCACCAGGAAATGAACCCCAGGGCTCCAGTTGTAACAGAGCTTGAAGCATCCAGCTAGTCCCTGAAATGGCAAGGCTGGTGTTAAAGAACCAGCATTAGGGGCCATGACCAGGGAGGGGGCAGAGATAAAAGAATGACATAACCAAGCTGTGTGAAAGAGGTGTGTGTGAGTCCCAGGAAAGAAATGCTGCCTGCTTCTTCACCATGGCAGAAGCCAAGCGGCCTCTGTGGCCATCCACCCAGGGACACAGTGGTAAAGTTCCAGCAAGGATTGAAGATCTATTGAATGTTTTCCTTTCCCAGGCACTGAAAGAACCTGAAGGATTGGTACTATCAGTTCCTCCTGAGCAAAATGAGATGAAGGCCCACACAGAGGAAAATCTTTATCAAGACTTCAAAGCGCTGGATGGTAGTATGCAGGCAGCTGGGAGAGAAAAATTAGCAATGGTCTCCCCCAGCTATAAATTTTGTACCCTGGCAAGATGTACCCATTGATACAATAGTGACATGATGCTTATGGGAGTGACCAACCACTTTCTGGTTGGACTTGAGTTCTACTCCATTCATATCTGACCTTGTAAACCTGTATAAAAGCTCCTAGCTGGGGAGGCCCGGGGAGGAGGGGGCTATGGAAATAATGCCAAACCACTTTCTAAATGTTTGTATTTACACCGTAGATTACTGCTGTCAACCTTGGTCAGAGTAGGCGACAGTTAATGCAGAGACTCATCAGTAATCAAAGTGCTAAGAACAAGTAATTGTTTAGTACTCAGCCCTAAGTGGAACACCTCTTCCAGCCCTTCAAAGCTCAGGGGCACATCACAGAGGAGGAGGCAGAAAGAATGTAAGGGCGTGGGAACAAGCACTACTCTATAACACGCTGTCTCCCAGACATAAGCATGGCAGCTGCATCCACGAGCTTAGAGCAACAGCAGTTACCCAAGACCTGCACAGAACTGAGCGCACCAGCTTTGCATCATGGACGGGGAAGGAATTCATATGGCCACAGCCCCTCTCAGATGATCTACAGGCAGTTACAGGGAGTGAGGCCATATTCCTCGGTGGTCTGTGTTTTAGTTCATTGCTGCCACCAAAGCAAAAAACCACACACCACACCCCTAGTTCAATGCAGGAAGTTACAAAAGGGGAGCGGGGCATTAAAGTAGGTTTGATGGGATGGAAAGAGAATAATAATAGAATAATTATTCTTTGGTCAAAGAATATTGTACACATGTATGAAGTTGTAAAAGAATGCACACACACACACACACACACACACACACACATGTGTCCTGGCTTTAGCCTCTCTTTATCAGAAGCATCCTCAGTAGCACCCAGCAGCTGCTGACAGGAGACCATTACTCACTGGACAGGCAGCCTGGGAAACCCCAGCCATCTGCTTCTATCCCAGCATGTTCCCAGCCCTGCAGACAAATGCATCACAGGGAGGGAAGGCAGGGCCACCATCTGCACACAGCCTTTAATCAGGTTCCACAATATCTTGGGGTCTTGGCCAAGCTGTCCATCCATCCTGGGGAGGGAACACTGTTGACCTGGCCTACACAGGCCTTTGACCCTGCTTGGCCTGAATAAATCACCTTGGAGTCTTCTATCTGCTCCATAATAAGTGGCTTCCCCACTCATAGGTTTAAAAAAAATTAATCCAGAAGGCAGGAAAGTGTGGCCTAAGACCACCAGAAAGCACAGATCTTTACACTACACTTCATATCAGTAGCAAAATTAGTGTTAAATAGTAGCAATGAAAATAATTTTATGGTTGGGGGGGGGGTCACCTCAACATGAGGAACTGTACTAAAAGGTCACAGCATTAGGAAGGCTGAGAACCACTACTCCAGGGCCAGGACCTTACGGACACCTCCCCTGTCCATAATGGAATGAGTCCATAAGGCTCAGTCTTTTGCAGGTCTTGGGTGGCCACTGTTGCTGTGAGTTCTTGGATGCAACAGCATCCTACAGCAGCATTTAGTTCCGCCCCCTGCTCCTGCAGTCTCTCTGCACCCAGCCCTTCAACTTCCATGATGTTTCCCGAGCCCTGAAGGGCTGGAATAGATGCCCTTTTCAGGCAGAGTGATAGATAACTTGTTCGTGGATGGAAGAAAAGCTATCTTACCTTGCCTATATTTGTACAAAAGGAAAGAAATGACTGCTTTGTCAGTTTTTGAAAAGAAGTTGAGAAAAGGACCCCTACTCCAAAGGTCTTTGGGTGAGATTTTCAAAGAGGTCATGGGAAAAGGAGAAAATAGAGGCCATTTCTCATTTTTGTGTTTTGTTTGGTTTTGTTTGGTTTTGTTTTGTTTTGGGAGGGCACATGTGTGCTCACGTGAAGGCCAGAGTTGAGCATCAGGCATCCTTCTCAATTACCCTCTTATTTCTTGAGACAAGTTCTCACACTGAGCATGGAGCCCAACAGGTCTGCTCAGACTGGCCGGCAAGCCTCAGGCACCAGGCATCTTCCTGTCTCTGCCTCCTCAACTCTGAAATGACACGTTATTGGCCCAGTTCGACCTTTCCATGAACAGTGGGGAATCGTAACTCATGCTTATGTGACAAGTATTTTTATCAAACTGAGCCATCTTCCCGGACCTAAGAGGGTCATTTTTGCTACAGTTCCCCATTAATGCCCTTCTTTGAAATGGGTTGATTTCCCAACCCAGAGCACAGAAGGAGGCCCAACAAGCTAGGGACCCAGCGGCCAGTCCTATGTGGAGACAACATGAAATAGAGGCCTGAGAGTCACCTCCAAACCTCCAGTTCTACAGGGCAGCCATAAATAGAATAGCATAGTGCTAGCACCAGGGTAGTTTCATCCATCAAATGCTCACTCTGCTATTCGGAGTATGTGTGTGACCTTGGAGGAGGAGAGGTCATGCAGGAGGAGGCTTAGCTTCCCTGTTGCCTGAGTTATTGTAGAAATAACAGTGAGGGAACACGGGCCTATCCTCTCTTCCCTGTCCCATTCCAAGTGCATTTCCTTCCCATGGGGAACACCTGATCCTAAAGGTCTCCTGATCCTAAAACAAACCCAAACCTATCTGTGACTGCAACAGAAGCAGGGTGGAGGAAACTCAGATAGGGAGTCCCCCATTGCCTCTCTCTTCTCAGCCTTTGTGGTAATGTGCACATTCATTTTTATTTCAAGATTGCAAATTGGCAACATGATGCAGTCTTTTCTCTTCTTTTCCTTCAAGTGATTTGAGCTTAGCTGTTACTCAAGCCAAAAAAAGAAAGGAAAAAAAAAAAAAAGCCAACACCAAGCTGATGTCCGCATCTAAGATAAATTATGTTAGTTTTTTGCAGTGAGTGAATTGGGGCAGGAAAAAGAGTTCACCAGAACAAAATGTTCTGGGCTGAAAGGTGACTTCAAATAGGTTTGCTTATTTGCAGGGGTTCCCATATGGGTTTAGTTCACCTGCTCTCCAGAAACAATGCTCACCTCAGAAGTCACCACTTTGGCCTGGCTTGAACCACCTAAATCTGGGAAGAGAGGAGGCTTTAGACATCAGGGCCAGACCACAGGCAGTATGCCCTCTGAGAATGAGGCTGTGAGGGAAGGCAGGAAGAAAAACATCCTGGGTGTTTGGGAGGAAGATCACTTTTACTAGTCTAAGATGTCACTATGAAGAAGATGTGACATCCATTGATGTGGATCCATTGATGGAGTGCCCTTTAACGGATATAACATGACTAAACAGTGCATGTGTGTGTGTAGAAAGATCTCAGACATGACACTACAGAGTGGTGAGTCCTTTCGTGAGACCACTGGCTCCAAATGCCTCTAACTGTAAAGCAGTGTGGTAGCAGTATGCCCAACACAAGAGGTCTGGGAGATGGTTCCGTTGGTAAAGCACTTGTCTTGCAAGTACAAGGACCTGAGTGGAATCCCAGCCTCCACCTCAGAAAGGCATATTCTTGTAATCCCAGCACTTGGGAGGCAGACACTGGTAGCTCCCTAGAGCTTGCTGGTCAGCCAGTCTGCTATAGCTTGGCCAGGTCTAGAACAATAAGAAACCATGTGTCAAAACACAAAGTGGGCAGTGTGTAAAGAATGACACAAGAGGTGGCAGTTGCTTGGTCTCCACATGCATGTGCACACACATGCACCCATACCCCCACGTATGTGCATCCACACACACACACAAACATAGCAACCATTGCCCTGCCACTTCTTCAAGATTTCTTTATTCTCTTATATGCATGTGTGTCCATGCGTGCATATATGTTCTTGTGTGTGCAGATGTCTTTGGAAGCAAGAAGAAGCCATCAGATGCGATGAGAAACTGTAGTCACTATGAATCGCCTGATGCGGGTGCTGGGAACTGAACTTAGGTACTATGCAAGAACAGCAAGAGCTCTTAACCACCGAGTCGTCTCTCCAGCCCCCAAGTACACATTTGTGTTTGTGCGTGCACACACGCACAACGTGTCACTTCTTGGCTATCTTTCTTAGATAACAAAACAGGCCCTGACTCAAGTCCCTTAGTGGCCAAATGTTGGTAATCTTCTAAAGCGTAATTACTTTTTCTATTACTGCTTCACCTATTTTCATATCACCCACATTTTAAAGCAAGTGATAACGGCTTCATGTTTATCAGGGTGTTATAAAGATTCCTTTCACAATAAATACACACACATTTTGAGAGGCGGGTGTTTTTTTTTTTTAAGAAAAATATTAAGTAAATCGTATGAGAGCTGGATCTCAAATCTGAGACCATTAAGATGAAATATGAAAAGCTAAAATTGGAGAAATGCTGGATTAATTGGAAAGAAATACATAGCAGGCAACTTCTTCCCTACATCTTTCTCAAATTAAATAATAAATCTTGCTGCCTTGTTTTTCCAATTTAAATGAACACTCTGGCTCTCCCACTTCCCCATTCCTTTTTTCCCCCCCAAGGCTTTGCTAGTGGGAGAGGAATTTGTGGCTAGTGCAAAATACATCATTTTCCTTGCCCCTGGACTCCACATGAGTGCTCCGGGCAGGACCTACACTCACTAAGCTTCATCATTCATTTGTTCTTGAACACTTGCAGCCCCCCTCTCAGGACCAGTCCTGGGCAAGAGGCACAGTATGGCAAAGATCAGGAAGATGGGGTCCCTGCCATTCTTGGGCTCAGAGTCTAGCTGAGGAGACAAAAAGACAGCACCAACAGCTGGAAAGGAGTGTCACAAATACTGCACAGGGAACCACATGACATTGGGAACAGGGAGAAAATATCCCATGCAAGAGTGACTATATAAAATTATAGTTGTACCTGCCTGTTCCTGAAGACCTGTGCATGGAGACTAGTCTCGTCACCATCGCTTTCTTCCTGGGAGATTTTGGCCAAGTGGCTTCCTTCTGCTCTCCAGTCTTTTAAATGGGGATAACTTCATCTCCCTTTGATTTGAAAGGTTGTCCCATGAGGAGATGAAAACCACTGTGGACTCACACAGCCTTGCCATGGTAAAACACTGCTTCCTGAGACTCGATTGTTGCTGACTCTGCTCTACCTGCCTTGCCTCAACCTCCCTAACGGGCACTCTCATACTTCCACTTTCCCTGTCCTCTTCATACCCTCTTCTGAGACCTTAAGGAAGCCCATCTTCCAGGAAGCTCCATGCTCACCCTTTTAACCTTGCTAAGCTTACTCTCTAGAATGCCTGTCCTTCTGTGAGTCCCCTGCCTATGTCCAAAGTCTAGCTTCCATCTCCCCCAGAGATGATAGGTCTATGTCATAATTAACCGTCTCTCTCTCCCTTACTCTCTCCTTCATAGAAACACAGAGAAGGCAGTAAAGCCTCTGGAAAGTATCTATGCCATCCTGACCTTCACAGGTGCCTTTGTGGTACCTGCCCTTTATTCCTCCCCAACATGACAGGGGCTTGTTTCCTAGTTGGCTGATGCCCTATGAGCATACCAGTTTTTCACACTGTGTTCCTAGAACTAACCAATGTCTCAGTTACTGTTCTATTGGTATGAAGAGACCTCATGGCCAAAGGAAGTTATAAAAGAAAGCATTTAATTTGGGGTTTGCTTATAGTTTCAGTTAGTCCATGGCCATAAAGGCTGGGCATGTAGTAACAGGCATGGCTCTGGAGCATTAGCAGAGAGCTTACATCCTGATTCACAGGATCAGGCAGAGAGAGAGAGAGAGAGAGAGAGAGAGAGAGAGAGAGAGAGAGGAAGACTGGGTCTGGCATGGGCTTTTGAAACCCCAAAGCCACCCCCAGTGACACACCTCCTCAAACAAGGCCATACCTCCTAATCCTTTCTAAACAATTCCACCAGCTAGGTACAACACATTCAAATATATGAGTCTATGGAAGCTATTCTCATTTAAACCACCACTCCCAGCCTCCCTCTATGGAGAGGCTCAAGGATGCTGTACAAACGAACAGACTTTCATTGAATAAGCAAGCAAAGGCAGGCTTAGAAGTCAGACATTGTGGTTTTCAAACCCCAACTCTCTCTACACACCCATAGTCTAAGAAAAAACCTGAATTGCTTCAGCTCTCCTAGCTTTAGCTTTACCATATATGGTGTCTTCAAGCAAGTTAGAATACCTCTCGTGGGAGATTTTGAGAAGATTCAATAACAAGACCTTTGGTGAACTCTTAAAAACAAGAAAAGTATTCAGAAGATGATGCTGATAGCTACAGATGGAGAACCTCACCTGTGCCAGGTGCTAAGATAAACACCAGGAACCCTCGGCTCACCTTGGGACCAGTGAGAGCACTCAGTGGACAAAGGCATCTGCTGTCACACCTCATGGAGCCGCATGGTAGTTCAAGAAAAGAACCAGACCCTACAAATTATCCTCTGACCTAAGCATCCATGAAGAGGCTGTGTTTACTTACACATATGCATCTATGTGTATGTGCACATTCACACACACACTAAATAAATAAAAATGTAATTAACATTAAGTAAATAAATTAGGGACCAGGGAGGTAGCTCATGCAACGCTCCTGAAGAGGACCTGAGTGATGTTCCCAGCACCTATGTCAGGTGGCTCATAACCACCTATAATTCCAGCCCCCAAGGGAATCTGATGCCCTCTTCTGGCTTCTGTGGGCACCTGCTTTTATACGCACATATCCACATACAGAAACACATGCACACACATATAAGCACATATAACTGAGAATAAAGTAAATCTTTTTAAAAAGTGAAATAAAACATTGAGCCTACTTGTCATTCCAATTAATGCTCAAAACACCACATGCATTCTGCCGAACACCTGTTTAACTGTCTCCTGGGATTGTCACAGCAACCCTAGAAGTCATGTAACTTAATGATTAGGACACTAAGACCAAAAAGGAGTTCATGAACTGCCCCAAGATCACTTGGCTAACAGAAAACAAAGCACGTCCTTAAATACATACAGTCTGACCCCCAAAGACCTTTGAACCTTTATGCCAGGCTCTTCTTGGCCCTGACAACCTGTCTTTGATCTTGTCCTATAAAAGGTAACACTTAAGGCTACCAGAAACATCTATAAGACAAAGTTAGCTTGTGAGCTGAGGTGATTGAAGAGTAGCATGGGCACCAGTGGAGGGGGATAGAGGAGGGTGCAGTACAGGGGGTTCAGAGGAGACCTGGTTTTCAGATGAACTCTTCCATCCGCAGTGACTACGTCCTGGAATACAGCAGGATAGCTGAGTGGGTAGCTGTGCTGATTGGTTTTAATTGTCAATTTGACACAACCCAGAGACACCTGGGAAGAGAGTCTTGATGATGAACTGTTTGCATCAGCTTGGCCTGTGGGGATGTCTGTGGGATGCTGTCTTGATTGTTAATTGATGTAAGTGGGCTCAGCCCTACACTGCGTGGTCAACCATTCCACAGGCTGGCTCCTGGGCTGTGCGAGAGTGGAGAAGACTGCCCGAGCATAAAGCTAGGCAAGTGAGCAAGAATCAGTGTGTTTCTTCTGCCCCTGCCAGCAGTGGACAATGGTGCTTCTAGTTCCTGTCTTGATGTCCCCAAAGTGACAAAAGTTGACCTGAAATTGAAAGGCACATCAATCTTTTCTTCCTTCGGTTGTTTTGTCAGGACATTTTTATCACAGCACCACTGCACAGATGTAGCCCATGGCAGCTCAGTGTCCAAGAGGGTTCCCCAGTAAGGGGAACAGGAACTGTCTCTGACATGAACTCAGGGGCTGGCTCTTTGATCACCTCCCCCTGAGAGGGGAGCAGCCTTACCAGGCCACAGAGGAAAACAATGCAGACAGTCCTGATGAAACCTGATAGGTTAGGGTCAGAGGAAAGGGAGGAGGACCTCACCTGTCATTGGACTGGGGGAGGGGCATAGGAGAAGAAGAGGGAGGGAGGGTAAGATTGGGAGGGATTGGGGAGGGGCTACAGCTGGGATACAAAGTGAATAAACTGTAATTAATAAAAATAAGATAAAGTTTTTAAAAAGAGTTGTTTTTCTTATTCTTTATTACATATGTGTTGGGATGGATTGAGCATGGGAGCTCAGTTGCAGAAAAGAAGATTTGGGGGTACATATGGTCAAGAGGCATGAAACCCATCACTTGGAACACTAACTAAACTTGATAACAATGTCTAACAATGATTCCTTGATGACTTCATGCTGAATAAGAGTGAAGAGAAGAGACTTTCAGAGTAAATTTTGTTGCACTCTCACTAAATCTCAAAACCTGTAGGACAGAGCATGATTCTGGGTGCGACGCTGCTCTCAAGCCTGGTTGTGCTGGAAGCTAGAACTCTCTCTTCTCGATGTTTTCTAAATGACCAAAGGACAAGAATGGATTTTCTATCCCCTGGGTACATGTTTTGTTGACGCACTAATAACCCAGCTGCTGGAAATTCAGGTCAGGGATTTGGGGGAAAACTGAAGAAACTGCATCCAGCCCTTTGGGAGACCAGTGTTTGACTCTAAGCTTTTAAAACACTGACTGAAATCTAGAGAAAACTGCCTTCAATGAGCACCAGCAGCCAGGACCCCAGAAGAGACCAGAGAGAGGATACCATGATTTTTATCTAATATTGTTGGCTTTGGGAAATGGCCAGAGGCCTTTATAGCCCAAATCCCAAGTCTCAGTTAGCTGTCAGCTCTGCTATTAGCTTTGGGTCTCAAGGAGACCGTCCCTGACCTCTCCAACCTGAATCCAGTGTTACTACCAGGAAGGGCTCACTAAGGCAGTCTCAAATAAGTGCAGGATTCAAACTATCTTATTTGGGGTTACCATTGCTGTGATAAAAACACCATGACCAAAGAAACTTGGGGAAGAAATAGTTTATTCAGCTTACACTTTCATATCACAGTTTATCGTCAAAGGAAGTCAGGACAGGAACTCAGGCAGGACAGGGACCAGGAGACCAGCTCTGCTGCAGAGGTCATGGAGGAGTACTTCTTACTGGCTTTCTCATGGCTTGCTCAACCTGCTTTCTTATAGAACCCAGGACCTCCAGCCCAGGGATGGCACCACCCACAATGGGCTGGGCCCTCCTCCCATCAACCACTAATTAAGAAAATATTCTGCAGGCTTGCCTATAGCCCAACTTATAGAGGAATTTTTCTCGAAGCTCCCTCCTCTCTGATGATTCTAGCTTGTGTCAAATTGACGTAAAACTAGAGAGCACACAGATCAAGGACTGACAACTATAAAAAGTAGGAGTGGAGACAGTTCTGGTGAGACTTGATAGGCTAGGATCATATGGTGGGGAAGAGAGTTCCCTTTCTGTGGTCTAGGGGAGAGGGAGGAAGAATGGGACCGGGAAGAGACAAAGGAGGGGGTTACAATTAGGCTACTGTGTGAACAAATTATAAAAAATAAAAAAGTAAAAAAAAAATTTAAATGAACCCAAAATTTACAATCAAAATAAAAAATGTTTGAACTTTTATAGGAAAAGAAAAAGTTGGGGCGGGGATAACATCCACACACTTCTTTGTGGCTGTGCTAAGTGTTTTAAACTTCATGCATTAATGAAGTAGTTGTAACTGTCACCATCATCTTACACATAGGACAACAAAAAGTTAAGACATGGTAAGTAACTTTGCCAAGGTCGCCCATTAGTGAGAAGGAAAGCCCAAACTTGACCTCAAAAGCCCCACTCATATACTCTGTCCCTGATGCTTTATGCACAGCAAATGAGTGGAGACTTACTTCCCAAATATGAAAGATTTTATTCCAGGGCAGCAAAAGCCAGCTACACCCAAGGGCTTCTACATGCTGTGTCTGAATAGGAAGAGAGCCTGGATCCATGATCTATCATGAGAGATGTGAACCAGCTCTGAGACCTCCTCCTGAGTCCCAGAGTGTGACTCTATGACTCAGTAGCTGCTTTCATACCATCAGTGACACATGCCTCAGTTTCCCTAGAAGACACCGCCTTCACCTCTCAGCAGCCCTGACCATGTGGGACCTTGTACTGAAGGATGTCTCCTATTAGCCTCACTTCTGCCTAATTGACATCCAAGCATCAGCAACCCCTCCGCTGGGCTTTCTCTACTGGGTCACCAGAGACGGAAAAGAATAGCAGAGCACTGTGGGAGAGGGCACGAGGGAAGTCTTCCTCAAGGTCATCCAGAACATCCTGAGCCTCTAATCAGGCTTTATACTCCTAGGCAGAAGTCTACACCCACAGCCAATCAATCATCAACCCGCCTTTATGAAGTATGTACAAATCGGGACTCTTTAAAATGTAACAGAAAGAAAAATCCAACTAAAGTTAGCTTGAGCACAAGATAAATTAGTTGGTCCATTTAACTGAAGGGGCCAGGGAGGTGGGAGATGATGCTCTGAGACCAGCTAGAACCAGGCATTCACAGAACACTGTGAGGAATCTGACCCTCTCCATCTCCCAGTTTTCACTTCCTCTGTGTTGGCTTTTTTTTTTCCTTTGTTTTGGTTGTGGAGCTGAGTGTGTTGGGTTCTCCTGTGTATATATTCTAAGAGTAAAGAATAAAGGATCTGGATGTGGTGGTGTTTGCCTACAGTCTGAGCACCCAGGAGCTGAAGCTGGAAGATAATGAGCTTGAAGCCAATCTATTGGCAAAAAAAGAAATAGTTAAGAAAGAGAAAAACAGTTTAAAGTGAGTCTCTTTCTGGCAAAAGATTCACAATTACTGTGGTGAATAGATTGGCTTCCTGAGTATTCCTGGCTAAATACCTGTTAAGAACTAGAGTGTATTGATTGACAGCCCTGTGTTCTCCTAACCAGGAATCTCTGACTAACCCTATATGTGATGCTTAATTTGTATTATAAAATTGATTTGATGAAGAAATAAGTGCCTAGGGTATCAGTGGCCCAAATTTGACCTCAAAAGCCCCACACATATTCTCTGTGTGTATCTGTGAGAACACAGAGAGGCTTACCTCAGGAGAGAGACCCCCCCAGCCAGGATGAGGGAGGCACTGTCCCACTGACTGGAGTCCAAGACCGAGTCCAAGAAGAGGGAGAAACGAATGAGTACCACAATTCTCACCTTCTCTGCTCCCTATCCATGCACATGGGAACCAGCAGAACCACAAGCTTGTCACCACAGCTGTGGCCTCACCTGTGGCCAAGCAGTTTCTGCCATGATGGGCCACACCCTCAAACTTTGATCCAGATCAGTTCCCCCCTCACTTAAGTGGCTCCTTGTCCAGTATTCACTCACAGCACTGAGCACTGTGACCATTATACCACACAGACCATGTGGAGTGACAGTGGGTGAGGGAGAGATGTCACCCAGGCAGAATCCCAGTGGGAGTCCCAGTATTCTAGGTAAGCAAAAAGAGCACATATCACTCCTCAAATCTCTTTCAACCAACTGTAATTAGAGAAACGGTGAAAAGTGCGGGAAAGCCACATTTTTGTTACCAAAGAAATTATTCTTCTGAGCCAGCCTTATTATGTAACCCAGGCTAACATTAAACTCACAACCTAGGTCACACTATGTAGCCCAGGCTAGCACTAAATTCACAGTCCTCCCGATTCATCCCCCCAAGTGATTCTGTTACACCATCATGAGCCCATCCTTCTACTGAAGAAAAGAGGCCCTACAAAAACATCAGAGAGAATAATACCTAATAGATTTTAACAAATAATTCACAAACCTGACGTTAGAGGTCAAAGGTGGAGCTGAACCTTCAGAGCCACCGATTGCCTGCTGAAAGGGAGGTGATCTCCCTGTACCTTCATCACTGTTCCTCTGTAAATAGGAGATAACAGGGCTCTGTGCTATAGTGTCACTATGACCAGAGCCAGGAAACACAGCTCAGGCAAAACAGAAAGTAAACCTTCTGAGGTTTCCTTCATCTGCTTAACGTTTGGTGTTCTTGTGGTCTACCACAGCCAGGGTATGATGCTGTTTTGTCAACTTCTTAAGCTAGATCCAACGGAGAAGGAATCCCTAAATGAGGGGTTATCTACATTAAGGTCAGTCTCTGAGAGTGTCTCTGCAGGATTATTGTAAATTGGTTAATGTGGAAAGACCCATCTTGAATGTGGGCAGGACCACTCCCTGGGCAAAGGATCCTGGGATGGGTAAAGTGGAGGAGGCAGGCTGAGCATTAGCATGAGAGCATGCATTCACTCACTGTGCTCTGCTCTCGACTGTGGACTGAACAGGAGTCTCTCAAGCTCCTGTTGCTGTGGTTTCCCTGCCATGACGGACTGTTACCTGGAACTGTGAGCCGCATGGACCTTTCCTCCTTTAAGTTGCTTTTGTTGGGGCATCTTGTCACAGCAGCAGGAAATAAACGAGCACTAGACTGGAGAAATGAAATGCCTATCATTGTGCTGTTTATATTCTAAAATACAAAAGAAGTTCAGAAAATGGTTTAGGAAGGGTGATCGCTATGGAGAAAAATAAGACAACAAATGGTGGCAGTTGGGAACAGACCCTTCATGAAGAGTGATCAGAGGAGAGGTCCTATTTTACCTGAGATCTGCATACTGAAAAGAACCCATGAAGTAAATATCTGGACTCAAACAAAAGTGAATGCACATCTATAGCTTGGTAGAGAGTGACAAAGGTACAGTCAGAGAGAGGGACAGCGCCAAATATGTGGGCCTGTGAAATCAGCTGTATTTCATTATGTGTGCAAAAGGGATGTAGGGAAAACATTAAGGGTGAATGTTGAAATGTCACTCTTGTGATTGGGAGATGGCTCAGTGAGTAAAAGCTCTTCCTTCAAAAGCATGAGGCCCTGAGTTTGAATTCCCTGAATCCGTGTAAAGCACAGACCTGTTATTCCAGGGTTCCTATGATAAGATGGGGTACCGTGGGGACAAGAATAAGACAATCTCTAGAAACCTGCAGGACAGCTATCCTGACATAGGCAATAGAAAATCAACAAAGAGACCCTGCCATAAACAAGGTTAAAAGTGAAGAGTGACACTTAAAATGATCCCTTGGCCTCCATGTGCCCATGACATGAACATGCCGACATTCACACACACGAATGAACACACAAGAAGAGGAGAAAGAGGAAGGGGGGAAGAAATTACTCTCACCATTATTTGAAAAACAGACTATGGACTGAGTATAAAAGTAAAAGTGAGAGATGGGTCGGTGGTTAAGAGCGCTTGTTGCTCTTGCCTAGAACCTGAGTTCAGTTCCCGGCACCCATGTTGGGAGGCTTACAACTGCCTGTAACTCCAACTCCTTGCCCTCTGTCTTCCATCAGCACTCATGTGGCACACACAGACACATAAGTAAAGTAAATCTCGATGGGAGGGTAAAGGAAGGAAGGGGAAGAAGGGCAGATCAAATGCTAGAGCTGAAAACTAAAACAACTGGAATTCACTCGGCAGATAAATGTAAGTCAGATTAAACGCAGCAGAACATGTTATTGAAAAGAAGGAGCAATGGTTCTGACTGATGCACAAAGACAGAAAGAGAAAACAGAACATGCAAGGCGAACAGAGGCTAATAAGGTCTAACACGCATATGGTGATGTCCCAGATGGAGAGGCCAGAGTGAAGGAAAGGAAGTGAAAAAAAAGCCATTGAGGGAAAACACCAACACCCATCTCCGCAAAGCTGGGAAAGTTCCAGGTAGGGCATTTATAGAGCAGGTCCAACCTGGCTACATCACATAAAATTGGTTATAGGTCAAAAACAGAAGAACCTTCTTAAAACAACCAGGAAAACTAAAGATTAATGACTTCCAAAGATCAGATAAAAGTCACTGCAATTGTTTTTTTTCAAAATAAGGTGTAAGCCAGGAAACAATGGAGCCACGTCTTCAAAAAGCACACACTTGAGTTTAGCCCAAAGGCCAAGAAGTGGTAAAATCGGAATACCTGAAGAAGAAAGAACTCTGACAAGGGTCGGCTATCCAGCTGGATGGGTGGAGTTGCTTGCCCACAAGCAGGAAGTCCTGGGTTCCATCAGAGCACAGAAGTCAGGGGTGGGGGGTGGCACAGCTGTCATCCCAGCAGTTTAGGAGCTGGGAGCAAAATAATCTGAAGTCTGAGCTCATACTTGGCCCTATACTGTTCTCAAAAAGAAAAAGCAAAAAGACAAAGAAATAAGGTCTTACAAAGCCATAGAGGTGATGCTGTGATCACCCCCCAAAAGAATAAATAAATAAATGTGTGTGTGTGTGTGTGTGTGTGTGTGTATCCAAAGACCACAAAATAAGGTACCACATAAACTAGCAAATATCTTGAACCATGTGACTAGTAAAAGGGAGAAGAGAGAACAGCAGGACTGAGTATGAGCAAACTACATCTGTTAACCAATAACATTAACCAACAAGGTGCTGAGGAGATGGTATAATTGGAAGAGTGATGACTTCTAAAACATTTGACCTAAGTTCAGATCCTCAGATCCCACATCAAATATGGCTGTTGTGGCTCAGGCCCATTACCACAGCGCTCTCCAATCCATAAGCTCTAGTAAATTCAGTAAGAAACCTTGTCTCAAAAATTTTTGAACTATAACTTACCATAACTTTCAGTCAACAAAGCCTAAGGGAAAGTCAAAGTCTTAAATACTTAACAATTAAATAGAAAATAAAAAAGCTTAAATGTCAAATATGCAACCATTCATCACAAAAAGCCAGAAAAGAGATAATTTACATTGAACCTCCACAAAATGAACAAGGGGAGAGCCTCCAAAATGTAACAAAACCAAATTTGTAATATAATAAAAATTAGAGTTTATCATTTGAAGTGACTAATAAAATGACCGCTTTCCTAGAACTATCTAGAAAAAGAGAGAGCACATGGTGCCAACATAACAATTAAGAAAGATGTCACAAGAGTGTACCTACTAACAATATCATAGAATTATCAAATCTCATACAAATAAATCTAAGCATTTCAATGAAATGGATGGATGCCTAGAAATGCACTATTCATTAAGAAGTTATTAGAAAAGATGAAATGAGAATTATTCCTTATCTGCTAAAAAAAAAAAAAATAGTCTGACATGAAAAGTCTTTCACAGAGAAACCTGCATATCCAAAAGAATCTCACCAGTGGACACTTGTAAACATTTGAAAAAGAAATGACACCAATCACTTTTATGTTCGTGTGAGCATGGCCCACACACGCCAAGAAAGGACATCAGATCCCCTAGAGCTGGAATAGCAGGTGATCATGAGCTGCCAGATCTGGGTGCTCAGAAATGAACTTCGGTCCTCTGGAAGAGCAGCAATTCTTTTAACCTCTAACACTTCTCTCCAACCTGTAATAGACGCTAATAAAGAGCAGAAAGAAAGGCTGGAGCATAGCTCGGTGTAGCTTTGCATGCATCAAACACTAAGTTATAAACCCCAGCACCAATAATAATAATAATAATAATAATAAAGATGCTTTAGGGTGGAAAGTTTGGCCCGTGCTGAGAACACTTACTGCTTGGCAGGCACAAGCAAGCAATCTCTATGAGTCCAGGGCCAACCTGATCTACATAGCAGGTTCCAGGCCAAGCAGACTATCATAATGTGATCCTATCTACACACACACACACACACACCAAGAAATGCCAATGACATTGCCCTGGATACAGGCAGCACCCTCCATGGTTAGGAATGAAAAGACAGAGAGGGCCAGCTGAGTAGCAGCACTCCTTTTCTCTGCTTCCTGTCCTGCCGAGATGTGAACAAGCCACATCACAGCCCTGCTGCCATGGAGCAGCCTGTGGCCACGCCTTCCCTGTCATGACGGAGCACATCCCTTCTTAAACTGTGTGTCAGAAGAATCCCTTCCTCTCTTAAGTCGCTTCTTTTCGGGTACTTAGACAAGAGAAGGAACTAATACAGTAGCCCAGGCTAGCCCTGAACTCACAGTCCTCCTATATCAGCATCCACAGCACTGGGATTGTGACCAAGTATTACCATGCTTGGCCTTCCTTCAAATTATCTTAAAATATGAACTGCAAATGTTTCTTTTTGACCCCTCCCTTTTGAAAGTGGATGCGCACTTGGAGAGAAAAATAAAGGAGCATATATTGCTCTCTTCTGCTACCATTTCACACAGTTCCTCACAGGAACAGGAAAAAAAAAAGCCCTCAGTAAACAGTGGTTAAAGAGGGAGCAAACCTCAATACAGTGTCACACACAGCCGAGCTCAATACACACACGATTTAAAAAAAAAAAAATGAATGAATGAACTCAAGTAAAAGAATAGACTTAGGAAAAAATTGTATCCTCTGCCAAGATTCCGTAATATGCAAAGTCCTTGTGGAAGCTCTAAGAGATAAGAGGCTAAGCAAGAAGAGCTGACTGAATAGAGATGAAATAAGAGTTAAAGCCAGGCTGAGAAGAAAGGAGAGAGGCAGCTGAAGGGAAGCATGGAAATGAGGTCTCGGAAGATAATGCAGGGTCTCATGTGGATGTCAAGCTGCTGGGGCAGGAAGCCGGGGTCTGATCGGCATTGATAGCAGGCATTCATTTCCTCCTTGCAGAGCCTCCCTTCTGCTCAGTCCCTCTAGGCCTTGAAGTACAGGGTTCAGATCCATCCCTGTAGACTCGAGTTCCGAGATCTAGACAAGTCGGTCACTTCGCTAGCTGGGCTGTGAGAACCTAGTCAGTACCCTGGGTAGAAAGGTCTTTTAGGACTGCAAGCATCTGCTCCTGGGGACAGAGCGATCTGGTGCCATTTAGTGTTTCCAAGGAGTCCCAGGGTCGCTCTATTTTTTTGAGACGGGGCTCACTTTTGTAGCCCCGTCTGACATGAAACTAACTGTGTAGACCAGGCTGGCCTCAAACTCATAGAGATTCACCTATCTCTCCCTCCCAAGTGTGGGGACTAAAGTCATCCACCACCATACCTGTTGCTTTTTATGTGTAATGAGCGCATGCATATGTGTTCCTGCTTGTCTGCATGTGCCTCAGTTCAGGCGGGTGGCCTCAGAGGACAAAGGAGAGCATCCGAACCTCTGGAGCTAGAGTTACAGGCAGTTATGAGCTGAACATGAGCGCTGGGAACTGAACTCAGGTCATCTGTAAGAGCAGCAAGCACACAACTGATGCCCTCAGGGCAGTGTAGCAACAGCCAGCCTCTGCTCCATTAACACCGGGTGTTAGGTGATGATAAATCTCACCTGATTAACGCTTGCGTTTCCCTTCCTTCTCTTCAAGCCCTCTGCCTAAAACTTTTTGCTTTTCTTTCATCTATTTAGTCACTCATTCCTGCAAGAAACATTTACTGAGCACCTCCTATGGTGGGTGAGTGTGTGTGTGTGTGTGTGTGTGTGTGTGTGTGTGTGTGTGTGTGTAGACAGACTACAGTCAAATGAGCACTGTGCTTGATGATTTAGCCTAACTGTAGGCAAATGTAAGAGTTCTGCACGTGCTTACAGTAAGCCAGGCTAAAACTAAGCTGCTTGCTATGGTAACGGCATTAAGTGCATTTTCTAAATATATGGTATTTATCTGTATATAATTAATAATCCAAGGTAGAATCCCTTCCCTTCTAGATTGCCTTGATCCTCTTTCTGTATGTCTTTCCTCTTAGTTGGAACAAAAAGCAATGGAGAGACTTCAGCTGTAATTAAGATCCCTGTGGTCTTCTGCCAACTGCTACTGGTCTAAGGGGAAGTTGATTAATCTCTCTGGATTAATTTTTCCCCCTCTGTACCCAAGCACTTGAACAACAGAATAGTCACTGAGAATATTTTCAGCAGTTCCTGATGAGTTTCTCCTGCACTGGTTTACGTAGACACACGTAAATCACACAGATACACAAATGCATGCATGTACACACACAAGTCACAGTAGTCAGAAATGCCTCCAATGGCTCCCTACCACACTTGAGTAAAACCCAAAGCCCTTATTGAACCTTGGAGATGATGACTGGAGGTAGTCCAGCCCCAGGGCCTGTCTGCCCCTCCTCACCTTGGGCACACCAGACCGCTCTCCAATCTATCCTTCCACCCTCTGTCTCCCTGAAGCTTCTGTCCTTGCTTGGAAAACTCTCCTCTGTCTCAGTCTCCACTGCTCTCGGCAGCTGTTCACGTGTCTTCTTTCAGAACATGGTCTGGCTGCCCCATATAAAGGAATATCTCTACATCACTCTGTACCCCTCAACTTTCTCCTTCTTTTATCATTATACTAATTTTTTTTAATTCTTTTATTTTTGTGTTGGGGGAGGTGCACGTGTGTGGGGTACACACGGAGGTATAGATCATACATGGTGGTCACTGAACAACTTTTGGGTGGTCGGGTGACAACTTTCAGGAGTCAGTTCTCCCTTTCCACCCCGTGGGTCTGAGAATCGAACTCGGGTCGTCAGGTTGAGCGGCAAACACGTCCACCTGCCGAGTCATCCCGCTGGCCCTGCTTCCTTCTTTCTAACTCTCATGACTGCTTAGCCCACCATCTATTTCCCTGCACCAGAAGATGCACGATGGTAGAACAGAGATCTCTGCTCCCTTTCATGCTCTCTTCCCGGTGCTTTGAGTTTACTTCCTGTCCGGCACATAGTAATCAATCATTTATCATAACAGAGTATCACTGTGCCAAAATTTACTCACACTTAGTAAGTTTCTAATCTGGTTGCCAGGACTTGTAACGGACAAGTCAAGTATTATAATTGTACCTTAGAGTGGGTTCTGCAGCATAGCTATGGACAAAAACAGGCCATTCGCTGAAGTCAAAACACTCCATCCTGCACAGATGTTGGCTTTACAACATAGTAAGTTACAGTAAGATGAGGACTAAGTGCCATCCCTTCTGCATGGTTCCCCGAGGTGTGGAACGGGGTCTGACAGCCCTCCTTGGCATAAGCTTGGCGAAGTTTGGTTTTCATCCAGAACCAAAAGAAAGACATAAATCCATGACCAAATCCTTTGTTGTTTATCTGTATAAGTGAGACACATTTAAGGGGTAGAGCTAAAAAGTGAGGAGTTGGAGCTGGAGCGCTGACTCAGCCATCAATAGCACCCGCTGCTCTTCCAGAGGACCAGAGTCCAGTCTCCATCTCCTACAATAAGAGGCTCACAACTGCCACAACTCCAGAGCTGGGCGATCTGATGCCCTCTTCTAGTGTCCACGAGCACCTGCACTCAAGCTCACACACCCACACACAGACACCTATATACACATAGTTGAAATAAAAATAAATCTTTAAAAAAAAAAAACATAAAGTTGCAACTGCAGGGTACTCTTCTCACTAGTCTCTGCCTGCTTTTAATTTTATAAACTTTATTATTTAAAAGTACAAACAAATAAAAATATCACACACCAAAGTTAACCAGAAACAAAGTCTATAAATGCTATGAACTTATATATAGTTAGAATTAGCATTTGAAATGGAAGCTGTGAAGCCTCACATTTGCTTTTATACTTTTTAGTATCAAATATATTCTATGGACTTATCTATCACCAAAACAAAAAAAAAAATTCTCCATGACAGAGTTAGAACTAAATAAGTAATTAGCTTTATGTTCTCTTTCCTAACTCATGTCCATCACCTGCATTCCTTTGGTCATTTTTCATCACCTTTTCTTTGGCCTCTTTTACTCTCTCTTCCACATGTAGCTTTAGCTTTAGCTACATGTACACATATGTATTGTTGCCTAGATTCTGCATATGGTAAAGAACACATCTTTTTCTGAGATTATGTGATCTGGTTTAATACTATACATTCTAAGTCCATTCATTTTCATATATATATATATATATATAGTCACTCTGCACCCCTTACCTTTAACTTTCTTCTTCTTTTAAAATGGTATTACATTTTTATTCTTTTATTTTATGTGGGAGAGGTGCATGTGTGTGGGTACATACATAGAATAGCTCACATATGGCGGTCAGTGAACAACTTCCAAGAAACATAGATATATGTGCCAATTTCCTTCTACAGTGTGCAGCTGTTTCAGAGACTAGTGATTAAAACCAGGTAGCTAAGGGTTTTTTTAATAAAGCAGCAGTAAACATGGAAGTACAAATATCTTCATGGCATGGTATAAAATTCTCTGGCTATATGTCCAAGAGTGAAACAGCTGAGTCATACGATAGTTCTATTTTTAATTTTTGAGGAACCTCTAAAGTGATATCCACAATAGCTGTATTAATTTGCACCCCAACAAGAGTGAATAAGGATTCTTTTTTTTTTCCCACATCTTTCCCAACATTTGTTAACAGGTTTGTTGATGGTAGCCGTTCTGACTGGGGTGAGGTATTATCTCAAAGTCGTTTTGATTTGCTTTTCCCTGAAAGCTGGGGATTCTCAATACTTTTAGAACAGTTATTGGCTATTTGTGCTTCTTTTTTTGAAAACCGCCTAGTCAGTTATTCACTCATGTGTTGATTGGTAGTTTTATTTCCTTGGGGTTTAGCTTCTGCAATTCTTTGTAAATTCTGGATAGTAGCCTCTTGTCTGGAGTGTAGATGATAAAGATTTTCTACCATTCTATGGATTGCCTGTTAACTCTGCTGATTGTTTTCTTGGCTGCACAGAAATTTTTATTTTCATGTCATCCCATCAGTTGATGCTTAGGAAGAAATTAATAAAATGAGAATAAAAAATAATAATACACAAAATCAACCAACGAGTTGGCTCTTTGAAAAGTTTAATAAACCGGAAAGACCCTTATATACCTGGTCTCTGAAGCGGTTGCATATCCCAGGAGTTCAGCCCACCATTTATCCTATGCTTGGGGCATACTCAGTTCATGTGAATGAACTAAATGAAAGTGTCAGCCTTATAGAAAATAGGACACAAGTGCCCCTCATTCATGCCATAGTCACTTTCTTCTCTTGCATAGGCCATGAGCTAGGAAATATTTACAACCACCATTGGCAACACAAACCACACACACACACACACACAAACACACAAACACACACACACACACACACTGTGGGAAGAGTAAAAGAAAGTGCTAGACATTGCATTTATATCTGACTGTGCAAGTGTTTCCTAGACAGATGAAGCAAGGATACAGTGGCCAACCTGCTACTTGCTCTAGGGTCTCTGGGGCACCACACTGACACATGTTGATGCATATGTGTGACACGTACACACATATATGATATATAAATATATAGGCCTATATGGACAGAAACCAATTGCAAACAGAAATATACGAATATACATAGACACTTTACTTCAGGATTAATGCAGAACACAAATCAAAAATAAATTATGCAACATGGGAGTATATACACTTTTTAGGCCAGGCATGGTGGTGCATGGTTTTGGTCCCGGCACTCAGAAAGCAGAAACAGGTATATCTCTGTGAGTTTGAGGCCAGCTTGGCCTACATATCTAGTTCCACTTCTATGCCAGCCAGGGCAACATGAGACTGTCTGAGGAAAGAGAGAGATTAAAAAAGGTGGGGAGAGAAAACCTAAGTTCACTTTCAAGAGCAACCACATACATGCACACAAACCATGAGCAAAGACAATGACATTTACCCCAAGATGTGACTAGAGAGCAATGAGGCTGTGCAGGATATCCGCTGGTGTGCTGATAATAGTCAGCTTTCGATTACATATGCTCCAAATTTACATGCATCTATTCAATGAGGTGAATCTACATAGATATTTGCATCAGACATGTGAGCACCCACCATTGATAACAAATCTCCTTTTCAGTCACTACGGAGAACATTGTGGGAACCCTGGTGTAGGGAAGCCATGAAAGAGTCTCTCCGGCATATGCTTTTGCAGTACAGGTGAGTGAGGATCTGCTGGTCTTGGTCCTGAGCTGAGAAAGAAAGCTTCGCTTGAGAAAAGACCTGAACTTGCAGAGAACAGAGAACCATTGCCCCAAGTAAGGAATTCCTGAGTATGCTGGATTCATAGAAGGCCTGTCCTCTCTAGGCAGCATTGGAAGGGACAGCCCCCAGAATCCCAGCGAGTTCCAGTGGGCCAGAAAATCCTGCAGAGGCTCTTAATCCACTAAAGTCCCCTAGCCGGGAGAAAATCTGATTAACTCTACCTACCCAGATGGGCTCAACAGTGAAATGTATATCTCATTTCTGAGTCTGATAAGGCAGAGAAACAGAAGAAAGCTGGTGAAGGAGATGGGGGGGAAGGAAGGAGAGAGGGGGAGGGAGTGTCATAGGAGCAAGGTACCTTCATGCACTCCTTGGCCCTCCTGTTAATTTGGAGCCCAGTTTCCCCAGCCTGTATGATGTGAATCAAATGTCCTCTGTTTGAATGGAGGAGAGTGTCTTCTGTCTCTGCCAAAAGGACCAGGCAGCTCAGTATCCCTTTGATACTAAGAATTTTTTTTTCCTAAATTTCCCTACCACAATGACCCTGGAAGGAGACTCACTCTGTCCACCAGAACTTTTATTTATCCTTAAGTCTTCTGGGTTCAAATATTATATCTTTAGCACTTTAAACAACAGAGGGATCTGGTTCCATGTGACCCTTTTAAAATGATAAACTGAGTCCCCCACCCCTATCCACAACACATCTGGATTGAGACTCGTGGTATTTTGCTTACATACAACTATTCTCTTTTTTAAAAAAAAATCAAGGTTAAGATTTTGAAAGACTTCAAAAGATGAATTCTATGGCCTCCCTGGAGTGACGGGAGATCTCGTCAGTGGGGCCTGAGAAGTGCTGGAGGCTGGGCTCTGCCAGTACTCCAAGGGTTAAACTCAACCCAGAGCCTAACGCCCAATTGGCCGAACCTGGAGAGAAGATATGGTTTTCGCAACTGCAGGCCAATGAATACCTCGAGTGGGAGGGTTTGAAGCTTCTAAGGAGTTTTTCCCCCCATTTTCCCCTCTCCCACACCCTCCCGTCAGCCCTCGCCCCCCACCCCCAATCCTCTACGCCGCCAGTTTGTTAAATTAATGCAGTAAGAAAGTCTGAAGATCTGAGGGAGTCTGGCCAGAAGATGGGCGAGCTTAGAAATCCGAGATGCTTCTGAAAGCTTAGGCTCCCGAGCCCTGTGGGGAAGCCATGGACCCCAGCAGCCGCTGAAAGTTGTGGTGGGCTCCCTTGCTCCTGCAGCCCCAAGCAATGGGACACCTTTCCTGCAGCGATCCCAACTTATTCGGCGGGGACAAGAGAACGCGGACTGCAAGACGACAGCAGACAGGAACGGAGGCAGGGGAACGAGATTCCGGGACTCAGTCGCGATGCGCCAGCCTGGCACACTCTCCGACATCTAACTGAAGCCAGCACCGTCACCTGCTCCACCCCCCCCCCCCCAACCCCTAAAACCCCTCAGGCCAGCCCAGGGCGAGAAAGAAGATGCCATCCGGGTCTAAGGGTCCGAGGCCAGGGCTCTGATCCCCACGGATTTCTTCCTTGCATGGAGCTGGCCATCTCTACAGAAAAACAAGGGTAAAAGAAAGAAGAAGAGAGAGAGAGAAAGAAAGAAAGAAAGAAAATATACCCACCCCTAAACGTGCCTCCCAGCGCTGCAGGGAGCCTCCAACGAGTTGAGCACCGGCAGCGCTCTTCCCGCCCGCAGCTTGGCTGGACGCTCTCCGTGGTGCTGAACCTGCGCGGCCGCGGGCACCTAAGCCGCCTGGCTGCAGTTCTCCCCCAGCTCTGCCGCCTCGTCCCTCTACTCCCCAGCTCCCTTAAACATCTGGATTATTTTCCCCAGTGGCACTCTCCGGCTTCATTAAGTGCCCATCGGAAACCTTTTTTGCAACCCGTAACTCGTGGACTTTACAGCACAAGAACCTAGAAAATGCACAGCTTCAACACTCTGCGATTCTACCTTTGGGAGACCATTGTATTCTTCAGGTAACGCGATTTTCTATGCTGACCATTGACTATCCTTAACGGTGAAAAAGGGGTTCGGACGGAGCAGAGAGGCTCACTCTGTCGCGGCCTCATCAAGTGGGGAGGGGGTGCTGTGTGCTGAAGGCCCTTCCATTCCCCTCCTCCCCCCACCCCCCCACCCGCAGGGTGTCTGGCTAGTGCGTGTAGGTCCCAGACAGTGGCTGCTCCAGCAGCGGTTTGCCTGTTCTTTGTGGTTTGTCTGTCTGCCTGCCTGCCTGCCGCACTCCCCCCAAAACTGGCCCCCCGACCCTTCTGCTCGTTACCCTTCACTCGGCTGAGGACTTAAGAGGAAGCTTTACGAGTTTTTTTAGTTTAATTGGGACCGCATTCTCTCAAACCGCAGTGCTGGAAACCCCGGGTCTCCCGTCTGGGAGCGAAGTGACAACTAGCGGTGACGCGGAAGGTTGCAGTTTGGACTGGCTGGGCACAAAACAGCATTCTGTCTCTCTTTCTGTTGTTTTTCTTTGGGGTCAGGGGTTCCTGTGGTTTGGAACTAGGGAATAAGGCGGTTGTGACCTCAGCTTCCAAAGCCCTAACTTAAGTGCAGATCGGGCCTAAGAATACATACTGGGAAATATTTTCCTTTTAAAACTTTGACTCCATCTTCGCTGATACACACTTCTTTCCTAACTCTGTTACAGCAGACCCTCTCCTACTCCAAAGGGCAGCTCTTAGTTATGAATGAAAGAACGCTTATCCCCGCTGCCATAACTGGGCTCCCCACACCCACCCACTGACTCCTAATTTTCTGCTTGCAGGCTTGCCATCTGTGTTAGTCCCAGTGAAAAGTGAAAAATCACATCTTTAGGAAGTATTGAAACAGATAGGGATTTTGTAAGTGAGCAAATCATGCCGTCTTCAGAGGTGGGGATGATGAATTCCGTCTATATGAATTGAAAAATATTCTCCCCAGCTCTGCAGAGATCGTTAATCTTCCTCGTGCAAGCGTGTCTGCCTCTCGTGTTTTACCTCTGTAGTGAGTTAATAGGCATCTGAAAACAAAAAACAAAAAAACATGCCAGTTGTTCTAAAACCTGAAAGACCACCAAATAAGATCCTCTCTGCTCATAAAACAGCACGTAAGTGTGATTTTATTACATTGCAAAGAGTTGCTGGTTTGACCAATCCATTGGTTGTTGATATGAATGAGGCCTCCTCTCCCAAGTGACACTTTCTGAATTTGAGCCTCTCTTTGTGGTTTGTTTGTTTGTTTTGTTTTGTCTTTCTCTCACGATAAAGAAGAAGAAGAAAACACTCCCTTCCCAGGGTTACCCACAGCTAAAGATTTTAATGCTCTTTTAAAATAATTCTTTAGCATGCCACTGTCCCAACCATAGCTTAGAATGTAAATAGCCAAGTTTTTTTTTTTCAAGTCCAGCATTCCAGGACCTTGTGAGATTTACCTACTTCATGGAGTAGGGTGAGGGGCAAGAAGAGTCCTATCACTTACCCATCCCCACTGCTTTTTTCTTGATGCAATCCTTGGTTTTTCTCTCCCAGACATGAGCTTTCTCAAAAAGGAGAATTGGTCTGAAAGGTCTGCATTGCAATCGCTTAGATAAGGGTGAGGCTATGCTGTGTTAATTCCTCAAGTGAACTGGTGGTGGCCCATCAGAGAGTCTCACTGAGTCTCCCTTCCCCTCTGTGGGCTGAAAGCCCACGTGAGCAGCAATGGACGTGATCGAGAACTTGCTATGCTTGTGAGGAAACAGGGGGCATGACGAGAGAGATCCAGCTGCATCTATTGAAGCCAGAGGGTGGCCACTTCATTTCAGGAGTTAATATTTATTCCCTTTGTCATTTCCCAGAGAGATGAAGCAAAAGGGGTCGCAGGGGGACATTAATCGAATGAGATGTCTTGTTCAAGTGGAATTTGCTTCTCTAATACTTTCGTCTTTCAGATTTTGGGTAGAACATACAAAAGGCCTTGGAACCTAGGGTAAACAGAGGCTAGCAGCTCTCTTGCAGGTTACATGAGAATAACTACTCCTTCTCACCAGGAGGCAGATTTAGGGTTGGAACAAACCACTGTATATTCCCAGGGCCCAGGCCCTTCTTAGATTAAGTGAGGCTTGCCGCTCACCTGTTTGAGAGTGTTGAAAATCACGGGGGCCACCAGGGCGCTACCCATGGCGCTGCTGCAATGCATCTGTGCACAACCAGCGACTGACAGCAAAAGAAACAAAAACAACTGAAGTGAGTGATGCTGGAGCCTCACATGCTGCCAATGCAGGGAGTGAATGGAGACCTTGGAAAGTCAGACTGGGGGCCTAGAACACCAGCATCACCGCAGTGCTCATCAGCCGTGTCCCCACATTTGCACGTAAGCAATCTGGCTGCAGTTCCTGCTCCCTTGTTAAACAGCCTGGCATTCTTAAATTTAATGTGTGACACCCTGTGATCCAATAACATACATTTTGATCAGCTTTCTTAGCAAGCGACTGACACACAGAGTCTAAAGCCTCATCATCCCAAGGTGTCATCTGCTGGGAAGAGAAATGGGAGAGGTATGTGAGGAAAAAGTGGTGATCTGGGAAAATCACCCATGGCACAGAGACTTGGTTCATGCCCTTCTGTATGTATTTCCCGCTGAAGTTGGAGGTTGGGGCCTTATATCCACATGGTTTAAAACTAATACTCAATTTTTATTTATTTAATGCTGGAAATACATTCCTTTAAACCAAAGGGAATATGTCTTTGATCCCCAGAGCCCTTACAGAAGCTTATAGCAAGGATGGGACTAGTATAATCCCAACAGTTCCTTGTCTTCTCAATAATTCAGACAGACATGATCTATAAGGCTGCTTCTCAGCCTCTGCATTATTGGCATTTTGATCTCTGTAACTCTTTGTCATGACGTCTGCCCTGTGCATTGTAGCAGCCTGTCTGGTGCCGGTAGCATTTGTTTCCTCCCTGGTCGTGACAATCAAAAGTGTCTACAGACACTGCAAACTAGCCCAGGGCACAGCCAGGGACAAGATCGGCCAGGTTTTGAATGACAACAAATATAAGCAACTTTTTAATCAGCTGCTCTGACACCCTAATGAAAAGGTTGAGCTTGCTTGGGGAAACAACCTCTGGTAGAATATACAGTGCATCCCACTGAAACAGAAAGGGATCTAGTTTGTGCTTCAGCGGGAAATATGTACAGAAGGGCACGAACCAAGACTCTGTGCCATGGGTGATTTTCCCAGATCACCACTTTTTCCTCACATACCTCTCCCATTTCCCTTCCCAGTAGATGAACCTTGGGACGAGGCTTTAGACTCTGTGTGTCAGTCGCTTGCTAAGAAAGCTGATCAAAATCTTGGAGATGTTTCTGTCAGTTCTAGGACAAGAAAGAATGTAGTAAATACATTGCTTAGTATCTCTATCCCTATGGAAGGATAAATGAGTGTTTTCCCGAGATATGGCCGCTTGGAAAGGTTCCCAAGCTTACCAAGAAGGGCAGACAAACACCTTGGTCTTCCTCCCTGGTAACAGCTGTATTCTGCCCAAGTCTTGCCCACTGTATTTTAGGATATTGCAGAACGCATATAGAAGTTTCTGAAACGGCCCAAGGACTTTTTCCTAAGGAACTAAGCCCGTGGGGCAAGCCTTTATCAGGGACAACCAAACTGTCAATCAGTCTACCCGCCCTCTGGACACTTAGGAAAGATGGGAACAAGATGCTATGCTTTTATTCCCATGGGGCAGTTTGGACAGGAACTCAAGGCCAGTATATGGGATTATAAATCCACACATAACATATGCACGTTTGCGAAACTGGGAATGACCTACCAGGGGCACTTGGAAAATTTATCTTTGAGATGGTCTTATGAAAGGCAGCAGCTATGTGGGGGCAATGGAGAGAGCAGAACAGCGACCGTCCGTGAGTTCTGACTTCCTGAGTCAACTCTGCTCTTATCCTGCGGCACAGCCATAACAAGGCTCCTCTCATGTGGGGGACTGTATTTTCAACCCAGATGGCTAAATCCAACCCTTGAAACTTCCCTTCAGCCTCTGAGCAACCCATTATCAAAGACAAGGCCCCATTCACCCAAAGGCTCTGGGTAAAAGGGTCCCAGTGGCTACCCTGCCTTCATCCCTTTGCCCAGGTATTAACTAATCATGTGATTGTGTGTCCCATTCAAAAGCAGGCACTCTGCAGGGACACACGCCATCCCTGCAGAGAGGAGCCTTCTCTCCTATGTCACAGGGTATGCAGTCCTCACCTCCAGGCGGTCTGGGTACAGAGCCTGTGACAGCATGGTACGGATGTGGGTGTCGTTAACTTTATTCCCCTCATCAGCTGGCAGACGTCGAAGTGATTTTTAAGATGGATGGCACTGTCTCCCGTATGCCCATCTCAAAAGTTCTTCCACAGGGTTTTAAGAGTGCTTTAGGTACTGTGGCCTCAGCCGCAGCAGACCTGGGATCTGGAATTTAACTATGTCAGCATGACCTTGAGAAGACTCTGTGACCCTTCTAGGTCTCACTTTGCCCACCAGCAAAATGAAAGGACTACGCCAATCACACCCTCAGAAATTATATTTTTACCTATTTCTGTTTGTGATGACCTTCTCTAGGTCTTTCCCCATAATAGTACAATTTGGGTTAAAGTGATTGCAGATCTCAGCTATAATAATAGCAATAATATTAAAAGCTGTTCCCAGCTACTCCCACCCTTAGAAATCAGAAAGAATTGAGGCTCTCACCCAGCTACTTCCCTCTTTGAGTAGTTCCCCTAAAGTGGAAATAATGACTGATAAAGACGATAAAGGTCTTACCTTCCTATGCCAGGAAATGTTCAGAGTGGTGAGAGGACAGCTGTTCCACCACTGTGTTATCTGAAAAATGATCTGAGAAAGCCCAAGTTTCTCTTCTTCCTGTTTAATGTTTATGATCCCCCTATACAGCCTATTTTTTCAGTTATTTTACTGAACCCATCCTTGGCCCACTCACCCACCGTCGTTAGTCAGGAAAATTCACAACTGTCAGAACTATTCCAGCACAAGCAATGGCCCTCACTGAGTTGACCTGAAATGGAATACTGCTCAGGACCTATGTTGCTTCCTAGTCAGCTCATAGGGTTTTGGTGGAGGTAACTACAAAATTGACTATAGTTTTTAAGACATTTTAAGCAGATTCCAAGTCTTCCTTAAGATTACATGAACCTCTGATGTACCCAGGGCCTCCACACTGGGAAACATTAGATTTGATTTAGCCTATGTGACTGCAAGAGAAGAATAGATTTCTATTTAATACACACAGAAATTCTGGCTCGAGGGATCTCAGAAATTTCTAGAATCTCTACTGAGTGATGCAGTAGCTGCCACAGTGGCCATGGAGGTCAGGAAAGGGGTATAAATAGGGACTGGAAATCTACCTGCCAGGGGGTTATAGAAATTCACACTTCTTCTATAGATTATGAATATGTGAATGATTTCTTACAAAAGAATAAATAGAATGCAAGTCAAAGACAACCTTGAAAATGCTTACACCCCTTCTTGCCCTGAGTCCTAAATTGCCACCTGAAATTTATGGCTCCAAATCAGGCCCAGAGCACATACTCAGTGGTATTTTTCTCATTCTTCAAAATACATCAGATATTAACTAAATGGGGCAATGAACCTACACACAATGCTGCACAGGATTGTTAAAAGGAAGCCGCCTTAGTGGTAGTTTAAAAAAATAAAACTTCACTTAAGGAAGGAAAAGTGCTCCCGAACGCACCAGAAGGACATAGAAAATTCACCAGTTGAGTTCTGCCCTGAACTCCAGCTGTCTCCCACACACCCACTCCCTGTTAAGTCCAACACACAACCAAAGACACGACAGGGTGCCAGCCACTTCATTGAGAAAGCAGTTAGAAAGGAGCCAGTGGCTGAATGCTAGGAACGGGGGCTTAGGCACACAGAGCCCAGGCTTTGGAATGTGAGCTCTTAGGAGGGGTGCCTGGGGCACCAAAGCTTTTGAAATGGTGTCTAAAGATCCCTTTGTGGTTTTCTGAAGTTGATATTGTCTGAAGCTAATTCAGCACAATTAGATTACCACTCTCAGCCTTTGAATCCGCCTGTTTTGTAGGATCTGTTACTCAATGAATTTACCGTCTTAATGGGGTGCTGCTGACAATTGTGAATCCCGGCCATGAAGTGGGCAACAGTCTTCTCTCTTGCCTCGGGTCCCAGCCCGATCCCGTCCTCATAGGCTACATCCTCAGAGCTCCCACCCGTTTACTTCACGGGGTCACACTGCCCCTCGGAGTTAAGGAGTCTGAAGCAGCATGGGCTCTAAAACCTGACCTGTCAAATCTAGCTGAGAAGGGCTTGCCAAAGAGGAAGATGCAAAGAACTTGAGGGGTTTGAGCTTACGTAAAGTGAACCTGTGGAGAGACAACAGCCAATGCTTGGAGGTGACGGAGAAACTTAGGGGATCAACGGAGGCAATGACCTCCCAAGTGCACACAGATCTCCAGACCCTTCAAGTCCAATATGTGTGTACAGCTTTGCATATGTCAGTCAAACATAATTAAAGAGAGTTTTAAAAATTAAACAGTTGGGGGTGGAAAGTGGCTCAGTGGTAGAGTGTTAACTAGAGTCCCTAGTGTCACAATGTAGAAACTTTTTAGAAGTAAAATACAGATTCCCCACCAGACTGCAGAATCAGGCTGTCCCAGGATGGGACCAGAGATCGAATTTCTCACAGAGGCCTTAAAGTTGAAACTTTGCAAACTTCTGGTGCCCAGCAAGTGCCAAGAGCCTTGCCAATGATGCAGTTTCTGAGATCTGGGGAAAGTCAGTCTTTCTGCCAGCCCTTTCATGACCCAGAGGCTAACATAGTGGATAGCAAGACCCTAGGTCATCCTGATTGAATCCATGTATGGAGAAGCTTTGAAGATTTAAAAAAAAAAAAAAAAGATAAGATAAAGAAGTCGCTTACATGGGGGACAGGACTCCCCAAAGGATCAGTCACACATCATTCCCCGAACTTATTCCCTGTGTGTTGTCTGCAAAGCCTATATACCCTAAAGATGCCACTGTATCCCCCTTCATTCCTTGCAAGTTCTCTCTCCCTCTCCTAAACATAAGCACACTTCAAGGCAGCTCCTTTCCTGGGCAGCTCCATCTGCCAGCTCCACCCTGAGATGGCAATGCAGCCCCTGAGTCCTTGTTTACAGCTCTCATTCACACACCAGGACTGCACCATGAGAGGATGCAGACAGAGAGATGCAGCCAAGGGGTGGGAATAACATCCAGGCTTCAGAGGCTTTAGGCACAGCAATGAACATCTGTGGACACTGAGGGAGGAATGGATCTGACATCAGAAGGAACTCAGAAGAATCGGGTTTCTTTAAAATCTCGTTCACTCATCTTTCTAGGCACTTGATATTATCAACTCAGCATGAACTAGAGGCTTGCTTGGTACTCGCAGAGGTTTGGAAGGCTCGGCACCACTCCACCATTGTTCTGACTTCGTGTCCTTCCTTCTGCACCCCTTTGACTTGCCTACCTTTCCAGGGAGTCTGTTGCTACCTCATACCCATGAGAGAGACTGCTCTGTTCCTCAGACTTTTGAGAATGTGCATTTATTGCTTTGTGTTACCTCCCGCAACCCTCCCCAGCTCCAGAGGACTGCGGCAAGCCGCCTTGCTCTTGCAGTAGCACTCCGGTTTGCAGAGCAAGCTTCCCAATCACCCAGTCACCTTAAAAAACATTTAGAGAACAGTGGTACCTACCCCCGTTCCAGAGCTGAGAAAAAGGCTTGGAGGAGGAACATGGCGAGCCTTTGAGTGACGCCAGAAATCTGGCTGATAATCACAGGGGAAAACCAAGGTTCCAACCCGGGCTGCTAAGTCACTATACTGATTCATATCTCTGGGATGGTATCAAGCTGGTAGTAGTCCCTTTCTGGGCTGTGCTGTGTGCCTGTGATATGAGATCTACATAATGAGATGGGGCAGGGAGGCAACCTTAGGAGAGGAGAACTGGGAATTTCCCATCAGGCCTTGGAGTTAACAGAGCCTTATTATTCATTCTTTTTAGCAGGTAGACATCACTCCCATTGCTCTTAATGGCTTTTTAAATGATTATATTTACATATGTGCGTGCATATGCCACAGCACGGACAGGGTGTGGAGGTCATAGGGCAACTTGCAAGAATCTGTTTTCTCCTTTCACCATGTGGATCTTATGGCTCAAATTCAAGCTGTCAGGCTTAGTGGTAAGCTTTTACCACCTCTGCATCTTGCTGGCCCTTCTTAATCATTTTGATCATATAATATATGCACACACCCTCTTTTTCAGTCGAATGCTGTCTAAAATGGAGAAGCCAGATGTCCTTGCTTATAAATCACCACAGTGACTTTTAATCTCTCAAAGTCAGATTCCTAGGGAGTTGTTGTGGATATCAAGCCAGCAGCCTTCCCTCTCTACCGAGGACCAGAAAAGGAGATGCCTGTAATCCCAGCATTTGGAAATCAGAGGCAGAAGGATTATGATGAATTCAGGGCCAGCCTAGGCTATATAGTGAGTTCCAGGTCAACCTAGGGTATAAAGTGAGACCCTGTTCTCTTCAGCCCTAAAAAAAGAAAAGAAGAAGAAGATAAAAAGAAAAAAGAGAGGGACGGAGGGAAGAGTGAGACAGTGAGAACAAAAGTTCTTTTGAAAATGACCTCTAGGCTCTTTCATCTGTTTTCTTCCTTGGTCACTTTTTTTTGTGTATACATATTACATACATATATACATACGTGTGTAAGTTATCAAGCTTCATACTCAGTATACCATCATCCACAAAAACGGTATTACTCATGTAATTCTGCTGCTTTGTGTCCACGTATCTAGAAATTCTCACCTGCTGTAGCACACAGTTCCACCCTGGCCCTTTCTCTCTGTAGACCGTCATTGTTATGGGCGCCCCTTGTTTCCTAGCCACCTCCATATTGCCATGCATTAATATTGTTTTCTTATTTTTCCACCAAAACCAGTCCTGCAATAATCGCGGTGTGTGTGTATCTTTGCAAACACATGTGCCATTTTCCGAGAGAGAGAGAAGGAATAGGGAAAAGGCAGTCTCCTCCAGTGCTTGCAGCATACACATTTTACACAGATGGTTGATACTACGCTCTGATAATCCTTCCTCAGCCTTCTCTCTTCCCTCTCTCGTGATGTTATATCTCAGCCTGGGTAATAGCAGCAAGTCAACGGTAATCACTAGTATTTATTGAGTGCTTATTGAAGGCTGGATTCTGTGTTGTTATCATGTGCCTTGACTCACAATTCCCACAAGAGTCCTAAGATGCAGGTGCTAGTTAACACACTCCCAAGCCCCCTTTTTATAGAGACAGGGAAGGAAGCCCTCAGAATTTTCACACTACCTTTGACCCTCCCATACTCACCAGGGTAGCATCAGGAGACACTGAAGCCGATGAGGAAGAAAAGGAAGGCGAGTTTTGTCTCTCAAAAAAAAAATCAAGGGTCAATTCCTTGCAGGTGTAGGTAGATAGTAACCATCTCCCTGACCTGTACACACACACACACACACACGAGTTTCTTACCTTCATCTCTTTCACAGGAGGGAAGCTGGCTACCTTCCAGCCCCACATGAAAGGCCAAGGCTGTAGCTCTTTCTAAGAGTGTAGATGCTTTTCTCCACAGCACCTTTTCTTCTTTGTCCCCAAAACATCTGAGTAGAAGAGCTCGATGGTGAGAGCATGTTTCTTGATTGTGAGCCCAAGCAGGGCAACAAAGCACTCTGGCCTGAAACAGAATATTAGAACTATTGGTCCCCTGTATATAGACCAACAACCTTTGCAGCCCCACAGTCTAACCCCAACATGAGGGATTGGCTCTCCCTACTGTGCCCTTAACTTCTGTGTGAGGCTTTGAAGAGAAAGCCCTGCCTTAGGCACTGTCTACCTCACCCTATGCCTTCCCATTTGGCTGACAGAAAACAGAGCCAACAGTCTCTTCAAAACCTCTCTAGACCAAGAGGCTGAGTGACCATGTGCCACAGGTGACTGGGACAATAGGCAGGGGTTGAGCAAGGACTGAGGCAGCCCTCCTGGGTCATCTTGGCCCCACCACATGTTCCTAGCATTTCTCCAAGGGACACAGAGACATCACCCATGGGCCTCTAGCAGGCTGGAAGTGGAGGGGGGAGGAAATCAACACACACGAAGTCTCTCTGACACTCAGCTTCTGAAACAGACCTGCCGCTGTGTTCCTTCGATTTCCTCTATCATTTTATGTTATAAACATCATAATTTGTTTGTGTTAAGCAATGTTAAGAAGAAACACTGAGGACCGAAATACATTGGGAGTCTTATTCCCTAGGGTGAATCATTTAAGAGTTTGATATCCATCCTTTCAGATTGTTTTTATACCACAACAGTCACCAAAACGTTAGTGCATTTGTGCCTGCCTTTATTCTCAATGATGAGGTATAGGTAAGCCTATGGGCTCCTCAGAGCTCTGATGTTAATCAAAACCTGTTATCCATCCCATTGTGTGGATGACCTTAAAGAGTCTTCCTGGGACTACCCAGTCTGGACCAGGGCAGTCCTAGATTAAGCAGTCTGCCTTCAGAAACCCTTCACCTGTCACATAATGTGTCATACAGTAATGAAGTGAGTCTCAAACCCAAAGTCTGGAGGGTACAGGACCATCATGGTTCCATTAGCTGTACCGACTTCCTCTTGGCCATGCCAGGTCTTTGTCTAACGCTCACCTCCCAGCTTGCCCCATGAAGCCTCCACCTCTATTTCTATCTCCTTTACATCATACAAACCAAATCCTAAGTTGACACTGTCCGTGAGTCCCTGCTCTGGATTCAAGATGACCCCAGAACCCTCCATAAAGCTGGAAACTGCACACCCCTCAGAGGCTCGCAAAACAGCTCTGAGTCAGAGTATAGCCATTTGGGTCCTGCTTTTCTTGCTGAAAGAGCTTGGCCACTTCTCGGCCTTTCTCAATCTTCAGTTTCCTAACTTTGAAGGGCTGGCGGGTGTAGCTCGGTTGGTGGAGTGCCTGGCTGGTATCACGAGATTGGATTTCCCCAGTGTGGCACAAACCTGGCCTTGTAGGCAAAGCTTGCATTGTTATAAACAATGATGAAAATCCCAACCATTCTATTTTATTAATAAAGACTCAGGAACCAGATGCTGGGGTGAAAACCTGCTAGTTTGGCGTGGCAGAGAACATAGCCAGCTAACCTTCCTTCTCAGCTCAGGTCTGAGTGGAAAAAAACCCAAAAGGCTCACTAGTACAACTGACAGCCCAGGAGGAAAAAGCAACAAGGCCAAAGGCTTGCTAGCTCAAATCCCAAAAAGCCAGGGAACTGAGGACCTGAAGCCGAAGTTAAAGCCAGAGTTTGAGATAAAAGCCCTTTCTTCTTTTACACACTGTCTTAAATACCCCTCAACTCAAAGTCCCTCCTACTCTTTCATCTCTGTCAGCTGGTTTCTAGCTCTGCCTCTTGACCTAGGGTTAACTTTATTAAATCCTGTGTACAGAGAACTCTTGGATTAAGATGTGTGCTAGGGCTGGGTGAACCACACCGTAATCACCCGTTTACAATAAACAGAAAGTTCTTGGATTAAAGGTGGGTTGTTAGGGCTCAACCAAACCAAACAATATAGAGGGTTTACAGCTCACAATTTTGGGGTTCACAATGGGATCAAATATCCTACAACAAGCTTGTCATCCCATTCAGGAAGTGGAGGCAGAAAGGTCAGGAGTTCAAAGTCATCCTGGGTTATACAATGAGTTCCAGGTCACACTGGGCTGTGAGACACTGTCTCAAAAAAACAATTTCAAAAGCTAGGAATAGTGACTGAAGTCTACGGTAAACACTTTTAACTCTTCTATGTAGAACACAAGCCTTCAACAGACAGTAGTTCCTCTCCACAGCTGCGACCCAACTCTAGCTTCACTTTCTTCATGGGCATCCCCGGGGGGGGGCGGGGAGCCCCTGTCCCTACCACCAACTGAGCCTGAATTCTCCTTTCTTACACCCCTGAAAAACAGGTTAGAAAGATGGCTTTTAAAAGGAGCGCACACAGGCTGGACAGTGGTGGGGCACATCTTTAATCCCAGCGCTTAGGAGGCAGAGGCAGGTGGATCTCTGTAAAATTCATGGCCAGCCTGGTCTACTCTGTAAAATTCATGGCCAGCCTGGTCTACATAGTGAGTTCCAGGACAGCCAGGACTACACAGAGAAACCCTGTATTGAAAAAAAATAAACAAACAAAAAAGAATAGGAAGAAGAGCACACACCACTCTTTCAAAGGACGGGAGTTCAAGTCCCAGCACCCACATCAAGGATTTCATAACCACCTGTTACTGCAGCTCCAGGGGTATTTGACACTTTGACCTCTCTGAGTAACCCAACACACAGTGACATATATACTTAATCAAAAATAATAAAAGCCAAAAGACAAAAATAAACCTTTTTTTTAAAGTCCTTGAAAATGTAGGCATTACCCTTGGCCCTCCGTTTGTTGCTGTGTGTATATGTCTGCTCACAGCCTCCTGTCATTGGCTATGCAGAAGGGTAGGACCCAGATAATTCCACCCAACCAACGCTGCAGCACTGCTGTGTCTCACCATGACCCCTTTCTGCTCTAATAACTGAGTCACAGAGAGAGCATGAGTTTTAAGGGGTGGCTCCATCCTGGCTCTGACAGGGCTTCGGGAAGTCATTGGATCTTTTCCTTACTGTCTGCCAGGGCGTGTCTAAACTCTGGGTCTTCCCAGATATCTGAGACACTGAAGATAAGATAAGGTTGCTTCCCATTATGCCCTCAGGCCTTCAGAAAAGCTCCTTCCGTGGAACAGAACAAACTTTCTGAGGCGATGTTCTCCATGGCCATACTACCCTGAATGCATGTGATGTCATCAGAAATGGTTTCATTTGTGGATGTAGAGGGCATGGGAAGGTGGCTTCCTCTGTGTGACCTAAAACAGCTACTAGAAAAGAAAATTTCTCTTTGTGAAAAGGGTCACAACGTTGTCTAGAAAGACAGCCTTCAAGGGCTTTGTTTTGTCTTGTTTTTTTACTTCAATACCACTGGAAAGATAGCAACAAAGCTAAGGAAAAGATGGGATTCCACAACTGTCTCAGGCTGGAAGGCCTGGAGGTCAGAGATAGCCAGGTCTTCTTCCACTGCTGTGTGTGCGTGTGCGTGTGCGTGTATGTGTGTTGAAGCCAGGGTACAGCGTCTGGGGTTCCTCGGGTGTCATCCATCCTCTTTTTGAGACAGGGTCTCTCACTGACTAGGAACATACCAAGTAGACTAAACTGGCTGGCCATTGACTCCCAGGGAACCTTGTGTCTCAACTCCCTCAGTGCTGGGATTATAAGCACAGGCCACCACACCCAGCTTTTTTTTTTTTTTTTTTTTTTTTAATGTGGGTTCTGGGTAATGAAGCTCCCATCTTCGTGCTTGTGAGGCAAGCCCATCACCTGCCAAGCTGTCTCCCAGCCCTCTGTTATAACTGAGTCTCGGGTTTTCCACATCTGGGATAAGATGAAATTGTGTAAAGATGGTGGCCTTCCAGCTGCCATGGCATAAGGCTTCCTTTAAGCTGGCTAGCAGGAGATCCTGGCAATGCCACGTGTTAGATGGAGAGCAAGATTGTTTGAAGGATTCTGATGCCCCCATCGTCCTCCTCTGCGACAAGAAAATAGTAATCCCTCCCTCACTGACAGATCACCATTTATGTTGAATGACAGATGGCCAGCAGAGTGAGGGTACTGCCTGTGGTACCTGAACATCGGGCAAAGCAAGAGAGCCACCACAATGGTCACTTAAAGAGGGCTCAGTGCCAAGGGTGGGCAGAGCAGAGAGGAACTGTCTGGAGTCAGGGAGATAGTATAAAGATGAAGACGGTTTCATGAGACTCCGGATAATTAAACTGGACCATAGGAAATGACTAATTCACAGGGAGCAATGAATGCGGAGAAAGAGGGTCAGATGAAAGGAAAAGAATGACCCTGAACCCAAGGACAAGGATGGACAGTTCTCAGCCCTGTCACCCAACCTCAGCCTGCTCACACTCTGCCTGTCCCCTCCCAGTGGCCTTCTATTCAGCTGAAAGTGGGTCACTTCTTTACTCTGAAAAAAAAAAAAAAAAAAAACAATCCCCAGCTATTGTCCTAAGTTACAAGGAGAGGCACATGGACAAAAACAGTAGAGTTCAGGCTTCAGGACACTTCCCTCCTAGAGGGGCTTAAACAGCAAATTAAATGAATGCATGAGAAAATGAGTATTTCAGAGACTGTAGCTCAGTCAGTGAAATGTTTCCCGCACAGACGTGAGAACCTGACTTTGATCCCCCAGGATGTACATTAAAAGCTGGGTACAGTATACAGCCCTGGGGAGGCAGACAAAAGGACCCCCAGAGCTCACTGGCCAGCCAGTCAGGCCGACTTGGTGACCTCCAAGTTTAAAAACTGTGAAGATGTACACACATACACACACACACACACGTACACAAACACACATAAGAACAGGTATATAACACATAAAATAATTTCAGAGTCTGGTAGTTTTACAAAACCAATAAAACAGGAGAATGGGCCAGGGCTCAGTCCACAAATGTTTGCCCCAGGTATCTACTCTTTCGACCATGCCCCCATCTCACTGAGCCCATAACACAGGGAGATGGAAGGAAACTATATTTTTCTGCAGATGAGAAGATTAAAAGCCAGACAGGAAACTAATGTCATATGACCAGAAAGAGGCACAAAACAATCTCATTCCATGACGCAAAGTCAAAATATCCAAAATAGGGCCCAACGATATGGCTCTGTGGGCAAAGATGCTCTCTGCCAAGTCTGGCCACCCAAGTCTGCTCCCCAGAGCCCACATGGTGGGAGGAGAAAACTGATTCCACAAGTTGTCCTCTGACCTCAGTCACAGCCCCCTGAAACACACACATAAATAAATAAAATGTAATGAAAATATCTTTTTAATGTCCAAGTTAAATGATGAGATAGAATGGGTTGGGGAAACTCAAGCATCAAAGAAGTGTATTTGGTAGAAAACAATTTTAATTTTTTTTTAATGTGAATAAGTGTTCTCATGTGGAGGGGGGTCAAGGGAGTGCAGAGATACAGACCTAAAACCCCTTATAGTCACCATATCTTGAGAATGAAACTGTGGGGGACTCGTTTCTGGCATTAAATAGTTCTGCAATGTGTGGATGTTTCACAATAATGCAAACTACTTTTTAAGTGTGAAAACAAAATATATTTGAAGAAAAAGAATGCCAGAGACTATAAGCTTGGAGGTGTGTGATCAAGGCACAGGCCTGTCCTAAGAGGGTAAAAACAACCTGAGCCAGATAGCGGAAAAGCAGATCCAAAACAGTAACAGGTTGAGCTGACTACATTTCATCCTGGAGTAAACGAGCCTAGGCTGAGACCCTTTGGTGTGTTTGCAGCCAATTTCTGAGCAACTAAAAGATGCTTTTCCCACTAAAGTCAAGATCACTGGAAGATGGAAGGCCAGAGATAGTCTTGGGTTTTTATTTATTTTGTGTGTTGGTGTATGTATATACATACGTATGTATATATGTCTGTGCATGCATGTGAAGTCCAGAGGACAGCCTTAGTTGTAGTTCCTCATAGTCTATGAGACTCTGAGACAGGCTTTCTCATCTGCCTTGGACTCACCAATTAGGTTAGGCTGGCTGGCTAGAGAGCCCCAGGGATCCTCCTGTCTCCCCTTCCCCAGGGCTATGATGCTAAGCATGTGCCAGAATAGCCAAGTATTTTGATACAGGTTCTGGAGTCCAACTCAGGTCTTCATGCTTGCATGACAAGCACATTACCAACTGGGCCATCTCCCCACCACTAGACTTACTTCCTATTTAGAACAAAGTGATGGCCAAGACATATTCTCAGTAGGGTAACTGCAGTCTTATCTAATATGGAGGACTATTTCATAAAACTTTCAAAGAGAGCAGAGATTGGGGAGGAATAAGAACCAAGCTAGAGATTGAAAGAACCCTCTAGCCTAGGGCCTCCAATTCCAAGGGAGAACTGAGCCCACAGGAAAATTTCCAAGATCCTACTCCAAAAACACAATGGATCAGTGTCCAGACTGGGGCCTGGGACTCTATGTCTCATCCCCACGACAACCTTCCCAGGTATCTAGCAAGGTTTCTGTTGCTGGTGTGCAAATAAATAACAATGGGATAATTTTGTTTTCATCATCATGAATTTTACCTTAGAATGACAGCTCTGCCTTATGAACAAGAACTCCTCTAAGTAAGAATTCTTATAATTAGCAGCATCAGCAAATAGCCCACCATGTGAAGGGAAACTTTGGAATGCCTCATGTGACAAGACATAGGTATATCTCCACGGTAGAGCACCTACTCAGCAAGTGCAAAGCCTTGGGTTCAATTTCTATTGCCCTAAGAAGATCAGTGCTCTGGGTATAGAGCTAATTAATTTAATAGGAACGCCACGAAGTAGGAGCCACTATCACCTCCATGTTTTAGATAAAGAGCCTAAAGCTGGGATCTTACCCAACACTGGACTCCATCACACCAGTTTTCATATGGAAAAGTCATTCTCCGTCTGATCTGAGTATTGTGTTATTTCTTATGCAGAAGACTATTCAATGATGAAGAAAAGTAAGGGGCTCACCCCAAATCACAGACTTATCTAATGGGAAAGAAAGGAGGTAATTTGGTGACATAACAAAGTCCAACTTTCTCCTTTGTCTGAATCCATGAGATTTGGAACGCAGGTTCGGTTCCCTTCACCCACATAGCCACTCTCATCCATCTGTAATCCAAGTTCCAAGGGGTGCCCTCTTCCGGACTCACTGGGCACTGCATGCACATGGTACGTAGGTATACATGCAAGCAAAACACTCAGACACATCAAATAAAATTTTATTTCAAAAAAAAAAATTCATTAAGAAGGAAAAGAAAAGAAGACTGAAGATGTAGCTCAGTTGATAGAGCACTTACCCAGCATGCACAGGATCTTAGGCTGGATGCCCTGCACCAGGTAGACCGACCCAGTGTAACCCCAGCACTGGGGAAACCGAGACAAGATCAGGAGTTCAAGGTCATCCTCAGCTACACAGTGTGTCGAAGCCAGCGTGAGCTACCTGACACTCTGTCTCAAAAACTATTCTTTTGGTTTGTATTTTTAAAGGATTTGCTTCATTCTTAATGATGCATTATTTAGGCAGAGGCAGTATGAGCTAGTGAGTGCTGGTGGCTGGGAAGGTCGGAGGCCTGTGATTCCCTGGAAATGGAGTTACAGGCAGTTGTGAGACATCGTGTGGGAGCTGGCCAGTGGAGGCACGTGCGTTCAATCCCAGCACTCTGACTTCTGAAGTCAGAGGCAGGCCAATCTCTGTGAGTTCAAGGCCAGCCTGGTCTATAGAGTGAGTTCCAGGATAGCCAGGGCTGTACTGAGAACCTTTGACTCAAAAAAAAAACAAAAAAACAAAATGAAAAAAGAGACCATGGCAGTGCTGGAAATTGAACTTAGGTTCTCTGGAAGAGCAGTAAGCACTCTCAACCACTCTCCAGCCCCTCTCCAGCCCCTCTCCAGCCCCTCTCCAGCCCCTCTCCAGCCCCTCTCCAGCCCCTCTCCAGCCCCTCTCCAGCCCCTCTCCAGCCCCTCTCCAGCCCCTCTCCAGCCCCTCTCCAGCCCCTCTCCAGCCCCTCAAAAAGTAATTTTTAATTAATTTATTAGGAAATGACACAAGTGCATGGTTGAATCCTAGTCCCAGCAACCACCATCTCAGCTGTCCCCTGTAGATCATAGGGCCAAGAAACATTCCAGCTTCTACTTGAACAGTGGCCAGAAGCTCGTCCTGCCTCAGGCAGCCTCTTGCATTATGGGAAAGCTCTGATGGGGAGAATAATCCATCCTCTTGTGCATGAAACAGCCACACTCTGAAAGTCCCACTCACTTTGCCTGGTTACTTGGAACAAGCCTACAAAACTACAGAAGCAGAACACCCGTGGGGCTGGGGAGATAGCTCAGTCAGTAACGGGCCTGTTGTGTAAGCCTAAAGGCCTAGGGTAGGATCCAGACAAGCCACAGAAAAAGCCTGGTATGATGGCACACACTTGTAATCCCAGCACTGAAGAAATTGAGAAAAGCAGATCCCTGAGGCTCACTGTCCAGCTAGCCTAGCCTTCTGGGAGAACTCCAAGCCAACTAAATGCCATCTCAGAACATCAAGGTACATAGTGCCTATGAATGAGAATGATCTCGGGCCTCCACATATACCCACACTGGAAACACAGCCATATCAACAAATACACACACACACACACACACACACACACACACACACACACACATCCCTCTCCGGCCCTGCTCCTACCCTGCCACCTACAGGCCATGTAACTTCCTGACACATCATTTCTGCCTCCTGCAGTGTAATCCCCCACTCTTTACAACAGGAATACAAACACATACCTCAAAGAACATCTTGCAGAAGAAAAACAGCTAATATTTGCCAACGGCTTAACTCAGTGCCTGGAAAAGTAAAAAAAGGACTTCCAGACCATTGTTTTATTAAGTCAGGTCCCTGCTTCCCCACAACAGCCCAGCACACTGGTCCCTCTTGCCCACGTCTTCTCTCTCAGCCAAACACCCAGAGTCCTTAATTATTCCTCATAGGTCAATTTCAAGTTTGTTTACCAGCCCAGTTGTTTCTTCCTGGATCTCTTCCAGATGCTAATATCCCTCTTAAAATGCAGTGCCTACAACCGAACACAATAAATTAGCCGAGATTTAAAGTGCAGCCCACATCCAGCAGTCCCTGCCCTCCCTGCCTCTTACAGGCTTTAGATTCTCCCGGGGTTCTCAGGATGAAGAGTCTTAATCTAGGCTGAAATCAGATGGCAATAAAGGCCACCTACACCTTCTGCAGGAATGTGAACCTGTGGTGATGGCTATCAGACAAAACAAGTTCTCCACCGCCAGTACAGACAGCACCTACTTTCTTCTTTAACCCTAGCAATCTTGCAGGGAGCTCCTAATAAACAGCCCTAGGAGACTCAAAGGGCTTGCCCAAGGTCACTGGGTGATAAAAGGCAGGATCTGTGTTGGGTTCTGCGTATGGCCTTCCCGCGCCTTGAGCATTCAAGGACATGAGGACTGTCGACATGAAAATGTCGGGGGAGACACAGGCAGAGTGATTCAGTAGGGAAAGTGGCACGATGTGCCATACCATGTGGGCATCCCCACCCCCATCAGCATGCCTCAGTGACTGTGGCTACCTGGGCAACAGGAGCAAGTGCTGGAGAAGTGAAGTGAGAGGGGTCAGCTCCCTTCTTGTCCCCTCTCACACCCTGTGCTATGAAGACGCCCTTTCTAATTTTCTGCTCATGATGGTGCTGAAGGTCAGATGGGGTGGGGGCTCCTTCTCACAGTTACAACCATGTACCTCAGGAACATTCCCAGCCTTGGACTCGGCAGCTTTGTTCCCATGGCAGGAGCAGAGATTTGTCATGGGGGGTGGGGGGTGCTTTTGTTTGTTTTTGTTTTTCTAGACAGGGTTTCTCTGTGGGACAGCCCTGGCTGTCCCAAAACTCACTCTGTAGACCAGGTTGACCTCTAACTCAGAGATCCACCCACCTCACAGGAGCACTTTCAACATGACTTGTAAAAAAGTTGAAAATACTGCCAGAAGATTTTTGGTTTGCAGTGCAAGGGAGGCAGTCAGGACAGGCAGCTATTTGGGTAACAGATTCGAGGGTTATCAATGCTGTATACGGACAGACAACGGAAGCATGTTGGGGGCTCTGAGGTTCCTTCAAGTCCACATGACAGGAGAGGGCCCCTTTCTGTGTGTACATGTTAGAACAAGGGGAGTAGATTGAACTCTCCAGTTTTTTTTAGCCCACCATCAGCCATTGCTGCAGTTAACCAATGAGTAGTCAGTTCAAGAATGCCAGCTTATTGACAGACATCTTTCCTGACTTAACCATTACTGGGGTTCCACAGGGCAAAAGAGGCAAGACTCTAGAGAAACAACTGACTTTAGTTTGAAAGCTAAATTACCAGAGCTACTAGAATTGTCATGCCTTACCCAAAATGGAAGCACTTTCCAAAATGGCATGGTCCTGGCAACCACTGTCAGTGCCCACCCTTAGAAGAACCATGGTGTGAAGACAAAGACAGACACACACTGGCATGCCCTGTCATCTAACACTATGATTCTAAAGATCTGATAATGATGGGGGGGAAAATGCTCATTGAGAACCTTCCATGAAAAACCTGGAAACAAAACTATCTATACAGGAGAAAGAATAAATAGAAGAAAATTACCGGTATGCCGTCCAAGGGAATCCTGATGATACCATCCAAGTGACAGGATTCAGGTGGGCTTCATCTTTATTGGATCCTCATAGTACTTTTCTAACATTTGTCTACTGCCTCCATCCCTGGAGGAAAACATTGTGTTTTCAAAGCCCTTCACACTGGTCCAAAGGCCGGCAGCCAGCTAGGCTGGGCATTTTTGCCACTGAACAGCGCCCATCTGTGTGGGAACAATGACTGTCCTCGTATCATAAGATCCTAATTCTTTTTATCAGAGTGCCAGTGCAAGACTATTAATTTACTACTTGGCAAAGAAACTAGTAAGGGCACAGTAGAATAATCTCCTGGGGGATATATGATACTTCTAGATGGGAAGATGAGTTGCCCTGGTTGACTCCAGTGTAGAGCACAGAGAAGCTTCCAGAAATTTCTAGAAAGTCCTACATGCTTTGCCATCACAGAGCCCGGGTCAACTAACTCTGTTTGAGATGATGAAAGTTGTTTAACACTGATGACATAGGAGTATTCTAGTATTAATAATATGAAATGTAAAAATAACACTTGTTCTATTTAAAAAAAAAAAAAACTACCCCCATCCCAGTTAACAGCAAGTACTGTATCCTCATGTCGCAAATATAGATGGAGCAAAAACTTACAGCCACCCAACTACTCCACAGCAGAACGAGTCTGGTGCTTAACTTCTGCTCAAAACTCGTTCTTTTTATTTTTCTGCAAGTTCATTTCTTCTAATTTCTCAGTGGAGCAGAACATCAGTGGAGAGAGAGCCCTGGGGAGGTGTGCTGAAGTCTGGGGAGAAAGAAGAAGTGGTCTTTCCAGAACACAAGATTAACAGGGTTTTAGCCACTCCCAAGTGCCCAATGTCACAACTGTTTCTCAAACATGACCAGAGTCCAGTGATTGTCATGTGGTGACCACATGACCTTAGAGAAAAATACTCACGGTCTGGGGATATGGCTCCGTAAAGTGCTCGCAGGAGGACCTGAGTTCAATCACGGAGCTCAGGAAAGAGTGAACATGGTCACGAGAGCTCGTGATGGGAAGGTGGAGACAGAGATAGGCAGATTCCCAGAGCTCACCAGCCAGATGGCCTAGTCTAAGAGATGAGCTCCAGGCCGGAGAGAGACATTATTTCAAAAAATAAAAATGTGAACAGCACTTAGGGCCAACATCCAAGAATTTCCTCTGGCTCCCACACGAATGCACAGCATATCTGCGTGCATGAGAGCACACACACACACGCACACACACAGGAATCATATCTCCAATGTTAGTCGCCTTGTACTAATACCACAAAATGCCGAGGGCTGAGTGCTTTAAACAATATGCATTTGTTTCTTATCATTCTGGAAGATGAGAGAGAGAAACAACAGGGGAGAGAAAGCATGCCCTGCTCCAAAACTAGCTCTTATTTATAGTGTCGTCAACAAGCGTGCGTGCGTGCGTGCGTGCGTGTGTGTGTGTGTGTGTGTGTGTGTGTGCCTGTGAGTGTATGTGTGTGTGCGCACACACGTGTGTGTTCCTGGGGATTGAATTAGTATCTCATGCACGCTAGACGAGCATTCTGCCAGTGAGCTATCATACCTCCAGCCCTCAACATGATTTCCAGTTCTAATTTATAAGTTGGAGAGAAGGGTCCACACACTCTGGCTGAGAGGGCTGATGATTACACATAGAAAGGCATTGCCCAAGATTGTATGAGAAGTAACTGAAGCTGGCAGACATCACACCCATGACTTCTGAGTCTCCAGCCATGGCATCTGTCCATCCCTTGGGTTGCTTCTCTCTGATTCTGAGTCATAGAAAAATAAAGAGGGCCTGAGACCCAGCCCCCTATGTGGTTCCCCTTTGAGCTCCAAAGAGGTTACTCTGCCATAAGATCCTAAAGCTGGGAGACATTAAAAAAAGAAAGGAAGGACACGAGCCCACCGTGCATCATCCACAGCCATCCCTCCATCTCTCAGAGTCCCACACATTCCTGCTGAGTTGTCTCTCGAAGTCTCCTAAGTAAACACTCTTTATAGAGGCTTGCCTCGAAGAAAAGGAGAGCTGGCTCTGAAAGCGATGTGTAGCTGAGCCAATGTGTATTGAGTTTGCAACAAAACTAAAAACAATGTATATCTGAGTTGCATACTGTGTGTGATTGTGTTTGTGTGTCATTATAGGCACAACCATGCTTAGCTTAACATGAGTTGTGGGAATTCGAACTCAGGTTCTCACACTACTACTGTGCTGGGTGAGCTTCAGGGAGCTATAGCCTGGTCCCATTTTCTGTTTTCTCTCTGTTTCCAGTGAGTGGATGAATATGACAAGCCAGCTCCTCTTTCCTTCCAGCTCTGCCTGTTACCACATTTCCCCCACCTCCATGGACTTTACCTATCCCTCTGGAACTATAAGCCAAAATATATTGTCACACTTAAGTCACCTCTTGTAAGGGTATTTTATCACAGGACCAGAGAAGGAAATAATACAAAATAATTAAGGAGTTATCTAGTTCAACGCTTGTAAAGGAAATCACAACCACCATGAGTTCAAGAGTGCAACAGCCACAGCAGGCCCAGAATTCAGCATTCTACATAGCCCAGCCCTTTCTCCAGCAATTCCATTCTTTCTGCTCACACTTCCGCTAGGTTCCCTGAGCCTTGGTGGAGCTCTTATTTGTTACAGAACATTTCCACCTACTAGTTTGAGAGTTCCCAGGATGCAATGGCTGTCAGAGGTTGGTCTTGATACAGGTAAGAGAGAAGGCTGCCAGCTTCCTCATCCTTGACTGTTTGAGAGAATGAATACAGCATACAATGCTAATGAAGTGTGTGTGTGTGTGTGTGTTGTATATGTTGTATGGGGGCTTGCTCTTGTGTGTGAGGGCAGCAGGCATGCACTTGCCACGAGGCATGTATGAAGGTCAGCGGACAGCCTGGTCCTTGCCATCTACCTTGTTTGAGACCATCGCTTCCTGATTTGCTCCGACAGGCATCAGACCAACTGGCCTACAGGCTTCCAGGGCGTCTCCTGTCTCCACTTCCCATCCTGTGACAGGAACACTCCCATTACAGATGAGTACAACCATCGCTAGCCTAACATGGGTTCTGGGGATTAGAACTCAGGTTCTCACCCCAGTGCAGCAAGTACCCCTCCACCCTGAGTCTCTCCAGTCACAATACAATTAAGTTCATGTCTGGTACTTTATAGCCGCTCAATAAGGACTAGAGGATATTGTTGTTTTTAAACTCTGCTCCAATGCGGACTATTCAGACACGTAATAAGCACTCTATAATTATTTTTAGTAAGTAAATAAATGAACTAATGAACTTAACACTACCTCAAATGTGAATGGTTATTAACTTGAAGTGCCTAATAAAGAAAACCCTTGACTAATCTGAGAAATTAACATTTGTTTCCACAACATTGGTTAAAAAAAAAAAAAAATCCTGGAACTTTTTGTCATTCAAACAGCTGGAGTTGGCAAAAGCAGATAGTGTGTTTTAACAATGAATGAACTGGGACAGAAAAGGGGTAAAATGAAAGGCGAGAGGGAGGTTGTTTTGACTGATTTTTTTCCCTTCTCTGCATGTTCCAGGCACACACTCTACTGCTGAACCCCATGTCTAGCCTTTGGCATTTTGAGACGGGCTCTCTTTCTGTAGCTGCAGCTGGCCATGAACACATGTAAAGACACAATCCTCTCATCTCTACATCCCAAGTCCTGGGATCACCCTGTATTCAAGCCCCACCACAATGCCTGCTCGGCAATGATTTCATGAGAAAAAAAAATGGAAAGGTTTCATTCATCCCTTCGCTGCCTTTTAGGAATGATCAAATTCTCAAACAGATGTCCCACTTCAGCGCCAGGGATGACCCCCACCCAGTGGCGGTGCAGCCCTACCATCTAGGACCCTGGGCAAGCCCCTTTGCCTGGTGATGTTGTTACTGGGGTAATCCAAGGCAGTCATGTTGTTCTGAAACCATGCTTTTCAATCCAGAGTGCCCGAGTTCTCACCTACACTTCCAAAGAGTCATGGAAACAGTAGCATGAACAGAGCAGCTGCTGTCATCGGAAGCATGAACAGCAGCCCAGTGTGGGCGGAAGAGACCGGTGGGGTGGGCTCCTATGCTTGCTGTTTTACTAGAGGCATAATTTTGGCTAAATGTCTGAAAGGGAATGCGTCAGCTTGCGCAGGGGTAAAATGGGGTGATGATGTCATCTCTGTGGGGTCATTAGGAAGATTGAATAGGCTAATATATGCAAAGTGCCTAGGAGCCACCACCATCACAAGCTCTCTGACACACATCTCCATTTCAGTCCTATTTGTCCTCTGTGTTTATATCCCTCCACCTGTGACCTCAGATGACCAACCTCTACTAATCTGTTCAGTCTCTTTTCCCTGAACTTTCTGTTCAGAAGCCCTGAGCTCCATTCTCTGCACACACACACACATCTCTCCAGTGAGATTTATCTGATTAAACAGAAAGCTGCATTGAAGGTAATAAGAGCCGTCCGCTCACCCGGCTGAGGCTGACTCGTGGTGTGAATGCTGATGATACCAAGCCTGCTTAGAGATTGGACTCAGCCACAGCAATACCCCCAGACTTATTCCCCAACACAGAAGCCTCTGAAGAGTTCCCTGAATCCTGTGTCCCTGTCTTACCCAGGATCACTTAGCACCCACCCCACCCCTATCTAGTGAGATACACAGGGAAGGTAAGAGCCAAGAGGAGTAGTTGACATAGAATTACAATTAATGACATAAGGTATCAGAAATATGGGGCCTAGACATAGGCACGAGGTTTGACCATGGCAAGCTGCCCTGTCGTTTCATGGAATGTTCATGAATGTTCCAGAAATATAAAGGAATGGCTTCTACTTCATTGCCTTGGATTTTCCCAGAGAAGGTTAAGGATCTGGACTGGAGAGACGACTTGGGTGGCAATGTACTTGCCTCGTGGGCATGAGAACCTGAATTTGACTCCTAGCACCCGTGAGAAAAACCCAGGTTCTGTGGCACACAGTTACAAGCCCAATGACAGGGAGAGAGACATAGGAGAATCCAGTCAGTCTATCCAAACTGATGAGCTTCGGGTTCAGTGAAAGATCATGTCTCAAAAATAAAGTGGCCAACAATAGAAGAAGACAACCAACATTGACTTCCAACCCCACATGCATACAAACACACACACGCACATGCATACAAACACACACAAAGAATCTTCCCAAAGTTCTGACTGAAGATACCAGCCGGAATTTAGGGTTGAATGGGTTGGTTGGCTGGTTGGCTGGCTGGCTGGCTGGCTGGCTGGCTGGCTGGCTGGCTGGCTGGCTGGTTGACTGGTTGGTTTGAGACAAGGTCTCACTCTGTTGCCCAGATGAACCTCAAACCCACTATAAAACCCTAAACCCAAGTGTCTCTGGGGCCCTTCCCAAGCACCAAGCTCCCTCTTTCATGAAAGCCATGTCCATTAACCTGTGAGATTATTCTCTAAGTCCTGTTATTATTCTTTAAGACCTCATTTTTCCCATTCTGAGGTGAAAGAAGGTTATAAAACTGAGGGTCGGTCTCCAACCACCAAAGAATGGACTTCCATGACGCAAGACTTAACACATGCATGTAGATTGGGAGGAGATGAGAATAAAGAAAGCATGGACATCACTTAGTAAGTCCCCTATGGAGGAACACAAGCTAGGCTGATGAAGTAACATGCTTATGCCTCAGTTTCCTTATGTGTAAAACGGGGTGGGCTTTTCCACCAAAAAAAATATATATATATAGCATGTTCAGGGTGCATGGTGGTTACAATCATTGTTCAATTTATGTTTTCTGCCACCAAGGGGAGCTTTCTGAAAATAAGATGAGATGTGAGAGAGACAGATACACCCTCTTCAGGTGAATACACTTGACAATGTCTAAGTAATTGTGCCTGAGTAGACCAAGATGGAGAATCCAGGATGCTGCAAGATGCCAGGTCCAGGGTGAGGTGAGCAAGTGAGGTACTCTCTTTCTGAGGTCCCCGCCAGTTGAAGCCTGGCACTTCCACAACCCTAAGAGGAGATCCTCCTTAAATTTTGTGAGCCCTCTCATTGGACTCATTCTGCAGCTAGCCCTGCTCTGTGCAGACATTTAAATAGAGTGGGTGCATAGAAGGCTTATCAAGAGCATCAGGCTGGAATTGACAACAGAGAGCATAATGCAACTCTGGAGAATGAGACCCTCCAAGGGACAGGCACAGGATCGGAAGAACTCTGAGATTCTCTGTGGCTCCCTGGACATAGACTTTTATCTCCATAGCAGAAGAGACTCACATTGGAATACATGTGCTTCTTTCCCACATGCAGCCACAGAAAGCAGGATGAGGCAGAGGCATCTTCGTCCCTCAGACCCCAGGGAGAGCGAACTTAAAGCATGTGGCTGTGGCAGTCTGCTCCCTGGAACTGCTTAGCAGATCACCAAGTGAGAGTAATAAAATACCAGGCTCTCCCCTACCAGCTTAAGCCCCTTACTGCAATCAAATAAAATCAGAACTGCACAGCTGGCCGGGAGAAGCCAGATGTTGACCGGATGATGCAACTCAGGAGAAGCTGGGGGTGACCATACCCTTGCTTATGACAACCTCCAAACCTGCTAGAGCCAAAACCCAGGGACAGAAATCAGTTCAGTCCATCAAGCCGAGAACAGCGGCCTGGCTCAGCCACCTCTTCCCAGGAGCTCGGAAGATGGCACCGCCCCACCATCTGCCATACCCTTCATTCAAAAGCACGACTTGGACAGTGGCAGATGCCTGACGAGTCTTTCTAAAAGTGCACAGAGGCTTAAATGACTGAAAACTCAGACAGTGTCTCTGATCGACCAAATACTGCCTTTCTCTTCTAGCCTACCGCAGAAGTCTGATGGTGCCATCTAAGCCAGATGGTGCCCTTCTCTCCTAAAAGCTGCCGTAGCTCACCAACTCTGTCCCCTGAGCAATCAGCAGCCAGAGGGATGAAGAGATGGCTCAGTGGGTAAAGCGTTTGCATCGCAAGCCTGGGGACCTGAGTTCAGTCCACAGAAGCCACATTAAAAACTTGATGGTGGCAGTATACAACTGTCATCCCAGAACTTGGGAAGTGGAGACAGGAAGTTCCCTGGGGCTCACTGGGCAGTCACTATAGATTCATTAGTGAGCTCTAAGTTCACTAGTAAGGGAGCCTGTCTCAAAAGAACAAGCACAGAGCAACTGAGGGTTATGACCATGCTAGGCTTCCATACAAACATGGACATGTGCACACATGCCTGCACAGACACACACAAGAGAGGGGAGGAAAGAAAAAATGAAGAAAGGAAGGAAGGGAAAAAGAGGCAGAGAGAGGGAGGAAGTGATGGAGGGAGAGAAAGAAAGAGAACAGAAGTAAAAAGACTTTTCCATTTGATGACAATAGGTCATTGCTTCATATCAGGCACTAAAGGAGACATTCATATGGGAAATTATCCTGGTTGGCAGTGACATTCTCATTTTCACAGCCCACAAGCACACACCTGGTGGATACAGTGGGTATGTATTAATAAACTAGGAGCTAAACCAGGCTGGCTTCTAACTAACAGCCACCTGACTCTGCTTCCCAAGTACTGGGATTGAAGGTGTGCACTGTGGAAGTTGGTCTTGGCTACCTAGTGGGTTCTTCTTTCTTCTGCCCTTTATTGCCCCTGGTTTCACCCCTATCACTAGACAGGAGAGAAAGACAGAGTGGAGAGAGTGGAGGGGAGGGAGAAAGATAGGGAGAGGGAGGAAGAAGGAGAGGGAGAGGGAGATACCTGGATCTAATTTCTTTTGTTTCTTCTATGAGCATGACTACTAACAAACAGTAACCAACCCCCCTCCCCAGCCACCCACCAACCAACAACCCTGCCTAGGAGACTGAGCACAAATATCATTCTAGCAGCAAGCGCTCTTGCCTGCCCCCACTCCCACAACTGAATTGAGTGTCTAACCTCTACATTCACCAGTCCCTTGATTGCAGCCATTAATCACCCTCAAATGCTTCCACTTGGGCTCTTCTCTTCTTTGCACTCTTCCTGCTTCCCTTTTCCACTCCACTTCCCAGAATTCCTCTCTCAGCCTCTTGATTTCTCTCCTGCACTACCCCTAACACATATCACTTTGCTTGCCTTACCTTTAGACTTTCTTCTCTGCTGTCTGTGAGCTATGGAGATGGGATGCATGGAGCACTGTGAGGACCCCCTCCCTTTGCTCACCAAGAGTGGTTCTTGGTGGCTTGGTGGCACGGTGCAGTGGAAGTTACCATGTCCTAGCCAGCCCTAACTGGCTAGAATCCATACTTCTTATTCCCTGTACCTGGAGAACCAGACTCTGGACATCAGTTTGGCCTTTATTCCAGAAAAAAAAAATCTTGAGAAATGACTCACCAGGCAGACATCTTGGTACTAGATGGGAAAGAACCAGAACAGTTATTTGTACAACACCCAAAGTAGAGGGACCAGCTTCTGCCCCGGGACCGGCTTCATGACACTGCACACTTGTAAGGTGATGCTTCCAGGCTTCAGGCCCCTCTCTAGTTATGCTAAGCCACTCCATTTCAGACCACAGGGACTTGAAAACCAGGAGCAGAAGTAGCTCACCCAAGGCCCCACATTCCCACATCCTTCCATTATTCCACCTTACAGTTGAACACTGTGCCCAAGCCTCTCCATGGTGTCCTAGTTTTCTTTCTGTTGCTGCGGTAAATACAAAATTAATTTGAAGAAAGAAACTGCTTATTTGGCTTACAGATTGCAGCCCGTCAGGAAGGGAAGCCAAGGGAGGACCTTAGGGCAGAACCCTGAAGGCAAGAATCAGAGCTGAGGCTATAGAGGAACACTAATTTCTGTCTTGCTCCCCCTGGCTTTCTCAGCTTGTATTCCTACACAACCCAGGACCACCTGCCCATGGATGGCACTACCCACAATAGGCTGAGCCCTCCCACATCAATCATTAATCAAGAAAACAGCCCACAGATGCCTACAGGCCAATCTAAGGGAGAAAAATTCTTCAGCTGAGAGTCTGTTTCTCAGCTGACTCTACTTTATGTCAAGCTGACAACAATGAACCAAACCAAATGGTAGATGCACATGGTATCTACCATTGGGAGCCACAACTGAGGTGTGTCCAATGGGACACACACCCTGAGCAGAAGATGACAGATTCTTCATGTCCTGTCCAAAAATGCATCTTAGAATCTGTGGGACAGAAGACCTTTCCCCTTCTGTCAATCAGTATTCGCCAAATTTATCTGGGGGGCTAGAGCAATGGTTCAAGAAGTTAAGAGCACTTGCTGCTCTCAAAGAGGACCCTAGTTCCGTGCTTCCATGTTAGACAAATGCCTATGAGCCCTGCTCTCGGGTGTCCGGTGCCCTCTTCTGGATTCCATGGGTACCTTCACTCACACATGCACAAACCCACACACAGACATACATGTATAAGCATAACCTAAAAAATGAAATAATTTGCCTCTCTTTCTAATACTTGTATGTGGTAAGGTGCCTCAATTTCAGCTTCCGGGTCCAGTAGGTCACAGACTCTAAGTAAGTACCTAAAGTCCCCAGAGGCAGTGACACCAAAAGCAGTGTGTTTCCTGTCCACAGATGCCCAGAGCACAGATCCACTGAAGACGGGAGAAAGCCTTAAAATAATCCTGTGCAAACTGTACTGTCCAAACAGAGGCAGAAATGAATGAAGATTATCAGGTGCAGGGAAATGGCCACTTTGGCATCAAGATGGAGCCCTCGTTTCTGAGGAAATATTAGGAAGCCTTGGCGATTTGGGGTTGTTGTTGAGCACACACAATAATGGTGAATTTAAGATTTGTTGATTTCTCTGTGTCTTTTTGTTTTGTTTTGGGAGAAGAGTAATTTCTAAGATTTCTTTTATGTGTATGCCTGTGCATGTTATGTGTGTCCACAGAGGCTAGTAGAGGACATTGGATCTCCGCTCTTTTTCTTCCATTCAGGATATCACTATGTACCCCAAGATGGACTCAGACTTATAACAATGCCCCTGCTTCAGACTCCCAAGTCCTGAGATTGTAGAGGGGTCCACTTGGATCGTTATTGAATCAGTTTTCTCTCAGCCGCTCTCATCCTCTCAAAAAAGGTCATCCATAAGTCTGAAGCATCTGCCATGCTTCCAACACCCCATCTTCCATTGTTGGTGTGACAAGCTCAGGCCATGGTCACTGGCGAGCACCACGGGCACCAGCACACTAAAAAGCTTTCCCCTTTCCATGTAGCTGTCATTGTCCTGGCTGAGGTGGTCCCTACCCTGGTTGGGTTTCGTTGTCAACTTGACACAACCCAGAATCACCCAATAAGAGAAAAATCTCAACTGAGGCATTGCCTACTGTAAGTTGGCCTGTAGGCAAGCCTGTGGGACATTTTCTTATATTCATGACTAATATAGGAGAGCCCATCTCACAGTGGGCAGTGCCACCCCTGGGCAGGTGGTCCTGGAGTGTATAAGAAAGTAAACTGAGCAAGCCATGGGAAGCAAGCCACTAAGCAGTGTTCCTTCATGGCTCTCCCTTAGTTCTTGCCTCTTGCTACTGGGATGACATTGACAGAACCATTGGGAGCCATTACTACATTATACGTCACAATGTATAGGAAAACAAATGTGTGTAACATGCATCAAGCATTGTCTACATTAACCCACCCCTCCACTCACTGCAACCCACATGACCACAAACGGCCTCATCTGTCACAGATACAGGTAGCCCCCTGTCTGCACACACCAAGCTCTGTGACATTATCTGCTCCACGCCCACACTCTAATCTCTGCACTTAGCTGTCATACACCCTCCATATGACACCACCATCAGCACATGCAGAAGCCCATCCCATCACAGGACTCCAGCTACACCCCTAGCCACACACTCAAACAATGATGAAGGTATGCTTGTCCCTCATCCATCCACCACAGCCCTTTGAGACCTGGAATAGAGCATGCCCAGAGCCTGAGAAAGGATGCTCAGAAAAATCCCAGCATACCTTGAAAATGGCCTAAGAAACACCAGACTGTGTCTGTGTTTTCATACTGTGTATAATAGTCTAATTATTTTTAAATTGTTAACCCATGTACCAATATTTACGAACACTTCCTATTAGCTGGGATATTTGATTAATTAACGGATGTTTCCATCCTCATTCAGTCACCACACAACCGCTGAGCACCAATTAAGTTTGAGACATCAGGGTAGACACCTGGAGGATTGGAGAACAAACAAGGAATAAATAAAATAAAATCGCAGGATCCCCTACCCTTGGATATAACCAGCTATAACAAGCCTCAAAAACAGATGCTGGGCTTGACAAGATGGCTCACTAGGTAAAGGCACTTGCCATTAAGACTTATAGCCTGAGTTTGATCGCCAGGACCCACATGGTGGTCAGAAAGGAAAAAAAAAATGATTCACCATGCATGTGCACACAGGAGCACACACACACAAATAAATAAGTAAACATAGAAAGATAGAAATCAAGAATAATTTAAAAAATTTAAAGTTAGTGTAGCTACGTGCACCTGGGGTCCTGCCACTCAGGAGGCTGAGGCAGAAAGCACAACCCCACAAATAGATGTATCACAGTTGACCCATGGCTTAAAAGGACATGGTGAGTGAGAGAGGATGATGGAGACACAGGAAACAGGAAGCAGAGATATTGGTAGACCTGGGAAGGATGTGATAGCCTGGAGCTTGGGGGGTAAACTTGGGCCCCAGCAGGATATGAAGGGAAGGAGATGTGCCTGATGAGGTGCCAGGCTGGGTGTCATCTCTTGCGGCATGACTAGTCAGTTAGCAGGGATGCCACCCTGGAGGACCCAGGGGAGGGTAAGGCATGAGGTGGAATGCCTGTCCAGCGTGCATTGAAAACAAAGGCTCAAGAAAAATGCAAGCAAGAAACAAGGCAAGTTTGGAATGAATCCTTGGGAGACACAATGTTATCTCACACACACACACACACACAGGACTCACACACACATACATGACTGTCATACATACACACAAACACACAGAGCTATCACACATGTGTGTGGGCACACACATACATGCACACGCACACATACATGCACACACACACACCCCACCCTACCTCTGTGTCTCATCCATCTTTGAAGACCCACAAGCCTCTGCCAGGGCAGCACATGGAATCCCCCATCTGCTCAGCGCAGCTCTAGAACCCAGGCCTCGTAGGGACCCAAAGCAACCCAAGTGATTCCTCCTCAGCCCCTGTGCTTCCAACTGGGACTCTGTGAAACATAGGCCCCTTTGGGACTCTGCTCAGACATTCCTAGACTACTTTGTTAGGGAAGAGGGCCCCAACGGGAATACCTCAGAACATCCCCCAGACACTTGGTTTCCAGACTCCCAACAACTGGTACTAAAGGGTGAGGTACCAACTAACTCTGGAACCCGGGTAGCACCCTTCCTCTACCCTACCTCAACTTTGCCCATCTCCCTCCCCATTGCTTTTAAGCAGCAATGTGGTTTACCATAGCTATTTTGGTGCAGACGTGAAGCACAGGGTAAAGAGAAAAAGAACTACTCAGAAAGAAAGACATACCTACAAGCGTGGAGGTGGACTTCTTAAAAAAAACTCACCTCATTTTTTCTTTGTTTTTTGGGTTTTTCAAGTTTTTGGAGGTTTGGGGGTTTTTGTTTTGTTTTGTTTTGTTTTGTTTTGTTTTTTGTGAGGAAGGATGTTTGCTGTGTGGCACAGGATAGCTTCAAACTCATGGCAATCCTCCTGCCTCGGCGTCTGGAATGCTGAGGTTACTGGCGTGTACCACCTCCAGGGTCTAATGGTAGATCTCTAAAATGCTCATTTTGTAGTATAAGCACCCCTGTGCTTAAGTGTGTAAGCCTGCTAAAGGTTGGGGGTGGGGGGATTTGTATTTCCAAATGCATTTGACTTCAGCAACTTTTATTTACCTCTTTGCTTATTTTTACAATAGCTGATCCTGAGAACATGAAAGGAAAAGGCTATGTTATCTCTGAGACTCTTAAATGTCCCATACACCTGTGAGAGGGCAGGCACCCAAGACAGAGCTGAGTCAACCAGACTGATCCTCCAGTCTTCTTCTCAAGGGAGACCCAGGCCCGACCCCTCAGCCTCCTCTCCCAAGGAGCCCCAGCAGCCGCTGTGATGACTCATGATCTCAGACACCATGAGGAATTGGAGACTTCTCAGCCTCAGTCAGACACTGGCTGTCTGCCAGGCCCTAGGCTGGCTTCCACTGGGCTGATTAAACAGTGCAGCCTGTGCTTTCCTCATTAAAGACCCAGCTCAAGCACATAGCACTCCAAGGGTCTTGTATGGCTGAGCAAGGCTGGGGTCTGATCAGAGCATGGAGAAGATCCACAATCAACCTTGTTCTTCTCTTTCTCTTTCTCTCTCTCTCTCCCTAGCCTTGCTGCTTCCAAGGAGGCCGAAGCTGCACGCTCTGCACCCAAGCCCATGTCACCTTCGGACTTCCTGGATAAGCTCATGGGGAGGACTTCTGGATACGACGCCAGGATCAGGCCCAACTTTAAAGGTAAGAAAGTTTTCCTTTCAGAGTCATAGGAAACACTCTCCCATGATACACGTATTCTGTGAACCTCACTTCCATCCCCATCCAAGGCAGACATTGTTAATCAATGCAATCTCTTTTGCCAACAAGTCCAGAGAGAGCCTCAGAGAACTCAGCTCAAAAGTACTTCTAGTTTCCGGGAGTCAGTAAATGAATTAAGGTCTAGTTTGATATGTCTGATGTCACACACGGTAAAACAAGGTATGGAGGTCAAGTTTTGGCTCAAGCACAAGTGACCTCTGTGAGCTAGGACAAGGCCCTCCCTTTGTCTGGGCCTCGGTTTTCACATTTCTGCAGTGTAGCCTTGGCTGCATGTACAGAGTCCTGAGGAGATGCCAGTGAGGAGTAGGTCTACCTTGGCCTTGGCCCAAGAAGCACCACTTTTGTTTGTTCTGGAAGGAGTCTTGTATTCAAACCCACCTGCAGGGAGCTCCCGTGGACCAACAAACAATTCTGCAAGTTCCTCTTGTAAATGAGACTCGCCATTTCGCATGCCTACTGTAGCCACTGAGACAAAAGCAACCTGAGGAAGGAAGGGTTATTTGGCTCACAGTCTGGAGAGACACAGTCTACTTGGTGGTGAAGACCTGGCAACAGGGCTGAATCAGGAAGCAGGGAGACCCCTGGGGTTCATCTTCCTTTCTCTTCTATCTTCAGTACCAGCCCATGGTCTGGGACTGCCCACCTACACTAGACAAAGGTCAGACACATCAGGCAGAAACAGTGTATAAAAAGAGCCACCAGTTCCTGTGAATGAAGATGGCTACCCTTGCCCCCAGCCAGTAGATGATCTATGGGAATGTGACCCCATATGGTCAGATGAGCCAATAGTCCAAGAAGACCCAAAACTGAACCCTACAAGAAATTCCTGATTCCTGAGTCATGTAAATTTACACAAAACATGTTCCAAGTCCATCACTGCCAAATCACAAATGCTGGTCCACGTCTTCTGCATTCATGGTCCCATTGGGACCTTAGTGCCAGACAAGAGATCAGGGCTCTCTGTTCCCTGATGCCTTTGAAGGCTGTGTCTTAACTACTTGCAGCCCACAGACATGGCTTTAAGGACCTCTGGGGACCCTGTGCTGTGTGGGGATCTTCCACACAGCACCCCACAGAAATCTTATCCCAAGAAGCAACAGCCATAGGATCAATTCTTGGTTCCAGGAGTTTCTCCTTGTCCCTCCTGAGGCTCAAGTCCAAGAGGAAAATAGACATGACAGCTGGTAATGGTCAAAGATGGACATGGCAGCTGGAAACAGTTATCTAATATCTGCTTATATTGCCTCTAAATGGCCCCTCATCCCTTTCCTCATACCCCTTTCTCTGACTGCTCTGTTCAAAAGTCTCTGCAGACAGAAAGAGATCTGGAAGCTGCCCAAGGGATTGTACTCAGGCTCCCAAGTACCCTTCCATCATCATAGCAAAGCTTGGTTTCTTGGGGTTTCTGTTGATTTCATAACCGAAAACCCATTTGGGGAGAAAGGGATTTATTTTAGTTTCTGTTTGCACATCACAGCCCAGTAGGGCAGGAGCTCCAGGAAGTCACCTGGAGGCAGAAACTGATGCAGAGGATGTGGAGGGATGTCGCTCACTGGCTTGCTCAGTCTGCTTTCTCATACACCCCAGGACTACCTTCCAAAGGGTGGTATCACCCTTCGTGGGCTGAGCCCTCCTACATCAATGGCTAATTAGAAAAATATACAACAGGCCCATCCGGTTGAGGTGACTAAATGTCTCTAGCTTGTGTCAAGTTGACAAAAGACTAGTCAGCACATCTTGGTTCTCCTAGGGACAGGGAAGTCTGCAGTACAGTTGGCTGGAGGGGTGCCAGGCAGATATGTGGAAAGAGCAGAGATATGGTGGCTAGAGGGCTCATTCAGTGAGTTAAAAGTACCTGAAGTTCAGATCCGACACCAGTGTAAAAGCCAGGCATGGCCACAGGTCTATGACACTAACACTGGGAATACAGAGAAAGGCAGATCTCTGGCAAGCCAGTGATGAGATCTGGGTTCTATGAGAGACCCTGTGTCAAAGATAAGGTTTAGAGCAACAGTCAGAGACAGCCAAGCTCTGCCTTCCCATTTCTCTCCTCTCTTTCTCCAAATAATTAGTTATTTATAGAAAACTCAAGTGTCTTGCAAGGTCCACTTCTCCTTAGTTCCTCCTGTTCATGGCTGCCAGGAAGGAGTGAAAACTGTGTGGTTAGTCAGGTCCTCCAAGACAGGACTTAAGTCTGAGGTCCGATGTGAAATCTCTTAAGACAGACACTAAATAACATCTCTTGAGAACACCATTGGCTAAACCAAATCCGTTCTGGCATAGGAGGGTATGGACTTCAGCCACGAGGCTATACCGGTTGCCCCTAGCTAGAAGTTTTTAAGAGGTCAGTCCACCACGCCCTCTGGTGGACTCTCTCAGAACTCCACCCATCATGGTCTTATTTCTCTCCTTCCTTTAGTCCAAGATCCAGGCCTTTTCTTTTTATTGAGTCTTTATATATACATTTATAAAGACTAAATATATGTATATAAAGACTAAATAAATATATAATTATATATTTGCATAAATAATATATAAATATATATATATATAAAGACTATATATTACCTTCAAGGTTCAAGGGCTATTCTTTGTACATCCCACCATACTTCCTACAGAAGACCCTCAATAAGCTTTGTAGCCCAAGCTGACCTCAAACTCAAGACTCTCCTTTCTCAGCCTCCTGAGTGCTGAGATTACAGCCTGCACCTCCATGCCCCTCTGAAAAATCTTACTCAGAACTCTTGAGTCTCGAATCTACAGGATTAGATAATTTCTTAGACTTCCTACTCCATGCTGGCTCTCCCTTCCACCTATCCCTAGCTAGAAGCAAGGAGCATCATGGATGAAGTTCCCACCCAGGAGCTAGGAGAAGGGCTTTGCTCCCTCCCTTGAGATTAAAACATTTCTGTATCTGATCTCCTCTCCTTTTCCCACTTCAGACCCAAATAAGACTCCCCAAAGCCTAGGAAAGCCCCAGTGTTCCTAAAATGACCATGTAGCCCAGACTCCAAAAGCACACACACACACACACACACACACACACACACACACACACAACTGTTTGGAACAGGAGCAACTCGCTTCTGGCCGTCCTGAAGTCTGAGGTGGCCAAGAGCTACAAGCACGTTGGTCTGCAGAGCCCAATCAGTTCACACTGTGATGTGGAAGTAAACAGCACTAAAACTGCTTATCCAGCCTATATCTCCTCCCACCCCACCCCTAAGAGATCCCTTCCTGGGCTTGAGCCTCTGTCTGAGCATCCAAAGAGAGGCAAGGAGAAGGACCAGCCCCTCCCAGCTCTGAGGACTTGCCTCGGCAAAGGCTTTCTGTGTTGCGGTGGCTTCCAGGATCAGGGACATAGCCCAATGCAAACACATACACAAAAGCAAAATTAAACTTTAATATTTAATGAAATATATACATTACCCCACTACCAACGGCAACCGGATTGTAATTTTCTCAAGATAATTTAATTTCGGCTTTCTGTCTGTGAACCTCACCTCCCCACGGGGTCTTCGTGGCTTGTGCCCCCTCAAACTCATATATCAGCATCTCATTTACATGGGAGTCACAGTGCCGAGCGCACGCAGCCCTGTGCGCATCACCTCAAGGCATGAGCGGTGATTCTTTGGGGCATTTAAAAGATAGGCTAAAGAAAAACGAAAAAAAAAAAAAAAAAACGGATCTGGGGCTGAATGAGTGAGGGACGTAAGCCTCTGCTTGGGGAACCTTCCCAAAGCAGCAATTTTCAGCCAGCACGGACAAACAATAGGCAGCATTTACCCAGTGATGAAGACGCTGAGTCCGACGAGGGGGTGTGATCCTTCCCAGCAACCCCCAAAACTAGCTGTGCATTTGGATCACCCAGGTGGCTTGTTAAACAACAGACCTTGTGCTAAGTACGATTCACCGCTAAGGGCTGAGCCGGGGCCTCTGCAATTTTTTTTTTTCTCTCTGTTTTGGTTTGGTTTTAGTTTGGGCTTTTTGAGACAGCAGCATTCTCATTCTGGAGCCCATGCTGACCTCAGACTTCTGGCCTTTCTGTATCAGCCTCTTGGGCACTAGAGATTACATGGGCATGAACCACCACACCTCACTGGGTCTATGATAGACGTTCTTCAGATGGCCTCAGCCACACAAGTCTGGAAAGCATTCAGTGAGGTGATGGAAAGGACCCCAGTCCTACTAGCCCATATTCTAAGGCTAGCTTCCCTGATAGGATACCAAACATCAGAGCTAAGACGGTTCTCTCGCCAGCTTCTGCCTCCACTCGGACGGTGCCCTAACCATTTCTTTCCTTTTACCACCCTTCCCTTATCCTGTAACTGTCCATCCCTAACACGTGATATTCTCTGGAGGCCACAAACACACACACACACCCTTTCCTTCTCCTTACAAATTGGTTCATCTGAAAAGGAAATGAAGCAGACTCACTTTCAAGAGAGTTGGGGAGTAGGGGAGTACAATGATAGAAGTCTTGCCTAGCATGGGCTAGGTCCATCCTCAGTACTGGGTGACCAAGGAAAGGAGGAGAAGAAATAAAAAGAGGAGGAGAGACCTTCTAATGAGAAATACCTTCCCTGGGATTTCCCACCCACTGTCTTACTGTAACCTCTTGTGTCCATAAAAGGTCTTGTCACTCCCTGAGGCCTTGAAAATAGATATTTGAGATGGAGATTTTCTTAATATTCCTCTAGACCAGCCTTGAATAAATTTGCTTCCAAAAAAGGATGATGATGATGATGATGATGACATTATGATGATAACATAATAATTAATATCCAGCCTTCCCTCCAAACTGCTTGGGGAATTGAGATTCAGAAAATGGAATAGGCTGCCCTGCGCCCCATTAGTAGGTGAGGCTGGGATTGTATGTGTACCCCAGAGCTGGACACTCACTGCCTCGAAGGGAAACCTGGATTCCTCCTATCCATTAAGCATTCTAAGAGAAAGGGAATCTAACAAAATTTGTGTGCAAAAGCTGTGGGCTACCTTCTGAAGATGGCCATGGATTAGGTCCCAGAGGACATAAAGGTATCTGCCCTCTTCTTTCCAGTCCTGGCTCTACTGCCTTCTACCTCATGAGTTCAGATAAGTGACTAAAAGCCCCTGTGCTCCTTTGAGAAGTGGTGACAATTATGTTCTTCCTGGCTAAGCAACTCTTGGGGTCAATAAGAGATGGGCCCTGAAGGCATTCACAGATTATAACCCTTCAAGTTAAGGTCTATGATCCATCCAAGTCCTAAGCACCTTCAAGGTCAGATCAAGGTCAGCTCCTCTCTGAAGTCCTCCGGTCTTAGTCTTCAGACCCTTTCTCATCTGGCTTCTGCTCCTTTGACCCTTCTTGATCATGGTCTTACGCCCCTCTCTAGCTGTTTCATGCTTGCTTCTATGAAACTCAGTGTTGTCTTCTAGATTCTGCCAGACAGGATGGCACACTCCTGAAAATCCCAGCCTCAGAAGGCAGAGGATCACTATAGTGAGTTCCATATTGACCTGGGCTACAGGACAAGACCAGTCTCATAAAGGGGGTGGGGAAAGCTGGGCAGATAGCTCCATTGGTAAAGTACCAGCCTTACAAGTATAAAGCCCTGAGTTCAATCCCAAGCACCCAAGTTAAAAAAAAAAAGTCATATAATTCTAGTGTTAGGAGGTACAGACAGGTGATCCTTGGAGCTTTCTGCCGGGCTAGCCTAGCCTAGCATGGTGGTTTGAATGAGAAATGTGCCCGATAAGTTTGGTGTAGTTGATGGAGCTGTTTCAGGAGCTGCAGGAAGTTGGGCCTTGCTAGAGGAAGTATGCACTGGGGGCTGTCTTTGAGAGTGTATGGCCCTGCCCTACTTCCAGTTCTGTGTGTGTGTGTGTTTGTCTGTCTGTCTGTCTGTCCATGTCTCTATTCTCTGTCTCTGTCTCTGTCTCTCTCTCTCTCTCTGCTTCATGCTTGAGGTTAAAGATGTGATCTCTTGTCTTCCTGCTCCTGCCATGTTTGCCCCCTGATGCCATGTCCCTCTACCATGACTGACTCTTATCCATCTCTAATCATAAGCCTAAAATAAGGTCTTTCACCCAAAAGTTGCTTTTGATCATGGTATGTCATCAAAGCAACAGAAAAGGGACTAATACAGTGAGGAACCTTGTCTCAAAAAACAAGATGGGTGGGACCCAAGGAACAAGACAAAGCACACAAAGGCACATGTGCACTCACACACACACACACACACACACACACACACACCACAGTGATTCTTCCCCCATTTGCACAACCCTCTCAACCTGTTTCCTATGCTACAGCCATTAAGAATCAGACAAATCTGAGCTGGAACCCTGGCTCCACCATTCTCTAGCAGTGAGGCCACAGAGGAATAACTTGGCATCTCTGACCCTCAGTTTCCTACCTTGCACAATTTGGGTAACAACCAGCCTTCTCACAGGGATGTTGGGAGGATATGGTGAGATCATGCCGGTCATGGTCTCCCTGAAGCAGCTCAGAGGTTGGTAACCGCTACTACTCACAGTATGAAATGAAGGGTCCCAGCTTCAGCCAAGCAGAATCCCCTTCAGAAACAAGTGCCAAGGCAGTGGCATTCCTTCCCTTCTTTCTAGGACATAGCAGAGCTAAAAAAAAAATTAAAAATTAAAAAAAAAAAAAACTTGTCCACACAGTATTTAACAAAGGCTGGTGAACTGTCCATCAGGCTCTCCCCCACCAAATCCTGGTAATTCCCATCATCACCCCTTCATTTTCAGTTCATAAGTTCAAGGCAAAGAACTTGCTCTTCCCTGCAATTCCCAAGATGGCCTCCAAATGTTGTAGCCATAAATATATCTCAGACACAAATTAGAAGGCACAGTTGGGGCTTGGGGAAGGGATTTCAGCCAGATGGCAGGATGATGAATCACCCCGTGTTAATGAAGGTACGGCTTGGCTCGGCCTCCTGTAAGGTATACCTGCCCCTTACCTGGGAGCTGGGGAGTCTAGGCTGGCAGAGATGCTAAATGCAAGCTGAGGATCCCAGGCACTGAGGGGTGGGTGGATAACAAGCAGAGGCTCCTTGGCTCTCCTGGGGAGCTCTGTCCTTGAAGTTAGTTTCTCCACAGCCTGAGACTCAGTGGGGACTCTCTCTTGATTGGCAGGTCCTCCTGTGAACGTGAGTTGCAACATCTTCATCAACAGCTTCGGATCCATCGCTGAGACAACCATGGTGAGTACGGACCTTACAGAAACCTCTGTTTCTGCAGTAGCGTCTCCGCCCTGAGAATGTTTGCCCTCCACGCTGTGTTTCCCCACAAGGAGGCACAGAATCGGATGTGTTTGCTATGACTCCTGGAGGCTCTCACTGTTTTTGTTTCGTTTTGCTTTGCTTTGTTTTGTTTATTTCTGTCTAACTCAATGCTTTGGGTAAAGGTTTAACTCTGAAGAGGGCTAAGCTGCCAACAAGGTGATCACAGGACAAACCTACAGAATCACAATAACAAAATTATAGTGTGCTAGGGGAAATTGATTAAAGTCCACTATATCTGTGTGTATGAAAACGTCACAGTTGAGGCTGTATGTGGCGGTACATGCCTTTAATCCTAGGCTCAGAAAGCAGAGGCAGGAGGATCCCTGTGAGTATGAGGCTAGCCTGGTCTATGTATCAAGCTCCAGGCCATCCAGACCTTGTCTTGAAACAAAAGCAAAAACAAAGTCATAAAAAAGATTTAAAAATTAAACAAGATTAGGAAGGTGGATCAGTCAGTAAAGCGTTTGCCACTCAAGCATGAAGACCTGAGGTTAATTAATCCCAGAATCCATGTTTTAAAAAATGTTGTGGTGTGTGTGTGCCTATGTGCATGTGTATGTGTGTGGGATGTGTGTGTGTGTGTGTGTGTGTGTGAGTGAGCACCATCATGAAAGCAGATGAGAACATTAAGAATATTTCTCTCTGATTTATTGCCTTGAGATAGGGTCTCTAGCTTGCCATTTGGGGTAGGCTGCCTAGCCAGCAAACTCCTGGCATCTTCGTGTCTCTGCCCGACCAATGCTAAGGGTTCAAATGTTTGTAGCTTTGCTCAGCTTAAAAACTTAAAATTAAATAAAATAAATTAAAAAAAACAGGGTCTTTTGTGCCTCTCTGGCTGGCCTGGAACTTCTTTTGTTGGACCTTCCTATGTAGTCCAGGCTGGCCTTGAACTCAAAGAGATCTGACTGCTTCTGCCTTTGAGTGTTGGGATTAAAGGTGTATACCATCACACCAGCCTTTCACGGTGTTTTTTTTTTGTTTGTTTTTTTTGGGGTTTTTTTTGTTTTTGTTTTTAATGTAAATGCTGAGGAGTTCCAGCTTTGGTCCTCATGCTTGCAAAGAAATCACTATTCCCCAGCCCCAAGAACTTAATCCTGACCAGATACTTGACACTGCAGGACACAGAGCATTGTCTGAATATTCCAGAGTTGGCCAATATTTTCATTCAGAATCATCAGCGCCAAGAGCCTCTAATATACATTACATCAATACAGTCAAAAATAGCAGATGTGTAGTTGAGACAGTTTCAGAAACTGTTGAACATTCTGCCCTAATCCCAAACCAAAACACATTCAATTATTTTTTTTTTTTATGAAACTCAAGTCAGCAGTCTAAACAGCAATTTGCAAAATCAAACAGTCCGACAGAGTGCAACACAAAGATACCAATTTGAAATATGCACGCTCAGAAATGATAGGAGGAAATACTGTCTGTTTCCTACAGTCGCACCATGACTGTCTGTGGGAGCAGAAAACTCGGTATGTGGTGCTGGAGATACGATGTAACTGGCACAGTGCCTCGCTAGCGTGCAGGATGCCCTGGATTTGGTCCCCAGTGCCGCATAAACTGTGTGCTAGTTCACGCCTCTAATGCCAGCATTCAGGGGATGCAGGCGGGAGGATCCTAAGTTCAAGGTCATCCTTGGCCACATTGAAGTGTCAGGTCTCTACTCCGGCACAGTTCCCACAGTCACGGTTACGGCTCCACCAGCCTGTTCGCCTGCTCTTCCCGAGACTGTACTGGAAGCTCACGGCCGTCTGTCTGGTTTCCTGAAGTGACCAACCTCAGCAGCCAACACAGCCATGCAGCTGCAGAAACTCCATCATTCTCTTAAATAAATAAGCCAAAGCAGATGCCCTGTTCATCTGACCAGCTGTTGCTTGGTCCTCAACATTTACAAACACTGGGTCTGTCCCTCCCATGGTAGACTTGTAAAATCCCTGAACTCTTCCTGAGGCAAAGGGATGAAAATCCATTTGAATTTTGGTTTTGGTTTGTTTGCTTTTTTTTGGGGGGGGGGGGGTGGAGTGTTGCTGTTGTTTTCAAAAAATCTTGTCTTGATGGGCTCAGGAAGGTGTGGCTTACATTCAGAAAGACTACTGAGCTAGGGAGAACCCTGCTCAGTTGGTCAGAGTGTTTGCCACATGGCATGAGGGCCTGAAACGGGTCCCCAGAGTCCACTTTAAAATCTGGGTATGTTAGAATACATTTGTAAGCTCAGTGTGGAGAAGGTGGAGAAGAGCAAGTCCCTGGAGCTCTCTGGCAGCCAGCAAAGCCCAATCAGAGCCTAATCTACCTATTTTTTTAATAGGTAGCTTGCACCTGGGGAACAACACCTGAGGTTAACCTACAGCCTCCACATGTGCATATTGATTGATTGATTGATTGATTGGTTAATTAATTAATTAAACAAATTAGGGGCTGGAAAATCTGCTTATGGAAATGAGACAGCTCTGTAAGAAAGGAAAGGACATGATCACAAACACACATATACATATATACATACATGCAGACAGAGAGGAATGCAAAATCCAACCACAGCATTCCAAGCACAGGGTACCTAAGGGGAAAACAGGAGGAAGTGACTCTGGGGACAACCCAGAGAAGGACCCCAAGGAAATCTCAGTGTTCAGAGAAGAATGAAGTGAGTGGCGGACGCACTTCCCTGGGGATGACGCACAGGGCACAGGTCCTGTCTGTCAAGCAGAGTAGAGGCAGCCCCTTCCAGTCTGCTCACTCCAGAACACTATGGTAGTTTTCATCACCTTCCTAATCATCTACATTTGCTTAATTTACTTTGCAAATGACTTAGAAAGAAATCTAAAATTTCAGACCTAGAGTAAACCCGTAGACATTGGCGCACACCTTTAGGTCCCAGGGCTTGGGAAACAGAGGCGGGTGGATCTCTGTGAGTTCAAGGCTACTTATGCAAGGTCATGCAGCACAAAACAGTGTTCTGGGAGCCCAGGTGATTTCTCTGCCAAAGTTTCCTCTCCCCAGGCTTTCTTCATCTCTTAGACCATCGGTTCTCGGCCTTCTTAATGCTTTGACCCTTGGATACAGTTTCTCATGTTGTGGTGACTACCAACCATAAAATTGTTTTTGTTGCTGTTTCGTTATCTGTAATTTTGCTACGCCATGAATTATGATGTAAATATCTGTGCTTTCCTATGGTCTTAGGCAACCCCTGTGTGAAAGGGTCATTTGACCCTTCAAAAAGGTCATGACCCACAAGTTGAGAACTGTGGCCTTAGGTCCTTACAAATAAACTTCCCCATGCACGTGTCCTTCCAAGCCTTTTAGGGGGTGTTTGCAGAGCTAGCCTGGGGTCGTACTGACAGCAAGAGCAGCAGCTTGTTCTTGAGAACCCTCCAGACGCTGCTGTTGCCAAATAGTGAGTAGAGCATTCTCCTTCCTTTATCTTATTTAGACTCCCAGCAACCCCCACCCCAGGGGAGGCAAGATCACTCCCAGTAATAAATGCAGAATCTGAGGACCAGAAACTTCAGGGTATTTACCTAAAGACACACAGCTAGTAAATAGCCTAAGTAGACTTTGAACTCAGACCCCTCTCACCTCAAAGCTCATGTTCTCCTAAATGCTTGGAATCATTCTGATTGCTTGCCTCATTTCAATAAGGGCATCAGAGCTGAGAGGGAGCTCGCTGACTGACAGGGAATGGGAGGGTAGAGGGAGGATTGTTTTTGACCACAAATCCCAAGGGCTCCACCTCTCCAACCATACAGAGAGCTGCCTGGGTGCCAAGGGGTTGTGGCAATGTAAGTGAAGTCACCATGTCAGAACCTTTCCAGGCTCCATTGCAATGTTCCCCAGAACAATAGGACAGTACTATAGAAGCAAATGGAGAGTCCAGTCTGAGCCTTCATTCCCTCCCTTCCTGCCTGCCCTCCTTTCCTCCCTCCTTCTCAGGGAACCTGACTTTATTCACCAGAATAACAGAGTGGGGGGGGTGTAGAAAAACCATAGTGGTCTCTCCTCATCCCACCAAGAGGAGGAAAACGACCACCTTAGCCCTCATCTAACCTCAGAGCTGTCTTCAGAAGGCAGAAGTAAGAATGGGGGCAGGGGGAGGGAGATGGAGAAAGACCCCTTCTACAGCAGCTCTCTGTCTACAAGAGAAGTATCTAGACCAGTGGTTCTCAACCTGTGGGTCATGACCCCCTTGGGGGTCACATATGAGATATTTACATTATGATTCGCAACAGTAGCAAAATTACAGTTATGAAGCAGCAACAAAATAATTTTAGGATTGGGGGGGTCACCACAACACGAGGAACTGTATTAAAGGGTCGCATCATTAGGAAGGTTGAGAACCACTGAGCTAGAGCAGAACCCAGCAGGAAGCAGCCAGCTATCCCATACACATGTGCCTATGAGGCTGCCTGTGCGTGGTGCAACACCTGCTGAGGGATTGTGGGGCTATGTAGATTCACACACGTGCATGCGTGGATGGATGCATGTCCCATTTTGGAAATAGACATGGAACATCAAAGAGAAGTGCTCACGAGAAGCACGGCTGTGAGCATGTGTGCACAGGGCTCATCAGTCTAGAGAAAAAGATGTGTGCATGCAGCTGGACAGTGTATTTTTATCTACGTTAGCATTGTCAGCTGAGAGTCAGCTGAGAGCCCAGATGGAGAAATTGCCAGGGCCCGGTTGGTCTTTGGGCGTGTCTGTGGGGAGGGGACTGTCTTGATTGATGTTCGAGGGCCCAGCACCACCCCTAGCAGGTGGTCCTAGTCTGTACAATAAAGTTAGCAAATCATGAGCCTGTGAGCAAGTAAGCAGACAGCATCCTCCGTGGGCTCAAGTTCAAGTTGTTCAAGTTTCTTCCTTGAGTTCCTGTCCGGATTTCCCTCGGTGATGGACTGGACCAGAAGTCTAAGCCCAAATAAACCCTTTCTTGCCCTAAGTTAATTATGGTCGGAGTATCCATTGCAGTACAGAAAAGAAACTAGGCTGCTCTGCCACCATGAAACACCCGCGAGTGCAGGCCCCTCTGAGCACCTGTCTCTAAGAGTGAGGCACAGGCTCACACAGAGCACCGGACAAGCAAGCCTTCTGTGACTGCTGCAGAACTAAAAAGACATTACCAGCCACGGAGCCATCAGCCAAGGGCTCCAATGCAGAAGCACAAGGGGATGCCCTTCTGCTTCTTCTTGTTTGCTGCCCTGGCTTTATCCCTGTGTTCTTTCCTCCTTGTCTACAGCCCTGTGGATGCTAAGTGTGACACTGAGCTCTCGAGCTCTGGTTCCATTTGACTTCTCTTGGGCTAGACTTCCCCAGGGCGGGAGATCCAACACATGTGTCTCCAAACAACAAAAGGTTCATTTCTCCCTCGTCCAGAGTCTGCTGTGGACCAGAGGGCTCTCTGGGACTTTGGTCTTCAGGTAGGAGCTCAGCGCTCTGTTTCCATACCAACCAACGCATGTAGCCAGGAAGGATGCGATGCATTGCAAGGCTGAGTGCAACTGTGCCCCTCAGGGTGGGCTACGCAAACATGAGCAATTGACTCCATCACAATTCTGGAGCCTAGAATCCAAGGTCAAGGTGCCATTAGGGTTGGTTTCCAGGGAGACAGGCTTCCTGGCTTGGAGACAGAGCTATCTTCTACAGCATCCTTTCAGGGCTTCTTCCTTCTGCAGAGGGAGGGATGGAGGGAGGGAATGAGAGAGAGATACAAAAAAGGAGAAAAAGAGAAGAGATAGAAAGAAGAAAAGAAAGGAGAGAGGGGAAGAGAGGAAAAGGGGAAGATAAGAGGGGGGACCTGGTGTCCCTTCCTCCTTTTTAAGAACTTTATTGTGTTTGTTTATTTATTTGTTTGTTTGTTTATGGTGTGTGTGTGTGTGTGTGTGTGCACGCGTGTGCTCATGGGCGTGCAAGCACACACATATATGCCACATTGCATATGTGAAAGTCAGAGGACATTTTTAAAGAGTGGATTCTCTCCTTCCACCTTTATGTGGGTTCCAAGAGTTGAATACAGGTCAGCAGGCTTATGCAACAAGGGACTCACCCAGTAAGCAATCTCTTCAGCCCCCACCTTATTCTTTTGAGACAGAGACTCTCACTGACCCTCACCATTCTGCTAGAGTGGCCAGCCAGCAGGCTCCAGGAATCATCCTGTCTCCAAGCCCCAGTGCTGAGGTTACAGGTGCAGGCTGCCACACCTGGCTTTTTACGTGGGTGCTAGGGAGCGAAACTTAAGTCCTTGTACATAAGCAGCAAGCACCTCCCCATTGGCCATCTCCCAAGCCCTGGGATGCACTTTTTGAAATTATTCTGAGAGATGTTGTCCGGCCCCCTTCTCGTGAAGCCTGCATCACCTGTCTTCCCTTCAACAGTGGTCATTTCTCTCCATTCTTCATCCAGGACGTTTTCCAGCCTTTTATCATGACCAAATCTGATTTTCAAAGTGGTGCTTCACTGTCGCTTTTAATTTGCACTCTCAATTCTTAGCAAATGTGAGCCTCGTTGTGTATATTGATTGGGTATTTTGAATAATATACAGGTCTTTCTCTCTCTCTCTCTCTCTCTCTCTCTCTCTCTCTCTCTCTGTGTGTGTGTGTGTGTGTGTGTGTGTGTGAAGACATACCCAGAGACCAGAGGACGGCATTGCCCTCCTCTATCACTTTCTGCCTTATACTTTTGAGACAAGGTGTCACTGAACCTGGAGCCTGCCATTTTTCAACAAGACTGGCCAGTTAACAGCAGGAACTCTCCTGTTTCCACCTGCAGCCATGCTGGGGTCGCCAGCATGCATGGCCACACCTGGCTTCTGAAGCACATGTTAGGGACCCAAAATCAGCTCCTCTCACTTTCGCGGCAGCGAGCACTCTTACTCACCAGAGCCTTAGATTTCTTTCTTTCATTTTTTCCATCTGCAACTCTCTCATCCACTTTGTCTATTTTTCTGTGGAGTATTTGTTCCTTGGTTGCTTAAAATTCTATCTTTCTATGGCTGAGTAGCAAGTACTTCAACACCTTTGGTGTTTGCTTTGTTTGTGGGGTTTTTTGTTTGTTTGTTTGTTTGTTTGTTTTGTTTTGTTTTGTTTTTTAGACAGGGTCTCCTGTATCTTAGTTTGCCCTCTAGCTTCTTATACTACTGTGATGGTCTTAAGCTCCTGATCCCCCCACTCCAAATCCAACTCAAAAAATGTTAGGATTACAGGTGTAGGCCACCATAACTTGTTCCAACACCATTTTTTTTTCCTAAAACAATTTTTAAAGTAGCCACTGGTTTGTTATGGTTTGGGGTTGGTTTTCATTTTGACACAGGGTCTCACCATGCAGCCATGACTGGCCTGGAACTCACTATGTAAGACCAGCCTGTCTTTAAACACGCTTTAGATCCTCCTTCCTCTACTGGGAAGTGCTGGAATTAAAGGTGTGGTTTGAAATACTGTCTTTCTCCTAAATTGAATTTTATCTACACAGTTCCTAGCCTCAAATCTCCGTTTCCTTCTCTCATCCTGTCCCTACAGTACTCCTTAATTCACTGTAAAACTCTGTAGTCCTGTCTGACAGAGTCCTCTATTCTTTCACAAGGTTTTCTTGACCCTATCAGCAGCCATTTTTGCTGGTATACCCTGTATTATTTTTAATCATTCCATTCTTATGGTAATACAAAGAACACAGATACAAATGTGTAGGAAAATAAATTAAAGTTGGGGGGGTCAAGGTTCACAAGGTGACAGAAGAGGGTGATGAATAAAGTCAGGTGGGAGATGCAAGCTGGAGGCAAGACCTCTAGAGTGTTTTAGAGGTTCTACAGAGATGATGGGGCTTCCGGTAACTTTGGTCTCTAGGGCACTTAGTCAGACAGTGAGAGTTAGGGGAAGAGGAAGGGCTATGTGATTCCAACGCTTTGGGGCTCTTTAATACTGCGGAAGGGATGGAAAGAAGCAGTCAATGGAGAGATGGCTCTGGGAAATGCCACAGGCCTTGTGGTTCTCTAAGTCCCTCAAGCATCATAGGTATATGGGCCTTGCAAGATATTTCATGGAGTCCTTGGGGAGTGTGGCTGTCCCTGAGCTCCGTGAAGAGAGAACTCTTTTGGTCAATGAACTTGAGAGCCTCGGCCAGTTTCAACTCCAAGAAAAAAATAAATAAATAACATATCCCGGGGCCACATAGATTCATGAAGTATCTGGCACCGCAGTGTCAATGAAGAAGTTACAGCCCAAATCCACCCATATATATAACTCCGAGTGATTAGTTTCCTGGAGTCACTCAATGACACTTCTCATATGAAGGTATAAGGACAGCAGTTCATTTACCTTGCCTCAATGGTCCAGCGCCTTTTACAAGTCTCACACAATACAACACTGAAAAAGGCCTCGTGTCACAGCACTTTCTCCCCCCCCACACAGTATTCATTTGGGGGGCATCACCATGATAGGATCCAATACCTAAGCATAGTGCTTTGCAATGTATTGTTCTGTCTTGTTATAGTGAGTTATTGCTACATATTAATTGTATAAATTTTGAGTTTCACTGTGATATTGTTCAGCACTCACATAGCATGCTTTCATGAAGCCCACTCTTCCTCCCAATGAACCTCAATCAACATTTTGAAGCCAATAAAAATCCATTCCAGTCCTAACTTGGATGGCACTGAACTCATAAGAACTCACACGGAAACAATCAACCTCTTTCCAATTTTTTCTAGACATGGTGCATCCCTCCCACTTACAGAGGTTCTTAACACTCCAGTGATGACGAAGAGGAGGCAGAGGCCATTAGATTCTGCAACAGGCAGAAAATGAGTCTGTGGGCAGTCTTGGAAGCATTTTCTCATTGTCCACCTCAGCCCTCCACTGAGGAGGATGCCGGGAGTTTATGACAGCCCAGAGTATGGCGCTCTCCGTCTGACCAAATTCAGATAGGAGAGTTGACTCAACCATGTCATCTAAAATAGACTGGTGGAGAGACCAGACTGCCAAGCTATTCCCTTTCACAACGGAGCTTGCTGCTGTGCTCACAAAGGCAGCCAGGCCTGCTCACATGCTCGGGAAGGAACTCCCATGCCACTGCCCACACACTGGCAAGCCCAGGCAACTGTTACTTTTGGCAATCACAAAACCAGGACAAAGAGAAATAAACTGTCTTAGATATTCCATCCAAGCTAGAACATTTTCCTTACAACCTCATATCCCTTTTCCAGGGACAAGGAGAGATGGTTCACTGGTTAAAAGCACTGGCTGCTCTTCCAGAGTGTCCACGTTCAATTCCCAATACCCACAAGGCAGCTCACAACTGCCTGCAACCCCAGTTCCAGGGTATCCTATGCCATTTTCTAGCCTCTGTGAACACAAGGCACACATGTGATATGCATGAACTCATGCAAAGCACACACACACATACACATGAAAAATATAAATAAAATTTAAAACTAAAGACAGCAGGCACAACGCTTGTGGTGCAAGCATGCTGACTTGTGTTCCAATCCCAGCACTCACATAAAAAGATGGGCAGAGCTCACCTACCATCCCTGTGCTGTGCAGGCGGAGACAAGAGGACCCCTGGGATTTGTTAGCCACTTAGTTGGGAAGCTCTGGGTCCCGGTAAAAGACCTTGCCTCAAAAACATAAGGTGGAGAGCAACCAAGGAAGATGCCAACTTTCAGGCCCGCTCATGCACAGGCACACCTGTATACATGTACATGCATACATACACTTGAGCACGTATACACACATACATTCGCTGTGAGCATGCACATGTCAGTGCTCATCGGGACATGGAGACCCTGACCCTCAGGTCAGGACCCTCAGGCCCTGACCCGCATCACTAACTGCTAAACCCCTGCTCTGTGACCTTCCTTTTCTTGTGCTGCAGGATTATTCCAACATGTCTACAGAGGCATCCTCATCATGAGATACACTACAATACTTCTGGGTTCTACTCATTAAATAAGAACATATGCCTAAGAGGCTCAGGGGGGCAGCTCAGTCAAGTACTCAGACAAATAGAGTGCTTGTCTAGCGTGTATGAAGCCTTGGATTCAATCCCCTGCACCACGTAAAATCAGACACCATGGTTCCTGAATAGAAGGCCGGCACTCTGGAGGTGGAGGCAGGAGGGATAGATAGTTGAAGGTCATCATCAGCTACATAGTGAGTTTGAGGCCAGCCTGGGCTACATGAGACCCCGTCCAAAGAAAACAAGTTCCTGTATACAATCATTGAAAGTATGCACAGATGGCTATGGCTGAGGCTGGCTCTCACCAAGTCTGTTCATATGCATCTTGGTTATTAGTCTGACTCTCAGAGAGAGGCTTTCTTTTCTATTCTGAGCGTATCATCCCATTAAAAAAAAATGTATGTTTAATCTAATGGGGATTTCCTTCTGTGCTTGATGTTTCTCTTTCTCTTTTTATGGAATTCTTTATCTGACTTTTTTGAGACAGAGTCTCACCAGGTAGCCAATAGAACTGTGAGATATGTAGACCAGGCTGGCCTCACATTCACAGAGACCCACCTACCTCTGCCCCCCAAGTGCTGGGATTAAAAAGTGCACCACCACATCTGGCTGTCTGCCTGACAGGCTGGCAGTCTTTGCTATAGTAGCCCAGAAAGGACCTTTTTGGGTTGTCTATTTGGAGACTTTTATTTCATTTGTTTGTTTGTTTGTTTGTGGGGGGGGCCACCCCACAGCACTCCTGTGAAGGTCAGGTGACAACTGATGCTGAATTATTTTCCTGAGTTGGTCACATTACCTCTCTGTGTTCTCTCTCACACCACCGCATTTCCCTGAGGTCATTATTTTTAATCCCTTTTCGGGCGTGTCATTGATTTCCTTCTTTTCGTGGCAGTAACTAGAGCCTCGTTGTGTTCGGTGGCAGTCACCAGATCCTCGCTGCATTCCTTTAGAACAGCTCTGTTTCCTGGCTCAGCATGTTTCTTTGCATTGATAGCTGAGCACCTTGTGGGGCAGCCATACCTACCAGCTCTGTGAAAAAGCTTCTGTAAAGACTGTCCTATGGAAGGCACTGAGGTGTTGGCTGGCTGGTATGCTCAGGCTTTGGTTGCTGGTCACCTCACTAATGTGATTCCCTCAATAGTACTCCAGCTGGAGCTGGAGCTCAGTTGATGAAGTGTCTGAAGCCCTGGCTTCCACACAAACCAGCTCTGTTGGTCCATACCTGCAATCCCAGAGCTCAGGAGTGGAGGCAGAAGGACAGAAGTCCACTGTTATCCTCAGCTACACGGCCAGTCAGGGACAACCCTGAGCTGCATTATTTTCTCTCAAAACAATACAAAAAAAAAAAAAAAATGGAGATCATCGAGTTCCCTGGGTTCCAATGATTTAGGGGCATCATTATGCAGCAATGTTAGCTGGGGATGAGTGCTGCTAGCTGGGCCGGATCTCAGACCCTGGATAGACAGGCTGGCAGGTTCCACAGTCTTGGGCTGCTGTTAGTGCTGGGCCGGACCACCGGTCCACGGGAAAGCACAGCACCGTGTAGACTTAGGTTTCAGGGTCACAATTATCTTCTCAGGCCTGACTGGCAGCATCTGTGTGAGCATGACCGAATGCTGGTGGAGCCGTGGGAATGGAGAGGTGCTGTCGCAGTGGAGGGAGCATTGAAGTGGTGGCTCCACTTTCAAGATGAACAGAGCCACCAAGCTCAAGGGAGAGAGGCAGACACCATAGGAGCTCCTTCCCTGCCCTGAGGCTGTGCTACTGTGTGGACTCCCTAAACCAGCCTCAAAGCTGAGAACTATGAGACTCCCCCTGTGTCTAAGATCGACTTCTGGGGATCTGCTGACCTTTGCCCTGCACCCTGGCTTCCTTCTGGCTCCAATCTAAGCCATGGTCACTGATCAGGGAGTCGCCTCTCTAGACTGTCATCCTGAGTTTCCATTAGACCCTCAGGAGTCTAATCTCTCCCCTGCCACATTCCAGTGTTCCCCCTTATAAAAAAGCAAAGACGGTTTTGGTCTCGGTCCTTCTTCTTGAAAGAGAAGAATGCTGGGTACTTCCATCCTACCTCTGGGGAGTGGGCAGCAGCCGCACACGGGCACACATAGGGGTGAGCGTCTGTGAACTCCAGAGGTCAACACCAGGGGTCCCCTCTCTTCCTCGGAATGTTTCTGTCATCTCCACGCCTGCAGCCTTGGAGATGTAGATGTACGCTACAGTGCTAGGCTTTTACATGGACGCTAAATTCAGGCCTCCACGTGTGTGAAGCAAGCATCCTACCTACTGAGCAACCTTCCCTGCCTCCATTCAGCCCTCTTAGTGATTTCCTTTCCGAGTGAGCGCACCTCTCACCACTACAGGTCACAGACTGTCTCTCAAAGTTAACACCCGCCCTTCAGTCTGGACCCTTCGACAGCCAGTTACAAGTCCACCTGTAGTTTTTTCTTTTCCGTCTTTTTTTAGTTTGTTTTGTTTTTTGTTTGTTTTTTTAAGGCAAGGTTTCTTGGGGAAGCCCTGGCTGTCCTGGAACTTGCTCTATAGACCAGGCTGGCCTAAAACTCGGAAACTTGCCTACCTCTGCCTCCCTAGGGTTGGAATTAAGGGTGTGCAACACCCTGCGTGTCATTCTGAGCACATTTTCAGTCTCCTAAACAAGCGTCCTCCTGACGCTCTCACACACTGTGACACATCCCAGCAGGGTCCTGATAGACCCTGCTTACTCTATTCCTTCCTTCATTTCTCATGTAGAGTTTAAAGAAAAAAATTACATTCATTTTATATTGAGTAACATTTTAAAATATTGAACAGAATATTTAATATTTAAATAGCAAATATTTAATTTTAAAACACCTTAAAATGTTTTAATATAAAAATCAACACTAAAAACAGATTTTAATATAAAGCAGATGGAGGTTGGCTTTAAAAAATTGTTTTGGAGACAAGGTCTTACTCTGTAGCCCAAATGCTGGGTTTCTGCTTTTTTTTTTTCTTTTATGAAAAAAAAAATCAAAGTACAGTATACAATTATCAGAACAGTGTGGAACTGAAAACCAAAAGTCTTGGATCCCATGTCTATAGCCTAGTGTTTACCAACTGTGTGGCTTGGGATTAGAACCTGACCTCGGGATGGTGAGATGTCTCAGTAGTCAACGTACCCACAGGTAAGTAGGAAAACCTGAGTTCAATCTCCCGGATACACGAGGCAGAAAGAACCAACTCCCACCTTGTCTTCCGGCATCTATGTGTATGCTGTAGCCCACATATGCTCACACACAAGTAACACATACACACACACAAAAATTATTTAAAAATTAGATAAGACTCTGATCTCTGCTTCAAGCCAGCGACTTTGTTCCCGTCCTGTGAAATGGGTGTCATGGAGCCCCATATGCTTGGATGATAAAGACGTTTAGAGACACGATTCGTACAAAGTTCTAGCAAATATTCAACATCCCATCAAAGCAGACGCTGTCAGCATTATTAAATGATTTTGGGAGTCACACTGGGATTTTAGGCCCCATAAAGACAAGCAAGATCCTTTGCTCCACTTACCCAAGCCACTCTCTTGGATCCTGTCAACAAAGCTAACTCTGAATGTGTATTATCCAACTGGGAAAGTGACCGGCAGTGTGGTAGCCTAGGGGAGATTAAAGTTCAAACAGGGCATCTGGAAAGGGATGAGATGTGCCTCTAATACTCTTGAGTGGAAGCTATCAAGAAAGCTGAAGGGACCTCAGGAAAGCGTGTGGGCACCCACCAGCTATAGACTTGAGGAAAGCACACAGTGGGCCCGGTTCTTCAGCCAAATCAGAAAGTGGACACTTAGAGAGCTGGAACAGATGCTTTCCATCCTTTGCCCTCTAAAGTGACACTTCTGTGCCATACCTGATGGCACTGAGGGGTCATGAACTCAGAAAGAGCCTGGTTAAATGCTTGGATGGCACTAACTTACTGGGTTCAAATAACAGCCTTTGCGAGTGTCTCCTGACCGTGAGACAACTTCCAAAGTTACACAACACAAAGTAGGAAAAGAAGTGAGGTGAAAGTCAAAATGGCCACATGTCTTAGTTACTTTCTCTCTGCTGTGGTATAAAACTCTGACAGAAACAACTTGAAAAAGGCAGGGTTTATTGGGGCTCACAATTCAAAAGCTCAGTCTACTATGGTGGGGAGATCAAGATAATAAAAAACTTGAAGTAGCTGGTTACAGTACTGCCACAGTCAAGAAGCAGAAAGGGGACTGCAGAATTGGCTCAGTGGTTAAGAGAACTTAGCTGCTTAACTGGTCTTATGGAGGACCCAGGATCAGTTCTCAGCACCCACATGGTAGCTCACAACCACCTGTAATAACTCCAGTTCCAAGGGATCTGGTGCCCTCTCCTGGCCTCCATGGGCACTGCACATACATGGTACAGATACAAATACAGAGGCACACACACACACAATTAAAAATAAATAGCTCTAGGCAGAGGAATAAGCAGAAAGTAGTGAATGCATGCTGTTGTCCAGCTCCTTTTCTTCACCTTTGCAGTCCAGGGATCTCCTCCCCAGAGAATGGTGCCACTCACGGTGGGCAGGCCTTCCCAACTCGCTTAACACAATCAAGATGATACTCGAAGGCATGCCCAGAGGCCCATCTCTCAAATGATTCTACATTCTGTCCAGTTGACAGTTAACACTAACCGTCACCTCATGTAAACCTTGCCCCAGTCATGGAACTGCTTGGCATCCTTGGGAAAATCTGTTTAGCTTCCCTGGACCATGTGTAAATATGCATTTGAGACTGAAGTCTCCACAGACTTTCTAGCAGTAACATATGTGCAAATGATGGCAATTATTTTTTTTATTAATTAATTCATTTACTTACTTTATTTTAATTAATTTATTTTACTTACATCCCAACCACAGTTTTCCCTCCCTCCTCTCCTCCCAGTCCTTCTTTCCCCACCTGCCCATGCTCATCCACTCTTTCTCTGTTTCTCTTCAGAAAGGGGGAAGCATCCCATGGATATCAACCAGCCGTGGCATAGCAAATTGCAGTAAGATAAGGCACATCCTTTTTTATTAAGGAAAGGGTCCCAAAGACAGGCAACAGAGTCAGAGACAGCCCCTGCTCCGGCTGTTGGGAGTGATGGCGATGATTTTTAAAGACCTTCAGGAGCTAGAGAGGTTACTTACCGGTTAAGAGCATTTCCCAGGCTGTGGTCCCCTCTTCATTCTGTTGACAGTTGTCTTTATTGCACAGAAGCGTTTTGAGTTTGTCCATTCTTGCTTTTGCTTCCTGTGCTGTAGGAGTTGACCAGAAAATCACAGCCTGTGCCACCATCTCAACATATTTTTTCAACATTTTCCTTGAGTAGTTTCAGAGTTTCTGGGTTTACATACATTAAGGTGTCTTATCTACTTTGAGATAATTTTTTGAAGAGGGTGAGAGACAGACAATGAAATTTCACCTATATATGGATGTCCAGTTTTTCCCTGCACTGTGTGTGTGGATGAAGTTGTCTTTTCTTCAGTGTCTGCTTTCATTAAAAAGCAGTCTGCTGAAGCTGCTGAATTTATTTCAGGTAGTACATTACATTCTATCTCGTGGATCTAAGCATCTGTTCTTGTGCCAATATCACACCATTTTTAACTGTTGATCGGCAGGATGTTTTAAAATCGGCTTCCACTACTCTCCAGCTTTGTCCTTTCCACTGAAGATTGTTTGGACTTTTGTGCTTCCATATAAATTTTAAGATTTTTTTTTTTTTTTAGTTCTGTGAAGTATGTCTCTGTTGTTCCAATTCACAACATCTATGAATGCTTTGAGGAGTCCTTTAACAATGGTTCTTTCAATCTGTGAACACAGAAAGTCCTTCCACCTTTCAGTAGCCTCAGATTTTTTTAATTAAATTTTTATTTTTTTATACTAGTTACAGTTTATTTATTTTGCATCCCAGCTGTAGCTCCCTCCCTCATGCCCACCCACCTTGCCTCTTCTCCTCCCTGCCCCTCTCTAAGTCCACGGATAAGAGAGGTCTTCCTCCCCTTCCATCTGACCCTAGCTTATCAGGTCTCTTCAGGACTGGCTGCAACGTCCTCCTCTGTGGTCTAGCAAGGCTGCTCCTCCCTCTGGGAGAGGAGGGAAGTCAAAGAGGCAGCCATTGAGTTCGTATTCATGTCACAGACAGTCCTTGTCAGATTTTTTTTTAAGTTGTGTAATTTTCATTGAAGAGTTCTTTCACACCTTTAGCTAAGTTTATTCCTGGAGCTGGAATGGAGGCAGGTGTTATATTTGAGACGGGGTCTCCTGTAGACCAGACAGTCTTCAAAATCCATATGTAGCTTGACAGTCTTTTCCTTTGTTTCATGTGTATGAGTACTTGTACAGGTATGTCTATGTATCACATGCATGCAGCGCCCTAGGAGGTCGGAAGACCCCGGTATCTGGAGTTAAAGACAGTTGTAACCCACCATGCAGGTTCTGGGAATCCTCTACATGGGCAGCCAGTGCCGAGCCATCTCTCCAACCGCATCCTTGAACTTCTAATCCTCCTGCCTCTGTCTCCTTAGTGTTGGGGCTACAGGTGTTCCCCCACCATGCCTGCTTTATATGGCACTGAAAATGGAACTGGAACCAGGGCTTGGTGTATGCTGAGCAAACAACTCCCTGAGTTACTTTCTCAGCTCCTAGGGTTTGGGGTTTTGTTTCATTTTGTAGCTGTTTAATTTTGAATAGGGTGCTCTCCTGGTTTTTTTATTTCTTTGTTTGATTGTTTGTTCTTAGCAAATTCATTATTAGTGCATAGAGAAGCTACTGCTTTTGTATGTTGGTTTTGTATGTTGGTTTGTATCCTGGTACTTGAGTGAATTCATTCATCACTTCCGATAGCCTTTGTTGGAGTCTTTGGGGTTTTCATGTACAGAATCATATGAACTGCAAACAGGGACAATTGGACTTCCTATTTCATATACCTTGAACTCTTTTCTCTTGTCTAATAAGAGAGTGAATTTTATATCATCAGACAAATTAGGTTCAAACTCCAGCCACTTGTACACCCTCAACCCTTTGTCAACATGCTGACATACTCATCTCCTTGAGTCATCTTTGTCTTGAAAATCAAGTTGAGTGCTGGGGTAATGCTCAGTCATACCTTACAAGCATAGGCCTGAGTATGGTCTCAGAATACAATTTGTTTGTTTGTTTGTTTGTTTGTTTTTCAAGACAGGATTTCTCTATATAACCTACAAAGTAAGACTTACTTTGTAGACCAGGCTGGACTCAAACTCACAGAGATCTGCTTGCCTCTACCTCCCAGAATGCTGGGATTACAGGCATGTGCCACAGCACCCAGCTTCAGAATTTAAAAGCCAAAGACAGACAGGTGAATCCCTAGGAGTCACTAGTAAGCCAGCCTAGCCTACTTGGCAAGTTCCAGACCAAGGAGAAACCCTGTCTCAAGGCCCGAAAGAGAGACAGAGGGACAGAGGAGAGAGAGAAAAAAGAACCAGACAGACAGGCAGACATAATGGAGGGAGTGAGGAAGAGAGCATAAAAGGTGGATAACACCTGAGGATCAACAGGATAATTGTCCTCTGGCTTACACACGCAGTTGAACTTACACACACTGTGCTACTTTCTTTTCGGTCACCATGATAAAATAACCTGACAAGGAGCAATTTATGGGAGGACACTTTCTCTGGCTCACAGTTCTAGAGATACGAAGTCCATCACAATGGGGAAGGCACGGCAGCAAGGACAGGAAGCTGGCTGGTAACACCACTTCCACGCTCAGTAGAGACTACAGGAAGTGAAGCCAGGCAATAAACCCTCAAAGCCCAGTGTCACACTTCCTCCAGCAAGGCCCCACTTCCTAAAGGCTCCGTAATCTTCCCAGAGAGCACCACCAGCTGAGAACCAGATGTCCAAACATTTCGGGGTGTTTGTCATTCAAACCACAACACATACCAACCCATGAACACATACACCAACACATTACGCACACTTTTCTTTAAATCGAATCTTATGCAGCAGGATTCCTCTCAGGATTGAAAAAGAAAAATGTCAAGTTATGCAGCATGCTTAGACACATGCCTGGCTCACAGTAGGATCCTCAGTAAGGGGAAGCTGCTGTCATGCTAGGTTGCATAGACAAGAATGCCCCCGCCTACACAGCTCTGTCTGGGCTGAGTTTTTTCTATGTGAGAGTCCTTTTTTACCCCTGACTCTCTGCATTCTAATCTTAAACACCCTGAAGCTGTAGCCCCATTCCTCATGGCTGCTCTAAGCATTCACACCTCTGTCCTCACACGCCTTTGGCTTCTTTCCCAGCAAAGCAGATACCATGAGCAGTTACTGCACGAGAGCTGCTCTGAGACGCCAGCTTCAGGAGGAAAGACAAACTGAAATGGGCATCTCAGGTGCCACATTCTCATCTCACCTTGCTGGAGGCTAGCCCTACCTTTTGGGGGATGCCTCTGATAATAGTGTGTTGGTACATCCTGAGACCCCTGACACTAGGAGCTTCCTGTTGTGGATATCTGCGACCACATTTTGCCTTGTAAGCTGGATAATCTGAGTTCTCCAAGTGCAGAAACCAGGAACTTTTGCTTCTGCATCTGCATCGGGCTTCTGCCTCTGCCTGCCCGCCTGCTTGCACCCAATGAGAAGAGTCAATCTGAGTTTAGCAGAGCAAAACACACTCACCTCTCTCCTCCAGAGCTGACAGCTGAGACTGCAAAACGTGTACAGGGGCCGGCAAGATGGCTCTGCTGGTAAAGGCAAATGCCACAATGCTTCACAAACTGAGCTAGAGACCCAGAACCTACACAGCAGAAGGAGAGGACCAACTCCTGAAAGTTGTGGTCTGACCTCAACCCCCGTGCCATAGCAGGTGCACATACATATAAACACATACACAACCCAAAAAAAGTAATAAAACACTGTTTGTTCTTCAAAAGATGCATGTACAAAAGATGACAAGTACAGTGGTGTCATAATCCAGCACTCAAGAGGCTGAGGCAGGAAGATGGAAAGTTTAAGGACAGCCTGGGATACACATAAAAAAATATGAACGTGAGTTCGCTCCTTCCATCCATCCCTTACTGCTGTGTCTCTTGCTTCCGGTAATCCTTCGTAGGCTTCTCGCCTTCCACATCTCCTTCCCAATAACACACCCTCATGAGCTCTGACATATTTCCTGTTCAAAGGTTCTGAGCTTCATATTTCACCACCAGTTCTGAATTTAGAGGAACCCATTAGATGTTAGAATGTTAAACTAGACATCATAAAGAAAGAGGGAAAAATCCAACTATTAGTGACACATAGGAAACCTTCAAATGTTTGGAGTATGGGCGGATGAATGCATGAATGGATAGATGGAAGGATGGATGGATGGATGGATGGACAGGTGGATAGATAGATGGATGATGGATAGATGGGTGAGTTGTTGTCTTTCCATGGTCTTATAAACAAAAACTGGTTGTCCAGTTACCAGAGGTCAGAGTGTCAGTGAATCTTGAGTCTTACAAAATGGCTGAATCGATGCTGAAGACAGTTGGACTACTCTTCTGATAGCCCTCATTCAGGGATTTGAAAGCAGGACTTTAAGTCCTGGATCGGAGAATTCCACCGTTGCCTCTCTGACCCGTGACCTTGCACGTGGACTCCCACATGTGTCCAACAGCAAGCCAGCAAGGTGTAAGGCTAAGAAACCTAAGCAGCACTTAGCTTTCAGCCCATTATACCAGCCATTTCAATCCCTCCTGAGCTACATTCCCCACAACTGTTTACCGACCCCAAGAGGAAAACTCCATGGTGAGAACTTGTCTGCCAGAGAAGTCAGGCAACAGGGACCATACAATATGCTGCTCTAGTCTTTTGCTCTGACTCTCATGAGTCATTTTATAATGAGATCCATGGGGCCTGTTCCTTCTTTCAAATAATGCACCTTTCTATTTGTTTACATGCACTATTTCTGCAGAAAGGAAACAATACAACATGAAACTAGGGGAGGACTATTAGGGGTAGTAGAGATGATGTAGGGAAAACACACATTTACCATCATCCTTTCCAACTGCAGTTGATCATACTTAGGAGAAGAGCCGCTCCCAGGGAGGAAGCACTTAGTTGGATGTTTGTGAGGATTTCATCCTTCTGGGAGTTCAGCAAGAAAGCCAGGGGTACCTGGTACCTGGTGCATGCAGAGCCTAAAGGTGGCAGGGCTTAAGTTGAGTTCACAGAATTTGCCAGGCAACAAGGACCAGAGTATCCAAAGCAAGAGTCAACTTCCTCCATCCAAGTCAAGTGCTCACTAGAGGGTTGGGTCAATGTGATTCCAGCCCTACATTCCCCAACCCATGAGCCCTGTTCTTGGACACATCTCTCAGCCTTTCTAAACCCATTTCTCCCCCCCCCCTTGCCGTGGCAATCTGAGAGTTTGCTTTCAGAGCTTTTGTGAGAATTAAATGTGTGTGACAGTATGGAAAACATTTTAAGAAATGTCACTTCCTTTCCTTCCTTGAAGCTACATGAACAGTCTTGACATGTCACTAGCAGGAACATCAAGAGTGTGGCTGTTGTTTGGGGACTGGAGGCTTTTTCTGCCCAACCATTCATAGTGTGTTCACTTCCAGATGACTTTCCCAGAACCCACCCTAGCACACTGTATGTGTAAGCTCCAAGGGAGATGGAGAGGAGGGGCCAGCTTTAGAGATATGACCAAAGCATGAAAAGCAGAGCCCAGCATGCAGGATTGGTGCGATGGCTCAGCGGGTAAAGGCACTTGCCACTAAGCCTGACAACCCAAGTTCAAATCCAGAATCCTACATAGTGGAAGGAAAGAACGAAATACCTCTCAAAGTTGCTCTCTGCCCTTCACATCTTCACTCATATGCTTGTGCGTGCAACACATGCAACACACAGAGAGAAAGAGAGACTAAGAAACTAGACAAATGGTAATTTGAATCTTTTTTAATTTTTATTTGATATATATGGGCATTTTACCTCATGGAGGTCTATGTATATGGTCCCTGTGGAGGCTAGAAGAGGGTGTCAGATTCTCTGGAACTGAGTTAAAGATGGTTGTGAGCTTCCACATAGGTGCTGAGAATCAAACCTGAGTCCTCTGGAAGAGGATCCCTGGAGAGATGGTTCAGTAGACAAAGGTGCTTATCATCAATCATAAATGACCTAAGACCAATCTTCAGGACCCATATGGTGGGAAGAGATAATAACTCCCTCCAGGTGTCCTCTGACCACCACACGTGTGCTGCACACAAAAAAAGAAGGAACAAAGGAAAGAAAGAAAGAAAGAAAGAAAGAAAGAAAGAAAGAAAGAAAGAAAGAAAGAAAGAAGGGAGGGAGGGAGGAAGGAAGAAAAGAAAGAAAGAAAGAAAAAGAAAGAAAGAAAGAAAGAAAGAAAGAAAGAAAGAAAGAAAGAAAGAAAGAAAGAAAGAAAGAAAGAAAAGAAAGAGGAAGGAAGGAAGGAAGGAAGGAAGGAAGGAAGGAAGGAAGGAAGTTCTTTTTTCCTTAAGTACTCTTAGCTGCTGAAACATTTCTCCAGCTATACAATTAAAAACAAACAAACAAACAAAACTTTAAACAATATCCAGGCCCAGCCTCCATTGCGAGACTCATACGACCTGAGATTATGAAGCCAAACGTCACCTTCTATGGGGCTTGAGGGACAGGCTGCAATTAAGTTCTAGGAAAATCCTATGAAATGCTTTGGAACGTTTTATGAAGCTATCAATATTTCCACCAGAATGAGGCACATGGGAGGCCATGGGCAGGGGTAGAATGGGCACGGGAAGATCATTTGTTTTCATTCATCCCTGCCAGTGACTGACCAAGACTAACGAGGATCCAGAAGCAGCACCCCAAAAGAAAGCACAGTGTGGCCTCATTTTATGGCACCCTCAGGGAAAAAGCGACATATCTCAAGTGTGTGTGGAGATGTATGTGAGGGAGGATGCATGTTGGTGGGGGCATGCATGGGTGTGGCTGTATGGGGGGCCGTGTGTGCATATTACTTCTTGAAGGTTGGCACCAAATGTCAGACCTCGGGTCATTAATCTTTGAGAGCCCAACACGGATGCTCCGCCCTTCTGCCTTGGGTAAGGGAAACACACATCAAATTCCATCTGTGGTGCTACTGTATTCATGGACTCCAAGTTTATAGTAATTCTCCAGCAAAATTAAAACACTTTTCTTTTTTAAGTCTTATTTTCTTTTTTATATGTGTGTTTTGTGTGTATGTGTGTGTGTGTGTGAGAGAGAGAGAGAGAGAGAGAGAGAGAGAGAGAGTGAGTGGGTGGGTGCAGCTGGTAGAAGCCAGAAGAGGGTGTCCAATTGCCTTGAAAGCTGGAGTTACAGGTGGTTGTGAGCTGCCATATGGGTATTGGGAATTGAACCTGGGTCCTCTGGAAGAGCAGCCAAGTGCTCTTAACCACTGAGCCCCTCAAACCCCTAAGAGACTTCCTACTGAAATATTTTCTTCTTACGGAATATTCTTTAGGCACATCTGCCCAGGTCCCTGACAGCTTTCCTAGGTGCGAATGGAAATAAAATGGCCTCTCAGCAATTCTATGATCCTCAGAGCAGCTGAACAAAGCTTCAGCAGGACCTGCCTTGCCCCTGCCTGAACCCCCTGTATCCCAGCATGGACCTCAAACTGTATAGCTATGAATGACCTTGAACTTCTTTTTTATTTTTTACACTTATCCCCTTACAATGTGGAGGAGTAAGCTGAATGTGTCAGTACACACCTTTAATCCCAGACCTCAGGAGGCAGAGGCAGGTGGATCTCTGTGGGTTTGAGGCAAGCCTGGTTTACAGAGTGAGTTCCGGGACAGATAAGTATACACAGAGAGATCCTGTCAAAAGAAGGAAAGAAAGAAAGAAAGAAAGAAAGAAAGAAAGAAAGAAAGAAAGAAAGAAAGAAGTTGATTTTTTACATTAGTCTTTGAATGTATGTTTAATTTGTTGTTGGGTTTGGTTTTTGGTTTGTTTGTTTGTTTGTTGTTTAGGACAGGGTCATGCTCTGCAGTGCTGACCTGGTGTTTGCTATGTAACCCAGGCTGGCCTCAAATTAATGGCAGTACTGCTGCCTCAACTGCTTATGCAGGCGTTACAGCATGCCAAGCTAAAATTCCTTCAAAATAGAAGGTCTCTTCTAAAGTTCAGATTTGCATATACTCTGCTGAGGATGGAGAGAGAGGGGTGATGTTGGTCCCCTGGTCCCCAGACATGCAGCCATTCTCAGCCTTTTCCAGGATAGGTTTTGGGGCCCATGAGCACTGAAGCCTCTGAGAGTTGGCCCCAGAGTCTAACCCCACCCCCACTGCTCTCTCGGCTGCAGGACTACCGGGTCAACATCTTCCTGAGGCAGCAGTGGAATGACCCACGTCTGGCCTACAACGAATACCCTGATGACTCTCTGGACCTCGACCCGTCCATGTTGGATTCCATCTGGAAACCTGACCTGTTCTTTGCCAATGAGAAGGGGGCCCACTTCCACGAGATCACCACCGACAACAAACTGCTGAGAATCTCCAGGAATGGCAACGTCCTCTACAGCATCAGGTGGGTTCCGGAGCCAGCAAGGCCAGGGAACCATGGGAGCAGGTTTCATCAAAAGCAAGGAGAGAGGGTGGGAAGGGTCTGTGAGGGAGGGTGGAGTTTGAGTCACCCTGTGTTTCAACAAAGACAAAGTAGATTTCCCAGACATGATCAGTAGCAAGTAGAGAGGAACAAAGTTTGAGAAGACACAGAAGCTTGGGTGGTAAATAGCACTGACTGATTAAACAAAATGGAATGAGCTAATGGGGAGAAGCTCTACTATATAACTGAGGTTTATTGGAGCAGTGAGGGAGGGGAAGGAAGGTGGGGAAAAGAGAGAGAGCAGGAAGGGGGAAAAGAAAAAAAAAGAGGAAAGGGGGAAGGGACTGGGAATCAAAATGTCTGGATTATATAGGTAAGAGCCTCTGGGAGAGAAGCCCCACCCCAGGGCAGGGCATGCCAGCCAGGCCCTGGAGCAGGTAGGGATGGAACAGGCACCACCATGTAAATGGCACATTACACAAAGATAAACCAGGGCTGCTGCCTTCCTGCTTCAAACCCTACTCGCCTTGTATTAAGCCTTGGGAAACAAGATCCCTCCCCCTGACTGTATCCTGTAGACTGATTAGGTGCTAAGCTTTCAAAGTGTCCTGTGATCCCACTCCCTGCCACATACACACCTAGTCCCTTATCTCCTTCTCTGGGGCAAAGAACAGCAGATAACGGACATGGAGAAGTGGAGAAATGGACCAACACTCGAAACAATGGCAGCTTAGGAAACAGACTATGCAAAACACTTTTCATGTGTTATATCACTATATAATTCATGAACTATGTTTGATGATCCCTATTATGTACATCAAAGAAGTGAGTACATGGGGATTTAGGAAACCTACCCAGTCTTCCATGGATCCTGCAAGGGAGTAGGTTCTGATGGGGTACTAGTCTGGGTCCCCTGCTCTTTGGAGGATCAGAAGAGCCACAGCTTTCCAGGTGGGTCCCCGAACTCCTGGAGCATCAGAATGGCCACCGACCACCACTTTCCACCAGTAGGCACATCAATACATGATAACGAACAGAAGTGTTCTGATTTAAAAGAGCTTCAGAGTACTAAACGGCCATTCCTCACACCTTCAATTCCTCACTGGGGGAGAAGTTTTATCTCCCACTCAGAGAAGAGCCTTAAATATCCAGGATGAGGCAGGGTGGAAAGTGGGGAGACTGGGCTGATCCTGACCTCAGAGATGACTGGGGTCAGTCCCTCACAGGCTCTGTGGAAGAGACCCTCACTGCTGAGGGGAAGCAGAAGCACCACTGCTTGAGTCTGCCCTTCCAGCCACATCTAGATGGAGAATGACATGGGCTGGGAGTCAGCCACCAAGGCCCTGCCAAGCCCTGACATGGGCTGCTGGAGGGAGGGTCACCTCTGCCTAGAATTCGCTGCTGCCAGGACAGTTTCATGTCTCCAGAAAACCAAGTCCCAGTGCAACCTGACAGAAGGACAGGTCAGCAGAAAGCGATGGTCCCAAGGTCATCCAACATCTGGAAATTAACCCATCCTGACAGCTGCCCCACTTCAGAGCTTTTATCTTCAGAAATGGGCCTTTAGACAGAAATTTCCCCTCCACTCCTCCCGCCCCTTCTCTGCCTCTCTTCTCTTCCCTCTTCCCATCCGCTTTTGCTTTTGTTCTGTCCTTAAAGGGGAGCACACACACCTGAAGAACGAGCTGGAAAGGGAAGTTCCCAAAGGGCCAAGTGTGTAGCAGAGGTGGAGGTAGCTATGTCCTATGGAGACATCTCCAGCTGGGTATCTCAAAGAAGTGAGTCAGGCCTTGGGATAGCAAGGTAGAGAGCGTGCCAGCCAACCCAAGAGCCATAAGGACTCAGCATGCAAAAGTTAGATCCACTCGACTTTAGCACAATCGCAGCTCATCCTTTCCTACGTGTGTGTCCTGTGGGTGAGGTAGGGAGATTATCCAAGAGCCCTTCTCTTTGCTCTGCAGCCAGTGCTCTGGTGTGAGCAAAGACTTTCAAGGTTGTATTGCAGCCTGAGCTACCAGCCTGGAATGTTAGAGAAGGGCTCCCTCTGGCTCTGGAGCTGCAGCCTTTACAAGGCTAAACACCTCAAAATAAATAACTGACCCACTGTTTTCCTTCTACCCCTGCCTGAACCCACAAATGTGAGTCGGTTGAATGGAAACAGCTGGGGCGGGGGGGCAGTCTCTGAACTCACCTCTGACAGGCCCGTCAAGTGACTGGAAGCAGGCAAGAGCCACATGCAGGGCTTTCTGCCCAATAGTGGGAGTACCTGAAGCTGGGGACTTGGTAGAAAACGTGGGATCTACCTGAGGAAAGAGCTGGCATGGGGGCAGCTCCTGGCACCCCGGAAACCTGCTAAAATTCATTCTCTACCCTCCAAGAAGGATCCAGAGAAACCCAGAAGGCCCTCCGGCTGGTGACTTGAGGCCACCTCCTTCCTGTTGCCAGGCCTCCTCTTCCATCCCAGGAGTTTGGAAATGTACATACAGTTAAGCTATAAGCACCGACCCCCTGGTCACTGGTCCCCACCCTGAAACAGTGATTTCAACTGGCCAAAGTATGGAGGTGCAGACTCCCTAAATGTGGTCCCAGCATCTGCCCTGTCCCTTCTCTTCCCAGAATCACCCTGACACTGGCCTGCCCCATGGACCTGAAGAATTTCCCGATGGATGTGCAGACATGTATCATGCAACTGGAAAGCTGTGAGTCCGAATCAGTGTTTGTTTGTTTGTTTGTTTGTTTGTTTGTTTGTTTGTTTGTTTTTAAGGAGCCAAGCTCCTACTTACCCGTGCCAGGCAGAAATGCCCTAATCCCTGGACCCCAGGAGAGTACTTTTATAACTCAGAGTACCAAGTGAAGGGACTTGCATTGAGAAAATGCATTAGAATATGACTCCCCTGCTCTGTCTCACTGGGCACAGGCTTTGTCATCTGCGGCACCCTCCCAGGACGAGGCACTGTGCCAGGTCCCTTGTGAATGTGCCTGCCAGGAATGAAGAGATGTGGACTAGGGGAACTGTGCTCTGAAGATGCTCGTGTCGGTGGGGGTGGTAGTCAACTGACTGCACAAGTCACTCTAACAAAGAGGAACTAGCAGGGTTTATTGCTGGAAGCAGGAAACAGGGTCAGGGAGAAAAGGCTCCATCAGGAAAGTGCCTGTCACACAGGCATCAGAAGAAGCACAAGACTGTATCCCCAGCACGCATGTAAAAGCCAAGCAGGGCTAGGGCATGGCGCAGGGCAGATCTCTGGAACTCACTTGCCAGCCAACCTAACTGAAGCAATGAGCTCCATGTTCAGTGAAGAGACCTTGTCTCAAAAAGATAGACGATGAAGAGGTGGGCCAGCAGTTAAGAGCACTGGCTGCTCTTCCAGAGGACCTGAGTGTAATTCCCAGCCCGCACATGGCATCTCACAACTGTCTGCAACTCCAGTTCCTGGGGATATGACACCTTCACACAGACATCATGTGTGCAGGCAAAGCACCAATGCACATACAATAATAAGTAGAACATGTTTTTAAAAAGGAACTCATGCCAGTCTTGCAAAGGACCCCAGTGCAGTTCCTAGCACCCACATTGGTCAGCTCACAACCATCTGAAAAATCCAGCCCTAGGAAAATCTGACACCTCTGGTCTCTGAGGCCATCTACATGTGTGTAGCTTGCACAGACACACACACACACACACACTATTTTAAAATAACAAGAAAATATTTTCTGAAATCAAATGAAGTGGAGAGCAATTGAAGAAGACACCCAACATGAACTTCTGGCCTACACACACATGATCACATAAACACATACACATTACACCACACACAGGAGGTAGGAAACAGCTAGGTAGTGCACACCACAGGAGGCTGAGGCAGAACCATTGTGAGTTTAAAGACTGAGCTGCATAGTGAGTCCAAGGCTGGTCTGGGCTACATGAGACCATGTCCCCCACCCCCCCAAAAAAAAATTAAAGAGAGATGGTCCTGAGCCAAAAAGCTGATTGGCTTGATTGGGTCATTATTCCCCACATACTCTTCTCATCAAGAACACATGTGGTAGACTCACTCCCCAGAGGAAAACCTGTAGGGAGGGGAAAAACCAACAACAACTTTGGGGCTGGCACGTGTAAGAATTACTGGTGTCAATCACCCTCCCCCAGGGGGTGAGGGGCAGGGCCCCAGGACAGACCTAGGTGGGGGGGAGGGGGAGGCTGGAGAATGAATCTAAGCAATTTAACAAGTTTCATCTCCTTTGTGAGGCAGTGGCAAAGGAAAGGCATCAGGGCTCCCCTGACTTCCACCACGATCTGGGGCTCTGCCCAGCTTCCACCCCTAAGTGTAATGTAGAGACCTTGCTGACTGCTCCCTCTTCTGATCTCTGCCAGTTGGATACACCATGAATGACCTCATCTTTGAGTGGCAGGAGCAAGGAGCCGTGCAGGTGGCCGATGACCTGACCCTGCCTCAGTTTATCCTGAAAGAAGAGAAGGACCTGAGATACTGCACCAAGCACTACAACACAGGTGGGTGGCAAGCAGCCATGATGCTCTCCAGGTCCCCAGGCTGTTTCAGATGCTCACAGAGACTGGTGTGAGGCCGTGCTTATCACTGCGGCTAGTGGAATAGGTTTGGAACGAACTTTAAAAAGAAAGCTACTGAGATGTTCTTTCTGCATGTCCTGGGGATGTCGATTTGAGCTTAGGCCACACCTAAATACAAAGGAAGCTGGCAAATAGTGTCTTTGTTCTGGGTAGGAGTCCTACTGTTGAGGCAAGCGGGGGGAGCTGGTAGACGAAGGGTAGGCTCTGCCGCCCAGAAACGTGATAGTGCAGCAGTAAAGTACTTGCCTTGGACCCAAGCAAGAATTTGCTGGGAGGCCGTGGTTCTGACTGGTAATTAGTACCCATTAGAAATTGGCCCGTTCTCTGGGAGCCACGGTAGGTGGAGAAGTGGGAACCACAAACGGTTGCTCAGCTCTCTGTCATCCATGACTAGCCTAGCCTTTGCTGGGAGGGTCTGAGTCCAGGGAGGAACTGGGGTTAGACCGGGGAAACAATACAAGCCCATTACAGGTGGAAAGCCCATCACTGTTGGGGGGGGGCAAGAGGGCTGGCATGCTGGCTGGCACACTGGTAAGAAGCTGTGTCTGACCCTAGCTGGGCAGAGGTGAGGCATGTCTGCTGTAGGATAATGCAGGTCCAGAAAGGAAGACATGGAGGAGGCGGGCCAGGAGAAGCCACTCTAAGTAGGTCTAAGTCCCTGTGAGAAACAGGCAGCCTGGGCTCTAGTCCGAAAAGGACGGCTACGCCTTTCTGGGTCACCTCACAGAAGTCTCTGAATGTCTAAAGATGCACCCCCCCCCACCCCGAGCATGCTGACTCTAAGATAACAGTATTCCCAGTGGCCACCACGAGCAGCCATTGACCAGACCACGGGTTTAAATACCACAGCAGACTCTCAGAGACCAGGGCTATTATCAGCATGCTGCATCTCCCTTTTTATCCCACTCTTTCCCGGGGTATAACTGACTAACCAAATTTGAGAGTGTATGCATTGAAACTGCACCAAGGTGTTATCTTGATGTGGGTTGCTATCTATTGTAAAATAAACACCACAATCAAGCTAATGAATATACACGTCACCTCACGCATATGTGGGTACGCAACGCGCACCTAAGACATCCCCTCTTGGCAGATTCATCTTCGTAGATGGATCAGGATTGGGATCACAATACCAGATCCCCAAAGTTTATTCATCTCTCATAACTGAGTCTCTGCACCCTTTGCCCAACACCTCACTTACGCCCAGGCCCCACACCCTCTGCTTCTGTGAGTTTGATTGCCACAGGCCACATGCACAAATGAGATGGGAAAGCACTTGTCTTTGTGTCAGACTCACTTCACTTGGTAGGACAGGACCTGCCAATTTCATTCACGCATTTGAAAATGCCAGGATCTCTCTCTCTCTCTCTCTCTCTCTCTCTCTCTCTCTCTCTCTCTCGTGTGTGTGTGTGTGTATGTGTGTATACACACACGCAGAGGCTAGAAGTGGGTGTCGGGCACCTTCCTCAGTCACTGTCCACTTTATTTTTAAAACTGGGACTCACAGTTGGAGAAGACTGGCTGGCCAAAAAGCTCCAGGGATGCTCCTGCCTAACCTCTCCCCCCAGCACTGGGGTTTCAGCTGCTCACCCAAGGAAGCACTTTTCTCACTGAACCATCTCCTCTGCTCAGTTTTCTTATTAGGGAGGGTAATGCTCTATTATTTTCTCTTTCGGTCCATGGAGAGCTACATTCTGACGCAGCAACCCACTTCTATATATTCGTCCAGAAAGTGCTCTCCTGCACCTGCATCAGCGTGACTGACAGCCGCCCAAGAGGCAGAAAGAGTCTGATGCGCAGGGAGCCTTCCCACTCATCACTTCCTCCACTCTTCACTTTTACAGTCCTGAGTGAGGCCCTGCAGGGATGGGGGGGGGAGATGAACAGGGCCATGAACACATAAAGTCCCAGGAAATCTCCTGGTCACTGGCTTCAGCAGACAGGGACTTAGACCCTTCCCTGGGACAGCAGGCATAGCCCAAGTTTTGGTGACACAAGGGTGAAAAAAGATAAGCTACTTAAAGAAAACACCTTACAGCTGGATCTTAGGGAGGCCCCTTCTCAGCTGAGGTTCCCTCCTTTCAGTTAACTCTAGTTTGTGGGTCAAGTTATAAGACTAGCCAGCACAGCCATTTTTTTTTTCTAGACAAGATTTCTCTGTGTAGCCTTGGCTGTCCTGGGCTCACTTTGAAGACTAAGCTGGCCTCAAACTCACAGAGATCTGCCTGCCTCTACCTCCCTGAGTTCCGGGACTAAAGGCATGTGCCACCACACCTGGCTTGATTCAGCCATTTTTAAGCCCAAGAGTGAAGAGAAAGAGAAATGCTTAGCAAGAAAGAGAGACACATCCAAGAGTGTGGATGTGGACATCACAAAGAAGAATCATCAAACCAAAGGTTCACAAGAAGTGATAGACCCAAGTCACATTGGAGGACACCAGAACAGAGGGGTCTGGAAACTCCACTTACACTCTCTCCTAGGAAACAGATAGTGATGATGATGATGATGACGACGATGATGATGATGATGATGATGATGATGGAGCGATAATGATGGTAAAGATAATTAAAATGATGGTGATGGTGGTGATGATGAAGGTGGTAATGATGCCGATGCCAATGACGATAATGATAATGATGTTAAAAATGATAATGGCGATGGTGATGATAGTAATAATGAAGTTAGTTTATGATGATAATTATGATGACACTAGTGGTGATGATGGCGGTGAAGGAAATGATGCTCCTGAGTACTCACAATGTGGGAACGCTGTCATAATTCTTTATAAGCATCATCTCATCTCACCTTACAAAAACCATAAGAGTTTCGATATGAGGGCTGGCACGCGGACTCAGAGAGTAAAGATGCTTGCCACCAAACCTGGCAACCATAGGTTAATCTTCAGGACCCAAATGGTAGAAGGATAAACTCACTCTTACAAGTTGTTTTCTAACCTCCACACAAGGGCCATAGTACACACATGCCCACTGTGCATACAACACACACACACACACACACACACACACAAATGAATACATAAATGTAATTTCTTTTAAAGAGTAACCATATTCAGTATGTATTGGGTTTTTTTTTTTTCTGTCATCCTTTAGTATTCCCCGGAGGTTGTTTCTGGGACCCCCTCAGATACCTAGATCTAAAGATGTTCAAGTTCCCATGATGGAACGGAGCAGTGTTTGTATGTGACCTGTGCGTAACTTTCTGCGTGTGTTATCCCAGGATGACTGACAACACCTAGCTCCGTGTAAATGCTGTGAAGATAGATGTGCGCCTGTTGTCTGGGGTGTGATAACAGGCACAAAGTCTGTACGTGTTCAGGGGAGACGACCTTCTTCTGAACAATTTCTACTTGAACTTGGCTAAAGTCATGGATGCAGAACCCATGGATGTGGATGGCCCACTGTGTAACCTAGTCACCCTAAATGAGGGAACTGAGGCACAGATCTGTGGTCAGGCACTTGCCTATGGACACAGACAGCATGGGAGTGGACTGGGACTCCAGACAAGCTGACCCTAACATCCCTGCTACTCCCTAGCATGTCCCATGCCTCCTCTGCTGTCTTCCCTGCAGGTAAATTCACCTGCATTGAGGCCCGGTTCCACCTGGAGCGGCAGATGGGCTACTACTTGATCCAGATGTACATCCCCAGCCTGCTCATTGTCATCCTGTCCTGGATCTCCTTCTGGATCAACATGGATGCTGCGCCGGCTCGTGTGGGACTGGGCATCACCACCGTACTCACCATGACCACCCAGAGCTCTGGCTCCCGAGCCTCCCTACCCAAGGTGAGTGGCACCAGCGGGGAGTGCTGAACCCCAGAATGGATAAGACTCCATCACCCCTCATCCTTGCCTGAGACACGGGGAGCATACAGAGTGTATCACCAGGCACATACATGCTGCATGTGGCCTTGTTTCCAGAAGTTGCTGTCTGGGCCGCAATATCTAGGTTCGTGGCATCTTATTCAAAGAAACGGAAGGGAAGAAAAGGAGCATACAGTTTGCAAAGTAGCAAGAAAACTTTATTCATGTGATGTTTCCATGTTTCCATTCAGGGCCACACATTACCTCTGTTCTAACACAGGGACACTGAAGGAGTATCTAATACATACTACATGGCCTCATCTATAGAATCCAGTTGTTAGTACTTTGCCACATTTGTTTTGTTTATCTATACAGACATAAATAGATACATAAGTGGACACATAGCATAGATAGAAGATACATGTAGACAAGGTAGATATACTGGATGATACATGCATACATACATACATACATACATACATACATACACGCATAGCTAGCATTAACTGTCAACTCGATATAACCTAGAGCCATCCAGAGCACAGAGAGCAGGTTATTAAGCAGCATTCTTCCATGGCTTCTGCTTCAAGAACCTGAATCTCTCCCCTGATTTCCCTCAGTAATGAAATGTGACCTGGAGGTGTCCGTCAAATAAATCCTTTTGCTACTTACATTTGGGCAGAGCATTTGTCACAAAAACAAAAAAGAAATTAGAACAAATAGACACATGGTAGTTAGATAAAGAGATAGATAGATAGATAGATAGATAGATAGATAGATAGATAGATAGATAGATAGATAGACAGTTGAAAAAAGGTTCTGTTTGTTTATTTATTTGTTTTTAGTTTAGTTTTGTTTTCGAGACAGGGTTTCTCTGTGTAACCTTGGCTGTCCTGTGAACTCACTTTGTAGACCAGACTGGCCTCAAACTCACAGAAATCTGCCTGCCTTTGCCTCTCCAAGTGCTGGGATTACTGGGATTCTGTACCCAGCAGAAGTTTTAAAAGAACAATTATATATAGATAAATGATAGGTTATTAATATATTTATAGATAATTGATAGATGATTAATAAATAGATGATAGGCTCAGGGCAGGTAGATGACCAAATATTCTGCCTCTTTTTGTCTTTTCTGAGGGTCTGATCATCATGTGTTGGTGGCTTTAGAGGTTTCCCATGTGTCTCTGTGGCTCTGCTCTTCTTCCTTCATTCTGCCCCTCAGATTCATGATTCTCAAGGCTGCCAATTCTTCTCATTCTCTGATTCTTTCTACTACACCTTTGCCTTCACCTTTGTCAGTGAAATTATCTATTTTCTCAATTATCTATTTTCAAGAGTTTTAATTTGGTTTCCTTGTAAGTTTCATCTTTGTATTAATGTGTTCTGTTTGGCGAGAGAATACTCTCAAATCTTCCTTTAGTGTCTTTTTATTGTTTTATTTGAGACAGAGTCCACTCTGTAGCTCAGGCTATTCTTAAATACATGGTGACCCTCCACCCACAGCCCCCTTAGTTCTGGGACTACAGGTGTGTGCCACCATGCTCAACTTCCTATACACAGTTATAGGAATTATAAGGTACATTATATTCATATAATTTATATTATATTTAAGGTAATTACCTTAACATCTTTATCTACCCAGCATGGTAGTAGAACACATGCCTTTAGGAGACAGAGACAATAACATCAGCAGTTCAAAGTCATCTTCAACTGTGCATCAAGTTCAAGGCCAGATATGATATTCTATCTTAAAAAAATAAAAGGGGTAGAGGAATGGCTTAAGGATTAAGAACACTCACTGCTCTTTCAGAGGACCTGAGCTCAATTCCCAGCTCCCACAACATAACCTTTTGGCCAACCCCAGGGATTCAGCATCTCTGGCCTCTTGTGCACATACCCAGACATACACAGACATAACATATACACATAACTAAAAATAAAATAATTAAGTCTCTGTTAAGACTGCTATCTGGTTTCCTCAGATGCCCCCTCTTTGACCTACCTCTCCCCCACCCACCCCTGTCACTGGGTCATGTTGTTACGGTGGGAGAGTTATTTGGGATTTTTTGGGAGATTTGGGGGGGAGTTGCACACCTTATAAATTGCACATTTTACATAAAACACACTGTGATCTTTGGAACCCCGATTCCACCCTCTGAGGATTTGCAGTTATTGTTAACATTTGTTCTTAACTTTGTCTACGCTAGTTCTGTGAACCCTGGCTTCTCCACTATATCAACCACTGAAATCTGGGTTCCCCAAGCCTGGTGGCCATGTGAAAACCCAGACAGAGATGCTTATGGGCTGTGAAGATCCTATAAATGTCCCCACCTCCCCCTGAGAGCATCCGTTAGGCTACATGTATCTTCAATATCAGCCAGGCAGTTGACAGCTTGGCTTGAGCCTTTACTTCCTGCTTGTTTGGGGAGGGTTGGGGTTGTCCAGGAGTCCTGGGTTGTCCCTGGGCACTCACAAATTATCCTGCTTGTGGCATCTCCTCACCTTCCCAAACTTTTCACTTAACACTTTGAAAGCTTGAACCCAGGCCCTTGAGCTTCCCAGGCAAGTGCTCCACTACTGAGCCGTGTCCCCAGTACCCTCTTTAGTTTTTTGATTAACCTGATGTTTTGCCTCAGTGCCTCTGATAGCAATCGCCACTCATTGTTTTCGACAAATGTCCCCCAGATTAAAAAGATACAAATGAAAACTGCTCCCACTGGGCCTACTCCAAATCAGGTCAAATAAAGGCAGCCTGCAAGTAGGAGCTCCAAGGGAGCCAGCTAGTAAGGTCAAAGGAGGAGGGCAGGGCCCTGGAAACTAGCTTGAAGCAGCTCTGGCTCCTCTGCCCTCTCCAGTGCCTGCCTGATGGCTGGGTATTTCCATGCTCTTCTGACTGTTGGTTTTCAAGGCTGCAGTGGTCTGGACAGGGTAGGATAGGAACAGAGCAAGCCAAGGCACCCAAAGCCCCAGGGGAAGTAAAATGCACGCCCACAGCCACTCTTCCCAGTGGTTCTCAGAATTACTCCTCGTTCCACCAAAAGGCAGAAATGATTGACATCTGCCATCCAATAACAGACAGAAAAACAGTGCTGTGTGCCCGTACAATGAAATATTACTACTAAGCCATAAAGAGAAACTGCTGGGGCCAGAGAGACGGCTCAGTGGTTAAAAGCGCTTGCTTCTCTTGCCAAGGATGGGCATTGGGTTCGCAGCACCCACAAAGGGCAGTGCACAACGGCCTGTAACTCCAGCTCTGGGGGGAACTGATGCCCTCTCCCGGCCTCCACAGGCCCTGCACACATAAGGCACACACATACACATAAATAAAAACAAAGTAACTCTTTAAAACGAAACACAAGTACACTGCTGCAGCGACAAAGAATGGTAAGACGACGCTCAAAAATACTGTGAGTGGGAGAAGCCAGTCACGGAAGTACACGTGCTGTAGTATGATTCCAGAATGGAATTCTGGACCGCTCGGAACAGAGATGCCACAGGAGCAGAAAGTTTTTTAATCTTCCAGGTTGGGGAAGTGGAGAATCAGTAGGTAAAAGACACCATCTTTCAACAGGAGTGGTGCTACCTCAGGGCTTTAATCCTAGCACTAGAGAGGCAGAGGCAGGGTCTTTGTGAGCTCCAGGATAGCCTTGTCTACATTGCAAATCGCTATTTAAAAAAAAAAAAAAAAAAAAAAAAAATACAAGCTTTCTTTCTCGTGGTAACAAAAGTCTCCTAAAATTGTCTATCAGAGGCTAGAGGGGGCTACTTGGTGGTTAAGACTACTGACTGCTCTTGCAGAGGACCTGGGTTCAGTACCCAGCACCCACATAGTAGCTCACGACCAGTTCCAGGGAATCCAGGCACTTACATAACATGCAGGTAAAACACTAACACACATGAAATAGACATAAACAAATACTTAAAACTGTGAAGATGGCCAGGTATGGTGGTGCACGCCTTTAATCCCAGCACTCAAGAGGCAGAGGCAGGCAGATCTCTGTGAGTTCGAGGCCAGCCTGGTCTACAAAGCAAGTCCAGGACAGACAAGGCTACATAGAAAAACCCTGTCTCTAAACATCCTCCCCCACAAAAAATAAAAATAAAAATAAAAAGCCTGTGAAGATGATTATCCCATCTGTGGATGTTATAAATGCCTTCAAATTGTACAACTGAAAATGAACTGTATGCCATTCAAATCTAGGTGACGCTGTTTTTAATTGTTGTTGTGGTTTATTTGTTTGATTAGTTGGTTGGTTTGGTTTTTTGAGACAGGGTTTTTCTGTGTAGCTCTGGCTATCTATAGGCCAGACTGGCCTCGAACTCACGGAGACCCACCTCCTTCTGCCTCTCAAATGCTGGGATTAAAGGCACGAGCCACCACCTCGAATAGCAAGTTCCCTGCTATGAATTTACTCTTCTCTCCAAAATCCAGCTGCTTCTGTTGTTGGTAGTGGTTGTTGTTACTAAGTTTTTGCTTGTTTACTGGGGCGAGAGACGGGGCACATGTCAGCAACAGAAAATATGTGCAGGTCAGAGAATTACTTAGAAAGAGTTGTTCTCTTCTTCCACCACAACGGTCCTGGGGTTTGAACTCAGGTCATCACGCTTGGTGACAAGTGCTCTTTCCCACTGAGTCATCTCTCAGCCATCAACTGCTTTTCTTAAATAAATTCCCACAGGATTGCTACGAGCCTTTGGGGGTTAATCAACAGAGGTCTAGATAATGTGACTGTAGCAATTTCTGCCAGCACACTCACCGGCTCTGTGCAGGAACAGTTTCCGCCGGTCCTGACAGTGCTGTTTGCTGAGAGCCTTCCTCCACGCTAAGGCTTAGTCCGACATCCTCTCAGACTTGAATAAGATGCTCCACTCCACAAACTGAAGGTCCTCCCGCTGCCTCTCTCGTGAGCACTTCTCCCTGGCATCCAACGTTCAATGTGCTTCTTTTGTCCTCCTCTGCTCCATCCATTCAAACATCCCGTCCGATGGGAATGCCCCATCCTCATTCAATACAACAGTGTCCACTTATCCTCAGGGGTCACAATCTAGGGACACTCCACTGTACTCTGCCTCTGTTAATTGCATAAAATGACAAATGGTACCAAATGTCATATTCTTTTCCCATTCCTACCATAACCTTGTGGACAAAAGTTCTGTGTTCTGCTGTGGGGGTTGGACAGAGTGCTCAGTGGTTAAGGATGCTTGCTGGTCTTGCAGAGGACCCATGCTTAGTTCCCAGCACCACTCTGAGCAACTCACAACTCTGTCTGTAACTCCAGCTCCAGAGGATCGGATGACCTCATCTAACCTCTGCGGATACTACACTCACTTGCAAATATACACAGAGACATATCATTTAAAAATAATCTCTTAAATTTATTCTTGGGCCGGAGAGATGGCTTAGTGGTTAGGAGCACCTGCTGCTTTTCTACAGGACCATCACCTATAAGGTAGCTCGTAACTGTCTATAACTCCAGTCCTAAGGGACCTTGCCCATCTTCTGGCTTCTTCAGGAACTGCATCCATGTGGTGCACAGACATACAACATGGGCAAAACACCCACATATGTAATATAAAAAATAAGATCAAATTTTTCTTTAAATAAAAATTTGTTGTTGATGTATATCTTAACAATGTCAGCAAAGGGTTTTGTTTTTTGTTTTTTGTTTTTTTTCCTTCTGGATTAAATTGAGAACTTTGCATTTCTGCGAAGCTTTTTGTAGCTTTTCCTGTCGTACCTAAATTACCAACATCACTGTTTTTGTACTTTGGGGTCATTATTGAGTAAATTGAGCTTTGGCCACAATCAGTCTGGTAATGCACAAAGCTGCTAAGTGGTTGATAGAAGGGCAGTGTACACTTGGGAAAGACTGACATGTTATCTGCAGAACGGATGCAAGAGTTCGTCGCACTGTTCAAAACAGTGCACGGGTTAAAACTTACAAATGGCTTGTTTCTGGGGTCTTCCAGCTCCTCTCACCTCCCCGTGCGTTCTCCCCCCCTCGCTCCAGGTGTCCTACGTGAAAGCTATCGACATTTGGATGGCCGTCTGCCTGCTCTTCGTGTTCTCGGCCCTGCTGGAGTACGCCGCCGTCAACTTTGTGTCTCGCCAACACAAGGAGCTGCTTCGATTTAGGAGGAAGCGGCGACATCACAAGGTAGGCCTCTGGCATGCGGCTCAGGGAAGGGCAGCCGGTGGACGGGCAGAAGCGTTCTGAGCGGTCCGGTGACCGTCCCCCCCCCCTCCCCCCTTCACCGGACTGTCCCCGTGGGTAACAGCTGAGGCAGGGAGCGAATCCTGAACAGCTTCGCTTTTACCCCCGCCCCCCCCCCCCCCCCCCGTGCGTAATGACCTAGCTGGGTTACGAGGCGCCTCTGATAAACCACAAGAGCAGTGAGGAAGGGATTGTCACGTGACACCAAGACGCAAAGGCCCGTGGTGATAGCCAGCTTCCGTCCACCCGCATAGCAGCCTGGGGCAGGCCTGCCGCTTGGTTTCGGCAAGATGACTTCCAGCTGGCCTGCCTCTGGGCTCAGTTTCTCCATCATCTACAAAGGAGGCTGGCTTGTAAGCTGGTGAGAGGCTGTGCTGAGGACAAAGTCAGGGGTTCCAAGGAAGCTTTGCGTTTCGTCCCTGCCACACCAGTGTCAAGGCTGAAAACTATTTTACACACACACAGCCCCTGTTAGTATGTTAATTAAACATGATTCGATTAGCTCTTGGCAGTCTAGCACTCGCCAGTCTTCTGAGACAGAAGATGCCCTTGGGGGTGGGGTGGGGAGTCCAGAGAACAAGGTCCTCTCTGTCTGAAGGCACCAAACCTCTCCGTTGAAGTAGTAATCATCTGTAGGCATTGTAGAGCACACTTGCAATCCCAGCACTCGGGGGTGGTGAGCAGAGGCAGGAAGATTGGGAGTTCAAGGCCAGCCTGGGCTACAGCATAAGACCCTGTCTCAAAAAAACAAAACAAAAAAACAAACAAAAAAAAGCGAACAAACAAACAAACAAAATAGGACTGGGGAAGTAGCTCTGTTGGTAGACTGTTCTCCCAGCATTCATGAAGCTCCCCCCACACCAGTCCCCTGCCTCACACTGCATAAATCCAGACCTGAGCGCATATCCATAATCCCAGCACTTGGAGGTAGAGGTTGGAGAATCAGAAGTTCAAAGCCATCCTCTGCTATACAAAGTTCAAGGGAGACTTGAGCTACCTTAAGACCTTTACTTTTAAAAAAAAAAAAAATCTAGAATATCTAGAATAAAATGAGGTGCAATGGTCTCCATTGTAATCCCAGCCCTCTGAAAGGTGATGGAGGGGGGTCAAAAGTTCAAGGTTAAAAGCTGGGAAAGGTTAATGGAAGAAGGGAAAGACCCTCTTAGGCAGCTATGGAGAAGCCATGGTCCAGGCTGGGTGAAGACTTGCCAGTGGGCTGCTTTGGAGTCCCCATGCTCCTCTGAGTGACCCAGCTCTGTAAGTAAGCTCAATAAAATCATTGTTTCAGGGGAGATATCAAGGCTAGCTTTGGCTATAGAAAAAGAAAGGGAGGGAGGGAGGGACAGATAGACAGAGAGAGAGACAGAGAGGGACAAGAAAGAGTGAGGAAGAGGTAGGCGGGAGAGGCTGGCTCAGGGGTTAACAGCACAGGCTGCTCTTGCAGAGGACAGGTTTGGAATCTAAGGATTCAGATGTCAGCTCACAACCACTGGTAACTCCAGTCAGAGAGCTGATGCCTTCTTCTGATCTCAGGGGACAATAGATACATACATGCAGGCAGGCATTCAGAACACACACGTAAAAGAAACATGCTCTAAGAAAGAAAAGTATACAGGAAACCACCTTGAAACACTTGCTGCCTCCAGACAGTCAGCACAATGGAGCTGCCCTTGGGCAGAGCACACACTCTCCAGCTCGCCACGGTCCCAGCTCACTTCATCACCCTCCTGGACACAGCTGAATTAACGTGACCTCCTTCACAACACTTGGCCCAAGTTTCAGAAAACAACGATGATAACCCGGGCCCACACTATGGACGACTTCCCCTTTGCACGTGGCTTACACTGGAGACCCGCACATCGGAGCTGCGGAAGCGTCTCTTGAGTAAGATGTCTAAGCAGGCTTTGGAGTGGTGAGTGGCGAGGATCTAGCTCTGGTCTGGATTTCTCTCGGCCAATAATCTGGGCCAGGCTTCCCAGCAGCCCCCAGTTTTTCCATGCTTTCAAATGTTGCCTCGTTTTCTGGGCAGAAAGCATCCAGCCTTCCAAGTCTCTGGCCCGCCTTATTAGAAGGATCATTAGGAAGCCTCTGTGGGGCCCCTGCTCAGCAGGAGCCCCAGATCCCTCGGTGGATTGCGCAGTCTCTGTTCCCATTTCCTGCTCCTTCCCCAAGCATCTCCCAGCAGATGAGCGTGCACCTCCTGGCACCTGCTGGTCGGAATAGGAATAGCAAGCCTTTCCCAGTCAGTCCTTTCTCCACGATACAAGGGGCCACTGTCTAGCTAGATGGACCCAAACCTTCTTCCCTGCCAGTGGGTAACAGATAAGGAAGGTAGAGCATAACTCTCCAAAAATGTCCAGGTAAGCTGATGTGGTCTTTCCCATACCAACAAGAGCCCGTTATATAGAGTGGGGATTAGTGTTATGTGTAGACAAACAAATTCCTTTTGGTCTCTAGATGGTTTATTATGTACATGAGACACTGCTCATTTACTGAAGGGCTCATTCCGAGTTTCTCCTTCTGTTTGCTTTTTGAGACAGCCTCTTGTAGCCCAGGCTGGCCTTGAGCACTGTGTGTTTGTGTGTTTGTGTGTGTGCGTGCTCTCACGCGCACACATGCATGCCTACATGTACAGAGATACGGAGATCAGAGGACAACTTGCAAGAATCTGTTCTCCTTCTATTATTTGAGTCCTGAGGATCAAACTCAGGTGTTCAGGCTTAGGAGAAAGCACCTTTATCCAGTGAGCCATCTCATCAGCCTAGACCTGCCTGATTCTTTTCTAAAGTTTATTTTATTTTACACCTATAAGTATTTTGTCTGTATGGATGTGTGTTCCTGGTGGCAGAGGACAAGACCAAAATGGATCACTGAATCTCTAGAACTGGAGTTAGGGACAGTTGTGAGCCACTATGTGTGTACAGGGAACTGAACCCAGGTCCTCTGCAAGAGCAGCCAGTGCTCTTAACTACTGAGCTGTCTCTCTAGCCTGGCTTCCTCTTAGAGCATTGAGTGTGGCTCTCAGTTTCACATGTCTTAGTTCTGAGTTAGAGCTGCAGATGTTTAGAGACGATTTACATGTCTGTGTCATGCATTACAACGCTGTTGGCACTGGTGTTGTGTTGTGTTGTGTGGTGATGAAGGCCATACAAAAAGGAAAACAACCGCTTCTGTTCTCTACCTCATAGCAGTAAGGACAAGTTTAGGTTTGGATATTATAAAGACCTGCTGGGTCCTGGGTCCTGGAATGTGTTGGCTTCCCCCCACTCCACTCCTTGGCCTTGTTCTGAAGCCTCCACCTCCCTCCACGCCACAGGCAGTGTTTGCTCTAAACCTGTCTGCCCTCATTATATGACCCACGTCTCTGTCTTCCACCATGAATGCTGGGCCAGATGCAGTCATTGAGTGTAAACTTCCTAGTCCTTAGCCATGTGCCAAATGCACGATGCAACCCCACTTAGACAAACCAAAGGAATGAAAAGAAGAAAAATATAAAAGGAGCCTGGGTGGGCTGAAGGGCTGGCTCAGACACTGGGGGCGCTTGTAGAGAACCCAGATTTTATTCTCAGCACCCATGATGGTAGCCCACAACTGACTATAACTTAAGTCCAGGATACCTGACAGTTTTCTAGCCTCCGAAAGCCCTGAATGCACTTGGAACACAGACACGCATGCAGGGAAAATATCTATGCACATAAAATAAAATAAAAAAGTCTAAGAAAAAAAATATAAGAAGGCTGGGTGGGACTGGTGAGGACTTCATTTATTGAAGAAATAATTTTACTTGTTTTTGTGCTTCTACACCAAAAACTCCATTTTGGTCTTGTCCTCTGCCACCAGGAACACACATCCATACAGACAAAATACTTATAGGTGTAAAATAAAATAAACTTTAGAAAAGAATCAGGCAGGTCTAGGCTGATGAGATGGCTCACTGGATAAAGGTGCTTTCTCCTAAGCCTGAACACCTGTCTGTATGTTCAGTGCTTGTTTCATTTGGGGTTTTGTGAGTCGGGGTGTTGCTGGGTTTGGGGGATAGGTCCTCATACACTTCAAGCTGGCCTCCACCAGTGTAGCTAGTGTCTAGCACTATTGAGCCTCTTGCTTCTGCTTCCGAACACTGGGATGACAGGCTGTGCCATGGCTGCTCTCACAAGGCTTACTCTCTAACATGGTGGTTCTCAGCTTTCCTAATGCTGTGACCCTTTAGTGCAGCTCCTCATGTTGTAGTGACCTCCAACCATAAAATTATTTTTGTTCCTACTTTGTAACTGCAATTTTCCTACTGTTATGAACCATGTTGTAAAGATTCGTGTTTTCCAATGGTCTTAGACAATCCCTGTGAGAGGGTCATTTGACACCACCAGCCCCCTGGGTCACAACCCACAGGTTGAGCGCTTCTGCTCTAATAGGAGAGGGAAGGTCAGCAAATTAGACCCCAGCGAGATCAGAGCTTCCTCCAGGGGTACTCATAGAGAACACTGCCTGTCTTTGGAAGCTCAGGGAGGTCAGGTAAGCGGAAGGCTGAAGCTCAGGTAGAAGCAGAGGCAGAGGTGAGAGAAAAACTTTGAATAGAACCTAAGAGGAAAAGCTCGACACCCTCAAACATAAGGAAGTGTTTCAGGGTGACTAAAGAATAATGCCACACAGAGAATGGAACGAAGAGAGATGGAACAGGTGGACACACTCCAGGGAATCTGAGGCCTTCTTTAGCGTTGGAAAAAAAAAATTAATTATCCTGAGCTCAGTGGCAGCCTACTAGAAAGTTCCGAGTAGAGCCAGGCATGGTAGCACACATCCATAATCCCAGCATTTAGGGTTTGAGGCAAGAAGACTGAGAGTCCAGGTCATCCAGATGGTGGCAGAGGCATGGAAAGATTAGTGTCAGATCCTGTACTGCATTTCTTATTCTCGTTGGGACTGTCTTTCGGGGAACAATCAAGAAAGAATTCCTCGGGCTGGAGAGATGGCTCAGAGGTTAAGAGCACTGTCTGCTCTTCCGGAGGTCCTGAGTTCAATTCCCAGCAACCACATGGTGGCTTACAACCATCTATAATGAGATTCGGTGCCCTCTTCTGTCATGCAGATGTATAGGCAAAATAGAGCACTCATATGTAAAATAAAGAAATAAAAAAAAAAAAAATTAAAAAAAAAAAAAAAAAAAAAAGAAAGAATTCCTCTCCTGGAAGCCCTCAGTGTTCAGGAGGGCAAGGTTAGCTGGTCACCCTTGCTGGCACCCACACACTGTTAGCCCAACTGCAGCTGGCCTTGGCCTGGGGAGGCGGCTCAGCGCTAACGTGCTTGTGGTTTAAGGGTTAGGACAAAAATCCTATCAACCTGCTCTGTGATAGCAGATTTCATAACCTTTCTGTGATCCCAGCTCAAGGGAGAATACCTAGAGCAAGCTGGCCAGTCAGACTAGCTGAACTGGTGAGCTCTGGGTTCAATTGGGAAACCTTGTCTCAAGAAATAAAGACAAGGAACTAGGGGCTGGAGAGATGGCTCAGAGGCTAAGAGGTAAGAGCACTGGTTGTTCTTCCAATAGGTCCTGAGTTCAATTCCCAGCAACCACATGGTGGCTCACAACCATCTATAATGAGATCTGGTGCCCTCTTCTGGTGTGCAAGCATACATGCAGGCAGAATACTGTATACATAGTAAATAAATAAATATTAAAAAAAAAGACAAAGAACTAGGAAGATACTTGGCATCAACCTCTGACCTGCATATGCACACATATGTGTACATATGCATACTTGCACACGTGTGAGCACACATACATGCCACACACATACACACACCCTGGTCTTTCAGTCCCATTGTGGAACCACAGGTGAAGGGGACTGACCAGGGCAAGATGGAGCTGACAGGGAAAGGGTTAAACCACTAGGCTTGGGCCTCAAGCATTTTACAAAGGAAAAGTCCGAAAAATCTGGCAGGCAGGGATGTAGATCACATGGGATGTGGGCTGGGGCTGGAAAGGTAAGTTGGAGCCAAATGACAAAGAGCCTTTAACAAGCTTATGGGAATCAGAAGACTGTTGGAAGTGATGGTGTGGGAACAAGAGGCAGGAAGAGGCCACAGCTTCCCTGGCTTGTACCACAGGAAAGCCAGGAGCTCTCTGCTCCTTCCCAGGCCATCAGGGGGTGGGGAAGATGGGAAGGATGCAACAGAGGCAAAGCAGGGGATGTCTCCAAACCATCCTCTGAAACTCCAATCAAAACCCAGGCCAGCCTTGGGTCACCTACTTAATGGAACCTCTAAAGGTCAAAAGCCTTGAGAAGAAACCTTGAACTAATTCTCAGGCAAGAGGAAGGAAGTTACCTGTCAGAGGTCACATGGTCAGTAAATGACAAAGACCCACACAACCTGGCACAGAGCTCTGGCCTCAGACTCTGTGACTAGTCCCATCCCCTGGCTTGCTTCTGTTTCAATATGTGAGCGGCGCCCCTCTATAAGGCCGAACTCCCCAGCCAGCCAGACTGCCTCCAGAAACTGGGGACACAAAGCCTGAGAGACAGGGAGAATCAGATGGCATGGCCTGGCCCCCCAGGGGAGTGCCTTGCAGGGAGGGTGCCCAGCCCTTGTCTTATTTTAAGTAGAGCCCCATGCTGAATCTGTTTCAGGATGATGAGGGTGGCGAAGGCCGTTTCAACTTCTCTGCCTATGGGATGGGCCCAGCCTGTCTGCAGGCCAAGGATGGCATCTCTGTCAAGGGTGCCAACAACAACAACACCACCAACCCCCCTCCTGCACCATCCAAGTCCCCGGAGGAGATGCGGAAACTCTTCATCCAGAGAGCCAAGAAGATCGACAAGATATCACGCATTGGTTTCCCCATGGCCTTCCTCATCTTCAACATGTTCTACTGGATCATCTACAAGATTGTCCGAAGAGAGGACGTCCACAACAAGTGAAGGCTCTGGGGTGGGGTGGGGGGCTTGGGAGAGGGTGGTGGGAGGAGCACAGAGGCTGGGAACCAGGGGAGGAGGGAGAGGGAGAACGCACACCCATTTCCCTCCATCAAGTGCAATAGAAACCGCAGGGGCGGCTGCTTCCAGGGTATGGCAATATCCACCTAGCCTCTGAGGGCATGAGGTGGGAGGGCCTTTTCAAATACAGCAACTGAGGACCATGAGGGGGTAGGGTGGGGGTTGGGGAGGGGGTTGGAAAATCACAGCTTTCAAAATTCAAGTCCATTGGGTTGAACGGGAAGTTTCCTGTTTGGAGGTCAGTGCTGCCTGCCCCAGAGCAGGAAAGCAGTGTAATATATGACATATAACCATGCTTAACATTAATGCAAAACCCACAAGAGCAAACGATACATCCCTTAAATCAGCCTAGTAACTGCTTAAACTTTTAAAGTCCCCAAAGTGATGGACAAATTTTCCCAGAGTAGAAATGGTCACAAATCAGCTTGCTGTGGTATGCGGCCCCATCGCGCCCTTACAAATGCCATGTCTATCTTCAAACTGACCCCTATGGACACATGCCAAAAAAAAGCCATTCCGCCTCTGCTTTGAGAGGGTCACGTGACACAGGCATGGGTTGTGGAGATAGATAAAGGTGGACCACCAGCAGAAAGTGACTACAGAGGAGGACCATCGCAGAAGCCCGAGGATGGAGAATCCAGGAAATCCCACTGGGCACCAAGCTTGCTCCTCTTGCTTCTCTGCTTCAATGCTGGCCCAACTCAATGCCAGCCCAATGGCCGCCATGGTCTTCTCATTGTATTACCAATATGCAATCTTTTTTATTGTTTAAAAAAAAAGTAATAATCTCGAGAAATAATATGGGGAGAGACTGAGTGTAAACCCATGAACTTTTTTCCAAATGTCTATTTTTTTTTTTAACTGCAAGTAGGTGCATTATGGGAAGGTGAGCAGGGCTGAAACAGGTCCCAATTGCCAGGCAGGGGTGAAGTTAAAAGAGATGAGAGGGTGAAAACGGTGGCGCCAATGCTGCTGCACATCCTGTTTGCAGGAAAGAAGAGATGGTGATATTTAGAAAGTCCACTCATTATATTTTGACATTTCATATATTATAACATGGGAAGTTTGGGGGACTGACCCCATTATATTTTTATAAGTCTTTTTTTTTTTTAAAGATGCTTTGCACAGCTTTAACATGTGGGAAAGTTAGACAAATACTTCTCTTTCCTTCTAACTCTGAAGTGCCCGAAGGATCCCAGACTAGCCAGGGCACTCCAGGAAAAAGTAACAGGGACTGAGATGAGCTCAGTTGGAAGGGGTCCATTCGAATGACAGATCTGGATGTGCACAGACCCACCCTGACGTGGCACAACGCCTGGAGTGAGGCACTGCTCTTGCAGTCCTGCATGCCATGGCTAGTACATAGGAGTGGCATTTCTGTCCTAGCACTTTACTGTCTCAGCCTTGGGTCAGAGTTATAGACAGAATGGGATTGACTGCTGACAATCAATCTGGAGTTTGGTTTGTATCCTTCGAGCTAGAGAGCTCAGGGAGGGGTTGGAGGAGCAGAATGAAGAGATGATGCCCACCTGCCCCTTGCCATGCACTCTGCCTGGGGAGTTTTCCTTCCTTCCTTGTAGCGTCAAGGCTAAGGCCTACATGGGTCTACAACAGAGCAAGCCAAGACAAAGACCAAGGGATCTGAGTAAAGAAAATGCACTACGCAGCCAACAGGATGAAAATGAGCTGTCGCCATTCTACCAGGTCTGAGGTCAATTGGCACAGGCCTCTTGGATTATTCAAACCAAAAAGGCAATACACGTTTTGGCTCTGGATGAGGGGGCACAGGACCTTTGATGATGGGAAATTTTGAGCAGTGGGAGTGGGTGACTCTCATCTGAGGTGGTCTTTCCGTGCCATAAACACGTTCAAAGCACGAAAAGTGAAGATGGCCTTGAATAATCAGAGCTCAGGATGAAGATGCTGGTGTATGCAGCTGTGAGCATGCTCCTCAGGACAAGAGAAGGGATCTCATCACTGCAGCTCTGTGCATCTTAGAAGAGGCCACGATTATTTCCAGTGGCACTTTATTCTCTGTATTTAGGTGACAAATATTTGTAATAGAAAATAATCAAAGGAACCCTCTCCTTACCATATTTAGAACAACTCAAGTCTAGGTGAGTGGGCAAACCCAGGAGGCACCAAGAGGCCCCAGGAGGCATCAGATTCAGTGCTGAGTCATGTCTCTCAGTCACACAAAACCATCCAGCAACTTTGAAAAAGGCTTCCTTAGAAAGCATCTGGAATCGCCCTGAGATAGAGAAACCAATGAAGCATTTGCCCAATCTCAGCTGGGCTCCCAGCACACACACACACCTGTGTCACCATGTTGGAATGGACCATTATGATCTTCCTGGCCTAGGTGACAAATCCAACAAGCAAGAGACTCACATCTTTGAGACATACTGAGGAATGTTACTGAAGTCCTTCAGATTATAAGCAATGAGAATACCTGAATCAAGCCTGAAGTTAACACAGAATGGTGTTGGGTAAATGTTCAAGCTTTGGTCTCTCTGAATGCATCATGGGGAGAGTGGGATATAGTATCTGAATTCTCTCTGGTTCTGCCTGCTATGGAATCTGTGCTTACACTGAGAAACTTTGCACAACTAAAAGCTGATCATCGTTTTGATTTCTCGGAGCTCCGTGCAAGCCTGTAGATTTACGCACAGGTGTCCTGACCCTCACAATTCCTGTTGCTTCTCTTCCTCAGAAAAATTGCAAATTTGCTTTTCTTCTTTTAATTAAAACCAAAATGAGGGAAAGGAAGAGATAGAACAAGGAAGGGGGAGGGAGGGAATGAGGAAGGGAGGTGGGAAGAAGGAAGGAAGGAAGGAAGGAAGGAAGGAAGGAAGGAAGGAAGGAAAGAAGGAAGGAAGGAAGGAAGGAAGGAAGGAAGGAAGGAAGGAATTTGAACTAGATAATTTAGGCCAAAGAGTTTAGGTGAACCCAATGAACAGCTCAAGGCTTTCTTAATTTCCCCCCTTTAGGTTGAGCACAAAGGAATCTATGCCCTGAAATCACAGATGTAAGATGCATGGTTCAGTGTGTGGAAATAAGATGTCTGTGCGGAGAAGAGTTTACTGGTTTTCACCAGTACAGAGTGGTGTTCATGCATAGTGTGACATTTGGAAAGGGGCACAGAGGAGTGGATGACGTCAGCTCACTTCCAAAGCTGCAACTTATCCCAGGAGCCAAGTGGGGACACCAACTGCTTTTCATCCTGTTGGTTTGCAGGATCCCACTGATGTCAGAAAAAAATGCTCCATTCTGCCCTCTGCTGGAATTTTCTAGCACCTGTAAAACCCTTCTTGGCTCTAGTGGAGAATGTGTGTGAGTGTGTGAAAGAGAGAGAGAGAGAGAGAGATTTCCAATAACCTTGGAGAAAGAGAAAAGTCTATCATTTCACCCCAATTACTTCCTTTCCTAAACTATCAATAAGTAGGAAAGCAACCCCTTTCAGAAGTGCACCAAGAGGGCTGGTTCATGTCCACCAGCACATACATCTTTATGAGCATCATAAAAAGACATGGTGTCTTGAGAGGTGCCATGTTAGATAGCAGGGAAGGCAGGCACCCCAGTCAAGATGGCACTGCCACTGATAACTGTCTTCTGTGAAAATTAGATTACTTACTTAATTGCCGCCTGCTGAAACCAAAGGGGGTTTATCACCACTCCGACAGCAGCTGCATCCTCTGAAGAGGCTGACAAGCAGGGCGTATCCTCTTCAGGGCTCTGAGAGTCACAGCCGTTTCCCAGACAATCTGGAAGCCCAACACAGAACAATGACCATCACACTGGAAGCTAGCTATCCATATCTGTTTCAGGAACATCTTCAGCACTTTCTAGCCACCCTTCACCCTTAGCTCTGCCCAGGCAGGTGAGGCTGGGCTTTTGCAGGCTGCTTCTTAGATTGATAAGTGTCCAACAAGTCTGTGGACAGGTGACTTGATTTCTACCCATTCTACCCACACCAAAATGTCTCCACCCAAGCTGTCAGGAAGCACATTCTTTAAATAGAATGCGGATTCTGCTTTCCTACTTCAGAAGTTTGAAGCAAAAGCCTTCTTATTTTCCTCCAGTTCTATGACAACAGTAAGGAGAGTCTATAACAAGAGAGAAATAAATGTGCCTTGCTTTGATGGCTCAACCATGAGAGTTCCGTCTGTGCAAGGAAAACATATATCCTGGCAAGGGTTTGGTCTGCTGTGCTTGACCTCCCAGTGACAGAGAAGACATCCTCGAGTAGGTCAAAATCCCCAGAGAAGAGCACTTGCACGGTTGGTGAAAAGGAGAGACTGACTGACAACAGGGTAGGTTTCTATTAAGAAGAAAAGCCTGTGAATGAGGGATCTAATGGAGGAGGCTGGGGCGCTTGCAGGGCAGAAAAATGGAAGGGGCCCCACCCTTCACCCTATGGGAGCTCTCTAAACCCATGGTTTTCCTAAGCAGTGGAACGCCAAAGCCTGGAGTTCCTTTAACACCCACAGAAGATGAAGAGCCCCAAGCATATGATGAAGAGAGCAAAAGATAATTAGCCCCCGGCCAGGCCTCACGAGAGAGTATCCAAGCCTGATCCCACAGAGGATGGGGAACTGAATTTTTACACTGGGTGGTGTCCATTTACTTCTTCCATCTATGTGGGATTTTTAGAAATGATTTATTCATTTATGCTTCATGTGCATTGGTATTTTACCTACATGTATGCCTGTGTGAGGGGGTTGAAGCCTCTGGAACTGGAGTTACAGTTGTGAGCTCCATGTGGGTGCTGAGAACTGAACTGGGGTCCTCTGGAAGAGCAGCCAGTGCTCAACCACTGAGCTATCTTTCTAGCCCATGTATGTGTCTTTTAACCTTCAACAAGTTATTTCACCTTCCATGATCTTAGAGGAACACTAACTTCCCAAATTGTTGATGAGCATAAAATTGACAAAATGAAATAATCAATGTTTTTGCTATTAAAAGCAAAATAGAGATGAGATAGTGCACTAAAATGAATCTGATAGCTGCATATCAAAAGTACAAATCTTTTTGTCTAAGTACATCCCAGTAACTGGACATTTAACATCTTAATTACCTCTGGAATGGTGGTGAGCAGCAGCTTTTACTAGATTAGAGAGCAAAGCCAATGTTCACCCTTCCTTGCCTCAAAGTGTAGTCATAATATAAATCCTATAAACCCACTAACCCATCTTCATCATTAATAATCTACTAATACTCCTTGATGATGCACAGGGGACTTGGCTGGGATCTGGCCACTGTGTGGCTACTCAAGTTTGGAGACAAAAAGGAGCAAACAGGGGTTAGGGGTGGGGGTCAGGTGAAATTCGGTGGTGTTTGGAGGATACAGACAACATTCCTTATTTATGATCCTTTAGAGTGGGGTCCTAGTGCTAGGGAGACATGAACTAGGCTGGAGTGAAGGGCTAGCATAAGACCTTTCCTGAAGCTTTTCAAAGTCTAGAATTCCTTTAAAATCCACTCAAGATGAAGAACGGTGAGAGGTGCAGGAGCCAAAGATAAGCATCATCTTCTCTAACGGCTGAAGTTGAAATTGAGCAGGGTGAGATGTGGCGTGGCTGTGAATAATTCAGGGGGAGGTGCAGTGACAACAGGCAGAGATGGCGCTGACAGCATCTCGCGGACAACTCAGGGGGCCTGGGGCAGAGGACATTTGAGCTCAAATGCCAAAGACTGGGTCCATGGCAACCATTTACAATCGGTGGTCTTGCCTACCTGTTAAGCAGTTAACAGGTTTATCCTCTGTGCGACAGCTACCCAGCTACTTCTCCCAAGCAGGTGTTTGAGTAAAAAGGAACCGTCCTTCAGAAAGAGCCGACTGGAATGGAAATACCGACCAATGTTCCAGTAAAGAAGGGGTGTCCAGTAGCTCTTTACCCTCATCCCAGATCTAGGACTGAAAGGGGGAAATGAAATTACAAGAGAAAACATGTGACAGTGACCTCTCCCTCACCACATGACAAAACCCCCAGGAACTAAATAGATGCTTGTCTCTGGGTGCTTTGTTCCTGCTCTAATTGTCAAGTAGACAACTGGATGTGCACAACGCCCCAGGCAGTCCAGTCTATCTCCCTATTCAAGGCCTCTTCTGCCTAGCCTCAGTCTCGGCTCTTCAGCTGCACCCCAAAGCCAGGGTGTTGACAAAGCAGGCGCACAAACTGTAGCAATGATATACCCAGGGGCATGTTCGCTTCTGTCCCAGCCCCCCAGCCCCAAGTCACCCCTTCTGTGTAGTGAGGACAGTATCACTCAGAGAGGACCCCAGTGAAGGCTGCGTCTGACTCAGTGGGTCTCCAAAGGAAAATTACATAATTGTCTTTGTATGTTTTGGTCTGAACAAAGCAAGCCGGCCTATCCAGACCGGAGAACTCTCTAATATTATCATGTGCCACAGTAAAGATTAGACTATAACTACATATGACCTTATCAACAGCAGTATTCCCAAGTTTTCTATGACTTTCTCTCTCTCTCTCTCTCTCTCTCTCTCTCTTCTTACCTGTGCTGTGTTAAGTCTGGATGTGGAATACTTTGAAAGCTGAGCATCCAAATAAAGCAGAGTAGGAGGCGATGATCCAAGTTCCAAAATAGTCGGCAGCACAGGAGACGGAGGATGCCGCAGAGGGAAGGGAGTAGACTGTTGGGTGTTAGAAGTCTGGCTGAGCAGTCACGGAAGAAACAGGTGAAGTTCTGACAGATGGGCCAGAGCAGTATTGGGCAGACTGAGCACGAGCTAAGATGGGGGGCAAAATGAAAGGGCTCACGAAAGCATGGCTTGCTTTCCCAGGTGAAGGCTAACAAGTGGGAGGCAGGTTGGGAGAGGTGGGTCTTCGCCTGTCAGGCACACTGAAGGACGCGGTATGGATCAGGTCATTTTAGGCAGTTTGTCAGGACTAGGCGAGAAGACTCGGTCTCCTTTCTGACTTCCAGTGTCCTCAGCCTGCTCACTTTCTGCACTTCTCACGGGAGAACCCACTTTTCCTTCGTCTTGGAAACATACAAAGTGGTCACATCTTAAAGGGCGTCAGTTCATCTCATTAAGTGCTAAGAGCTGATGCTAGATGGGAGCATTGCGGGCTGCTTTCTTTGTGGTGTGGTGTGTGTGTGTGTGTGTGTGTGTGTGTGTGTGTGTGTGTGCATACACATGGTGTACAGCAGGGAGGTTGCTGTACCCACCTTTTATGTGGGTCTGGGAATCCAAACCGAGGTCCTCACGCCTCTGCAGCAAGCAATTTACTTGACTGAGCCATCTCTCTGGCCCTGGAAGTTATGGTTCTACAAAGAGCGTCGCCACTGACTGAAAACACTCTGCAGTGAACTGATGAAGTGCACGCTGCAGACAGTGAAGTCCTGGGCTTCCTTCTGTTTTCCCCATGTGATGCTGGGGATTGAACCCATGGCCCTTGGCACGCAAGGCTAGTGCTCTATCACCGAACCACATCCCTAGCAATATACAGAAGGTGTCTCAATAGCCGGGTTTGTGGCCCAGGCATCATTTTGTTGTTGATCTAGCTGAAAGGCTGACCTGGAGGAAAAGAAGTCCAGCACGTTGTTTTCATTCTTAGCTGCATCTAAAAACCACTTCCCAACCTAGAGATGATCTATTCCAGGCACAGAATCAGACAAGGAAAAAAAATGGCATGGAGAAAACACAGACAGAAACCAGAGAGTGTCACACCATCACAAGTGCAAATGTGCAAAAGGTCATTTTTTTTTTCACCTCAGGGACATGCCTTCCTTCCTGTGGCAAACCTAGGAGGGGTATTTTGGGGGAGTGGTTCATAGTATCTCCCTTCATAAAAGTGTCCCCAAGTCTTAGCTTGAAAGTAGAGGAGGGAGAGCATTGCAGAAGCTATTAGGTATATTAACATTCTTCATGTTTGATGCATTTCTACCTCATACTAAAAGACACCATGCTCCCAGCATGCCAGTTTAGCCAGAAGAGTATCAATGAAGCAAAGTGTCGGATGAGGTAAACTGCACAGCCATTTAAAACCCATCCAACTTCATGTCATAACGATTCCATCTCCCAGTGCTGGAGCCATGATAACATTATCACCACTAACAAGTTAAAATGAGATAAATGAGCTGGACTCCAAAGGGACTTACCTTGCTTCATTCTCATACTGGGCACACATATGATGCCTACTGTATGCTGACATGCATACTCCCAACAACAAAGGGGTGAAGAGCATGTCCTCTTTTTGTTCTTTTTTCCTTTCTTTTCTTTTTTTTAAGTAAACTGAGTTCTGCTTACAAAAGGATGGCATAGCAGTGGCCTCAAAAAAACAAAAAAACAAACACTTGAAAAACTGGACAAAATACAGGTCTTCAGTTGCCATAGGCTTGGAATAGACAAAGTGAGTCACAAAGTCGGTGAGCCGGCCTGTTGTGGTGGTGCATGCCTGTAATCCCAGCACACTGAGGCTGAGGCAGAGAGATCTAACCCAGAGACACATAGCGAGTTCCAGACCAGCCTGAGCTGAATAGTGGATCCCTCTCAAAAACCAAGTGGTCAAGACAAAACTATAAGCACTTTGAAGCCATCTGGTTATTGGCAGGATCGACATCATGACAGCCATGATGGGGTCCATGCAAGCACTTGACAGTGCTACTCAAAGGATGGCACTAATAAAAAATAAAGTGACTGTTCAAATAAGCCATGAGGCTTCCAAACCTGATTGGACGGGCTTTCAATGCTCAGGAGCAATGCTGCACTTGCCTTGTGTAGCTCAGACTTGGTAAGTTCTCCCTCCTCATCTGGACTTCAGATGCATTCACTAACTTGAGATGGGCTAGCGTCTGCCAACGGGGGCAGTGTGCCACTTCAGTCTCACCCAAACCTTGCCAAAGCAAATGACTTCCTGTGGACCTGGGGGAGTCACCTCCAAAGAACTCGTCCTTCGTCATCTCTAGTTCATCCGTCTAGGTATTTGCACAGAGCTAACCTGTCCTAAAGGTTCACTGGCTTGGTTTTTAGACAGAACAAACTCCAGATGTCTCTTCAGGTAACTTTACATTTCCTTTTTCCCTCCCCCAAAAGTTAGCTTCCAACTGAAATGTGTCATGATGCACAAGGAAGAAAAGTCAGTCCCTTACCACAAGTAGGAAATGCCCCTTGGAAGTCAACACTGACTCCCCAGACACTGCAACCCTAGAACAGAAGGGCATCGTGCCATCCTTCCAATCACAGTGTCAGTGTGGGCACGGGGGTCCATTAGAGGTAAGAAGCCTACACTGTCTAAGCCCAAATCATACAAGAGCCGTCAAGCACTTGATTACCCAAGATGGGGGAGGTTTCCACAAGCCACATAGCCAAAGCAGATTGCAGGGTAGCAGTCCGGAATTCACTGACCTGGGAAATTGGGTCCGAATTACTCTCGAGGAAGTTCCTCATCCTTCCCTAAAAGAGAATGTGACCGTGTGTTTTCTATGGAAACTTCTTTGTACATATGTATAAACTAGGTATGGCCTTAAAGCTGCAGTTAAGGGTCTGTCTGGCTCCCACCTTAAGCAGCGTGCTAAGCAACCGCTTCCTTAATGTACTCTTTTTACTTCTCATTGAACATTGAACCTTGAACAAGCAATTCCCTCTGGCCCTTTCTCTTTTTTGCATGAAGTCATTAAAACTATGACAGGGTTTGTTTTGTTATTTTTGATTTGGTTTGGTTTTGGCTTGTTTAAAAAAAATCTATTTCTGCAGTTTGAAGATGGAATGTAAAATTTCTGTGCTGTATATAAAAATATATTTATTGAGCCATCCATAGACTCATCCATGCCAATTCTAATGGAAAAAAAAATTAAAGTTTTCTGAAATTTTTGGTGGTTAATTCCTAATTGTTACACTTCACCAATTTTGTGAGAACTTCTAAAGTGCTACAGTTACTCCAGAGAAAAATCTGTGTATAACCTGAGAAGCACTTCACTTGAAGGACTTCACATTGAGAAATGAGAATTCAAGTCAAGAATATTTATTGGTAGATACCATTGGAGGTTAACAAAGGTCACAGATCCTGCCACAGGGGGCTGGGTGTGGTGAGAGAAAACACATGTGGGATGTGAGCCCAGGGCTGTTTCAGAAAGATTAATCATGAAGCGAAGACCAGTGAAATCATGGAGGTAGGAGGAATGAGAAGTCTGCTGAGGTAGCATGATGGGACTTAACTGAACACTGGATGCAGGGAGGAAGGAGGAAAATGGACCACTCACTTCTAGCAAGGTGGAGCGTGAGTAGCTGAGCTTATGAGAAATCAACTGTTCTACAGAAAACAATGCCTAAAATGGACTAGGGACAACCAGGAATAAATACTTAGACCAGGGGCTTCCTCCTCACACACACCCTGCCCCACCCCACTTCCCGAAGTCTCCCAAAGATTTCCTGTACTGAAATGTCACACAATCTAAAATTGATTGAAGGCTACTTCCAGTCACTGACTCGGCCATCATGGGGACTGCCAGGTAGGTGCCTCCCCATGGGATACAGGAATTGGGTCAGTTCTCAGTTCCCTAAAAGTTACAACCTAGCACAGCGGTAAAACAGGCTGAACCACAAGACAGAATCCTCTAGGGAGACCCTGCTTATGATGGTGAATGGGACAGAACTACAAATAGGGACAAAGCAAAATGAAAGGGGAAATGAATTTGTTCACTTACAATGTTTAACCGTGAATTATGACTTGACACGGACAGGTGGGGCTGGGGACACAGGCACATATTCAGGGAGGGGAAGGCACGTTAAGCCGAGGGCTCTGCACATCCAGGAGGATTATGGGGACTCACCATTCCACATGCTGGAGCCTCATCCCACAAGAGAGTCAAGTGAACAGGGCTTTTGATACACACGTGGCACATACATAGCCTGGCAAGAAAGCAAGAGGGCGGTGGTGCTTCCATCCAAAACCTGCCCCTGGGAGATTTACAGCCATATGGTGGAAAAGCACCAGCATACAGAATACAGAATGCCAAAGGACCTCAGTGAAAGTGACAGCTGAGTTTTAGGTATTAAAACATCACAATAGCAAGCAGGCAGTGGTGGTGCACGACTTTAATCCCAGCACTTGGAAGGCAGAGGCAGGTGGATCTCTGAGTTCCAGGCCAGCCTGGTCGACAGAGTAAGTTCCTGGATACAAAGAAACCCTGTCTCTGGAGAAATTGTTCATTCTGTAAAGTGCTTGCCATACAAGCATGAGGACCTGAGCTCAAGCTACAGAACATAAAAGCTAGGTGTCATGGGGAGGCAGGTGGGTGGATCCCTGGAGCTCACTGACCTAGCAGGGCAAGGGGCCCCAGTGAGAAGCCTTATTTTGAAAAAGAAGGTAGCTCTGGTATGGCAGTACACACCTTAAATCCTGACATTTGGCAGACAGAGAGGCAAGGTCTCTGTGAGTTAAAGAGGAAGCTAATCTATGTAGCAAGTTCCAGAAGAGCTGGGACTAGTGAGTTCAGACCATCTCAAAAACAAACAACAAATCACAGCAGATGACTCCATAGACTGGCACACCTGTATCCTTCCCACCCTCCTCACAAAATGCGACTTGCTGAGAAACTGTACATCCCTAAGGGAGGCAGGGGCAGTTCTGTAGAGGTCAACCAATGATCCAATTTGACAGGGGCGCTATTATGTTCTGAATGTCACCTCAACTCAGGTCTGTGCAGTAGCAATTCCACTCTAGAAATGCCCAGCTCACAGGTGCTCAGCTGGAAAGGGCTCCTGGTTCAACACAATAGGCACTGCCCAGAAGCCCTGCCTGTTCCTGGAAGCCCTGCTCACTCACCTGCCTCATGCCATCTCCTCCCCGTGCTACTGGACCACAATCCACAGGCAGACAAGAAAACTAAGCGGGCTCACTTGGCTCTGCCGTACTGTTCTCGGGACAGGCTTTGCTTTGTAACTGAGGTTGGTTTTGAGCTCACAGTCCTCTCACCGCAGCCTCCTGAGCACCAGGATCACAACCATGTTGGAACAGGTTGGTTAGGTTGTGATTGTTGGATAGGTCCTTATTTTAACTATCCAACTCCCACTGCTCCACAGCAGCAGTTGAGATTGGAAACACAGGAATATCACCTCACTGTGAGAACAAATGGAAGTTCTGGTTAAGATTCACCAATTTCCAACAGGTCTGAGAAGAGAGACACTCAGTAGCCAAGAGCATTTTGGTGTTCCTCCAGGACACAAGTTCAATCCCCAGCACCTAAGTAGGAGGGCTCACTCCTAACTCCAGCTCCAAGGGGACATCGACATCTCTGACCTCCTCCAGCACCTGCACACACATGGCAAATATCCACACAAACGTGCTCACATACACAAAAAAAAAAAAATCACTTGGCTAAAATACTCATCTCAGGTTCTGGATCTTAATCTCAATGACAACGAACTATCCCCTGAGTCGTCCCTATAGACCAAAGCTTAATTTGATCTGCGAGGGCTGAGGGTTAGTCAGCCACTTCTGGAAAAGGCCTGTGCTTTCTGTGTGACCGTGAGTGCCTCGAAGCTCTCTGAGGTTTAGGCTTTCCATGGTGTCACTGACATCCAGATTCTCAGCACTGCAAAATGTGCTGCCAATTCGTCAGGCCCATGCCCTTCCAGACCACACACCCATCCCAATCCCAGTGCTATGATGTGGGGCTGAGGAGCTCCCTAACCAGTCACAAGAAACAGGAGTGTACTGCTACACCCCTACACACATGCACACGCACATATGTGCACATACACAGAGAGAACAGTCAGACCATGGAGACCTCCTTCCCATAGATCTGAGGAAGGGAATGCTTCCTTTTGTATCCCATTCCCACCTCTGGTCCCTGTACCCATCCACAGGCTGCTTTTTCTCCACATCAGTCCAGATCATTCTGCTACCCTTGGTCTCCAGAGGACACGAGGGGCAGCAAGCACCACACTCCCACGACACCTCCACGCCTTGCACTGTCACCTCATCGGGTTTGTACTCTTGACTAGAAAGAACTTCTTGTACCAATGTGTGCCGTTCCAATCTCTCACAGAAGGAATCTGGAGCACCTTTTCTTTGGCTGCCCTTTTGCTGTTTCTAACTTAGTCACCCCACGCAAACTTGTCTGGCCTGGCACTTCACAGACCAGGTTAGCATTGTAAAGATCCATGTGCTTCTGCCTCTTAAATGTTGGGATTAGAGTTGTGCACCACCAAGCCTGGCTCAGTTGTTCTTGTCCCCGTCAGCTTAACATAAACTGGCCTGAAAACAGTCATGTGACTCGGCTCATGCATAAATGCTGCCACTGTTCGTATCTGTGAGGTACTGATAACCTCACACCATTTTAATCCCAACTACCCTTTCTGACAACAAAACCAGAAGTTAGGGAGGAAGACAGCTCTGTGGCTAAAGTATGAAGGCCAGACATGGCAGCACATGTCTGTAATCCCTGTGCAGAAGCAGGAGTCCATGGAAGCCTGTGGCTTATGGCCAGTTAGAGAAAACTGTCTCCAACAGGGTGGGATGTCAGCACTGGCACCCACAAGGATGCTGTGGTACATCCATGTGTGAATACGCACATGTAAACACACAAATGAACACTGGGAAGAGTTAAATTTGACAATTTGGTTGTCCACAAAACCTTCACGGCCTCACACATAGCACTCAACACACAACACTGTGAAGTGAGTTTTAGCAGTCTACATTGGCAGATGAAGTTTTCTTCCAGAAATATTTTAATAAAAATTGGCCTTTTCCAAGAAACACCCACTGCATGTCCATCAGTAAAAGAGAACCATAACAAAATAGAAAATTTACCATATGGCTATGATTTAAAGAAAAAAATGCAAACCCTGGAGCACATTAGCCAAGTCCGATATTCAAGCCAAATCCGTCTTAGGGCCCCATCAGGAACCCAGACAGACAGCAGAGTAGAGCGCGGCACACAGGGCCACTGAGGGCAGAGGCCTCGCAGAAGCACCTTCCTCACAAGCCTTCCAGTCTGAGGCGTGATGGAGGATAAGGCAGAACAATGTTAACACAACACATACACGTGATCAAAAAAGTCTACAGTTCCCCCACATACTCTGAATCTGAAAACAAATCTAGAATCTTTATTACTTTTCTTTAAACAATTGCCAGGACCAGAATCAAAGATAAATAGAAGGCACAGTTTTGCTTGGTTTTGTTATCAGATTTGGGCATTTGTTTTCTTGTGGGGATTTTTTTGTCCTTTTTGTCCTTTTTTTCCTTTTTTCTTTTTTTTTTTTTTTACAAATACAAATAAAACATGAAAAACTCTACCTCAAAAAAATCTAACAGTTCAACAAAAGTCTTTAGCTGTGTTCTAGACATTGACAGACTACATCACAATTTAAAATCCAATGGTAAAAACGGAGGTTTAGAACTGTTTGGTAATCACATGTCAAAAGAACAAAGTTCTGGAAACACCTTTTATTCGGTTAGCCACACCAGCAGGGACCCAGCGGCAGTCACCAAAAAGGCAATTTTTCCACACCAGAAAGGAGTCGTGACTCTTGATAGATAATATGGATTTTTCCTGCTTCCAAAATGTTTATCAAATCCTGTGTCTCCCAACAAATGAACATCCACTGTCAGTGAAAACTGAGACACGCTCCTTTGCGGAATGGCTGTTAAATTCCGGTCGGTATACGCAGCGTGAGCAGGAAGGTCAGTCTTTCCTCTTCTTTAAAAATCTATTCCTCCTAAAGATTCATTCCGGAAAACTGGAAGTGAAGGACTAAAAGGTCAGGGGGGAAGGGGGGTGGGGGGCACACACCATGAACACAAGAGAAATTAAAGTTGTACAAACTCCAGCAGTTTATAACAGACTACTCCGAGACACCAAAGGCTGGTTGAAGGAATTCACCATTCTGCAGGAGTCAGGGCTGTGTGCTGTGTGAAGATCTGGGCCAAGCAATTCACTGCCTTGGAGTTGTAATTCCCCTGCCCACGCCAAAGCCTGGTTTCTGCACCATGCCTCCGCGGGGAGGGCCTCTCATCCCACCACTTGGCCCACCACGGGGGCCTCCGGGTCCCCGAAGGCGGTTGTCCCTGCGGTCACCTTCCCTGGCAGCTCGAGTCTTCTTCTCTTCCACATTCAGACGGACCGCACCTCGGAACATGATAGGCTGTGAGGACCAAGGAAAGAGACACTCAGATTGGCCCCTGACCACAACTATCAAGTGAGCAAAGCCACTCTGAAGAGCAGTCTGTAGACTAGCCTTCACAGACCTGCTGAACTCACTAAACAACTTTCCATGTGACTAGTGCATGCATTATGTGGAGAGCTCTTCAGGAAACAGAAAAGAGCCAATTGAAACCGCCCTGAAGCACATGACTCAGTGTGCTAAGAACTAAAGCAAATTCAAGTAAACAATGATAGAACAAAGCCTTCACAGCTGTGGGGATAAATCCTCACCTTCTTCTCACTTAGCCAAAACACTGGTACCTCTCAGTAAAAACGTCATAAAAATGACTTAAATAAAACTCCTAGGGACTAGCAGATCAGGGATGAGAAAGTAAGGCACTTACAGAAGAATGAACCAGGGCCTCCTGGCTGGAAAGTGACACTCAGCTACACTAGTGTGTGATCACACCTCCGTCACTCAGTAAGTTAGTGCTAAGCGCGCACGCGCGCACGCACACACACACGCACGCAAGCACGCGCGCACACACACACACACACACACACACACACACACACACACACACGACTGGTATGTACAGCAAACTTTTCTTGGCACAGCAAGATGGAGAAAAGGCAGAGCGCCACCGGCAAGCACAATTTCTAAGTCAACCTGCAGGGCCAGAAGCCTTGGAGTTATCAAGACAGACAACTCAGGTCCGGGGAATGTTTCCTTACTCCTCTCACTTCTGAAGGCACTGCACACACATACATACATACATGCAGTGTAAAAAGCACACACATAAAATAAAAACAAGTCTTCAAACACACACACAAAGAAAGAAACGCAAATTTGCTCACCCTATTGTTAAGGACCTTCTGAACAGGCTCAGAATCATCAAACACAACAAAACCGAAGTTGGGTAACTTCCCGCCACTGTTAATGCGCAGCTCCACGACGTTCCCATAATCTGCAAGTGCAAAGGGCTCATAACTTCTCTGCAGAGACCCAGCTCACCCAGCACTCAGTTCTGCATCAAACAATGATGGGCTCTAAGTTTAAAGTGCACACTTGATTTCAGAGGTGTCATATTTTAAAATATTCAAAGCAGGGCTGAAATGTTCCTTTATCTACCTGTATGTACACCCGAAATCGGATCCCAGTACAGATGGTCATGAGCCACCATGTGGCTGCAGAGAACTGAACTCAGTCTGGAAGAGCAGTGCTCTTAACTGCTGAGCCATCTCTCCAGCCTCTCAAATGCTCCTTAGATGATTGCTAAGTACTTCAAGCTATGGGTTTTTGAATTTCAGAGGTTAGGGAAAGGACCCAAGTCTAAAAGACAATGAATTTCATCTCACATGCTTCTTAGACACCACCAAGGAGGAATTTTATCCAGCACTGCAGCATGCCTGCATGACAATGAGGTCAGGATGGAATTTTCCACTTGGGTGTCACATTCATGGGAAGTGCCAGTTATTTTGAAGTGAACGATCAGCCCAGAACTCACTGTTTGCAGAAGCGGAGCTTATGGGAGCACAGTATTAAAACAGACCATTAAGTCTCTGTTCCCTTTTCCCTTTTACTAGAAGACCTGACATTACACCTGTGCCTCCACTAGGTGGCGCTGCCTAGGAACGCAGGGCCATATGGAGACTCGGCACCTACTTTGGAAAAAATCCTTCAGTTCCGACTTGTCAACCTCATGTGGCAGGTTCCCGATGAAGAGCTGGTGACTGTCAGGGTGCCTCACCATCCTTCGAGGTTCCACATCTCCTGGTTCACCAGCCTCTCGGACTTCAGAGACAAAACAGACTCAGGGACTCTTCACATACAAGCTTCCCTCCGCCCAAAACCAAGTCCTCCCACTGCACCAACCAGGCCTCAGATAAGCTCTCATCCCAAACCACCCAAAGCTGGAGAAGTCGCCGGAGCTCTTACTTGGCCGGGGTCCCCTCTGGGGGGGGATATTGATCCGCTGCTCTCGAACTCTCTGATCTCTCTGAGGCCTTTGCGGTGGAATCTGAGAATCAGGCTTAGATTCTGGTCGGGGCTACGAAAGGTTACAGATTACCCGTTTGAGAAGCCAAACTAGCTTATCTGAAGCTAATTTCCTTTTAAATTTTTAAAATTGCATTTTTTGATGTATGAGTGTGTGTGTTAGTGTCTGCGTGTGTACACGTGTGACAGGCATGTGTACACGTGACAGTGAGTTCGCTCATAACCATCCCAGTTGTCAAGCTGAGTAAGAAGCAGGTGCCTTTATCCCCTGGGCCATCTCACCAGCCCTGTCATTTGTTTTTCACTTTTCTTTCTAATCCTACGTGTGTATGTGTTTTGCCTTCATATCTGTGAACCACAGATAGGCCTTTTGTTAAAGAATGCAAGAGGGCATTGGATCTCCTGGAACTGGAGTTATAGATGGTTGTGAGGCACCATGTAGGTGCTGGGAATTGAATTCAGATCCAGAGCAGTAAGAGTTCTTCATCACTGAACCATTAATCCAGCCCCAGCCACCCACAAACATTTTTTCAACCTAAGTGTGGGGGGGGGGGGCAGGAAAGATAGCTCAGAGTTAAGAACACTGGAAGTTTTTCCTAGCTGTTAACTACGGTCACAGGGAGTCCCTATGCCACCTGCTGGCCTCCAAGGGCAGCAGAAATGCGTGCATCTCCTGCAGAAGCCAGAAGACAACCCCGCATCCCCGAGGACGGAGTCACAGACAGTGTGAGCTGCCACATGGAAGCTGCAAGAGCAAGCAACGCTCACTCGTAACAGCTGAGCCATCTCTCCCACCTCCTATCAATTTTCTTAATGTGTCAAGCTAGAAAATAGCAACTCTGGGGCTGGAGACATGGCTCAGCAGTTTAAGAGCACTGGCTGCTCTCCCAGAGGACCTAGGTTCAATTCCCAGCACCCACATGGCAGCTCACAACTCCTGTCCCAGAGAATGTGACTACCTCACAATATAGGTAAAATGCCAATGTACATAAAAAAAATAAAAATGACAAAATAGCAATTCTGTCTCCAAGGAGGTGAAGACAGCCCACGACCGGAAGCTCCCTGGCTGGCCATGGCCAGCCTTACCTAATCTGAAAGCTCCAGGTCAAAAGACACCTTGTCTCCAAAAAGAGACTAAGTGTACAGCTCCCGAGGAGCAGCATCTGCGGTTGGCCTCTGGCTTCCACATCCAGGCACCAACCTGCACGCACACCCTCGCAGGAAGTGCCACTCTACCACCACCCTGCGCAGTTTGCCGCTCATCCATCCATCCCTCTTCCCTGTACACCAGGCTCCCTCCATTCGCTAAACCTATTGAGTCTCACTTCCAAAGCATAGTTAAATCTGCCCAAAGTCCTAGATTCAGATCCTTACCTGTGAAGGTGGCACCTTGACCACATGAGGCGGTGTCCCCGTCACTGGAACAGCCCCACTGGGAGGAAGGTTCTTACTAGTCACAGATGCCCAAGAAAAGGTCTAGAGAAGAACAGGACATGTCAGAGCTGTTAGCACGGGGCCATCAACCTTTGCTTCCCATGCATCTCTGCATCACTCACAGCCAGAGTCAACAAACATCTGCCAGCTCACAAATGGAGTACTTAAACTGTCCTGAAAGCAGCCAAGCATACTAACCCTGTAATCCCAAGACTTAGAGGACTAACACAGGCCCGCCTGGGCTACACAGTGAGACCATCTCGAAGTCAACCAAGTAATTATAATGAAGAAAACAGATTTAAAAATAAACTAGCAGATGGCCGGGTGGTGAATGGCATATATGCCTCTAATCCCAGCACTTGGAAGGCTTAAGCGAGCAGATCTGAGTTCGAGGCCAGCCTGGTCTACAGAGCAAGTTCCATGACAGGTAAGGCTACAGAGAAACAAAGAATCAAATAACAAAAACCAAAAATTAAATAAATGAACTAGCAAAGAGTGGGAATGTGGCTCAATTAGCAGCTTTGCATAAAGCCCTGGGTTTAGTTCCCAGTGCCTTATAAATCAAACATGGTGACACAAAACTACAGACCTGGCACTCAGGAGATGAAGGCCAGAGGATCATGCTCAGCTTTATATGGAGCAAGGCTGGGGTACGTGAGAATCAGTCTCAGAAAGAACTCTGTAGCAGCCAATGCCCGCACATGCACACCCACTCATGGCCTGGGAATGATCTTCAGCACAACAACAGATAAGAAGACAGCAATACAGTACTAAGCCCCAACAAACCATACCCTCAAGTCCTCCTGTGCTGGGGCCACATCCGCTGGGGCCGGGGAAGCGCTCTTCTGCACGTCCTCAGGAGCAGCTTCCTCCAAAGCAGGCTCAGGCTTGTCCTCTTGGATGTCAGGCACAGGTTCTGGCTCTGGCTCTGGCTCCGGCTCTGGCTCCGGCTCCACAACAGTCTCCTCTAAATGTTCCTCCAAGTCGTTACTGTCATGGGAGAATGAGAAATGTTGGCCTGTCTCTAAGACTCACCCAGACACTTTAAGCCATTCAGTGACTCCAGAGAAAGTTCTCAGGACAAGGGCTTGTTTGGTAAATTCTGGTGAACATAAGGATCAGAAAAGAATTGAGTGGTTCTCATTCAGTTACTACTAATCAGCTCATTTACATATATCAAAGAACCCTTGTATAGAATGGGCTGAAGAAAGACCAAACTCTGAGGCCTGGCACATGCCCAGCAAGGCTAGTGAGGACAGCTAATCTCAAAATACTCAAGACAGTAAATGATATCTGTGGTGAAATACTCTTCCCTCGAAGCCCAGAGTGGACAGGTCTGGTCGACCGCACCTTGATAAAACACTTGAAAGTAGCTCTGAGCAGGAGTGACACATGGACTACCCGTCAACAGTGCATGTTTCTACCCTAGGAACAGGGTGTTCGGTAATACAAAGAACAAAAACCTAAGACACACCACACTCATTGTTTGTGGTCATGAGAAAATAATTTTAACTATGGGGTTTTACTTATGTGGCCCAAAAACATCCTTTTAAAAAGATACTTTTATGTCTATGTATGTTTCTCAGTGAGGCCAAAGAACACATCACATCCCTGCAACTGGAGGTAAAAGAAGTTCTAAGCCACCATACAGGTGGTAGGAACTAAACTCAAGTCTTCTCCAAGAGCAGCCAATGCCCTCACCACTGAGCGCTCCCCCAGCCCCCAGGACAGCCTTAAAATTTATTTGCGTTTACTTATTGTGGGGAGGAGGGCTGGGACACGTGTGTCCTAGCACACAGGTGATGATCAGAGGATGACTTGAAGGGAGTCCCAGGAATCTAGCTCAGGTCATCCTGAGTCATTTCAGCTTTCTCTGAGCCGTGTGCTGTACTGAGCTAAAAATGTTTCATTTACTTAGTTTACGGGTTTGAAATTTTATACTCTAGTTAAGTAAACTCTTCTGACACGTGTGCACGTCTGCAATCCCATCATCTGAAGAGCTGGAACACGTTCCAGGCTAGCCTCAGCTAAGGGTGAGATCCTGTCTCCAAAACAATTAGTAACCTGAACCAGAAAAGTACCTCATAAACATTGAAAGTTTTCACAGCACATCCTATAAAAATAAACAAGTATTGCTATTTAGTCAGAAATAACACAAGTAAAATCTTTTCCTAGAAAATTTCCATTGTTTTGTTGCTTTGCTCTTTAGAGACAGTCTCATTCCAAAACCTACTCATAGCAATCCTCTCCCCTCAGCCTCTGGAACACTGGGGTTACAGCATGCCCCCCACACCTGACCTATGCAGTACTGAGGATCAAACCCAAGACTTGGTGCATACTTGCCTACTTCTCTACCCGCTAAGAGACACCCACACCCTGCTCATCTCCTGAAATTAGTCTCTCCAGCTCAATCTAACTTCTTGTTACAAGCCTGGGCATGTATAGAGAAGTTTCCTTACCTGACAGTCTGATCATAGAAAGTACCGGCGTCATCAGGCACCACCTCTGGTGTCTGCTGTCTTTCCTCAGGTTCTTCTACTTCTTCCTCAGATTCTAAGAGAGGAAGAGATGAAAATAATACAACTGGTCTAAATCCACAAGTTCCTCACTTTACAGGTTCTACTACAGACACAAAGAAAAACATAGTGAAGAAAGCAGGACTTTAAGGGGTTAAAATAAGCATTTTAATTAAGAAGACAATCTTTAAAAAGGAAAAGGCTCTAACTCAGTGTAATGAGCCAGCTTCCTGCGTCTGCCTCCCCACCATGACAGCCCTTATCCTCCTTTAACTGTGAGACAAAAATAAACCCTTTCATCCCGAAGTTGGGCTACTTTATCAAAGCAACAGAGAGAAACTAAGGCATCTGCCACAGGAGTCTGTGAATCTGGGGTGGGGCTGGGGGAGGCTACTCTGCACTGGGCCCACCAGCCTCACATCTGTGTTAGCTGAGAAAATCAAGTACACAACAGGAGTGAAGAAAGAGCACCTGTGTTTACTACAAAGGCCAGCCTTTGCAGCCAAGCAAACTGCGAAGCTAAACAAGCTGGCGTGTGAGTTCAGTCCTTGCCACACTGCCATGGCCACATGGTTCTCACCAGAGTGACAGGATACTCTCCCCTGGGCCTACACCCCAGAGAAAACAGTGGGTCTGGGGCTCTAAAATCTACACCCTCAAAAGTGACTCTCTTTCCTAGGGATGCAGCCAACAATAACAAAGACTGATGTAAAAAACAATTTCTTCTCATAAAGAAAATATCAGACTTTGTGAGGAACATTGCAGAGAAAAGCTAAGAGACGAATAAAAGCAAAAGCCACAATCTTAGATCATACATCGGCAGCAGGCCCTCCCACCTGCTGTTAGCTGTGGTACCCAGCCTACAGGATGGAGGACTGCACCTAACAGGTCTGACCCTACACTGTGTCTGCCTTTTGTCCAGCCGTCGCCTACACTTTTAACAACAGAAAGCTCTACGACAGCATTCCCTGCAGAGCAAAGACAGGAACCTCTAATGCCCAGCCTACAGAACTGGGGTTCCCTAGAGGAAGGACTCATGCCACTCACCAGCTCAGTACAGCACAGGTATGCCAGTAACTAACCATTGACATTAACTAGGGTATTCCCTGCAGACCTTTCATGCACTGGCAGTTCATAAACTACACAGTGTAACAAGAAACCTTCGCTTAAGTCAATCTGGTGTCACTTACAAATTCCACACAAGTAGCCACGTCTACAGCTTCACACTTACCCTCCTGAGGCTCTGTGACAAAGCCACCAAAGACCTCATCTTGGTATCTGAAGATGTCGTTGTGAACATAGAACTTGTTGGCAACAGAGCCCTGCAATGTTAGCAACAAGTTTTCAGTTATTCAGACTTATAAAAAAACCGAATCATGAGCATTCACTGCTTCCTGCTTCTGATGCAATGGAGCCAGCTGCCTCACACGCCCGCCGCCTGTCTTGGTGGACTGTACTATCAGAAAAAGCGAACCAAAGCAAACCCTTCCTTCCGTTAGAAAACAAGTCACTACACTAGTAGTTCTAGCTAAGGGAGATTGTGTCCCCAGAAGACATCTGGCAAAGTCTAGAAACATTTCTGTTTCACAACAGGGGCTGGCCTCTGATAACTACTGAGGGAAGAACAGAGAGTGCTGTCAATAGCACGATGTCATCTGTGCCAAGATTGAATGTCCTACTGTGTGAAATCTTGCTTGTACATTTGTGAAGAATCACATAATAGTCATCCTTACCAGACGGGCACCCACAGAAAGAAAGAAAGAGAGAGAGCGAGAGAAAGAAGGAAAGAAAGAAAGGAGAAATAGAGAAAAAGGAAGGAAGGAAGGAAGGAAGGAAGGAAGGAAGGAAGGAAGGAAGGGAGGAAGGAAAGAGGAAGGGAGGGAGAGAGGGACAGAAGGGAGAAAGAAAGAAAGAAAGAAAGAAAGAAAGAAAGAAAGAAAGAAAGAAAGAAAGAAAGAAAGAGGGAGGGAGGGAGGGAGGGAGGGAGGGAGGGAGGAAGGGAGGGAGGGAGGGAGGGAGAAAAAGAGAAAAGAAAAACAACAGTCTTGCATAGAATGCCAAAGACAACCTTTACAACCATTTAGAGGCATTGTATATAGTCTCAAATCCAGCAGGTCTTTAAAACACCCTCTTACGTAAAAATATAAATCCAAGTATTCATGGTGGTATAACTCAGAGATTTCTCATGTGTGTTTAGACACACTTGAGCACAAATCCAATCATCTCATTTATTGTTCAATTTCTAAAGCTGTTCCCTCATCCACAAAAAAGTGTGAAATCAAAACATACCATAACACTTTCTGTATTGAAATGATTTATGCAACAATACATTTTCTTAAGAGATAAATGTTTCCCTTGAAAGACAAAAGGGACCCATGATGAGCCTGAAATTAGCAATATAGGCTGGGAAATCCTCCCCATGTGGAAGTCATCAAGTCTTTGGTCATCATCATCTTCCTCCTCCTCTTTGTTTCTTCAAAGTCATCAAGTCTTTCTTCTTCCTCCTCTTCAAAGACATCATCTCTTCGTTTAGTGTGTGCTGGCCTTAAACTTGCAAACCTCCTAACTCAGCTTCTCAAAAGCTAGAATTTCTGGGCTCAGCAGTTTAGAGCACTGGCTGTTTTTGCAGGAGACCCAGGCTCAATTCCAGGTACCCACATGGGGCCTTACAGCTATCCATAACTCCAGTCCCAGGGAACCCACTGTCCTCTTCTGGCCTCTGAAGGCATTACATGCATGCAGACAAAAACACCCGCACATATTAACACAAATATAATATATATTCCCCCCAAGACAAGGTTTCTCGGTGTAGTCTTGGCTACCATAGACTCACTTTGTAGACCAGGCTGGCCTCAGACTAATAGCAATCCACCTGCCTCTGCCTCCGAGAGTGCTAGGACTACAGGCATGTGCCACCTTGCCCTGGCTTAAACTTTTTTTTTAAGGTGGGAATTGCATGTATATACCACCATGGCTGGCAAGTATTTTACACTTTAATGTAAATCTTCTTTCACAAATCTTGACTACACTCTCCATGGTGGTACATACCTGCAATTCTAGCACTTGGGGGAAGCCAAGGCAGAAGGTTCACTGATGTCTAGAACAGTCTGAGCTATACAATGAGGTTCTATCTCAAAACAAAAACATCCAAAGGTATTTTTTTTAAAGATAGAGATAGTAATTGTACTGTCCTAAGTAGTTATTTTTAGGTGAATGCTGGAGAAAACACTTTTGCAACAAGTCCTTAAGAGTGAATTCATACTTGTGCAGCTTCCTGGCCCTGCTCTCCAAAGAAGTCACAGGAGATGCCACCCCTTAGCTTCCACCAGTGTTACCTTCAGAAGCCTAACTACAAAGAACCATCATTGAAAGGAACACACAGCTAACTCCCGAATGAGGCTTGAGCAAGGCCAGTACCAGCACAAGGGCTGTGCCCACACCAAAACAGGACAGCATTAAGGGTTCACACTAACTAGATCCAGGACATGAGGGATATGGCAAACAGTTATTAATGAATCATAACTCACTAAATATACTATAAATGAATGATGGGGTGGGTGGATTATAAGATAATGCCAGTGAATGAACACAGGGTAGTGCATGAGATCAGACATTCCCATCTGTCACCCTTCCATTCAGCCAAGAACCTCAAATGAAGACCAATATAATAGCATACAAAACTCTGTTGAAGAGCAGCATGTCTATACAGGAAGCAGAGATTGGTCACAGTTTACAAACCAGATACAAAAACTACCTGACTATGCAATGGCAAGATCTGTACATATGTTTTACCTAGGTTTCCAGTCACTAAATGGCATAATGGCCACTAAATGATGGGTAAAAGAAAAACACACGAAGTGTGAACAATATGTGACTGTGCTCTTCAGAACTGTCAATGCCAAGCAAATAAAAGTCAGATACTACAAATGACAAGGACCAGACACACTACCAGAGCAACACAATAGACAGTTATATACAGAATCCTGGAACAGAAAAAACAAACTACTGTGCACAATACTCGCATATTTTCTGAAATTTAAGTATGGGTTATTGAGTGAGTTATACTGAACAATATTTCCTGAATTTGATAAAAAGAGGATGCTTATGAGACAGAATTCCTTGTCCTTAGGAGATGCCAGCTGAATGGATACAAAGTCTCCTTCCTTTCAAATGGTTTAAAAGGAAGACAACTCCCAATAATACATCTCTCTGGGCCGGCAGGACACCACAGCTCCAGGACAGAAGAACAAAAAAACACAGCTCTGCCCCTGTGGCCATTCCTACAACCCTGGGCAGCCAGGAATCTAGAGCCTACACAGCTTTTAGTCTGTAAGTGCTCCATCACTACAGACCCAACAGCCCACATGCAACATACCTCAGGAGCAAGGACAAAGGTCTGCATGAACCTCCGAAGAGCCTGGTTGTTGTTGGACAGTAGCCCCATCACTTGGACCACCACCCCATCATTCAGAGTGGCGTGAGCATCCACGTGGCGGATCTTGGTGTGGCAGTTGGTGAAGTTTTGTGACATCACTTTCCTGTGGATTTCCTGAGGAATGGAGGCAAGAGTCAATCCCTCGGGAACTCACCAGTTCAGAAACTGAAACAGCAGCCGCCAGCGTCAAGAACAGGCCCTGACTGATCCTCTGGCTCCTCCCTGTGTTCTCACAGATCTGGTCCTTGACACTCAGCCCTACCTCCTGCTCCTGTGAGCAGTTATTAGCAGTCTCAAAGGAATCTGAAGAGCAATATAACAAGCACACTGAAGGGAAGAAACCTGTTAGGTACATGCCAGCTCATCTCCTAGGAACCAAAAGCATGGCTGAGAGGGAGTTTCTAGACCTAGGGTAATGGTGGCATGAAGACCAATCCTAATCATGGACCAACCCTCAACAAGCTAGGGTCCTGTACGGTATAAAAAGGGGAACTAAGCACCAGCACTCACCTCTGCTCCCGCTGCCACACCTTTCCTACCTTGGACTGTGCCCTCAAACTGTGACTCTGAACACCCTCCCTGCCCAAGCTGCTTTTGTCAGATATTTGTCTCAGCAATGAGAAAAATCAACACAAAATTTAGACAACATCCTGCTTGAAATATAAATAAATAAATAAATCCATGGCTGGTGAGGTGGCTGAGCAGGTAATGGCACTTTGCTATGGGCCTGAAGATCCAAGCAAGACCTATAAGATGGAAGCAAAGTGCATACCGTGACAGCCACACTCACCCCCAATAACTAACTGATATATAAATAAATAAACAAACAAATAAGTGGGCATAGGCTACTTCAGAGCTGGAGAGACGGTTCCATGGTTAGGAGCTCCCACGTCTCTTGCTCTTAGAGAGGACCTGTGTTCAGTTCCCAGCACCTACACAGCAGTTCAACCACCTGTAACTCCAGTTCCTGGGAATCCCGAGCACTCTCTGACCCCCTCAGACACTAAGGCATACAACAGGGTGCACAGACATAGATGCCAGCATAACACTCATACACAGAAAACAAAATAAATGTATCCTTAAATAAAAACATTATTGACTGTGTGGCTCTAGTTTCAGTGTTCACAACTCAGCCCCTTAAAAACAACTGTCCTGGAGCACTGGCTGCAGCTTTGATTCCCAGCACCCACATGGCAGCTCACAACTGTCTTTAACTCCAGTTCCAGGGGCTCCAACTCCCTCACACAGACATACATACAGGCAAAACATATACAATGTACATATAATAAAAATAAATAGATAAAAAGAGCTAACTAAAACAAAATAAATTTAAAAAAAAAAACTGTCCTACCACATGTATGTGTGATCCAAGCACTTGAGAAACTGATGCAGGAGAATGACCAGACATACGTAGCAAGTTCCAGGACAGTCAAAAACATGTATCAAAATAAAATATGTCTCAAACAATAAAAGAACCAAGTTTAGAACTGATGTTCCTATGCTGAAGCCAGCTATCTAACAGAAAATGTACTGTGGCAACACACAGGCATTTCAGCTCATCAAGGCCTTACACAGGCATCAGCTCCCCAGGCGCCATTAGGCAGGAAGCTGCGCCCTCTGCTGCTCCACAGCACCCACCTTCTGCCCGTAGACCGCATCTGCTGGTTTCCCGTTGGAATCCAAGCCCCCGTGGGCGTAGGAAGAGTTCTTTCCATAAAATCTGTACAAGAGAAGGCAATTTACTTCTCATCTTCAAGGACCCGAAGAGCAGGGACTTAGTGTTCAGGCTTGGTACCTAGCCACCTCACTGGCAGACTCACAGCAGGGACTCTGCTTATGTTTGTACACGACAAGTCCATTGCACACGCCAGAGCGGGCACAGTCTCAGTCAATGAGGTATGACCATGAGTGCAGTTTTCAAGTCCCGACTTCCAGGTTTCAGGGTGTGATGATCATGTTGGCAAGGACCTTGGAGTTTGTCAGCAAAGCCAGGCACTTAAAATCAAAGTCAAGTTCCTGCTTCGGCTGAAGACAGCTGCCCTGCCACCGCCCTGAAGAGTCTGTGCCTTCCACCGAGGAAGGCAGCAGGCCGTTGTATTGTGCCTGGGTGCTATGCAGCTGACTCAATCCCTTTAGCTTTTCCTCATCTACACACTCAAATACCCTGTTTTCATTAAAAGGACAGAGAGACATACAGCAAAATACTAACCAAAGATCATGACAACAATGGAGGTCAGACCAATAGACCGTGAAATAAGTGAGCCCGTGCTGTTGCTGTCTATCTATCCTGTTTCCATCCACCTTACTCCCAAAGGGCACTAACTTGCTACTTTTTTCTTTTTTTTGGAGACAGGGTTTCTCTGTGTAACAGCCCTGGCTGTCCTGGAACTCACTCTGTAGACCAGGCTGGCCTCAAATTCAGAGATCCACCTGCCTCTGCCTCCTGAGTGCTGCGATTAAAGGCGTGCACCAACGCGCCCAGCACCTTGTACTATTCCAGCTATTAAAAGGACTCACTTTGGCGGCCTCTGCTCTCTCCACCGCACCCTTGACGGGAATGGAAATGCAGGAAAAGGAAGTCTTGGGATAGAGCAGCATCAGCAAGACAGGCGTGTGTGCAGGCTCTTCCAGCTCCAGCCTGGGTTTGTGCTGATGCAGACTCTGACACCACAAACTTAACTAACTTCCAAGGCAGGGAAGAAAACTGACATAAACCCCAGCAAGAACTAAGAAAAAGGAAGAAGAGTTAAAATGTGCAGAGACCGTTTCTGCTGCTCAGAGGTAACTCCAGAGAGCTGTAAACCTGAGCGCCAACAGCTACAAGATAAAGCCAGCTTCTGGACTGCTTTACCAAGAAGTGGTCCAGAGAAGCAGAAACTGTTCCAGAAATAATAAACTTCAAAAAAAATATTCCAACCTGACTAATGTAGAAAATATAATGCTCTGACCCAGCAAACATATCTTACAACTTTGTGTGAAAAAGCATCCTAAGGCCAGCTAACTTTACACACTGCAACATTAAAAATGCAAGATTCAAGCCACCTCCCTAGCGAATTAATACAGCTCTATAAAGCACATCCATGTGTGCTGGGCATGGAGGACACCTTTCTCCCAGCAAGGCAGAGGCAGCAGACCTCTAGGAATTTCAGGCCATGCCGGAGCTACATAACACGGTGAGATCTGCGTCTAAACCTTATTTATAGGTGCTTACGTGAAGAGCCACCCCACAACACCCCTCCTTGGCATGTGAGGGCACACCTGTGCAGCATGTCCGGGGCCTGGTTCAGCAAGGTGTAGTACTGTCGCACAAACTCCCGCCCGACCAGCAGGGGACTAGGCTTCTCCATAACCATCGCTTTGGTCGAGTCAACCTGTAAAACAATACCACAAGTCAGTCGACCAATCACAGGAGCTGCGACTCACCCCGGGCTAAGAAAACCAGGCACAGCGTAGCTTCAGCACTCACTCTCCAGCCACCCTGGACCTCGCTCTGCGGGCCAAGGACGGCATCAAACTGCGAAGTCTGCCCACCTCAGCCTCCTAAATGATGAAATTAAACACAACCACACCCAGTAATCTTAAAGGAACAGACATCTTAAGAACAAACTAAATGCAGTTTTTACACCCCAGTGTATTGTAATCAGATGAATACATGAGGGAAAAAGGTATAAAATACTCCAAATATTCAGTTCTTAAACCAGAGATAAAACCCCAACAGTGCATACTTCCAGCACGAGGCAGCCCAGTTATTAAGTTCCTAGGCAGCTCACTCAAAGGGCTCCGCTCCTCCTCCTTCTTCTCTTTCTTTTGGGACAGCTATGGCTATCCTGGGACTAACTCTGTGGCACCAGCCCTTGCAGCGCTTCTCTGAGCCCATCCTTGCTTTCACAGCTGAGGCGCAAGCACCACCACCTCAGGAGACGCAGCTGATACCAAACCACTTACCACATTCTCTAGTCTACATGGACCACACAGTTCTGCCAAATTTAAAACAAAACAAAACAAACAACACCAAAAAAAAAAAAACCGAAAAACAACAATAACAACAACAAAAAACTATAGGCCAGGTGGTGGTGATGCACGCCTTTAATCCCAGCACTTGGGAAACAGGCAGATCTGAGTTCAAGGTCAGCCTGATCTACAAGAATGAGTTCTACAGGGAGTGGAGAGAAGGTTCAGTACTTATCAGCATGGCTGCTTTTCCAGAAGATGACGTGTGAAGTCCCAGCACCTACACATGGTGCCAATCATCTAGCACCCTCTTCTGGCCTCTAATAGGCACTGCACACACACCTGCTCCACATACATACATACTGGCAAACACACGTGAAAGAAAACTGTAACTGGGGTGGTGATGCATGCCTTTAATACTAGCTCTTAGAAGGCAGAGGAAAGGCCAACCTAGTCTACATTTCTATCTCCAGGCTAGCCACAGCTACATAGTAAGACCTTGTCTCAAAAAAAAAAAAAAAGAAAAAAAGAAAAAAAATTTCAACCCCTACAAATAATTAGCATATTTACTGGCTCATTGTTAAAAAAAAAAATCAAAATCAAATAGTATATATAATTTTAACAGTATACTTTACTAAAATTAACAGCTCAAAAAGTTATGGAGAGTAATAGTTCTGTTTATAAATCCTCAACAGCCTCGGACATATATGGTGCATATAGCAATCGCCTTCTAAGTTGAAATATAGTATCCTGTCTATTTTCTCAACTATTAGTTCCTAGATCAGGCGATGGATGATGGAGCTACCAACAAGCTCACTGATTCACCAAGGCAGGTATTTGTTCACCTCTCCCTAAGAAAGTCACATAACAGATAGTCAATCTTATTTAAGAGATAATTTACTCAAACATGCAAGCAAAGCAAAATGTACGCAAATCTAATTACACTATAAAAGGAGATCATTTTAGTTCAGCTTTTTGGCCATTTTTTAAAGTATAATATATGTTATCAGTATTCTGCTTGCATGTGTGCCCTTGTAGATACCAGAACTGGAATTATAGATGGTTGTGAGCTGCCATGTAGGTGCTGGGAATCAAACCCTATCCTGTGCTCTTAACCTCTGAGCCATCTCTCCAACCCTATTTTAGTTTTAATCTGTGTATGTAACAGTAGCACAGCATCTACTAGAGAAGAAATCAGCATTTATTCCACTAATTTAGGAAGGCACAAGTATCTTACAATTATCAAACCATTTCTTCCATGTACATTTCTAGTAACATTTGGGTTTCCACTGACATAGCACATTGCTTTCCTGTTTAAAATATGGGAGGGAGCCAGCTGGCAGTGGCAAAAGCTTTATAGTTCCAGCACTCGGGAGCCAAAGGTAGGCAGATCTCTCTGAGTTCAAGACCAGACTGGTCTGCTGAGTGCGTTTCAAGACAGGGCTACATGTGAGGAAAAAATCCTTTCATGTTCATTACTCAAACTTTGGGTTTTAATACATGTAACAGTCAATTGTCATAAGCAGTGGTTTACTGTCCTGCCATTTCATATAGAGGGAGGTCACTGAAAAGCCCTCTCTCTTCAGATCACGGCACTGTTTTAATCTATCCCATAAGCATAGCCACCATAATCTATTATCAGGAGACAATGTGGTAGTCAAATGGGACATCAGGTCTTTTGAGCAGGGTGGGTAATATGGACTGGTTCAATCAGGTTCTCATAGTAATTTGTACCCTATTCTGGCTCATGCCTGCCCTTTCTTTTTCCTTTTTTTTTTTTTTAGCTAGAATCTTGTTGTGTTGGCTCCAGCTACCCTTCAAACTTCTTGGCTTGGGATAGCCCCCACCCCCAAAAAAAATCGTCATTGCTCAGACTAATGGTGCTTACACCATGCATGGCTGCTGTACTGTTCTCTCTCTCTGAGTATGTGTGTGTGTGTGTGTGGTTTTATGAGACAGTCTCACACTATGAGCCAGGCTGGCCTGGAACTCAATTCTCTGCTTCAGCCTCCCGAGGGCTAAGCTGCAGCCTGGCCCATTTCTTGCACTATTCTTGAATGTGTGACCCACTTATTTTATTTCACTAAAACCTAAATTACCCCCAGCGTTGTTCCTTTTCCAACTATAGCCATGAGATCAGAGGTATAGAATCTCAGTCGGGGAAGTTCGGAATGGGGCCCAACAAACAGTCACAAATTTATTTAAAACATTTTTTAATGTATGTGTACCACATGTATGCTTGGTACTCATAGAAGTTATGCATGGCTTGTGAGTCACCACGTGAGTGACAGGAACTGAACGAGGGCCTCTGGAAGAACACTTAGTGCTCTCAATCACCGAGCATCTCTCCAATCTTGGGATTTTTTGTTAATTCAGCTGTGTAGTTCTCCAACATGAACTTGGGATGATGTGGCCAGAAACCCTGCCCTCCACTACGCTCCAGGTGGCACCGGAAAAGCAGTCTGCTTCATGAAGGCTCAGAACCAACTCTGACCCTAAGTCAACAAACACCACAAAGGTGGACCAGACTTCACATCTGCCCGTTTACCTACAATAACTTAATTCAGACTCTGACTCCAGTCTTCAGATCTAAGATAACACTGTAAAATGTTCTACCTTCTCCTTAGAAACAGTCTCCATGCCGTGAATGCAGAGCGACCCATGAAGCTCCTGAGGTACGGATCAATGATCCGAAGTCCCCTACAATTTCAGCCATGGTTCTTCTCTTCTTCAAGAGACACCAGCAACCCTTGTTACATGACAGAAGGTACTGGAACCCCACTCCAAACCACTGAGTAAACATCCAGCTCCTGCCCGCTTTCCTGCCCTGACTAACCTCCCAATGGTCTGTGACCTAGAAGTTAGTAAGGCAAATACTTTTCTAAAAAAAAAAATAATAATAATAATAACAACATCAAGGATCCTCAGACATCACAGAAGGCCATGGTGGCTCACACTTGAGAGGCTAAAGGATTACTGAGTTTATGGTGATCTACATTTTAAATTGCTGTCCAACTAATTCCACGCATTTCCTGGCTTAACCGTGAAACCATGGGTAACACAGCGACTGTTCAGAAGGTTTTTATCTCACTCTCAAACTAGTCAACTCAAGTCTTTGAAGCAGATTAATTTTATGGAGCCCAGTCTGGCCCAGCCTTGGCCTCAAATGTTGGGCCTCAATAGGCTATCAACACCCACTTCTGTCCAACCTAAAACAATTAAAAAAAGAAAAAGTCCAAACAGATTCTTTCCAAATACATGTCTGCTCCATAATGACAAATGGAAACTGAATGCAAACCTGCGAAAATGATAGAGTTCTAAGAAAACACAAGCTACAGGCTCCAAGTTTCAGTCAGAGCTTCTGATTATTACAGTGTCCTCTCCAAAGAGCTTTTAGAAATAGCTACAAATATGGACACACACCCCTCCACTTCCCAATGTAACTAACAGGCTAGTGATAAAGCAGGCCAGCTGGATGACTTCAACTGGAAATTGCAAAGTCTCCCACACCCTGAGAGGGCCCGAGGGAGGGAGTCTGAAAGCACAGACACCCTGTCCTAAGCTCAGTAAACACTCTAAATGGCCTGCCTGGAGGTCACCTCTTCTTATACTGGTTCCCAGGAGGATAACCTCTGGGGTAGGAAATAAATCCTACCCTTAATTATTATGAGTATGGTGCCACACGCCTTTAATCCCAGCACTCAAGGAGGCAGAGGCAGTCAGATCTCTGTGAATTTAAGACCAGTCTGGTCTACAAAGAGTCCAGCATAGCTAAGGCTACAAAGGAAAACCCTGTCTCGAAAAAAAAAAATCATTGATTTATGGAAATCAAAAGTGAAAGAAAATTAGTTAGGAAAAGGGGAGGGTTAAGCCATTCCCACATCCCAATGTTTACAACTTGTTATTTCTATTACTGTGTGTGAGAGAGAGAAAGAAAGAGAATTCTGTGAATGCCACGGCTGTGCAGGTGCCCTAGGAGGACAAAACCCCCCAGAGATGGAATTACAGACGGTTGTGAATCACCTGATATGGGTGCTGGGACTCAAACTCAAGTCTTCCAAAATAACAAATACTCTGAAATGCTGAGCCATTTCTACCAGCCCCTAAGAAAAACAAGGACTTCTAGACACAACAAAGCTGACTATGGCGGCATACATAGGGCCAGATGGAGCCCCAGTGTTGAGGAAAGAGGACACAAGCCCTCAGCCCCAACCCAGAAGCTATCTCTGATAATCACACACACACACAAATTAGTTTTCTCTAACAGAGTCCCACTTAACCACACTGTGCCCAGCAGTAGATGGCCAGTACAAAACAAATTCAGTGGCATTTTTGGAGTTTTTTTGTTATTGTTGTTTGAGATGCCTGTTTGTATTCTAATGAAAGAGAAAGAAAGGGCGTGGATTTGGCTGGGTGGGTGGGAAAGCAGAAAGGCTCTGAGAGGATTTGGGGGAGGGAAATTGTAATCAACAGATACTGTATGAAAAAATATTTTCAATAAAAGAAACTCAATCATAAAACATACAGGCCTGCAGTGGTGGCAATCAGAAGTAGGGTGCTCCCCTTGCACAGACATAGAGTCAGCCTCAGAGCCACAAAAATAAAAGGCAGTAAACACACTCAACATCACTGATTCCTCAATTAGCATCTATTTCCTACTGGCTGGACTGGCTGGCTTGCGAGATTCTACACAAATTTTCAAAACTTCTCACTTGACCTCAGGTTGCTAGGTCTCGTGGCTATCACGTGAGGGTCCTCTCCCTAAGCCCAGAAAACTAGAAGTGTCCACGCCAGCTGACACATAGGGAGCAGGGACTATAAAAGCCAACCACCCGCTGCCTAAGTTTCAACAGCTCTGCTACTCTGTCCAACAAAATCAAATAGGATGTCAACAGCTCACTTTGACAGCTTTAAGGTTTGTTGTTGTTGTTTTTTTTAAGCAAAATGATATAGTAAGCTACAATGCAGAATACTACAGTGTTGAGAAGCAGGCCCCTGGTTCAATCCCCAGCTGAACTGTCACTGTCAAAGACAGAAAATTACTAAAAACAAAACAATCACCTTGGGGATGGAGCACTGCCTAGAATGCACAGGACTCTTAAGTCAGAAAAGCAGAGCACATGATCAAAGCAGAACTGGCAAGTCCTAGGAAGTACCAGTTTGACAACAAACAAAACATTTAAAACCTATCACTGAGCCAGGCACACACCTGTAATCTGCACTCTGGAAGGCAAAGGCATGCAGATCTCTGTGAGTTCAAGGCCAGCCTGCTTTACAAAGTGAGTCAGGACAGCCAAGGCTACACAGAGAAACCCTGTCTTGAAGCAAACAAACAAAAATACCAAAATAATAACAACAACAACAAAACTATCACTGCTCGGGCAAGATCCCCAGGCATGCCACCTCAGTCGGCAACAAGCAGCAAGAGTGGAGGCTGGGCTACTAAGATGCAGCCCCAAAAGAATAATCTAGAATTCTTTCCTGGGCCCTGTCTACAAAGAACTTATCCATGAGCATAAGACAAAAACAGACATAAATGCTGCCCTGTCTGTACAATGTAAGATTGGTATCAAGGAGAGACCACGTGTGCATTTAAATGACTGAAAACTAAACTAAAGAAAAATAAAAACCTTAAAAGCATCACTTACAAGCCTGAAAACCAACACAGACTGTACCATATTAACTGGATGTAAGGGCCAATCTGACTGTCCAAGAGTCACACTCTGCATAATAATCAGGAAGCTGGGGCTGGAGAGATGGCTCAGAGGTTAAGAAAACTGGCTATTCTTCCGGAGGTCCTGAGTTCAATTCCCAGCAACCACATGGTGGCTAACAACCATCTAAAATGAGATCTGGCACCTTCTGGCCTATAGGCACAACATTGTATACATAGTAAATAAATAAAACCTTTAAAAAAATAATAATAATAATCAGGAAGCCAACACAGAATGCAGACACAGAAGCTCACACCTGCAATGCTGGTTCTCAGCGAGCCCCAGCAGGAGGATTCTGAGCTCAAGGCAAGCTGGGCTACACTGTGAATTTGAAACCAGCTGAGGGAGATCTAAAAAGCAATTCAAACAGGCCAGTTGTCAAAAAGGCACAGCATGGTAGTGAGAAAAATGTCTCAGCGCATTTTCAATACCTGCAAAGTAAAGCCAGATAAAGTCTTAATAAATACAAATGCAAATTGATTATTTTAACAAGGCAGCTATGGAAACAGACAAACGGATTCATGAAACTTATCAAGACAGTGTGTGAATGGGGGTTGTGGCTCAGTGGTTGAGTGTCTGACTAGCATGTAAATGGCCCTGGGTTCAATTCCCTGTACAAAACAAAAAAGTCCAAGGACACACCCACATACATATGACTAATTCCCAAGAATAATACAAACTACCTCATTCTTTAAAAAGAGGGCAATACAATTTAACACATATCCCCAACAGCAAACTCCAGGGGTTGGTTGAGAGATGGCTCTATGATCAAAACAAACAAACAAACAAAACAACAACAACAAAAAAACCTACTTACTGCTCAATCAGATCTAGGCTTACAACTGCCTGTAACTCCAGCATCAAGGGGTTGACAGTCCCTTTTGGCCTCTGTGGATATGCACAAGTTCACCACACACACACACACACACACACACACACACACTCAACCTTAAAATGGGTCAAATAAAATCTGCAGAAGCCAATCTTCCAGAGAAAAACTACATGACATTAAGTTAATCAGAGATCTTCCCCCAGTGTTTGGTTTGAACACAGTGCATGCTAGGGAGGCAGGCACTCTCTTCCCGAACTGTACACCCAGCCCTCTTTCATTTTGGAACAGAATCTCACTAAGTTGCCCAGGCTAACCATGAACCTGCTGCCTCAGCTTCCTTAGCTAACACACGGGCGCACTAGGAATATTTTTGGGGGGTAAACAATTCACCATCTTGATCGTGGTAATAACTACACAAGCATAAACTTCAGACCACTCCCTTTAAATGTATGTGACCTCCTGTCCAATTAAATCTTGACAGAGCCATCCTTAAATTTCCCCCTATGCTAATAAAATAGCCTAAAAAGATATGCATGCATGCATGCCCGTGAGCGCACGCACCCACCCACCCACCCACCCACCCACACCCACACCCACACCCACACCCACACCACATACAAAGCACCCACGAACATGGAGATCAGAAGACAACTTGCTGGAGTCTGCCCTCCTCAGGAATTCTTTAAAAGCAAGGCAAAGTATTAACTAGTCTCTGAATAGTGTCAAAGTGTCATTTTGAAACTAATTTACAAATGTATCAAAAAACACCAAAGAAAAAAAAAGAAAAAGAAACACTGTGCACCCTAACACTAAAAATATAAAGTTATCTGTGTTTGAAAGTTATACATTGTATTTCAATGTTTAAAATCAGATTTGGGGAGTGGAAACAATGTGTCTTTCCAGGACCAGAGTAACTTTGTTGCCACTCTCTTCCACAGAAGTTTAGCCCCAGCACTGGCTGGGACAGTCTGTCAATCTGTCACCTAAATCCTTTGGACTGACTATCTGCAACAATCCCTCCAAAATTCTCCCTGGTAAAAGGTTAATGTTAAGCTGGGTCAGGCAAAATGCCACATTAATTAATGTAAGGAAGAAAATACTTAACCAACTACAGAGAACCAGCCAGGCCTCAGGGAACGTGAGCCCAGCTACTTGGAAGACAGCAAGTTCAAAGCCTGCTAGACTCCAGAGTTCAAGACCATGCAGATCAAACAACTCAGAAAGAGGACTGGGAACACAGTACAGTCAATGATGTCCTATCATGTCCAAGACCCTAGACTTATTGCCCAGGAACACATACACACAAAAGAAAAAAGAAAAAAAGCGGAGGGAGGCAGAATGATTATATCAACTAAACATTAACATACAAATAATTAAAAATTTCTTAAGATAGCTGGACACGGTGATACATGCCTGAAATCCCGGCACTCCAGGAGGCAGAGGCTTGTGCCTCTGTGAGTTCAAGGCCAGCCTGGTCTATGAAGTCCAGGACAGCCAAGGTTATGCAGAGAAACCTTATCTCAAGAAAAATAACACCTGGGTACAACTCAAAGAAAAAAAAACACACCTGTGTATAACTCAAAGAATAAAAACAAAACAAAACAAAACAAAACAAAAAAACACAAGTTCCCATCAATAAAATAAAATCACTGATTTAACATAGGGAGCTGGGTTGCTGGAATCCCAGCATTTCTTCAGGCTTATCTCTGAGCTGAAAGTTTCTCACACACACTAAAAAAAAAAAAAAAATTAATAAATCTTAGCAGCCTTGGTATAAAAGCCTACAGACTCAACAACTCTCTGAAAGAAAACAGTCCCATTTCCCTTCCCTTGGTTATGAGCTGGATGTAATAAACAGAATGTAAAGTGAAACACAGCTACCTTCCCCTCCTCACACCATAACGGAACCACGAGATCCAGTGCTATGGATGCCATGGGAGGCTGTGGTACAGACCCCTGTGGTCCACCCCCAGAGCCATAAACCCAACCTAGTCACAAGACACACCCAAATGAGATCCTAAGTGTCAAGGTCATGAAGGACAAAGAACAGAAACTCACAGATGAGAGGTGACTAAGGAGACTAAAGGATGAGGTATTTGGAGTAGATCCTGGAACAGAAAAAGGAACCAAAATAAAGCCTATGTCAACAGGGTTTACCAGTGTTCATTTGTTTTGATAACTATATACTGACTGCATCGGATAAGGTAAATAGGCCTGTGCTGCAGTTCTTCTATAAATCTAAAACTATCTTAAATATTAACTTTTCCAGGAAGAAAAACTGCAAGTATCAGAAAGCTGTACAATTTGGTTTTTTCTCCCTTAACCCATATCCAGCAGCCCACACCTCAATCCCAGCCTCAGGAACCCAGGCAGCCTGTGCTAGACAGCAACAGCTCAGAGTTGAGGGATGTAGCTCAAGGGCAGAGCATCAGCCCAGCATGCACAGGGTTCTAGTCCTGGTTTGGTTCCAAGCACCACAAAAGAGAAACTGACTAGATGAAAAGGTACATCACCTTGGCTACCCAGAGGCTATTTAAGCTGTGGGCTGGCTTTCCCCGGGGTCCGAGGATTGTTCAATGTTCCTGAATAAACTGCATTGAAAAAATAAAAAATAAAAAATAAAAAAAAAGAAAAGGTACATCACACTCAATCCTGAACAATAGCACCTACTCCTTGGCTCCCACAATGTACAGATGGACATGCCAGGATTTTTTTTTTCTCAAGATGGAGCTTCATGTAATCCAGGCTGACCTGAACTCCCTATGTAGCTGAGGACAGCCCTGAGACCAATTTCTAAAACAGCAGACATGCCTGCGGTTCATCCTGGATCCTGGTGTGTCTGCCCCACGGCAATAACCACCTAGTGACCGGCAGCCACCAGAAGGGGATGCCCACAACGACACATGCTAAAAAACAGCATTCCAAAGCCAAGACACCCCTTCGGAGGAAGCAGTTTCTGCTTTATAACGCAAACCATGCATTGCAAGTCTTCCTAGCTATCTGGTGCCCTCTTCTGGCCTGCTGGCACACATGCAAGCGAAATACTGTATAAATAAATAAATCTTAAAAAAAAAGTATTCCTAGCTCTGAACTCTATCCCCTGGCTAGCAGATAGTTTTACCAGATAAAGCTGCACATAAAAAAAAAGAAAAAGAAAGAAAGGAAATTAAAAAAAAATCCTTAACTACAGAATAGTAAATATTTCTAGCCAACAGCCACTGGTCACTAGCTCCAAGTGGGGTGACAGCTGCTGAATCTATATTTAACTCCTAAACATGGGCAAAGGTTTCCCCACTAACTGTGACAACTACAGGAGAAGATATGACACTTATATATTTTTTTTTATTTTTGAGACAGGGTCTTACTGTGGAGCTCTGCCTGGCCTGTAACTTACTGGATTGACCAAGCTTGCCTGGAACTCCGAGATCTACTTGCCACTGCCTCAGAGTGCTGGAATTAAAGGTGTGCACTATGCCTGGTCTAATCTATTTGACAATTAACCCCTCTGTAAGTCAACTCTAAAGCATTCAACTCTATTTGAATAGTCTAACTTTAAAAAAAAAAAAAACTTTTTTTTTACATTGACAAAAAAAAACAGAAGGAAAAAATTTGGTTTGTGTCAAATTCTGAGCTTTCTATTACATCTGTTAGTACTAGACTCACTCATTTAAAAAAATAAAATAAAAAAAAAAAAACGTATGCAGCCAGGTGTTGGTGGCACATACCTTTGGTTCCAGTGTGGAGGCAGAGGCAGGCAAATCTCTGACTTCAAAGCCAACTTGGTCTACAGAGTGAGTTCCAGGATAGTCAAGGCTACAAAGAAACCCTATCTCAAAAAATGTGAAAAAGAACACATATTTCCAACATCTAATGCTCAGAGGCTGAGCTGACAGCTGAGAACTGAAAATTACACTGTGAGCTACAGAACAAAGTAGCTGCCCAGTTTTCTACCTGTTACAACTGTAGCTCAAAGATTGAACTCGGGGCTGGAGAAATGGCTCGTCCATGATTAAGAGCACACCAGACTGCTCTTCCAGAGGGCCTGGGTTCAATTCCCAGCACCCCCATGGAAGCCTGGAGTCACAACTGCCTGTAACTCCAAGATCTGACATTCTTGCACAGGCATACATGCAGGCAAATCATTAATGCACATAAAATAAAAATAAATAATTAAAAAAAAAAAACAGACTGCACTCCAAAAGTAGTAACTCTGACCAGCTCATCAAAAGGGAGCAGCCCAAAGCAACTTTCTGTCCTTGTGCTTCAACTCACTTCTTTCTGACATTAAGCTAGGAAGTCAGTTCCCTATTCCTCCCCTCGGAAATACCTGCCTGAGGCCAAGAGCATAGCTCTTTTGAACATGAGAGGGTGAAATTAACAAAAACTCCCCTCAATTAGATAATTTCACCTAGATATATCTGACCTCAAGCAGTTAATAAAACTTCCCAGGTTAAATGCAGGTCACTCTCTTATTTTAAAATGTGATGAGCCAGTGCGGTAGCACACACCTGTAATCCCAGCACTCGGGGAGGCAGAGGCAGGTGGATCTCTGCCAGTTTGAAGACCAGCCTGGTCTGCAAAGCGAGTCCAGAACAGGCTACACAAAAAAGGTATCTCAAAAAAACAAAACAAAACAAAACAAAAAAAAAAACCTAACATTGGCCTACCACTATCTGCAGGTTAACTGAAGCAAGTTCCAAGGAAACAATGTTATATTCACAAACAAGTCAACAAGTTCAGCACTCATTCTCAGTGTTTGGTTCTTTATGGCCACTTTGTATTTATTTGGAAAACAGAAATACAACATTAAACTTCTTTGGCTTTTAACTTTTTGCAAGGATGTACACCTTGAGAGCCAGTCCTAAAACTTTCGTTTCCATAGACTTGTTTCAGACAGAAAAATCTGTGAAGACTTGGGATTTATAAACTAGAATGTTTCATAAAACTGGGAGTAAAGGTGATCCTACACATTCAAAAATAGTCAGCGCACAGAATGACAAGAAGACCACAAGTCCTTGAAAACATCTTTGCAAACCCTAGGAGTCCAGCTGAGTAAGGGCTAAAATAAATGCATTGAGCTGGCCTTGGTGGGACCCACCTTAACTCCTGGCACTCAGGAACTCCGGGCACTCAGGACTCCGGAGTTCCAGGCCAGTCGGAGCTCCTTAGTGAGAATTTGAAAAGTTGATCGCAAATAGTTTGGCAGGAGACCTAACGGCTGTGCTTGCCAACAAACCCCATCAGTGATTGTGATCCAACTCACAATAACTGGACACTGGACACCATCCTTTCCCCAGCAATTTCTGATGGGACTTATTTTTGTGGCTCTGGTATTTGGACCTGGAGCTTCCTGTATTCTATGCCAAGGGCTCCACCTCTGAGCTGGATCTCGGGTCCGTCCTATCCAATTTCAAACTTTAACCTCAGCTCTGGAGAGAATTTCAACTCTTTTGTTTCCTTGAACTTATAATCTTTTCGGAGTTTTTGTTTTTTGTTTTTTTTTTAATGTAAGTTTGTTCTGTCTCAAAACTAAAACATGAAAAGTTAAAAGGGGTCTGCAAGAGTCAAGATCTAGTGTCAGAACTTGACTTCCTGCTGGCGGGAATTTCCCATTACCTCGCGGTGCGTTTCGGACCTGCTGAGGGGCACACATTACACTGGCTGTATTTGCTTCTCTATTTCCCCCAGAAGCTAACCTAGAGGCGAATCTATCTATCCGTGTAGGCATCTGTGCGGTTTCCAAGAAAGCCAAGTCCTCCTTTGTCATTCAAAGCCCCACTTGCAACCTCCGTCCTCTGCAGTCTCCCACTGGCTTTTGCACAGATGCCACCACGAGTCTTCTCACGCTGAGGTTTGAACCCCAGGTCCAAGAGCTCATTGGTCAAGGGTGACCCGCAGCCACGAAGCCTGCACGCGCGCCTGCCCCTTCAGACTGGGACGGTCCAGGTTACCCACCTCCGTCTCCGGGCCACTTGTACCTACCGGACTGCACCCAGGTGACCGGGAAGGGCGGGAAAGGAGGAAACTCTCCGCATAGCGCAGGGGCACACGGCGGGGTTTGGAGAGATCGCGCCTTAACGTGGCTGACCGTCCCTGCCCCGGGAAGCCCTCGATCCCGGGGTCGCGCACCTCCGCTCTGCAGCTTTGGGGGGCGCGATCGCGCTCCCGGCGTGGGCTCTCCCCACCCCCATAGCCGAAGGCTTCCTTAGGGTCCAGGCCCAGCTACATCATCCCGGGGAGCCGGCGCGCGCCGGAGGATGCGCGTGGAACACGCGGGCCGAGCGGCCGCGTGACGTCCACCGGGGAGGGCCCCCATAAGGCCGTTGGCGCGGCGGACCACGCGCGGGGCCCAGGCAGGAGGCCGCGCCGGCCGTTGGTGGGGGTGGGGACGCGCCGCGCGGCCTCCCGGGGCTTCCTGCTCGCGGGCCCGGCTCAGCTCCCGCCCGGCTGGCATCCGCCCAGCCCCACCCGCGGCCCACGTACCTGCGCGGCTGAGCGGGAGGACACGGCTGCTGCGTGGGAGGAGGTGGCGGCGTCCCTCGCGCGATGCCGCGGCACGCGTGCCCGCCGCCCGCTATATAGCCGCGCTCAGCCCAACATGCTGCTCCCGGCCGCACGTAAGGACCAATGGCCGCCCCGCCGCCGCGCTGCTTAGCCGCGATTGGACAGCGCCTCCGTCCAGGGGCCGGGCTCCTGAGTGGCTGCTGCATCTGCCTATGACTGCAGGACCCAGAGCCCAGATAGACACAAAGCTTCACCAATACTTCGGGGGACTGTGAAAACGAGGGCGGGAGGCCCTCTGAACGACACTCGGACAAGCCAATAGCTGCATGCACCCGCTCTCATTGGCTTACATAGATTTCTCTGGGCGGAAACCCACTCCCCAGGCAGGAGCGGTTGATCCACAAGGTGGGGCCCGTGTACTTTGGGGAAGTAAACCCCATGCAACTAGGAGGTAGGCGCGGGGGAGCAAGAGAGCCACCAGCCAATCGCAACACCGGGTGGAGCTGATTGACAGGGAGGGATGGCCCTCTCCAAAGACAGCCTCAGGGCCGTCGTGCCCTCTGGGGCGGTTAAGAGGATGTGCTAGCTGCCCCTTCCGTTCCCTTTTCTTTCTCTTCCTCCTGGGTCGGGTCCTGTCTTCGAGTGCCCTCTCCCGCCTTCCCTGGCGACTTTGATACCCGGAATCTAAGGATCTAAGTAACAAAGTTTCTCGTTCTCTCTTTCTCTCTCTCTCTTTTTTTTTTTTACTCTTTACATCAAAACTTTTTTTTTTTTTTTGCATGCGTTTCGGAAGAGCGCTCGCTGCATTACTCAGCGCGATTGCAGTGGCCACAGAGGACAGCGAAAAACTGGCTTGGGCAGGAGACCCCAGAGCATTCCATGAGGCAGCCTCGCTGGCGTTTCCGAACACACGTGTCCCCCCCGGCGGCTTCCAAGCTGGTGGTGCCCGGGTGGCCCACGGGTGGCCCATGGTTCGTTTTCAGAAGGTTTTTCCTTCTTGTGATTACAGAGACAAGATCCCCGCGTTGATGACCCTCTGGCCTGCCTGCGCCAGCGGGTGCGTCCCTACCAGCCATTGTCACATGCTTCTCAAATTGAAATGGGAACTTAACCGACTCCTAGGCAGACACGCCTAAGGGTCCCCCATAAAAGCCCCGGGGACCAAGCCGCACGTCGGCGTGCTGCTGTCCAAAACTTGCGGCTTGGGGAGCCCTCTCTTTGTTCACCGTGAGCATTTCATATTAAAGAGCTGTGGTCCTAATGCTAGACACGAACAGGACTCTAGTCTGTGTTCCCTTGGATTCCTGGAGGTGGAGGCAGGAGTAGAATTTCAGGTCATCCTGGGCCACATAGCAAGCCCAAGAAAATCCTGAGTGACACGAAACCCTGAAAACAAGCTAAACTAGCATTAATTCGGTATTATTTTTCAGGGCTTTTTGAGACAGGGTCTCCCCTTGTAGCCGATGCTGGCCTGGATTTACCTTACAGCCTCGGCTGACCTCAAACTCAAACTAGGCGATCCACCTTAAATACTGGAGTACCTACGGGCATTAAAAGTGTTACAGCAAGTTCCCGTAAGAGAACACGTGGACAATCCCCTAGTGCAAAGAAAGACCCAGAGCTAGCCCAGCACAGGGAAAGGGGAACCATGCAGAACCTGAAGGCCAGGAGTCACGTGGAAACTCTCTAGTTCTCCGGCAGCCAGCTGGAGTTGTCGGAGTGTCTGTGAATTGGCAGCGGGCGCTGAGCCCTGATGCCGCGCGAACCTTCCCGCACTGAGAACCTTCTAGGATTGCTTTGTAGAATCGAAACCGTAGGATTCTCTCTCTCTCTCTCTCTCTCTCTCTCTCTCCATTATCTCTCTAAATAGCCTTGGCTATCTGTTTGTGAAGCCAGGCTGGCCTCAAACCCAGAGATCCCCCTGCCTCTGCCTCCTGAGTGCTGGAATTAAAGGGATGTGCCCTCATGTCCTTCTGGAAGCCTTTCTTTAAAGGATAAACCAGGAGATTCGCTTCGGGTCTTGCAGAAATATGTAATACTTTATTCAAAGAACTTTGACAGATTTTCACAAGGATTTTTTTGTTGTTGTTTTACAATTCTCTTATTCCTGGCTATCCTCCACCCCTTCCCCTCTCTCTCTCTCTTTATATATATATATATATATATATATATATATATATATATATTATATATATAATATATATAGTTTTGTTTTTTGTTTGTTTTAATAAAGTCTTGCTTCATAGTGAGACTTCCACTTCCTGGCCGGCCTGGAACTCTTAAAGCTCCTCCTCACTCTTCCTCTGCAGGGATTAAAGTAGAGCACCACCACAACCAGCTTCAAAAAGACAAAGTTTTAAAGATGTCTCTATAAAGGGAGAAATCTGTAAATATGCATAGCTTTCTGTTGTTTGGGAATTGTATACATGCATGTGACCTTTCAGTCAAGACCCTATTCCCTCTCCTCCAACCATGGGGTTGTTTGTCTGTTTGTCTGTCTGTCCTACTGGGTCCCCTTAGTGCCGCCTGTATTCACGTGGGCACAAGGCCATCTACTGGAGCAACAGTAACCCCTCTGATGCCATCCCCCAGAAGAGGACCGACTCCCTCTCCTAGTGACCGCTGATTGCAGAAGCTCTTCAGCTAAGGGTGAAACTCATGCCAGAATATCTTCTGGCTTGACTTTTCCCAGGCTTTGTGCATGCAATCCCTATCACCTGGCCAGTCCTTCTGCACCTCTTCTACAAAGGACCCTGAGCCGTGGAGGTGAATGCCATCATCTCAGCTGATCGAATTATGGGTCTCTGTGTTCATCACCATCTCCTGCAAAAAGAAGTTTCTCTGAGAGTAAAAAGATTTACACCTCTGAGGGTGGCACACACCCTCAGGTCCTCGGGTCATGGGGTTGGCGTTCGGGGGTTGGGGGTAGGGGGACAGTCCTCTATAGACTTCATGATATTCTGTAAAGAGAAGCGTTCTACTATAGTCTTCTTCAGGGCAGCACTGTGTGTAGGCTGAGGGAGGACTCCCACCTTAAGCGGACTACCATGTAGGAAGACCGCCTCAAATCAAACAACAGAAAACAGTCCCACCCAAACATCTGGCTACACAGAAAAGTCAGGCATAGTAACACTGTAACAGGGGCTAGAGAGATGGCTCAGTGGTTAAGAGCACTGTCTGTTCTTCCAAAGGACCCGGGTTCAATTCCCAGCACCCACATGGCAGCTCACAACTGATTTCAAGGGATCTGACACCTTCACACTAATGTACATAAAATAAAATAAAAAAATAACACTGTAACAGACACAACACAATCTCCATTTCCAAGGGACAGTCATCAAAGCATCCAGAAGATGAGGGCAAGTCTACAGGCACACTGTAGAGCTGGTCAGAAGACAGCCAAGAAAGGGAAGAAGGGGAACATTATGCTGGGCATGAGGTGAGACAACATGGTAGAGGCTGACACAGAAATACTCTGAGTTCAAGGCCAGCTCTGATCTTACAGAGCAAGCCCAGGACAGCCAAGGCTACACAGAGAAATCCTGTCTAAAAAACAAACAACAAACACTGAACAGCCTGAGCTGTCCAGGACCATCTGTGTCTTTACACTGGGCTTGCACTGCTGGGATTGAATTCGAGTCACAAGAAGCTGTTAATGATTACTGACAGTGGGATGAACTTTGTCCCAGTGGAGAAGACAGACTTAGTTTTTGTTCTGTCCCTTTGCTACTGTAGGATTTTCCCCCCTCTGTTGAAATTTTTTGTTGTTACTGTTTTGTTTGAGCCGGGGTCAAACAGTCTGGCACTTAACTTCTGATCTTCCTATCTCCACCTTCCAACTGCTGGGATGACAGGCATGAATTACCATGCTCAGTTGTTGGGTGCACACACATCACGATCGGCCCTTGAAAGGCAGAGAACAACATGACATAAATAGTTGTTCTGTCCTTCCACCATTGGGGCCCTGGAGAGCAAGCTGCCTGGCTGCCATCACCTAGGCCCATGATATAAGGCTCTTTTTGTTTTTGTTTTGAAACAAGATCTCACCATGAAGCTTTGGCTAGCTTGGAATGTGATGTATAGACTATGATGGTATTGAATTCATAGAGATCTGACTGCCTCTGCCCCCTCAGTAATGGGATTAAAAGTGTGTGTCTTCACTTTGGGGCTGGGATTAGAAGTTTGAGCTCATTTTGAGCTACATAGTAAGATCTTGTCTCAAAAAGAGGGGGAGTGTTAGGAGAAGAAAGAAAAGAAAAGAAAGCCAGGTGGTGGTGGTGTGCTCTAATCCCAGCCCTTGGGAGGTAGAGACGGGCAGACTTCTATGAGTTGGAAGCCAGCCTGATCTACAGAGCAAGATCCAGGACAGCCATGGCTACATAGAGAAGCCCTGTCTCAAAAAAAAAAAAAAAAAAAAAAAAAAAAAAAGCCACACAAAGAAAAGAAAAAGAAATAGAAAAGAAAAGAAAGAAAGAAAAGAAAAGGGGGGAAAAAAGCCAGGATGACAAGAGCTCTTTCCACAGTCTAATGATGGGAATTTGATTCCAAGAACTTATATCATGAAAGAACCACTCATGCAAACTATCCTCTGACCTCCAAACACGTGCCGTGGCATATAAATATGAGAATTCACGTACACAAAGTCAGTAAATGTAACCTTTAATAAAATTTTTAAATTTTTTAGTTTAAAATTAAAGCCTGACGGTGGTGGCACATACCTTTAATTCCAGTGCCCTGGATGCAAAGGCAGGGAGATCTCTTCGAGTTCCAGGCCATCCTGGTCTAAAGAGCAAGTTTCAGGGCAGCCACGGCCACACAGAGAAACCCTGTCTTGAAAAAAACCCAAAACTTCAAATGACAGACAATTCCTCACATACAAATATATTCCACTTGGAATCTTAGGGAATTACGCGTGGTTTCATTGCAACAGGAACTGCATCAAGGCCAGAAGAAACCCGTATGTCCGTTAGGTGGGGGCTATCAGTGAGGCATGTCAGGGCAGGCAAAGGAAGTTTGACAGCAGGAGGTGAAATAAAGATGGCTTTATTGACGTATCCCAGAATACGTCTGGGGGCATCAGTGCTTGGCACTGGCTCCGTGGCTTTTGCATCAGCCTTTGCGGCAATTCTGTCGTGAACACATAGGTGGAAGGTCCTTATTCCCGAGAGGGCTAGAGAGGCTCTGGAAGTCTCCAGCTGAGTTGGGGTAAGGAGGTGGAGAGTGCTATTGGTTCCATTCATGTGGGACACAGGTACTTTCCCAGAAGCTAGACTTCTCAGAAACTTTCTGCGCTCAGCAGACCACAACTGTGCCTTTTCCAAAGAGACTATGATATGAGCTCAGTCTGGGGCTGGAGTACGGAGGGAGGGCCTTTATTTCCTGGGCACCCCTGTCTCAGCCTTCTGGACACTGGAATCTCCTTTTCTCTTTTAATTTTATTTTTATTTTATGTGCGTTAGTGTGAAGGCATCAGACCCCTTGGAATTGGCGTTGCAGACAGTTGTGAGCTGCCATGTGGGTTCTGGGAATTGAACCCAGGTCCTTTAGATGAGCAGACAGTGTTCTTAACCACTGAGCCATCTCTCCAGCCCCCGCAGTGGACTCTTCTTACAGCCACCACACATTTATATCAGGGTGAAGGGTGCTTGGGACATATAATTATGTAGTCCAGGCTGGCCTTGAACTTTCAGCAATCCCCCTGCTTCCAGTCCCCAAGTGATTGGCTCACCAATGTTCACCACCATGCCCTGTTATATTTTTAACATCTATTTTATTTTAGTTCATTTAAGACAGGCTTTTATGCGGCTCAGACTGGCCTCCAATTCATGCCTCCCCTGCCTCAACCTCCAAGCGTAGGGGGAGGATCTGTTTAGAGGCGCGTGTGTGCCCCGCCCAGCCACCATTCAAGCTAGTCTTGGATTGTTCGGCTTTTTCCTACTAGCCAGGAAAAACTTCTGTGTTCAGACTGTAGCACGGTTTCTGACTGAACGCTTCCTGACACGCAGAATGACAAGTTATGGATCTTCTCCGAGCCCTTCAGCCCAAGGACACACTCGGCTGATGGTAGAGACAAATCTAGCCAATGGTTCCTTCTGGCACTGCTGAGGAAGGCCAGTCTTCCTCATGGGTATCAGAACTATCCATGAAGTAACTCAGTGTACTGGGGCTCCATGATTGGATGTGAACATTCTCACAGATTTTTCTTCTTCTTAGGGTGAGCGTGCTGGTTAGATTTTTGTATCTTGACGCAAGCCAGAGTCATCTTGGAAAAGGGGCAGTAACTGAAGAATTGGTTCCACCCAACTGGCCTATAAGTAGGTCTGTGGGGGTATTTCTCCCTCCTGAGTGCTGAGGTTAAAGGCCCCAGCCACCTCTGCATCCTCCTGCCTCAGCTTTTGTTTTGTTTTGTTCTGAGACAGGATTTCTTTGTGTTCCTGGCTGTCCTGAAACTTGCTCTGTAGACCAGACTGGCTTTGAACTCAGAAGTCTAGCTGCCTCTGTCACCAGAGCGCTGGGATTGAAGGCGTGGGCCATCACCTGGCCCAGTTCTGCTTCAACTTTTCTTTTTCTTTCTTTCTTTCTTTCTCTTTCTTTCTTCCTCCCCCTCCTTCTCCTCCTTCTTCTTGAGACAAGGTTTCTCCGCATGTACCTTGGCTTCCCTGGAACTCACTTTGTAGACCAGGCCAGCTTCGAACTCACAGAGATCCACCCACCTCTCCCTCCCAAGTGCTGGGATTAAAGGCCTGTGATACCACGCCTGGCTCTGCCTCAATTTTTCAAGTGCTGAGATTACAGATGTATATTGGTATGCTCTGGGCCTTTAAATTTAGAATATATATGTTTTTTCAGGGCAGAGTCTCAAGAAATCCAGAATGGCCTTAAACTTTTGCAGCCCAGGCAAGCCTTGAACCCAGAATCCTTCTGCTTCAGCCTTTTTATTAGCTGGGATAACAAGCCTGCGGCCCTAGGCCCAGCCACTATAGTTTAGGGGTGAATGGTTAAGCAAGAGAAATGGTCCCTTTAGAGAAACGCAAGGGTCTTGCCCAGGAGCCTTAGCTTTGCATTCCCTAGCCCGCACTGAAAAAAAAACGACCCAGGACAGGGTACAGCGCAGGTCTCCACAAGAAAGCAGAAAGCATCGGACCGGCCTCAAAAAACAGCCTTGGCGGTCCGAGCCCGGATGGCGCTTGGCTTGGTTCCAAAGAGGCGGAGCCTAGTGAAATAGCCAGGCCAGAAAGGGGCGGGAACCAAGTGGAGGCCAGCCCATGGGAGGAGCCTGGCCGTATCTGGGCCGGAAAGGGCGGGGCTAAGCGGAGCCCAGCCCCAGGGCGGGGCCTGGCCGGAGGCTGGGTCGGGCTGAGGGTGGGGCTTTCAGGAGCGCTCTCCGGAAGCGCCGCGTTGGTGTCCGGGAGAGGCGTTCCAGTGGTCGCCGCCGTCGCTACCTGTGCTGCGTCAGTCATGCCGGTAAGTGGCCGCGCCGCTCCGCCGGCGGGAACCGCTGTCTCCGACCCGATGCACCGTTTCCGGGCCAGACGCCGCTATCAAGGCGCAGGCCGTGGCCGGAGCAGCAATCGTTTTACAGTCTACCCTCTGCACCCGCCCTCCAGCCTCGCGACCCTCGGGAAAGCCGCCGAGAGCGGTGTGATGGAGAACACAGGCCTAAGGATCGTTCTGCAGAGTCTTCGAGGGGCGGTCCCATCCTTCCCTGCATGACGGGGAAAGGGAGGCCGGGAGGTAGGGTAGAGAACCCACACAGGGACTCCGGTACCTATCCCTTCCACGTGCATGCCCCTGCCGCGGTGTTTTCAGAGAAGCATACACTTCTCTACTTCTGCCCACTCTGGCCTGCTTCCACTTGAGCAGTGAGCGAGACTGAACGGACAGGGTACTTTTCTTCCTTTCCAACCAGGAGTTCCCAAAGTTCAGAGCAGAGTTGGAGGAGCTGAGAACAGTGCTTATCTTGCCTTTGAACTCACCCCACTCCTATGCGTGGTGGCTTCTAACCTCATTGGTTAGTTAAATTAAGGCTTTTCACGAGGCTCTGACACATTACACAAGAAGAGAAGGAAAAACCTGGTGTTTCTTGGGAACTAGCTAGATAGGATCCAGGATGAAGCCAGACCACTTGGGAAGTGCTGGTATAAAAACCAGTTATACCTGCTTGGAAGAAAGCTCTGATCCCAATTGAGTTCCTGAGATACTGGTTAAGGTCATGGAGTGGGGAGCATTTTCCTCCTTGTGCCTCCGAACCCGGAAGTCTCCCGCGGGTATTCTGTATTTTAGCAGCTTATTTTCTGGGAGTGAACCCGAGGCTTACTCCTGGTACAAAACCTTAAAGCTCAGGTATCATTTCTTGCGGTTTTTGCCCTTTGTCTGGAGACCTGTCTTCTGATCACACAAAGTACAAAGGAAAAAAAAGAAAAAACAAAACTTGATAAAATCTATCCTACCAGTCAAGCTAGTCGGCCCTGTCGAGCGAGACATTCTTTATGACCCTGGGATTCTAGCGTGAAGGCTGCCAGGCTCTTCAGGGAGCAGCAGTGAAGAAAAAAAAATTGAGGCTCTCTCTAATTTGTGTCTGCCTCTGGGGACATTGAGCAAGAATTTTGATGGTGGGAGTGAAGCATACAGTTAGCACCTTATCAAGACCAACAGCTAAAGGTGTTGGTCAAGTGCTGCCTCCAGTCTAGCCAGGGAAATGAGTCTTAGCCGAGATGGTTTGCTGGCCAAAGCTTAACCCAGAAACCTGAAAGTCTGTGCTCTTGGCTTGCCAGCTGGGCAACCTCAGGCAAGCTGTTCTGCTGCTCGCTACCGTCATCTCTTCATCTAGGGACTGATGTGGGGCTGTGGTTGGTACTAACTGGAATCATATCATCAAATATATAACACAGCCAGTGACCCAGCTGTTTAAGTATCTTTTATTTGCCCTAATGTAGTTGTCATCTCTGAGGTTTACTGCTAACCTAGATCCAGTTCTGGAAGCTTCTAGCCTCCATATCATCTTATCTAGGCCTAGAACGTTTTCAGCCTCTGAGACCTACTACTGAGTAAGCTCACCCTTTCTAGTTCTTTCTGAACTCTGGCTGGCTGGTTCAGCTCAGCTATTCTGGTTCAAACTCAGCTCCAAGCTGACTGAGTCAATCTGGCTTTTCTGTTAGCATCTGACTGAATTGTTCTGCTTGGCCTCATACTAATGTTGGCAATCTATTCCAATCTTCTGGCTTCTTCTCTGACTCGTTCTGTCTTTACCTGTGTCTAGCTTGTTCTCTCTTCTAGTTTGTCTCTGTAAAACCATTACGGTAAAACTGCCTCTAAAAAAAAAAATTAAAAAAAAAACTGCCTCTAATTTCATGAACTAAACTGCCACAAACTCAACTCTACTGCATGACTCAACTGAACTGCCTGAACAGAACTGGCTAGACCCCAGAGGTCTGCATGCCTCTTGTCTCCTGAGTGTTGAGATTAAAGGTGTGTACCACCATACCTTGTACCTAAGCTTTTCTTTACCTGAAACTTGCTCTATACCAGGCTGACCTTAAGCTCGAGAGATCTGCTTGCCTCTGTCTCTAGAATTAAAAGTGTGTATGCATTCCAGCCTGATCACACATACCTAGAAGGGTCTTTGGATGTGATCTCTTGCCAGAGAAGCCATGTTTCAAATTAAAATGGCTCTACACCCATCTGTCCCCAAGGAGTAGTGACTCTTATGAAGATGTAGGTCAAGTTGAGTAGAACTGGCTTCCACCCCATTTTAACATGGACATCACTGGTTAAAAGTTATCAAGTTTTGTGTATTCTGTCCAACCCAGGCCTCATGAGCTGTGTCTCTGTGAATCAGTACCTAACCCCAGAGCTTCAGCTTTCTCATCTCAGAAGGAATAGTAAGAGGTTCCCAGCTTACAGAATCATTGTAATGGTCAAAGGAGACAGTGTAACAAGGTGTTTAGAAAAAGGCCCAGCACATCAGAGATACATAGATACTAGTAATGAGGAATCTAGACGCCAGTGTTCAAAGACCCAATGGCCTTCTCTAGAAGAACAGTATCTTCTCCATTCCCACCCACTCTTCCAGTTCTGGAGAGTTGTTACAGAATTGTACCACCTACCGAAGCAATATTATATATAATACATAATAATACAACAATATGTTGCCATATAACATTAATTTATACATTATACTTAAGAGGATTCATTTTGCTTGTTTGTTGTCCTATCGTCTTACACTATAGCCCATGTTGGCCTATAAGTGAAATTGTAGGCCAGGCTGATCTCTTTTTCTTTTAAAAGGTTTACTATTTATACATCATTCTGCTTGCACACCAGATCTCACTCTAGATGGTTGGTGAGAATTGAACTCAGGACTTTTGGAAGAACAGCCAGTGTTCTTAACCTCAGAGCCATCTCTGCAGCCCCCCCCCAAGGTTGATCCTTAAACTCATAGCAATCTTCCTGCCTCAGCTTCTCAAGTGTTGATCTTACAGAAGAAGTAAGCTGTTAGACCCAGCTTAATGCTTTTTTTGTTTTGTTTTGTTTTGTTTTGTAGTGCTAGGTCTTGAATCCAGGGCCTATGTATGCTATGTATATGCTCTGCCACCAAGTAGCAACCCAAGACCTAACGGATCCTTTTGTAAGACACAAGGCAGAGGTCTAGAGGCATTGGGGAGACATCCAGGAGTGAAGCAGGTCTAGGGATACCCTTGTGAAGGCTAGATCACTCTGTCCCTTAGGCAGACTCTTGTCACCCTCGTGTTTAGTTGCACAATTTACAGGGGGAGGTGGAGAGCTCTGAGTTGGAATGCTCGCTCTCCCTGGGCAGACTCCTGACCTCTGACCTCTGCACTGTGAAAGAAAGACTTCCTTGCTGTGGTCACTTCAGTTTGGAGTTCAGATAAATGCCTACATTAGGACTTTAGCTCCTTGGGCAGCAGAAACTGTCCTCTGAAACCCCCTTTCAGAGCTTCTGTTGAGAGTCAGATTGTGGTGGCTAGGTACTCCATTGTGCTAAGATTTCCCTGGAGCAAAGAAAGCCTCTCCCCTCAGGGCTTTGGCACCCATGACACCGTCACCTTAGTGACTCCTGAGCAGGAGGAACTGAATGCTTCTCTTTTCAAGCTGGAAAAATACTGCAGAAAAGAGCTATGAGATTGGGTCAGCTGGTCAGGATGCTAGCTGCCAAGCCTGGTGGCCTCTGACATCCACACGTAGGCCATGGCACACACTCCGTATGCACATAGGTGAATAAATATAAGTTACTTACTGCTTACTGTCTTTTAGGCTTGTTTTTATGTGTAGAGAGCTTCAGTTCCCTAGAGTTAGAGTTACAGGTATTAACTGTAACATCAGACTTGGTTTGGGGTCTTCAGGAAGAGAACAAGTAACTACTGAGGTATCTCTCTAGCCCCCCCCCTTTTTTTTTGAGACATTGTTTCTCTGTGTAGCCTTGACTGCCCTGGAACTCACTTTGTAGACCAGGCTGGCCTAGAACTCACAGAGATCTGCCTGCCTCTGCCTCCAGAGTGCTGGGATTAAAGGTTTGAGCCACCATTGCCCAGTTGTTGTTTTTTTAAATTATGTGTATATACCTGCGTCTGAGGTGCAGGATATGTGCACATGATGCAGGTGCCTGTGGAGTCCAGAAGATCCCTGTGGAGTCACATCCCTCTGGAGCTAGAGTTACAGGCTGTTGTGAGCCTGCTAATGTAGGTTCTGGGATTCAAACTTGGGTCCTATGGAAGAGCAGTATGTGTTCTTAATTGCTAAGCTGTTTTTTGTTTGTTTGTTTGTTTGTTTCTGAGACAGGGCTTCTCTGTGTTGCCATGGCTGTCCTGGATCTTACTCTGTAGATCAGGCTGGCCTGGAATTCACAGCAATCCCCCTGCCTCTGCCTCCCAAGTGCTGGGATTAAAGGTGCGCGCCACCACACTCTGCTCCCCAAATGCAATTTTCAAAAAGGAATTTGTGATCTCATGTGCTTGCAGTGGGTTTAGCCTAATTTATTAATTTGGTAGTGCTGGAGATTGAGCCCAGGGCATTAGGGCATGGCAGGCAAGCTCTCTACCACAGAGCTCCAACCCTTCAGCGGATCAGAGCACTAGCTGCTCTTGCAGAGAATCCAAGTCCAATTTCTATCACCACAGAGCAGCTCATCGCCACCTCTAGCTCCAGTTCCAGGGCATGCTACATCCTCTCGAGTCCTACACATAGCACCTACCTGGTATGTACAAACTCACAAAGGTACACACATATACATATAAAAATAATGTTATTTTTAAAAAATAATAAAAAGTCATGGTGAAGCATGACTTTGATCCCAGCAATTAAGAGGAAGAGGCAGACAAATCTCTGAGAATGTGTGGCCAGCCTGGTCTATACAGGAAGTTTCAGACCACCTGGGGGACTGATGCCTCGAGTGGTATGACAGGTGCCCAAACGTGGTTCATTAAAAACATTACATGAAATCACCTTTAGTCTGTGTGCATAAATACGATTCATGTTTAGACTCATCCCATCCCCAAGATACCTCATTATGTGTATGCAAATATTCCCTAATCAGGGATGTACCTGCTCCCAAGGACATAGATCAGGCACACTCAGCCCGTCCTAGAAATATTTAGATGTTCTTGAGGAGGAAGGTAGGCTTTGAATGTGGGTATGCTGTTGGCCTTCTGTTTGTATAGTACTTGGGTTTCTGAAGCAGGGAGATAAGAGTTTGAGGACCAGTGTGGACTGCATGGTGAGTTCCAGGCTAGCGTGGGCTACATAATGAAACCCTGTTCTCAGAGTAGTAACAATAACAACAACAAACCAAGCACCAAAAGGGTGAGGAGACAAGACCACTCTACAGCAGAGCAGCCTGCACCTGAGTGAGGGTACTCAAGTGTCCTATTTATTGTTTGGGGGCTTTTTATATGGTTCAAGAGGAGGAATTTGGTTGCCAGGAGTGTAATTTGGGTACTTACCTATATTGACTGATGGGCTTTGTTCACTGTGTGTGTCCTCTCCCATGATGCACCTGCTTTTAATCATATGCATACCCAATTATGCATAGACAAAAGATAGAAAATAAAGAATTCTCCCTAAAATTTCACTTTAAGGACATTTTGCCTCATTGTGTATCTACTCCTCCAAAACAGTGTAGACTTGATCAGCCCATTCCCAGTAGTTCCCAGGTTGTGTTTTAGGATGTTTGAATAGAAATGGGGAAATTGGGGGTTGCTGAGGTGGGTGACTTATTTCCAGTGCTTAAAGCAAGGTGGGGCCCGGGTTGGGGAGCAATCTTGGGTTGCAAACAGGGTGCTGGGTCCATTATCAAGAGACAGGTGGATAGCCCAAGCCATTCCTTATGCTTGGCTGTCTCAGTACTGGGAAGTAAACCCAGGACCTTAGCACAGCAATGTAGTGAATTGTATTCCAAGGGCTAAGATGTTGTTTTTCAAAAGGAAGAGAGAAATAGAAGAAAATAGTTATCGGAATCCAATAACTTTCACCTAGAGGCATCTAATCCATGGTCTAATTTTATTAACATATTAGCTATCTATTGCCCTTTAATACTTATCCCCAAACCTAGAGTCAGGACTTGGGAGTAGCTGAGCAGAGTGACTAGGCTTGGCTTGGGACCTGAGGGAGCAAACAGTGCAGGCCAGAGGCTTGCCCAGCTGGTGCACTCCCTGGAGACTCTTTCCCACCAGGTAGACCTCTGTCTGCATAGATACAGGAGTGTCCTTTAACATGGCAGTGGGCTTCCTCTAGATCAACAGTTCTCAACCTGTGGGTCGAAATCCCTTTAGTGGTTGCATATCCGATATCTTGCATATCAGGTATTTACATTAGGATTCATAACAGTAGGAAAAAATACAGTTATAAAGTAGCAACAAAACAGTTTAAGGTTGGGAGTCACCACAAGATGAGGAACTGTATTGAAGAGTCGTGGAATTAGGAAGGATGAGAAGCACCGCTCTAGAGCCACCCCAGAAGGAGCAGGGCAGAAGCTAGCACCATGCTCAGTTTAGTCATCTAACAGGGCTTTAGCCTTATGTTCAATACACACAGGCTTACCCTTTGATGTTATGGAAAGAACTCTCAGGGGTATAAATACCAGGAGGCAGAGAAAGTTCATGGGGTTCATGGTGGAGGCTGGCTGCCACCTATCAAATGCTGCATTTGTCTCATTCTTCAGCCTGGAGAAGTGACTGGTACCACATAAGTTCAGCTACTTAGGACATACAATTTGCAAGGGTTGGAGCCCAGAGGTTCTCATTTCCAGATTGTGAGGGAAGGGAGGATTATCACAGTCCCTTTCAGAAAACAGCTCAAGACCCAGAAGTTAGGCAGTGATGTTTTAATGGGTTAGGCACCCCTCTGTGTCCCCTGCTGTTCCCAGTATTTTGGGTACTTGCCTTGACTTGTTAGATATCGGAGGTTGCAGGACTTCAGGAACCTGGGATCCCTTCCCATCTGCCTACAGTGCTCTAGGGAGCTTAGGAAGCCCCTCCCCTTCCTGGAACTCAGGTGCTGCCTCTGAGCGCGAGGTGCTTGGATCAGAGCAGTGGTGGTCACATACCAGAGCCACCTGTCTATTGACATAATCGATGTTTCTGTCCAAGCTGCTGAGCAGACCTGCAGCGTGTGGAGAGTCCCCGGCAACTCCAGTGTAGAAAATAATGTTCTAGTGAAGAATCAGGTCCTACATCAGCTCTGCTGGGAGTGGGGCCACCCATGGCTGTGTTCCCTGGTCCTGAGGCAAAGCCCACAGCTCACAAAGCAGACCTCAAGGGTGAACTGGAAGAGAGCATCTCAAAGAGACCTTGTCATCGTGGAGATTGCCTCTGTGGGTCCTGCCTGTGTTACACAGAAGCCCTGTATCCCCTCTTTCACCTGTTGACTAGACTGGGTGCACAGACAGGCTCCCAGTGAGACTGTGCCCACTCTACCTGCTCCCTGTCGACTTTGGACAGTGTATGGGTCTCGGCAGGGCCTGGCTCATAATCTCCCTTTCTTGCAGAAGCACGAGTTCTCCGTAGACATGACCTGTGAAGGCTGCGCTGAGGCGGTCTCCCGAGTCCTCAACAAGCTGGGAGGTAAGAGGCTCTCCATTGGAGGTGGGATAGGGAGATAACTACACGGGAGACACGTTCAGATGCATGAAGCCGAGAAGAAGGATCAGCCACAGCTGCAGCTCAGCTGGTACTAACAGTGAAAATGAATGTGCGGGGCCCTTGTATGCACTTTGCTTACGTGGAGAAGCCTTTTTACGTCACTGTGGCCACCTCAGGTTTCTTTCATTCACTATACCCCCCACCCCTCCCTCTTCCTTAGTTTATTCTTGTTTTTGAGACAGAGCCTTGCTAAGTAGCCCTGACTGTCCTGGAATGTACCACATAGACTAGGCTGGTTCTAAATTTACTCTTTCTGCCTCTGCCTTCCAAATGCTGGAACTACAAACATGTGCCACCATGCCACCACACACAACTCCCTTTTGTTGGTTCTTTCACCTGTTTCCTCCCTCTCCCCCACCTCCTTCTGCAGGGCCTCCATGTGTAGCCCAGGCTGGTGGTCATGGTCTCCTTCGTCCAGCCTCTGCTTGAGTTGTTGGCATACAGACCAGTGCCCAGCGACTGTCTTCATTTTATGAAGGTGGGAACTGTTTAGAGTTCAATGGATTGGCTGGATTCACAGAGCCAGCAGGGCAGAGCTGGTATTTGGTCACACTGTCCAGTTCTGGAGCCCTAGAGGTGCTGGGTAGTAAACTGGTGATCTCCAGGGTGACAATATACTGAGTAACAGCAGCCAAGCCTGGGGGTGCATGCCTGTAAACCCAGAAGCCCAGGAGGATCAAAAGCCCAAGGCCAGCCTGGGTAATTTAGGGAGACCTTGTCTCAAAATAAAAATGACCAAAGAGGCTGGGGTGTCACTCAGCAGTAGAGTGTTTGCAGAAAATATATGACATTCTGGATCCAATCCACAGTACTACAATAAAATAAAATGAAACACATTTATAAAAGCAAAGCTGGGTTTAACAGCTCACAGCTGTAATCCCAGTACTTGGGAAGCTGAGACAAACAAGGCATTGTCCTGGACTTGAGGCCAGCCTGGACTACAGAGTGCTACCTTGTCTCTACAAATTATAAATAAATACATCCTAGGGTAACAATACCAGGGAGTGCTGAAACAGCCTACACACTGTCAATCCACTGAGTGGGACTTTCCAAGGTGGAGCAGGACTGACGACACCAGTGCCCAAAGGGAAGTGCCTTGCCCAAACCCCACAGCGAGCGTGAGTCAGTGACTTGCTTCTAAGCCCTGTGAGCTGGAATATCTTATTTTATTTTACTTTTTAAAAGATAGGATTTCCCATGATAGCCCTGGCTGGCCTGGAACAGTACCCCCTGCCTCAGTTGCCTGGGTTCTGAGATTACAGGCATGAGTCACCATGCCCAGCTACACTGAGAGGTCTGTTTTCAAGAATCTGAGACTCTGGAGAGAACCTGGCTGCTGACTTCCCACAGGCCAGTGGCTTTTCTCCCCAGATATGATCTGAGAATGTCAGTCCCTGTCGGCATGTGCCTGACAGAAATAAAATGAAGGATGCCCAGTGGTTGGGAGCACTGACTGCACTCCTAAAGGCCCTGGGTTCAATTCCCAGCACCCATTTGGTACCTCACAACTTTCTGTAACTTTTTGTTATATGTAGATTCAGAGATTGCAGCCATGTGCTAAACAGCCGTGCTAGTCCTGAGGGCCTTTGCCTTTGATAAGTTTCTCCCTGCGCTGGCTAGTTTTATGTCAGCTTGACACAAGCAAGAGCCATTTTGGCAGAGGAAACCTCAACTGAGAAAATGCTCCACCAGACTGACCTGTGAGCTAAGCTATGGTAGATTTTCTTGGTTGATGATTGCTATGGGAGGGCCCAGCTCATAATGGGTGGTTCCATCCCTATTTTTGTGGTTCTAGGTGTTATAAGAAGTGAGTAAGCCATGAGGAACAAAGCAAGCCAGTAAGCAGCATTCCTTCATGGCCTCTGCTTCAGTCCCTGCCTCCAGGGAGGTCCAGCCCTGACCTCCCCTTCATGATAGATTGTGATGTGGAAGTTTAATAAAGCTTCTTCTCCCCAAGTTGTTTTTGGCCATAGTGTTTTATCACAGCAATAGAAACCTTAATTAAGGCGCTCCCTATGCCTCTCCTGTTGAGGACAGTTGAAGAGTTTGAGTTGCTTAGGACCTGGGTAGTCAGACTAAGGGCTGACCCCAGCCCCTTTATGACAGCTGGGAGAGCCAAGGCCTGTAATGGTCCTGACCGGCCTTTTCACTGGCACAGCATTTTAGAGGAGTGCATCGTGGGTTTTCTGTTTCGGTGGGAGTATGGCTTAGACAAGGAGAGCAGTTTGGCAATAGTGTTAGTGTTCCACATGTGCCAAGCTGTTGCCGAACACTTCTACTCCAGTCCATGCTGTGGAAGCACCACACAGGTGTGGCCTGGCAGGCTTGGGTGACAGTATTGGGCTGGCCTGGTGAGTAGATGTCAGGACACCACCCTGGGAAGAGTGGAGAGCTCTCGGAAAGCAAGGGACAGCTGGGTGGAGATGGTGCACGCCTTTACTCCCAGCACTCCAGAGGCAGAGGCAAGTGGTCCTCTGCGAATTCAAGACCAGCCAGCCTGGAAAACAGAGGGAGTTCCAGGACAGCCAAGGTTACAAAGATAGACCCTGTCTCAAAAAAGGAGGAGGAGGAGGAGGAAAGGAAAAGGAAAGTCAAAAAGAAAGAAGAGGAAAGCAAGGGACAAAGCCAGGCCAGTCATCACACTGAGTGGGAAGCTGAGACAAGAGACTCACAAGCTCAGGCCTCCCTGGACTATAGAGTGAGCTGAAGGAGTTCAAGGCTACCCTGGTAACTTAGTGAGCCCGCCTCAAAACAAAAGAGGCGAAACTCAGTGACAGAGCGCTTGCTTGTCATGTTTGACGCCATGGGTACCAGTAGCATACACATACACTGGTATGGAAAGGTTGGAGCCCCAGGGCTTCAGTGATAGAATACACACGTGAGGCCCAGTACCATATTGAGGGCTGGGGCCACACACAGGTGCTAGACACCCAGTGGGAAAGGGTGCTTCCTGTCAAGCTTGAGTTTAATTCCCAAGACCCACATAGAAGGAGAGAGCTGACTCTAAGTCATCCTCTGACCTTCACACACATTCTCTCACACACCCTCGACACATGCTCATTCTCCTCACTCACATGCACTCACACATACTCTCACCATCTCACACACATACACACCATGCTCATATAGATTCTTTTTACACACTTGCTCACTCACGCTTGCTAACACAGACTCACACACGTTCTCATTAAAATGTAATAAAAATTTGAAAGGAAGGAGCTGTAGAAATAGCTAAGAGCACTCGTTGCTCTTGCAGTGGATCTGGGTTCAATTCTCAGCACCATATAGGGGTTCACAACTATTTGCAACTCCAGTTCCAGGGAATCTGGGGCTCTCTTGTGACCTCCGTGGGTACTTTGCACTTGTGGTACACAGCCACAAAAAGATAGCTCAGTGATTGAGACTACTTTTTTTTTTCTTCCATTTATTTTTTTACTTAATCACTTTATGGCCTGATCTCAGCCCCTCCTTCCTCTTCTGCCAATCCCACCTTCATTCCCCTCTCCAGTCCCCTCCCCCTCCATCCCTCTGCTTCTCAGAGAAGGGGAGGCTTCCTAGGGGTACCAACCCACCCTGGCACCTCAAGTCAGAGCAGCACTAGAGTGTGTGTACTTCTTTTGCAGAGGACCTAGCACTCACCTCCAGACCTCTGACCTTCAGGGGCACCTCCACTCATAGGAGCATATCCCCACACAGACCAAACATATACATAATTTAAAGAGCATTTTAAACAAAATTATAAAGAAAGGGAAGGAAGGAGGAGAGCTCTGTGTTGCTAAATTGGAAGCTTAGCTTGGGCAAAGGAAAGTGAGGTACTAGTGATGACAGGATTTGTGGGAAAAGGAGCTGGATGTGAGGAGGGAAGGAAAGAGGGGTAAGAGAAAAGAGAGAAGGAAACTCAGAGAAAGAGCTGAGGAAATAGCTTAGTAGCAGAATGCTCTCCCAGGACTCAAGGCCTTGGGTTCAGTCCCCATCCAAAACTGCTTTCACACAGAGAAGAGCCTGCCATGCTCACAGTGCCTGAAGCAGAAAGAGCTTGCTGCTCCCTGGCTCTAGGACAGGGGCCTGGCGTCACAGGAATAGCTAAGGAGGGTGACTTCTTTGTTCCAGTGGGTGGAAGGGTCCTGTCCCACCCCCCACCCCACATCCCAGTTTCCTTCTTCCTGTAGGAGTGGAGTTCAACATTGACTTGCCCAACAAGAAGGTCTGCATCGAATCTGAGCACAGCACAGACACCCTGCTGGCAACCCTCAACAAAACAGGAAAGGCTGTTTCCTACCTTGGCCCCAAGTAGCCGGGACCCGGGAGTCCCTCCAGATGTACTGAAGAAGTAGGTAGGTGAGGCCCCAGCCTTTGTCCCACAGGCCTGTTGCTTCTGCAGGGATCCCATGGGATGGAGGTCCCTCCTCTGAAAGCCTTGGGCCCAGAACCAGTTCAGATTTCAGTGTATCTGGGGTTTGGGATCTTTGTCCAACCAAATTCACCCAGAGGGCGTCCATAATAGGAAAACACCAAACCTTTTCATCATCAAGTTGGTACTTGGGAAGTTCTCATTTTGGAGCACACTGTACCTGGGGTTCCTGGATTTGAGGTGCTCAGCCTGAACTTGGGCTTCTTGGGTGAGGTAGGAGGGGACCCTGATGTGTTCAGCCCACTGGCCCCTCTGGAAGGGTCACAAGCACATCAGCATTGTCCAGTACAAACCAGGAGCTCAGGGGTCTTGATGGCCTCCTGTGAGCAGACAGAACTCCTGCCTTATGTTCCCACGGTCCTGTGGCAGTTGAAGGGCACCTCACGTGGTCAGTGGGATTTGAGTTGAGAGTGTCCGACCCTCCTGGAATGGTGAAGTGACCGTCCCTCCAGAGTTGATGCCTCTGCTCTGGGTCTCACATCCTGGGCATGAGTTCATGCTCACCCTGCCTTTTCTTCCGCTTGGAACCGGATGCCCAGTGCCTGGTGCCGTCAGTGACGCATCTAAGCTGTCTTCCACTGTACGGGTCCCAGCGAGGCAGGAAGTGACCCCGTGCCTGCGCCCTTCCCTCAGGAAGCAAGGCAGGCCTCACTTGTCCACTCAGCAACCCTCCCACTGTGCCCAGCAGTCTCATTTCCTCTGCAGTCCATGAATTATGATGGTCAGTTTTATAATGGTTTGTGTCCTCGGTGGAGCTGGATAAAATGAGGCCTGGTGAGGGCAGGTGACCTGGCCAGAGCCCCACACAAGTATGGGGCCGAGGAGGGAACGAGCCAGGCATCCTGTGTGGGCATGTGCAAGATAGTTGTGGTAGGTAGCGCTGGCCCTGCCGGTGATCCGTGAGAGCCCCTGGCAGAGGGCAGCTGTAATCAACTTGGGGTAGGAGGGGCCCCTTTGAGTAGGGCCTCTTCTTTCCTCAGTGTGACCGTTTGGAACCCAAGCCATGGGTTCTGTGTGTATGGTGACATCCCAGCAAATTAAAAAAACGAAGATGAGCGAGTTCGAAGGAGGCTGATGCAGGAAAGGAGGAGCAGGACTTCAAGGCTAACCTGGGTTACACAGAAAAGACCCTGTGTCAAAAAACAAATTTAAAAATAACAGGGACAAAAGATGGTTCAGCAGGTAAATATGCCTGCCACCGAGCCTGATAACCTGAGTTCCGTCTCCGGGACCCACGTGGGGGAAGGAGAGAACTGAATTCCCTCATGTTGTCTTCTTCCTCCACACATGCACATTCAACACACACTCACACACTCATACACACTCACTCATACACACTCATGTACACACATACACACTCATTCACACACTCACACACTAAATTTAGATAGATAGATAGATAGATAGATAGATAGATAGATAGATAGATAGATAAAAGTCACTGTTCCCCATGCCTCTTCTGGCTCTGGATTTGATCCATGGCCAGGAATGAGCCAACATGGAGTCTGGGGTTCAGGTTCCAGCCCTGCCCTCATTCCAGACTGTGCCTTGGACATGTTTTATGTACCTGAGATTTGATCTGTGAGGTGGGCAGACCCCTCTACCCTGCCTTCCTTTCCTGGTCGCCGAATGGCCCCTCATCCCTGGGTTTTACAGCTTGGGTGAGGGGTGAGTCACTGGCCTCCATCTCTTCCAGACAACCCCGCTGTGTTTTAGACCGCCATGTCAAAGTTTTCTTTGCGTGTTTTATTTTTTTATAACTCGTTTTTGAAATAGGGCCTCACTGTGTTGCCCGGGCCTTCTGGACTTGGCAACAATCCCTCTGCCGTGATTACACCTGTGAGCCCCCGTGTCCAGCTTCCCCAATAAAGTCCTATTTGAGGGCCCGGAAGATGGCTTAGTGGGTAAAGGCCCCTGTGTGACAGCCTGGCAACCTGAGTTTGACCTCCAGAACCCACATAAAGGTGAAAGGAGAGAACAAACCTGTCCTCTGACCTTCACACACACCATATTAATAAAGATGTTTTATTCGGCCAGGTGGCAGTGGCACACACCTTTAATCCCGGCACTCAGGAGGCAGAAGCAGGCGGATCTCCGAGTTTGAGGCCAGCCTGATTTATATAGGGAGTTAGGACAGAGCCAGGGCTATGCAGAGAAACTCTGTCTCAAAAATAAATAAATAAATGAATGAATGAATAAATAAATAAATAAATAAGTTTTGTTTAATTTTAGAAAACAAATAAAAAGATTGCATTTGATAAGCATGATCTCTGTGGAGAAGGACTGGCAGGAAGGGTGAGTGAGCGGCCTTTGTAACCTTTGAGTCCTGTTGTGCCCTGCTATGGCGGGCAGTGTGACACTTGAGCTTTACTCCTTGTGGCTTTTTTTATCAAGATGAAAATGACGTGTGGTAGTTAGCCGTGTCCGTTGGTGCCGTCCTAAGCGCCGTGTGCATTTGTAGTGAAGCACATCCACACCGTTACCTGCTTGAGAACATTTTCATCATCTGGGAAAAATAGCTCACGTCCATCAAGCAATGGTTTCACCCCCACTGTTTCCTCTGACAATGCTAGTCTGCTTCCTGCCACTCTGGGCTAGCCTGGATACTTCCTAACAAAGGGGATGATACAGTGTGTTTATTTGCTTGCTGGTTCATTTGAGTGTCTCATGTAGCCCAGGCTAGCCCTGAACTTAAGATTTAATGAAAATGACCTTGAATTTCTTATCATCCTATCCCCACCTCCCTAGGCTGGAAGTACAGGCATGCGTCACTATCATCATGCCTGTTTTGTTATTGTTTGATTTTGTTTTGTTGTTTCTGTTTTTTTGAGATAGGGTTTCTCTGTTGTAGCCTCAGCAATACTTGAACTTATTCAAGTACTCAAATTCAAAGAGCTCCATCTGCCTCTGCCTCCTGAGTTCTGGGAGTAAAGGTGTGTGCCACCACTTCCACACAATACCTATAAAAATATGTATGTGTATTTTTAGATTTCATATAGCTCAGGATAGTCTTGAACTCCTCATCCTCCTGCTTCTACCTCCAGTGTTGGTCTTACAAAAGTCTGCCAAGCCCAGTTCTCTGACTTCTATTCTGGGGTTGTCAGACATGTATAAGCGCTGTGTAGAAGGAGCCGGCTCCTGACTCTCACCCGGAGCCAGAGTTAGCAGGTCTGGTTACTTTGTAGCACCTGTACAGACTGCCTTCACCGTGGGCTGCAGGAGACTGAGCTGCAATTCTGCCCATCCACAGTAGGTGGCGCCATTCATCTGCCTATTTTCCCCTCTCTCCTAGGTTGTTGATCTGGTCTCCCTGCAGATCTGGAACACCAAATGTCCAGCTCAGCCATGGAATTTCTGCCCAGACAGGCTCTCCCCTGCCTGCTCGCTGCCAGCTTCCCTGCAATAAAGTCAAGCTGCATTTGTTGAAGAAGTGTCTGTTGTGCTCTCGTACTGCTTGCTCACCCACAAGATGCTGCTGTGCTTGCCTATGTCACTACTATGACTCCCACCTCCCCCTCGAGGTCACGTGCCCGTCCGTGCCCATTCTCTGCTGTGTGGTCTTGAGCAGCCCACTGCCCTCTCCAGGCCTCTCTCTGAAATGGAAATCATTGGGCCAGATCAGTGATTTTCCTTCTTCTCACTCTGTAGACTCCATATTGAATTGAATTGAAGAGACAAGACTCGGAAGCAGTTAGAAAGACGGGAAGCCACTGTGAAGACAGGATGCTGCAGGAGGGTTTGGGCGCCAGCGCCTTCCAGCTGGTCTCCTTAACCTCAGGGTCCAAGTCCTGAGAGACAGCAGCATCTTAAGCAAATGACTGCTCATAGGGAGAGAAATGAGCCGAGCGGATGAGTGTGAACTATTTGGAATAGAGTATCACCCAGTGTCCACTACTCACTAACTTTTACATATTTCACAGGTCACCGATGGAGGAAAGGCAAGTCGCTCCCTTCAAAGAGCTGCACTGCCTTTACAGAGCTGCTTGGCGAAGCAAGGCAGTGTTTTTAGTTTGCGTAGCCTTTTTCATTTCGTTTTGTTTGTTTCCAGACAGGGTTTCTCTGTGTAGCCTTGGCTGTCCTGGACGCACTCTGTAGACCAGGCTGGCCTTGAACACAGAGATCCACCTGCCTCTGCCTCCTGAGTGCTAGGATTAAAGTGTGCATCTCCACTGCCTGGCTTATGTCTGTGCAGCTTTAAAAAGTGTCGAATTGCTGCCAAGCTGAGAACCAGATGGACCCCCAAGACCATATAGGACACACTTGGTGTCTGAGATGCTCTTGAACAGATTTCAGATTTCAAACCCTCTGGACCAGATCATGGAGAAAGTTGGTGATCTGGACAGTTATGTCGCCTCATAACCCAAGCTGGGGTGCAGGAACAGGAAAGAGGAAACCAGACCCACCTCACAAAAGACATGGAGTTTTTCTGCCACCTACGCTGAAAACCAGAATTCCATTTCCCCAAGCCAGAAGAAAGCCAAGTGGCTTTCTGCAGCTGTCTGCTGTGCATTGGCAGGCTTATAAAGTTTGCTTGTTGGGTCGCTCGTCTTTGTGAGGCTACAAGGCAGCCCTGTAGAACCCATAGAGCTCCGCCTGCCTCTGAGCGCATTGGTAGCATAGCCTTAAGAGGACCCATTTATGAGTGTGTAGGTCTATCAGAGAGTGTGTGCCATGTGTGTGCAAGTACCTGAGGAGACCTGAAGAGGGCCTTAGATCTCTTGGAGCTGGAATTACAGGCAGTTATGAGATGCACCAGTCAGTTCATCTCTCCTAGGGAAGTTTGCTCATCTGGATGGTCACAGTTTCTTCACTCCAGGGAGCCTGGTAGCCAGCACTGAGACATCCTTTCACAGCGAAGGGAGGAGAATTGGAGCCCAAGGCCTGCATAGACAGTTTGAGGCTTGCTTGAGCTGCATAAGATCTCTTAGTCAACTGCCTACTAACCAAGTCTAGGGCCAGTTAAACCTTTGTGGTCCCTTAGGGGCACCAGGCTTCTCTTCCCAGGCCTCCTGGTGGGTAGGTTTTTATTTTTACCACTAGATGGCAGTGTGCTTTGGAGTTGGTCATCTTAAAGGCCAGAACTAAGGGCTGAATGCACTGATCCCAGCTAGAGCAGAAGCAAGGACCCCTCTAAGGAGCCCCCAGTCCTAAAGGCACTCAACCCTGGATATTTCCAGTGGAATAGGCAGCCTGGACTGGTTCACCTCAAAATGGAAGCCATACCCCAGCTTAATGTCTGGTGTCTTTCTCAGTCCTCATCTTCATTTGAGACAGGATCTCTCACTGACCCTACAGCTGGGCAACTCCAGCTACAGTGTCTACACTGTGATCCTCAGTGAGGCCCACCCTCAACCCCAGCCCAAGTCTTTGATTTGGCTTGGGTTTTGGTTAATTGGGGTTTTGTTTTGTTAATTTGTTTGTTTGTTTTGTTTTATTTGGGTATTGCTATGCAGATGGTCTCAAACATCCCCAGTTGCTGTTATTTAAGGTTAATTTCATATACGGATAATGGTGGCTAACATTTTAAATCCCAGCACTTGGAAGGCAGAAGCAGGTGGATCTCTGAGTTCGAGACCAACCTAATCTACAGAGCAAGTTTCGTGACAGCTAGGGCTACACAGAGAAACCAAAAAAACAAAAACCAAAGCAAACAAACAAAAAAAGATTTAAGTGTGTCTGTCTGTCTTCCTGTCTCCCTGTCTCCCTGTCTGTCCATCAGTCTGTCTATGGAGGTGTGCCATGAGTGCAGGTTGCCCTGGAAGCTAGAGGCATTGGATCCCCTGGAGCTGGAGTTAGAGCCACCTGATGTGGGTGCTGGGAATTGAAAGTCCTTTAAAAGAGCAATATGATCCCGTAACCACTTTTGTTTTTGAGACATGGTCAAGGAGCACACAGTCAAGAATGTGGCTTTGAATTTCTAGACCTCCTGCCTCTACCTCCTGAACGCTAGTATTGAAAGCACGTACCACCTTGCCTGGTTTATGCAATGTTGGGGAGAAAATCTACAACTTTGTGCATGCCAACCTGACCCAGCCCAGTTTCCAGATTTTCAAACTGCTCAAGGTTTCTGCAAAGTTTCCCCAAGGGCATAGGGAGACTCATGTAGAATAGACCCTTCCAATCTGATGCACCCAAAACATGCAGGTCAGAGCATCTTGACTTGTTTGTGTTGTTGATCTTAACCACCAAACCAGGGTCCTAGACAAGCACTCTATCATGGAACTGCTCCCTGAGCCCTATTTGTGTGCATGCATGTTGCTTGTATGTGCATCTATTCATGCCCATGAGTGCATGAGGAGGCCAGAGGAGGATGGCAGGTGCCATGCTGTACCACTCTATGCTTTTCCCTTAAGACAGTCTCTCACTGACTCTAGGTCCAGGCCACAGCTGGTAAGCCTGCACCACCCTGTCTGCACCTCCCATAGCACTAAGATTACAGACACATGCAGCTACACCTCACATTTTTTAATTTTCATTTTTATACTAATTACAGTTTATTTACTTTGTATCCCAGCTATAGCCCCCTCCCTCATTCCTTCCCAATCCCACCCTCTGTCCCTCATATCCTCCCATTCCCTTCTCCAAGTCCACTGATAGGGGAGGTCCTCCTCCCCTTCCATCTGACCCTAGCCTATCAGGTCTCATCAGGACTGGCTGCATTGTCTTCCTCTGTGGCCTGGCAAGGCTGCTCGCCCTCAGGGGGAGGTGATTAGACAGCCAGCTACTGAGTTCATGCCAGAGACAGTCCCTGTTCCCCTTACTAGGGAACCACACCTCGCTTCTTCTGTGGGTGCTGGGATTCCAACTCAGATCCTCGTGCAGCAATCACTCCTATCCGAGGAACTGTCTCTCCAGCCCCAATTGTTTGCCTTTTAAGGAAGAATCCCACTGTAGCCCATGCTGGCCTCTCGGGTCCAGCTTCATCCTCCCTGGTTCTGGGGTTATAGAGGTGTGCAACTCCACCCAACGTTGATTGGTTTATGGACTGAGCTTCCACCTGCAGACAGCTGTGTTCCGGACTTTGTAGCCAGCGTTGGCTACCTGTGTGTTCTTTCTTCCACCCCTTTTCTTCTTTCCTTTCAACCCCCTAAAACTACATAAGAGAGAAAAAAGGATAGAGGGGAAAGGAAAGAGATCTCCGAATAAAGTCAGGGTTTGTAAGGGTGTGTGTGTGTGACATGAATGTTAAGATTATTGCCTGCTGATGAGGGATATCGAACTCCTTAGGGCAAATTTTATTTACGACGTCAAGATATCTAATTTCTTCTTCTTCACGAAGGACGACTTAACAAATGACCAACAGCAACCAACGAACAACCCGTCTATCAGGGCTCTAGCATTTATATACCCTCTGAAAAGACCCCAGAATTCCAAGCCCAGAAACTCTCTGCAACTGCCAAAATTATGCCCTCAACCAGAGCATGAAGCAAGTCATAATCAGCTGCTTCGAAGTAGCCCCGTGTCCATACACCTGGGATTAAAATGAAAACATATTCTTATATTTCTGTGTTTTTAAAGAAACCGAAATTCCAGAATTCTCCCTACAGGACTTCAGCATTTGAATTCTTCCCCTGCTTCTGGGTAGCTGTGGCCTGCAGGAGGTGATGGTTTCTTTTGTGAAACTCAGTTTTCTTATCTCGTCACTGCAGTGCCTGTGACAGTGATGATCATCCATGATTCCTCATGATGCCCCTTTTACAAAGGAGAGTACTGTCAGTTACAAAACTGAAGGTTGATAAGAGCGAGACTATGAAAAAGGAACACTGGGGTCTTGAGGGTTGTGCCTGTGTCACGTGGAAGGGGACCGGTTGGCATCTCCTTTAATTACTGCCCATCTCTTGCACAGCCCTAGCCTGTTATTTCTTGGGAGTGTCCATCGGGGCTGCTTTTAGAATTCTGTGTTTCTGGTGGTGGCGTCCACTTAGTTTAAGTAAGTTAATCAGGTTTCCTTATTCTGCTGCTTTAAATTTTATCATGAGTGTGTGAGCATATGGGTATGTGTGTGTAAGAGAGAGAATGCATCTACATGAGGGTTGCTTACAGTAGCACAGGAAGGGTTGTTCATAGGAGCATGGGCACCTTACTAGTGGCTACCCCACTAAAGAGAGTGCTACTTCCTCCCCCAGCCACCGCCGACTCCCTGTTGTTCCTCAGGGAGAAGTGAGCTCTCCACCACTGAGCTATCCAGCCCTGTACTCCCTGCTTTGAATGAAGTGGGGATAACTTGCCTGAAAGGTGTTCCATGGGGCTGTTATTGCTGAAGGGTGCCGGAAATGGAGTCAGTGGAGGTGGGCATGTACCCCTGCTTATGCCGAGTGGCCCCCAGCTTTGGCTGGTGCAATGTCCCTGAGAGGCCTGGAGCACTTACCCTGCTCTGGACAGCTGGGGCCAGTGGTACCTGTATGAGCCCCACACCACACTTCAGCCTTCACACCTAGGGCTGGTAAGTTGTAACACCTGGAACATTAGCCTAGCTGTCCCCAGTGGTGGTGCCATAGGGAGGGTCCTTTCTTTCCCCTCTCTGCCACCCTCTTTATCTTCTGTCCCCCATGAACACCATCCTCCATAAATATACCAAAGATATAAAAAAAAAAAAATCCTGAAATAATAGGAGCCTCTGTATGATAGCCTCTTTCTCAGTGCCATTGTTTGTGACAGAATGTCAAGTGCTCCAGGCTGGCCTTGAATTCTCTTTGTAACCCAGGATAACCTTGAACTCCTTCCTGATCCTCCTGCCTCCACCTGCTGAGTGCTGGAATTACGTGTGAGTACCACTGTGCCCAGCCTCCTGGATGTCTTTTTTATAAGGGACACTGAGAAAAGGTGGAAGAGGCCAAAAGGGACTGGGCCTCATTGAGCCTACTCTAGCTTGCGGAGTCCCAATATGGCTGGGTGAGGTCCCCAGAGGACTGGGGAACACTCAAGAAGGGGCACTCCCTGATCCCAGCACTCAGGAGGCAGAGGCAAGCAGATCTCGGTAAGTTCAATACCATCTTGGTCTACAAAGACAGGACAGCCAGGGCTGTTACACAGAGAAAGCCTGTGTCAAAAACCAAAACAAAAAACAAAAACAAAAAAACAAAAAACAAAAAAACAGGGCCAGGGGGGGTTCTTTGTGGATCCAGGTAGAGCAGATAACCCCACAGTCTCTAGCCTGGTAGATGCGCCACAAAAACCAGCTTCTAGGCCCCACGCTTGAGAACTCATCTCCACATCTTTCCACAGTGCAAGATCACTGACACCACACTCCAGGCCTGGCTCCTCCTCTGCCCTCAGTCCAGGCTCAGTTCGGAAATAGCCCTCCCGGAGGAAGCTGTTTATGGCCCACTGGCTCCCGTTTTACTTAAACAGAAGCTGTGGTCCCTGTGCACACCCAGTAATTAGAGGGCCAGAGATGGCAAGGAATGACAGGAAGGAGAGGCCAGAGGACTAGGAGATGAGCAGCCTGCAGCCCTCAGTGGGCTAAGATCCTCCCAATGCCACTGTGCCTGCTACACACCAAACCTCCTGCAGTGGCAGGTGCATTCTGGACCTCGACAGAGGTAGCTTCCACAATCTGTTTTCTTGCTCTCCCAGCTCCAAAGGGGTACATGCTATCTCTGCACATTAGTTCCCTGGCAGTTTGACACAGGATCCCATGTAGTTAAAAGATTAGCTGGGCTTTCCCATCCTCCTGCTTCCTCCTGCTTGGGATCACAGGCATGCATTGTCGTTCTCAGTTTATACGGTACTGGGGGTGAACGAGACCCAGGACTTGAGGCATACTGAGCAAGCACCTCCAGTTGAGCCACAACCCCAGCCCTCACTCCCCATGTTTCCTGTTTCTCCTTTTGCTTTGATGCAGTGTCTCACTTTCCACTTTCGAAGAAGACTGGCCACGTATTTCATAAGCTGTCTCACTAGCGGCATTGACTAACATGTTCCCCGGATTACACTGGAGCTGGAGGAGGTCACTCTTTACTGTCTCAGAGGAGCTTCTGGTGTCATTTGACCTGGCACTGGCATATTAACCTGAGGACATCAAGATTGACTGCACCACTTTCCTCCCCTATAGATTTTTGTGTTTTTGTTTTTTGTTTGTTTGTTTGTTTTTGTTTTTGTTTTTCTTTCTTTTTTTAAGATTTATTTCTTATCTATAGTGTTTTTCCTGCGTGTACCTCAGCAGGCCAGAAGAAAGCGCCAGACCTCACTATAGATGGTTGTGAGTCACCATGTGGTTGCTGGGAATTGAACTCAGGACCTTTGGAAGAGCAGCCAGTGAGCCATCTCTCCAGCCTTGTTCTTTATTTTTCAAGACAAGTTTTCTCTGTGTAGCTCTGGCTGGCCTGCAACTCGCTCTGTAGACCAGGCTGGCCTCAATCAAAATCACAGAGATCTCCTGGCTCTGCCTCCTGAGTGCAGGGATTAAAGGCATGTTTTTCTCTTCCATACTCTGTTTTCAAGAGGGAGAGTCACCTGTCCAGCCTCACTCAAGGGGGATTGAGAAATAAGTCCCCCTTCCCCAAGGAGGGAGCGGGGAGTCCTACAAATTACCTGAAATAAGTTGGTTTGTCCCTTTGTGTTTGTTTGAATGGCTGGGTGATGTTGTATTGTGATTTGTCTCACCAGCCAGCCTGGCAAGTCTAGCACAGTGAGCTCCAGTGTCAGTGAGAAACCAGGTCTCAAAAAACTAAGTGGGATGCTGACCTTGGTGATGCATGCCTTAATCCCAGGTCTCAGGAGGCTGAAGTGGAGGGTCAAGAGTTTGAGGCCAGCCTGGATTATGTAGGGAGACCCTATCTCAAAATAAATGAGCACGGAACTGGAGAATTCGCTCAGTGGCTAAGAACGCACTGCTCCAGTCGAGGATCTCAGTTTGGTTCCCAGCATTCAAAACGGGATGCCCACAGTGGCCTGCAACTCCAGCTGCAAAGGATTTGACACCGCTGGCCACCTCAGGCACCTGCACATATGTGCACATACCTACGTATATACACAGAATTAAAAATAAATCTTAAAAACAAACAAAACACCCCAAAACCATACAACTCTGATAACAAAAGCATGTGTTCGTGTACACTCATGACTACGCTGGCTTATTGACATGGGCTAAAAGTGTTAATCCTCCATCTATTGTTTCCAAAGTAAAGTTCCATCCAGGCAGGGTATGGTGGTGCACACCTTTAATGCCCCAGCACTCGGGAGGCACAGGCTGATGAATCTCTTGTGAGTTCAAGGCCAGCCTGATCTACCTTGTGAGTTCTAGGCCTGTTAGGAATAAATAGTGAGGCCCTGCCTCAAAAAACAAAAAAAAAAAAAATAAGTTAAATTAAAATATAATATTCTGGGGCTGGAGAGATGACTCAGTGGTTAAGAACACTGGTGCTCTTCCTGAGGACCTGGGTTCAATTCCCAGCACCCACATGGCAGCTCACAACTGTCTGTAACTCCAAGATATGACACCCTCACACAAGCATACATGCAAACAAAATAGCAATGCACATAAAATAAGAATAAATAAAGTATATGTTTATTTATTTATGGTTTCTATTATAGGTGGTGGGTGGCACCTATCTCATTGCTTGGGATTTTCTCAGGTTTAACATTTAATGTCTCAAGACTTTATATCCCAAGAAATCTTTGAATTTGGGATAAAAACAAGATGTTTGGTCACCCACCATATTTAAATATGGAATAAGCATTTTAGGAGTGTAAATAAAAAGTGGTCAGATTTAACAGAATAAGCAGTCATCTTGGCCTTTGCTCAAATATGGAACTGTGAAACAAATATTGTCCATAGAAAATGAAGATTTTTTTTCCCCTCAGAATATTTGCTGTTCTTGGGATATGACTTGGGATTTTAGGTGACTGAATAGTATTCAGTGCTGTAACTTTACTGTGATTTTATTTAACCTGGTCCCCACAGATGGAAATTAGCTTTCTTGCCAATATTTGGCCATCATTAACGTCTGCCATAAACATCCGTATTTATCTCTTCTGTAAACTGGCAAACTCTGGGTAATAATTTGTTTGGAAAACAAGGTTTTCCTGCTAAAAAAACGAAACTTCTGGGACTCCCTTTTCTTCAGGTGGACCAGGGATGAGTTAACATAGGTTCCCAGCCAAGACCCCGGGAAGGCAGCCCAGATGAGGGGAGAGGGAGGCATCCTGGGGTGCAGGAGGGAGAAAACAGCCTCCCACTGTGGTTCCCAGAGGGGAGAGGGTTGTTTATCAAGGCGGGTGGGAGAGGAGCTGGCCAGACACGGAGGGGTCCAGTGCTGGCTGGGGCAGGACAGAGAGACTGGGGCCATTCAGCCAGGCTCTAAAAGAAGCAGAAAAAGGGCAGGAAAAACAAGTCCAGACGCACACTGGGTGGCTGCTGGCTGGCCAGCCTCTTGGTACACCAAGTCCTTCCGATGCCAAGGGATGGGACCCAGCCAGCTCTACCCGGGGATCCACCCCAGACTGGGCAGGTCTCAGTCAGCTCCACACTTGCTTCCTGGGGCTACAAGGAATGGATTCTTACAGAGTTTGGGGTAGTTCAGTACTTTTCCAGAAAGATGGGCATCCTGGGCCAGGAAGGTGATTTCCCAGCCACTTGTGCACTGTGTCTGTGTGCTGGATACAGCCTTACCTACTCCAGGAACGGCCAAACACTATCCATCTGTTCTGTTCAGAGTGATGTTGGTGTGACACAGGCCTCAGTGTCAAAAAGGAAAAAAAAAATGACCTGTCAAAGTCAAGCAGAAGGAAAATGCTGGGCATGGTGGCTCATGCCTGTAATCCTAGCCCTTGGGAGGCAAAGGCAGGAGGATCAGAAGTTCAAAGTTATCCCACGCTTCGTAGTGTGTTAAAGGCCAGCTTGGGCTACAAGAGATCCTGTCTCCCAGACCCCAAAACATCCAGAGTTAGGGGAGATCCTTTAAAGTTTCTCTCTTTTTCTTTCTTTCTTTGTTTGTTTACTAATGTGTGTGGGTATTTTGCCTGCATGTATGTCTGTGTAGCATGTTCAAGAAATGCCTACAGAATCCAAAAAAAAGGCATCAGATCCCTTGAAACTGGAGCTGCAGTTGGGAGGGTCCTGTGGAGGAGCAAACAATGCTCTTAACCGTGGAGCCATCTCTCCAGTCCTCCTTAGAAGGTTCCTAAATGGAAGCTCAAGGAGGAAACTGAGGCGAACTAAGACCAATGCTAGGAGGGTTATTAACACCATAGGTAAGGTGGCTGAGATGCGGAAGAAAGTTCAAGCCCACGAGGCTGGGCCCTGGCAGTGGGAGGGGGCCTGAACTCACAGAGATTCACCTGCCCCTGCTTGGGATTAAAGGTTAGACACCACCATGCACCCATGCACGGCTCTACCTCATTTTTTGAGACAGGGTCTCTCTCTGAACCTCTAGCTCCCTCATCCAACTAGACTAGTCACCAAGTCTTCCTGTCTCCACCCAGGCAGAGCTGTGATTACAGCCATGCATTGCCATGCCTGGCATTTTACGTCATCAGGGCTGGGGGTCAGGACTCAGGTCTGCACGCTTCTGTGACAAGCTCTTTACCCCCTGAGCCATCTCCCCAGGCCAAGCAGGGTGTTCTAAAGGGAAAGTTGTTTCACGGTAATAAGGCAGTGTTTATTTGCTATCCAGGGCTGGCTGCCTGAAAGGAAGGAAGGAGATGCCTGTCTGCAGAATTCTCTTTTTCTTTTTTAAATGTTTCACTAAGGGGTGGGGAGATGGCTCAGGGGTTAAGGGCACTTTCTGTTCTTCCTGGAAACTTGAGCTCAGTACTCAGCACCCGCATGGAGACTCACAACAGCAAGCTGTGCTCTATTCTCTGCTCCTGTGTGATGGCAATGCGTTCTCCTCACCAGCAGTAAAGAGATCTCATTAATAATTCACAGACACCTATTTCGTTTCCCATTTCCTCACTCCTGCTGTCCAGCTCTCAGGAAACACTTCAGAACCTGACGGCTTCTGACTCTCCTCCCCTTCTTAAAACCTTTTTTGAGAACTTCTTATGATGAAACAATTGTGTGCTTGCAAGAACTATAAAAGACATAGAACACAGGACATTAGCTTGCTTTCTCTAATAGCAACATGCTTTATAATTTTTTTTTTTTTTTTTTGGATTTTTGAGATACAGTTTCTTTGTGTAGCCTTGGTTATCCCAGACTCACTTTCTAGATCAGGCTGGCCTCGAATTCACAGAGATCTGCCTGACTCTGCCTCACTAAGTCCTGGGATTACAGGCATGAGCCACCATGCCCAGCATTATCTTTCTGCTTGACTTTGACAGGTCTGTCATTTTTTTTTTCCTTTTTGACACTGAGGCTTTGTGTCACACCAACATAACTCTGAACAGAACAGATGGATAGTGTTTTTGCAGCTCCTGAAGTAGGCTATATAATTCTTTCATAGAAGATCATAGAAGATACTATTGTGGGGTTTTTTATTTAATTTATTTTTTTAAGGATTTATTTATTTATTATGCATACCGTGTTCTGCCTGCATGTACACATGCCCACCAGAAGAGGGCACTAGTTCTCACTATAGATGGTTGTGAGCCACCATGTGGTTGCTGGGAATTGAACTCAGGACCTCTGGAAGAGCAAGCAGTGCTCTTAACCACTGAGCCATCTCTCCAGCCCTTAATTTATTTTTTAACTTACATTTATTTAGTTATTGCATGTGAGGGTGGTGCGTTCATGGTACAGCATACATGTGGAGATCAGAGGAAAGCTTAATTATCATCTTCTACCATGTAGAGCCTGGGAATTGAACTTGGTCTCATCAGATTTGGCAGCAAGCACTATGTGCACTGAACCATCCCTTTGACTTTTTTTGTTTTGTTTTGAGGCAAATTCTCACTAAGTAGTCCAGGCAGGCCTTGAATTCACAATCCTCCTGTCTCAGCCACCTGAGTGCTAGAGTTATGGACATGTACTGCCACATACAACTTTTTCTAGCAAATTTCAGTAGCTCATGTAATCCTCGAAACAGCCCTACCAGAATACTATTATACGTTATGGTACAAGAAATTGCTATAGAATCAAGACCGACATTTAGATCTTGTCTTCTCCCCCAATGCCTCCCTGCCCCTCTCCAGTGAAGAGGAAGACTGGGAGGCTGAGCCCCAAAAGAATGTCAGTCTTCTCATGCCTGGGAGGAGGCAGAGCCAACCAGAGCTGCTGAATGGAGGAGAGCCTCCCATGCACAGCTTGGCTGAACGGTCAGTGAAATTATTTTTGTGACCCAGACAGCATCCGCAGACACAGCTTCAGTTCCGTCAGGAGCCAGAAGAGCTTTCTGGCCCACCAAGCCCCCTCTGTGTCCCCTTTTACAGCCGTCTTCCTCTTTCCATTTCCTGGTCTGAGGTTCCTCTTCATCCCTGGGGTGAATCTTCTTGTCACCCACCTGGCTGTAGAGAGCCAGACAGCAAATATTTAGTTGGATGTGCTAGGACATGCCCACAATCCCTGCACGTGGGAGCCGGAGGCAGGAAGATCAGGGGTTCAAAGTCATCCTTGGCTGCATGAGGCCCAGGGAAGGGTCATAAAGTGGGGAGAGAGGAGAGAGACAGAAAGAAATACAGACGTTGATTGTCTTCTATTGAAAACACACACAAAAAAAGCCGAGCATGGTGGCCACACGCCTTTAATCCCAGGCAGAGGCAGGCAGATTGATGTGTGCTTGACGACAGCCTGGTCTACAAAGGGTGAACAGGACAGCCAACGCTATACAGAAAAACTCTGTCTCAAAAAAAAAAAAAAAAAAAAAAAAGAAAGAAAGAAAGAAAGAAAGCTCCACTCAAAACCGAGTCTCAAATTCTTAGTATATTTTAGGGTAATCTTCTTTTCAAAAAGTTGTAAAATATTTGTTTACTTTTGTTTTATGTGTGTCAGTGTTAAGCCTGCGTGTATGTATACCGCATGCATACAGTGCCTTTGGAGGCCAGAAGAGAGCATCAGATCCCTGGAACTGAAGCTACAGACAGTTGTAGCTTCGTGTGGATGCTGAGAGCCCAACCCCTGTGCTCTTCAAGAGCAGCGAGCGCTCCTAACCACGGAACCATCTTTTCAGCCCCACCGATTGTTATTATTATTTTAAGAATGTTACTCTTAGGGGCTGGAGAGACGTCTCAGAAGTTAAGAGCACCTGCTGCTCTTCCAGAGGACCCAAACCCCATAAGGCAACAAACAACTACCTGTAACTACAGTTCTAGGGCAGGCAGTGCCCCTTTTCTCGCCACTTCAAGCCCTGTGCACACATGATGCCCTTACATATGTGTAGGTCAACCACTCATAGACTTTATAATAAAAATAAATATTAAAAATAATCATGAGAGTATTCCTTAAACTTTCAAATCAGGGCTGGAGTGGTAGCTCAGCAGTTAAGAGCACTGGTTGTTCCTCCAGCGGACCCAGGTTCAATTCCAGCACCCACTTGGCAGCTCGAAACTGTCTGTAAATTCAGTTCCAGGGGATCTGATGCCCTCACACAGACATACATGCAGGCAAAACACCAATGTACATAAAATGTTAATAAATACATTATTAAAAAAAAAACTTTCCAATCTTGCTACCCTATAGGAATTTTATTTTGGGGACATAACAAAGGCAATGAAAATTTCTCTCTTGTTCTCGCTCTCACTCTCTCTAGGAACCGGCTGTGTAGCTCAGACTGGCCTGGAAGTAGAGGTACCACCCTGACTCCACACCTCTGGCCTCCTCCATCCCACCAAGTCCTGGATTTACAGGCAGGGCCACTGTGCTCTTTAGTTTTTGTCTTCTTGACACAAACTACACTCTCCTGGGAAGAAAGAGCATCAGTTGAGGAATTGCCTCCATTAGATTGGCCTGTGGGACCTTTTCTGGATCGATGATTGACGTGGGAGGGGCTGGCTCACTGTGAGCGGTGTCACATCTAGGCAGATGGTCCTTCCTATTATAAGACGACAGACTGAGCAAGCCTCGAGGAGCAAGCCAGTAACCAGGGTCCGCCGTGGTCTCTCTTTTAGGTCCATCTAGGTTCTTGCCTTGACTTCCCTCAATGACAGACTATTACTTAAGAGTTTAGGATGAAATAACCCCCCCTTTTTTTTCCCATTGCATTTGGCCAGTGTTTTATCACAGCAACGGAAAAGCAAACTAGACCAGTCCCTGTGCCCAGCCCCGTAAAGTTAATTCTTGATTGGAGAACAATCACAATCAAATAAGGCCACGCCAGTTACTAAGGCAGACAATGGTCCAGATTCTGGGAGAGGGTAACAAAGAAAAGTCAGTCAATAAACATAAAAGAGACAATCGTGTCCTTGTGATGGGTGCTATAAAGACAATAGCTCAAGATAGCAGAATAGAGAAGAAACGGTGGTGAGTGGGGACTGGCTGCTGCTGACGCTTTCTGAGATTAGGAGGATTAAAAGATATAGCTACAGGTTGAAACCCTGTCTCAACAACACAGTGTTAGCAGGCCTGGGATGAGAGGAAGAGGGGGTAGTTTGTCTGTGAAGACCTAGTTAGGGTAGAACCTAGCTGATAGGTCTTTGAATGAAGCCTGTAGACTGGGGCCAAATTGTACTGGGCCTTGAGGGTCAAGAGGGAGAAGCTGAGTTCATTTTACTGAGGAAGAGAAACAGCAGCCTGTCTCTTGGCTGGGCCCTGGGTTATTCTGGAGGCTCTTCATCCTTCCTCTCCGACTTACTATCTCTCTTGTCTCAGACACTAGTCTGGAAAGGTCAGAGGATCTGTCCCTGCTGTGTGTCTGTCTGGCACCTCTGGCATCTCTGTGCTTGCCTCTTCTCTGTCCCCTCCAACTTCCTTTCTGCCTCCTACATAGATGGGTGGCACCTGGCTGTCAGGGTCAGATGTAGAGTGCTGAAGGCTTGGATATAACCACCCTAACTCTGCCCTCAAGAGCTTTCTTCCTCTGCAGCAGGAGACCAATTTCCCAGATTCACACTGTATCACTGAGCTACATTCCCTGCCCTTTTCTATGTTGTTTTTACATTTTTAATTAAGTGTGTGTGTGTGTGTGTGTGTGTGTGTGTGTGTGTGTGTGTGTGTCCACCTTTCTTGTTTAGGATTGCAGAGGCCTCAATTCCTCTGCCTTTACTTCTGTTTCTCTGGTTTCTGACTTTTCAGTCTCTGTCTGTCTCTGTATATTTCTGTCTTCCCCTCTGCCCTTTCCCCCTCCTCTTCCTCTCTCTTTCTCTCCCATTAATTCTCTTCATTTACTGCCACTCATCGAAATACAGGGTTTTCCCGCAAGATAGGGAATCCCTTATCTTTGCTGGTCTTAATTATGTTGCCCAGACTGGCTTTGAGCTTCCAGTTTCCTGCCTTAAGCTTTCAAGTGGTAGGAATATAAGTGTGGGCCACCACAGACAGATGCTTGCCTTAATAGAAAGGTTTTGTTTATTCCTTTTTCTAGGTTTTTGTTTTTTTGGAGGCAGGGTCTTCCGTAGGGATGCTGGCAAGAGCTGAGTGTAGCAAAGCTGACCTGTAGTTCTAGCACTTGGAAGATGGAGGCAGGAGGATCAGGAGTCCAAATCATCCTTGGCTACAAAAAGAACTCAAGGCCAGCTTAGGCTATATCAGATCCTACCTCAAAAATTATTATTATTATTATTACTACTTTTTCATGAAGAAGAAGGAGAAGGAAGAGGAGGAGGAGGAGGAGGAGGAGGAGGAGGAGGAGGAGAAGAAGAAGAAGAAGAAGAAGAAGAAGAAGAAGAAGAAGAAGAAGAAGAAGAAGAAGAAGAAACCACCAGATAATACATGTGGTTCAAAGGAAATTTAAATAGATTTTATGTGCAGACAGGAGACAGGCAGAGAATGAATGAATGAATGCTGGGAAAGGCTGCTAGTCCATGTGAGATACTGGTTAGCATCCTACGAGAAAATCAGATTCTAATCTCTGGTGGCCTTTTGTGTCACTGGACAGAAATTGATGGGTTAACATGTAACTTTGGAATCAGAGCCCTAATCAATAGTAAATAGCAAATCCAACAATGATAACCCCTAAGTGAAGGTACTGCCGGGGGGAGGGGGGACTCAGGAACCATGCTCCCATCCAGTTTGGAGGTCACTGGATCAACCTTTGGCCATTTTCACACTCCGTCCCTTTGTCTATGATGTAGGCTATGTCTCTTTCTGTCTCTCAAGCGGGGTGCATGTCTGCCTTTGTCTTTTCACCTTCTGGGATGTTCGCTATGTCTCTGCTTTGAGCAAATCCTGTCGATGACCTCACTCAGGAGAGGACCTATGCCCAGGGTCTGTAGCAGGAGCTACGGGGAAATGAAAAGGCTCCATCCCACTGTGGGATGCTCTGTCTGTGTTTCTCTGTAAAACTGGAAGAAATCACAGGGAGGAGAGAAGGGTGTGGGGACGTGGCAGAGGAGGGGAGGGCCTAGAGCCACAGCAGTGTGCAGAGGCATACTCCCAGCTTCAGCTGGCTGGAGCGGAGGTGATTTCACCCTGAAAAAATGTCTGAATCAGGAGAATAACTCAACTGGGGATGGGGCTCGGGAGGCAGCTACTCGGTGGGGGAGGGGAGCGAGTGGAGATAGCAGCCTGGGACCAGATGGGAAATCTGGGTAGGAGCTGGCCCAGTTCTTGGGCTCACCCATTGTTCTGGAATCTTAGGCCATGCTGCAAGTAAAAGGCCACTCAGGAGACCTGTATCTAGATCTGTGGGAGCTGTGTGGCCGCAAGATTTAGGGAATCCCTTATCTTTGCTGGTAGCAACAACCCTTGAACACCAAGTGAGGAATTCAGGAAGAGAGAGAGAGAGAGAGAGAGAGAGAGAGAGAGAGAGAGACATAAAATGAAGAAAGGCAAACACTGAATTTAAAATCTAAAAGACTGCTGAGAGTGTAGTCTGGTGGATACACTCTTGACTAGCACGCTTAAAGTTCTGGGTTCAAACCCTCAGTTTTTTTTAATAGAAAAACATCTCTGGGATGGGTGTGGTGCCGCACACCTTTGGTCCCAGCGTTTGGGAGGCAGATCTCTGAGTCTGAGGCCAACTTTCTCTACCTATGTTGCGAGTTTCAGGTTGATCAAGGCTACATACATAGTGAGACCCTATCTAAAAGAACAGTAATTTCTAAAGGGTAAAGGTTTTTCTAAAGGGCTTGATTGTTTTCAGACATCGGCTGTAAAACCCTTGTTTGCAATTAAATAGCAAAATGACAGCCACCACTGGGGACACAGAAGAAAGACAGCTGGGGCCATAACCTTGGCCCTGTTTCCTGCTGTTGAGAAAGTCTGAATGAAGCCTAAATTCTTATCTCCAATATGAGGCAAACCAAGGCCCAGAGGTTAGAGTTGGCTTGCCCGTGTGTAACTACTGAGGAGCTTGGCTCTCTCAGCTTCTCACCTAGTGCTCTTTTTAAAAGGTTGAGAGAATGGTCTGTCATATGGCTGAGCAGGTCAAGGTGTCTGCACTGATGACCTGAATTTGATTCCTGAGAACCACACGGTGGAAGGAGAAAACCTCTCGCTAATTATCCTAGTACATCCAAACGAGTGCCGTAGCCCCCAAAGAAATGTGATAATAATAATTTTAAAAAAGTTAAAAGCAGGTAGATGCAGTGGTACACACCTGTAATACCAGCACTCAGGGAGGCAGAGGCAAGTGAATCTCTGTGAGTTCGAGGCCAGCCCAGTCTACAAAGTGAGTCCAGGACAGCCAATGCTACACAGAGAAACCCTATAAGAAAGAAAGAAGGAAAGAAGAAAGAAAGAAAGAAAGAAAGAAAGAAAGAAAGAAAGAAAGAAAGAAAGAAAAAAGGGGTGGAGGATGTTTGGACAGATGGCTCAGCTGTTAAGAACACCGGCTGCTCTTCCAAAGGTCCTGACTTCAGGTCCCAGCACCCACATGGTGGCTCATAACCACTTAGAATGACACCTGGTGCCCTCTTCTTACCTGAAGGCACACATCCACACTGAATACTGTATAAATAATATATAAATAAATCTTTTTTTAAAAAAATAAGGAAATTTTTTTAAAAATTAAAAGTAAACAGAAATCAAAGGTTGAGGAGGAGAGATGAGGACCAGACTTGGAGTGAGAAGAAAGCAGGAGGCTGTTTCCAAAAAAGCTACAGGGCTGGCAGCGTACACCCGTGATCCCAGCACTCCGGAGGCTGAGCAGCGAAGGTGGCAAACTCCAGGCCAGCCAGAAGTACAGAATGAGAGCCTGTGTCCAAATCAAAAGAGCGGACCCCAGATACCCAGGTTTCAATGCTGTCTTTTCTTTCTGGAGACATTGAAAAAAAGGCAGCAGGGATTGGAGTAGAAGGGGCTCGGAGACACTGGGTTCTCTTAATGAAAGAAGACTCCAGTTTCCCAACGATGGTCCCAAGGGAGCTTTCTCATGCAGGTGGGTTTTGTTTGAAAATAAAACCTTTTGAGAGGGGAGAAAGGACCAGTCTCTGGGTGGGGACACTAGATTTCAGGCTTGAAAGTACACATTTCTTATTACTACCTGCCTCTGTTTCGGCCTGTGCTAAAGGTGCTGCAGCCTCCAGAGAAGCTAAACTGAAGACTTGCAAAAAAAAAAAAAAATGGTTTTCATGTCTTTTGTGGTCCCTGCTCACCTTCCAGAACTTTCAGATACGTGGAGAGCCTGTGGGCTCAACGTAAATTAGCATACTTAAAATGTTTTTGGTTTTGTTGCTTATTTCTTTGTCAGGGCAGAATTTCATTCTGTAGAAGAGAGGCTTAGAATTATTATATAAACCAGGGTGTTGTCAATCTTGCAATCCTCCTGCCTCAGTCTCCCAAGTGCTGGGATTGTAGACATAGGCTACCATGCCTGGCCTCAAATTTTTTTTTATTTACATAAGATTACATATACATATATTTATATATATTTGTGTGTGTGTACTGTACAAGTATGTATACAGATGTCCTCAGAGGCCAGAAGAGCTTTGGGTCTTTTGGAGCTAGAGTTACAAGTGTTTGTGAGCCTCCTGGTGTGGGTGCCGGGAACTGACCTTGGGTCCTCTGCAAGAGTAGCAAGTGTTCTTAACCATGGAGCCAGCTCTTCCGCCCCCTCAAAATTTGTCTTCAAGTAGTAAAAACACTTTCAGACGTGAAATCTGAGGCAAAAAAAACCTGATTTGTCAACCAGGACACGGCAGTCCTAAAGATGGAAGCAGGAGTGTGGGGGCTAAAGGCCTGGAAACCTGCCCCCTTCCTTCAGCTCCTAGAGGTTTCTGTGTGGGATTCCTAGGACTTCATAGACCCTGAGCAAGCCACTAATTCGGACTCTTAGAGCCAGGGAGGGGGTCTAGGAGCCAGGAGCAGCGAGTGCGGGACAGCAGGGCCCTGTCAGCAGACTTCTGACATCGGGGCCAGCCTTTTCTAAGGAAGCAGAGCAGACCCTTCTACCAGGGCGTCTGAGATCCCCAGGATCTGCATGGAGTCTCCTGGCTGCTTCTGAGCCGAATAGCTGAGTCATGGGTTGAGTTGCCACGTCCCAGTCCTGACCAGTCCTCATCATTTCCTGGCTTCCCACATAGCTACTGACAGCGGCTCGGTTTGCAGGCCACGTCAGGGCCCGTGTTAAAGCTGCCACGTCTTAGGGCTGGGCTTTCCTCTTCCCCTCAGAAAGGAGTTCCAAGACTGTGGGGTTCAGAAAATTGGTGCCTGCCTGTGAATGTTCCTGGCCTTCGACCAGCAGCTAGACTATTACAGACCAGGATTAGGAAAGGCAGAACCAACCTACCACCTCACTTCTCCATTCAGGGCCTGAGCAGAAGAAGACACTGCAAAACAGAGGAGAGCCTGCACCTCACAGGTGTGGGTACAGGCTCTGAAGGGAGATGGAAGGGCACAGAACCATAACATGAAATTCTAGCATTCACATCTTGAGTTCCTGTCCTTCTTTATCTTCCCAAATGATGGAATGACAGGCATGTACCACCTTGCTCAGCTTTAAATAGTGTTGGAGATCTTGTGCCTGCTAGGCAACCATTCTATCAGCATTTGTACTCATGTGCACATAATTACAAATTAAGTAAATCTGAAAAAAGATTATTAACATTATGGAGTGCTTACAGCATTTGACAGCAAGCCAAATGCATCTTATGTCACCTGGTTTAATAGTCACAAGAACTTCATAACAAGTGAGGGGTACAGTTTATATTTGGGGAAACTGAGGCTGATTAACATGCTTCAACTTTTACAGGTTTAAATAACTCGTCCCAGGCTCAAGCTCATAGTTCTGACTGCAAAACCAGCCCTGATATCACTCTCTTGTACTGTCCCTCTGTCTGCCTCTGCCAAGGTAGTCCTAGAGAACCCCAGCTTCTCTGCTTACAGACGAAGTCAATGTGCCACTCAACAAGGCCAGAAGATAAAAGTCCTTTGTAGACTGCACAGCACTGAGCGAGAGTTCCCAGCTGCCCGGGGGAGTGTGGTGAGAGGAACGAAGGGTTGAAATCAAATTTTATCCTCCGATGTGTTTGGCCTTGCCCTAATCAGTAGCCTATGTGCCCAGGGGACCAAGGCCTGGATGACAATGAGATCTTTGTGTCCTCTAGCCAATGGGAAGATCTGAGTGGAGAAAGATGCAGTAACAAGGCAATGGGCTGAGGCAGTCTCTGGTGTGCCTGGCCTTGTGAGCCTAGCAGCCTTGGCTGTGAGCCAGATACACAGAGAGGGCAGCCCTGAAGGCTGTGATACACGATCCTGCTCCCTGTATCTAGAGCAGGCAGAGCTGGCACCAGCTCGGTCTGAGCTAGGATACCACACTGGCCCATTGGCTTCATAAACCTCTATTTCTTAGCCATTCAAGGAGAACGGGACCAGGTTGATTAAGAATTAAGATTAAGAATTTTGAGATGGTGTGACATCATCATGTGTTCTTACAAGATGGAGGCAGGAAGAACAAAGCCAAATAAAGAAATGGAAGTGCACGTAGAGGTGGGGGTGAGGCCCTTACAAGGCAGAGGAGAGCAGGTTGGGGACATAGCAGGATGCTCAGGGCTTGCAGAAAGCCCTGGTTTCCATCCTTGACATTGCAAGAAATAGGCACCGGGAGCTGGAAGTCATATACCAAGGCAGTGGGCTAGAAGGACACAACTGTAGCAAGATGGAGGGAGCTGGAGGAAGCCCAGCTGGAGACCTCAAGGCCCTGATTTATCATTTGCTAGATGAAAAACAGGAAGGCCTTTCATTGATTTAAAAAACAAAACTAATTAGCAAAAAACCTTCAGACTGAGAGAGGCATGAAGCCCCCCTTTTCTTGAGCTGCTGTTGCGTGAAGGAAGCACATGATGCCAGATGTTGACCCCGATGGTGTAGAAAGGCAATAAATGATGCTAAGGGTATCCACCCTCCTGTGAGAGAGGCAAGCAGACCTTTAAGTTTAATGGCCAAAGGGCCTCTCTAAGGAGGTGGCATTAAAATAGTTCTGAAGAATGAGAAAGGTTCAGGCTCAAGAAAATCAGCTGAAAAAGTGTCTGGTAGAGAAAAGAGTAAGGACCAAAGAGCTGGGGATATCGGTGGTGGCTTTGGAGTGCCTGATGAACTGAGAGCAAGCTTCTTTGGCTGGACAGAGTGGGCTAGGGGGAGTGTACTAAGTGAAGACATGCCAAGAAAGGCAGGGGTCCTGTGTGGAAGCTTATCCCTAGACTCTTCTCTGCCTTCTCCGACTCCATGTTATCCAAATGCAACGGCTGCTTCAACGTCTATGCTTTCAGGAAGGCGCTTCTCCTCTGGGAGAAGCTGTGGGGGTCTGCATCGCCGAGGAAGTGGCTCTGTGTATGAGCTACATCATTTTAGCCACACCTAAAGCTCCTGCAACATCCATTCTGGTACCTCCTCGTGAGTAAGCAGGCACAGTCTTCAAGAGCTGCTGCAAGGATGGGGCTGTTCATGTTCCCAAAAGAAGAACCAGCTGAAATGTAGACTCAGCTTTCTTGGGCCGCTTTTTGGTAAGGCGTTGTTGGGCAGGTCATTCGCCCTGCATGAGCCTGCGCCCTTGTTATTAAAATGGTCTCTTAACAGTATCTAAGTCAAGTGGGGGTTGTAACTTCATTAGTAGAGTGCTGGTTTAGCAAGCATCAATCCCTGAGTTCAATCCCCAGCACCACATAAACTAGTCATGGTAGCGCATGCACGTAATCCTAGCACCTAGGAAGTAGAGGCTGGGAGATCAGAAGTTCAAGGTCATCCTCACTACACAGTGAGTAGTCAACCCAGGATGCACGCAACCCTGTCCAAAAACAAGCAGCACCTAAATGGAAGCCTGCTGTGTCAACAATGGCTTCCCCACCAACCTTGGCTATTTTTCCTGATCTGACTATCAATATTATTGCTCTCTGTTTGTCAGGGACTGATGATGCAAGACTCCCAGCTAAGTCTTTTTTTTTTTTTTTTTTTATAAAATGCTTTACAATTTGGATGTTAATCTTGCCATGCTAATCTTCTCTGTATCATGCCAATTTTAGTATATGTGCTGTGGAAACAAGCACCTTAGCTAAATTCTAATCCCTCATTAATCTATGGCTGATGTCCCCAGAGTTAGAGGGGACTTTTTAGACCAAGACCACACTTCATCATCAAGAATGATACCACCAATGTCACCAGTGGCAACTTGTTTGGTTGGCACTGAGAAAATTCTGTGCTTGTTTTTGTCACACACACACACATTGCTCTGAGAGAGGACTCAGTCACGTTTGTTAGCTGGGTATAAGGTCAGGACACTGGGCTTAGCTGTGCCTCTGCGGCTCTTGGGTAATGCCTTGGACTCTTTGGGCCTCAGCCGTGCTCTGAACAAGACCAGGCCTGTTGGATTCCTGCGGCTGTTCCAGTCCTGTCTCTCATGTCTGTTTAGGCAGCAGCCCCAGAACAGATGAGGCAGGGGAGGCTAGGGCGTCTGGGTATCACGCGGACACAGCCTACCACCACAAGGCAAGGAAAGAAGAAAGAAAAGACAGTTAGCTTTGGTTCTTGGGAGAAGGAGGAGGCCAGCCAGGGGAAGGAGGAGACAGAAGAGGAGGAGGGCCTCCGAGTGGAGGCGGAGGATGAGACAGACCCTGCCCATAGCTCCAAGTGGCTTCCTGCTGCTTGCCTCTAAACCCCTCCACATTCCTACAGCCCTTCAGATCGCCAGAACTGTTCTGCCTGCCGCCTGCTGCCTGCCTGCCTGCCTGCGCCAAGGTATGCACCACCCTGTCAGCCCCTGCCCTTCTGTGGGCTTCATCAGCCCCTCTGCCCCATTCCCATGACCATCCTCAGGGGGGAGGTGAGCTGGGGCTTCCCTTCAGGGCACAGGCTGGAAGCCTGTTGCTCACTCACAGTGGAACTTGCTATTCTCCGTAGCTCCACAGAAAATATGCGTGATTTGCAGGGACCGCTTTCTCGCTGTGTGTTCTCTGGTGGCAGAGACTGCTGGTCTGTCCTCTGTCACTCTCGATGGCAGTTGCCTCCTTTCCTGGGAATCTGTTCCTCATTTGCCCATCACAACTGCCAACCCAGAGTCTGGCTTGCCGCCTGCTTTCTATTCCAGGAGAACAGACACCCAGTTCTGGGTTAAAACACCGTTGGTCCAAATGAGACTTTGCAAGAAGGATAAACTGATCCGAGAACAGCCAAGGCGAGGCATTCCCTTTAGTCAGTTCCTCTGGGAAGGCTCAGGTCCCTTGAGTCTCTGCCCATCCCCACCCCATCACCCTGTGGCGTCCGTCAGCCTGAAATGCCATTGTCTCTCCCAGCCTGGGATTGCCATTGTTCCCATCCTAATTCTGAGAGGAGATGGACACCACAGGCACTCACCAACAGTAGCTTTTTACTGTAACTGGACATCTGAAAAAAAAAAAAAAAAAACAACAAAAAACCAACAATTGATACAATCCAGAGAGGACAAGGAGAGGAAGGTGTGATGGGGAGGGAGGAGACAGGGCGATTGAGCGCCAGGACCATTTTTCACCCCACTGCTGAATCCACCTAAGACTCTCTGACCAGCCTGTTGGATGGCCGACCGCTCCAAGCTGTCCCGTAAACTTCCTGTGTGTGACACCTAGGATGGCTGAGATAATTCTTACCCAAAGGGAACAGGCGTCAGTCATCTGCCTCAGGGACAGACAGCACACCTGCAGGACAGGAAGTGTATTTTCTAGGTTAAGTGTCTTGACCCATCCAAGGGCAGGTAGTGGAGTGAGACCCAGACCCTACATGGGATGGCAAGCTTTAGGCAATTGTGGGCGATCTCACATAGGCATCTTTCTTGGCTGTAGCCTCCCTGTCCTAAGGAAGAGGACTAGTCTTTAGGGTACCTGAATTCCGCTAAGAATTTTCAAGCAAGGTCCCTTAATGGAGCCTACAGAGTGGTCTTTGAATAAGCTTCGGGGCATCTCTGGAAGTTCCTGAAAGTCCTGTGCATAGGGTTGTGTGTGTGTGTGTGTGTGTGTGTGTGTGTGTGTGTAGAGAGAGGTGGGGGAGGGGAGGGTAGAGGATGGGTGTCCACTGCTTTTAGGTTTAAGATATTCCCGAACCACAGATACCAACCTCCCAGAGCGGTGTGATGTGGAGAAGAGAAACAAGTTTGCGTCTGCCAAGGACTAAACCAGAAAGAAGCGGTTGGGGGAAGAGAGAGTTAACTCAGCCGTCAGCTGCCACATCGACAGGGCCGCACAGAGGGAGGGGGCGGGAGGAGGGGGCGGCTCTGAGAAGGAGGTCGGTTTTTGAAACTTTCTCCAAGCCCCACCCACCAAGAGGCTCTTCTCCCTGGTGACTCACTTCCAGAGGAATGCGAGTTGCCACGGTAACCTTTTTTTTTTTTTTTTTTTTCCCCTAGGGTCTCTCCCTACTGGCTAGGAGGGGACTCTGGGAATGCTCAGGGACCGTCAGGTTTCAGTCCCCCACGACACCAGCACCACACCCTACCCCACCCCAGCCCCAAATACAAGGACGACAGCAAATTCCTGTTCCTGTCCTCGCCTCCCACATCCCAGGGGCCGCAGGACTGTGAGAAGCCTCTAGAACTGCCCTTTGTAGGACAGAGGGCTTGGATCCGTGAGCAGAAGGTGTTTGACCTTGAACTAATCTGTCTTCTTCCTGAGTTCTGGTTTCCTCCCTCTGGGGCATAACACCGGTCCTTTGGAGAAGGAGCGTTGTGAAAGGGACTGTTGCATGCACTAGGAAGCGCGCTGCAACCTCACTCCCTTCTAGCCGGATTGAGTTTTAGCACAGACAGGATCATTCAAAGTACTTTTTCTTCTGGCAGCTCCAACACTTGGGGTCCAGAGAACATCTCCTTAGCAAAAGCGCTGACAGGAATATTTTTTAATACATTTTTTAATATATATATATTTTTTAATACATTTAATACATTTCAATTTGAGCATCTTCTTGTCAATTTTCTAAGAGCAATACACCCTTCACTGGTGATCAGGGCTGGAACCAGGACTCAACCTGTGGACCCCAGTTTTTTGTTGTTGTTGTTGTTTGTTTTGTTTTCTTTAGCCCCCAGGTAAGGAGCCAGTTGTGGTGAGGCCTGCCTGTAATCCCAAGGCTGGGGGTGGGGGGTGGGGGATGGGGGCGGAGACAAACCAGTCCCTAGAGCTCACTGGCCAGTTTGTCCAGCTGACTCCTCAGCTTCAGGTTTAGTGAGAGACCCCGCCTCAAAAAAAAAAAAAGTAGATGGGCATGGTAGCATATGCCCTTAATCTCAGCACTCAGGAGGTAGAGACAGGCTGATCTCTGAAGTAGAGGCCAGCCTGGTCTACATAAATGAGTTCCAGGCTAGCTAGGGTTTCGGGAGATCCTGTCTCAAAAGAAAAAAAGAAAAAAAAAAGAAATAAAAAGGGACAACTGAGGAAGACACTGACTTCTGGGTCACACATACACCCCATATATCACAACATATATCACACAAAGAAAGGGGGGAAGGGGAGGAAGGAAGGAAGAGCAGGTATTGGTCAAAAGCATGGGTTATAACTTAATGGTGACATTAAGAAAGATGCTACCTATCTTAGCCTCAGTTTCCCAATCTGTCAGGTGGTGATGACCTGAGCTAGATGTCCCCTGACCCTAGTGCCAGGCACTGATTTCCTTGGAAGGAGCAGTGCCCTGTATATTTAACAGAGTCTCCTTTCTTGTCCGCCGACAGGAAGCAGGAAGGAAGGCTTGGGAGGCACTGGCTTTGGGAGGAACCTCCTCCAGCTGTAGGCTCTGCAGCCCAATGCACAGCTGGGCTTACTATTCCCAGCTGCTGCTTTCCATATGGAAAATTTTAAACAGCAGAGAATATGAGGCAAAGCATGTTTGTCTATTGAGGACTTTTGGGCTGGCAGATGGGTCTGGGGAGATAAACAGGCAAACATGAACTGACAGGGCACTGGATTCAAGTAAGTAGATAACTGATTTTACCACCAGCATGGCTAAAAATAAGTGTAGTACAGAGCCGCATTCTTCTCCCTGAGTGATTTCCTCACTTATACACACACATGCATGCACGCACACCACACAGAGGGAAAGAGATTCTTTAAATACATATTTTAAAAATATTTTTTTAAAAATTGAGCTAGGTGTGGTGGCACATGCCTGTAATCCCAGAACTCGGGGAGTCAGAGGCAGGTGGATCTCTGTGAGTTTGAGGCCAGCCTGGTCTACAGAGCGAGTTCTAGGACAGCCAGGGCTACACAGAGAAACCCTGTCTCATAACCCCCCCAAAAAAAGTTGTTTTTACTTATGTGAATATATGTATGTCTTCTCTCTCTGTGTATGTGTGTGTTTAAGCACAGTGCATTTGGGTGCTTTCAGAGGCCAGGAGGGGTCATCTAAATCCCCAGATCTAGAGTTACAGGTGGCTATGAGCTGCCAGATGTGGGTGCTGGGAACTGAACACGGTCTCTGATAGGGCAGTAAAAGCACTCTTTAATGGCTGGGTCATTCCTCCAGCCCTTCCTCCAGCCCTTCCTCCAGATGCACCTTGTGAGTGTTTAAACCCTGATCGTCACCTACTGACAGATGCCAAGTCTGGCCTAATGCCATCTGTACAGACACACCATCCTGAAGCAAACACACATACCATCAAATAGACTATCGGGTGTGAAGAAGACAACTCTCTCTCTTTCCTTCTCTCTCTCTCATACACATACAAGCACACCTCTCTCTCAGCTACACAGGCCCATGAGTGCCCCCCCAATACCCTTTATTTCCAAGATACGAAAGTTGAAACTCTGAAAGGGAAAGAAATTCACTAGAGATTATACAGCAGTCTGCTGCCTGCGCCCAGGCTCCAGATCTTTGGAACCTTATCAGGTTCCGGTCAGTTTGGAGCTGACCTTGCTCTAAATCATTCATACTACATCATTAGCAACACTTCCTCCCTTTGCTGGCCTACCACAGCCCGAGTGACTTGGTCATTAACAAAGGCCCAACAAACGTGGCTTGTAAGTGGCTTTTCAGTTGGTTTCCCCTGGCCCCTTCTTAGCCTCCAACTTAGAAGAGGAGGCTGGCACCAGCTTCCAGCCATCCATGTGGATTGGGTAAGCTTCCTTTTTCCTATACTGTCGTATGGATTCCTGCTCTCTCCAAGCCTTGCTTGTGACTTCTGGGACAGCTGGACAGCTGGGTTGCACAGGGTCAGGGCCAAGGCCAGTAAATGATGACTTTAACAGAAGCCTTTAGAGAAACAGCCTCCACCTTGCCCAGGGGTATGCTAGGCAGCAAGTCAGCTCTGCTTTTACCTGCCTAGCCATAGATCTAGCAGGGAAGCCATGAGCAGAGATAGTGGCTTGGTCCTTCCAGGAACCTGATTTAAAAGTCCCTGTTTAAGGGACCTCTCTGGATTACCCTGTCCTACTTGTGGCATTAAGATCTCAGATTTCAATGTGAAAAAAAATTCAATCACAGGAAAAGTTTAGATATTTCTAAATGTTTGGCTCAGAAACCACCTCACCAGAGGAACTTGCGTGAGTTATTTTCTCTTTCTAAGCTGTGAGTTCTTTATCTAAAGAAGAGGCACAGTAAAGAACTATTATGTGGCCTACAGTGGTAAGCCAATAGCAGTGGCTGTCAAGAATGACATTCAAAATTTTAATACTACTCCAGACTTCGAGGGGAAAGGATTGTATGATTGATTAGTAATGTCTGCCACATACACAGGAGGGGTGTGGAGAGGTTGGTGTGCTATGTAGCTGCTGCTTTTGGAATCCCTTAGTTCTTTCCAGATGTTACATCTTAGATACTTTGATGTTTCTTATCGCCTCCATTTGTGGTCACCCCTGCAGCAGTAGGGATGGCTGTACATTGAGTCCCTTTCTTCTGCCTTTATTTGTTCTGGAGAGGGTTGAAACTCAGCCTGGGCTGCAAGTCACATGGTCTAGAGGGCGCAGAGGCAGCAGGAACTCCTCCAGCCTGGTCTAGACAAAGTGAAACGTGGCACTTTAGGAGGCTCTGGAATTTCAGCGAGGGCTGTGTCCAGCCGCAAACCCTGGAGCCGCCTCTGAGCTGCCCAGAACCAATTCTAGGTTTTAGCCTATGTGACCCTCTAACCACTTCCCATGGCTTCATCCCTTCCAACAAGAAACAGAAATAAAAGCAAGGACTCTGGAGCAAGTGGGGAGAGGAGGCACCCCAGATCTGCTGGGTGAAGTCAGGAGTTCAGAATAGACAGGGACCTTGGGGGCTGTTCTAGGGGAAACCTAGAGGTATTTCAAGGTGGCTTGGGGTGTTGTAGTATGCCGTGCTCTCAGGCCCCAGCTGTACTCTGTCTGTCTCTGTCTGTCTGTCTGTCTCTGTGTGTGTATGTGCATGCACTTGGGTGTATGTGCTTGTGGAAGCCAAAGGTCAGCCTCGGCTGTTGCTCCTCACACTTCATCCACTTTGGTTTTGAGATAGGGTCTATCACCGGCCTGTGTCTTGCTGATTCTGTTGGATTGGACTGGCTGATCAGCAAGGCCCAGATCCCTCCTGTTTCTGTCTGTCCCCAGTGCTACGGTTACAAGCATCTGCTGCCATGCCTAGCTTTCACATGCGTACTGGTTATCTGAACACAGGTCCTCAGGCTTGCCATAGCAAGCACTTTATTAACTGAGCTCTCCCTTTAACCCCTGTTTTGTTGAGGTTCTTTGTTTTTAATTTTATGCATAGTCATTGTCCAACGTGCGCAAAGTCCCTGGACCTCGGAGCAGGCGTTCTCAACAAGTTGTTCACACTGGCAGCATTTCAAGGTTCAGTAACCCCCTGTGCTCTGGCCTGGTGGTGCCTAGAGCTCAAGGAAACAGAGGCTGAAAGATCACAAGTTTGAGGCCAGCTTTGGCTACTACTTAGTGTGACCTTGTCTTAAAAAAAACTAAACAAGCCCCTACCTCCCCCAACCCAAAACCAACATAAGAGCTGGGATTCAGAGCTGTAATCCCATCTTCTGGGAAGTGGAGGCAGGAGGATTTGACATTTGAGGCCATCTTTGGCTGCAGATCAAGTTCAAAGCCAGCCTAGCGCCTTGAGACCCGTAGGAAGTTCTCTGAGATTGTATTTCTTCACATGCTTTTCATCCAAGTTAGGTCATCCCAAGAGTCTGTGGTCCTGAGCCACACTGTTCTAAAAGCCCACAGTTCTGAGGTGGCCCCTGTGGTTTGATGCTCAGTGGCACTTCCATGTCCACAGGGAGCTCCTAGGGGCCTCTTTAGGTGTGAAGGGAAGTGAGCTGGGGGCTGGCTGTACTTTTCCATCCAAAGAGCTAGACTAGCGACCTCTGCTTCAGGTCCTGCTGGCAGCCCAGGCTGAGCTCTCAGCTCTCTCCAGAACAAATAAAGGCAGAAGAAAGGGACTCAATGTACGGTACAGGGAAAGGGAGACCCAGGGTGCCCACCAGGGGTGTCTGCATTTGGTGGCCACCAAGCCAAGGGTAATACACCTCCACTTCCTCCCCTGCCCAGGGCATTTTTCCTGCCTGTATCTCAGGCCAGTTTGGCCCAAAGTAGGCACCATCCTAATGTCTGCCAAGGGAAACAGCACACAGAGACCACGCTGATACTTGTCACTCATGCGCTGGACCGCTGGCTAGAGGCATGGGTTTTCTTTTCTAGGCCTCTGTCTTCTCATCTGTACTATGGGGCAGAAAGGCCTGCCTCAGGCCCTCTTTGGAAAGCGGCTTGTGCAAACACTGAAGGGCATTTGTATGCTCCCCAGCATGTCAGACTTAGGCTTGAGTGTGGAAGACCATGGCTGCCTTGTACTGACTACAGGGTCTTGGCCCTGTGCTCTGACATGGCTGAGTTGACTGCTGTGTCTCCAACAAGCTTTGCAGGGTGGGCCCTAGCCTCTTTGGCCAGAGGTATGTTACAGAACCTCAGAGACATGTCTCATGGGCAAGCAGGCAATATGGCTCTTCATCCATAGTAGTTAAGGGACTCCCCTATCTGCTCACCCTAACAGCTAGAGGAAAAGGATTCTGGGATTGGTGAAGCAGCATCAGACAGAACGAAAATGTGGACAGTGACCATCTTCCCTAAGAGTTTGTATGTCTGCCTTTCTCCATAACCTCACCCGGCCTCTGGGCTTAAGACCACGAAGCACTCCAGGACTTAGGTCCTTAGACAGGGCAGCGTGAGGGTGTAGGATGCTGGGCACAGGGCAGTCTCAGGGTCCCAAGATGCCCTTCTTCTACCCAGTTGAGGCACTCAGGCTCAGAAGTCATCTCTCTAGCTCTCTAACCTGGTCCTATCCTATCCTACCTCTCCAGTGATGGGACTTCTCTGTAGTTGAAGCCTGGACTGGGTGACGTTTGGGCTCTAGCTGCCAGCCTCACTTTGATGTTTTCATTTCAAACAGCCTCAGACAAGTCCCTCATTGATGCTCTCTCTCCCGTTCCGTCTGCCCAAAGCCACACACAGAGGGTGTCAAACTCGTGTTTTCCAAATGGAGAAGCAAGAAGGGAGACAAGTGAACAACTGTGAGAGGGGAAAGAATGTTCCAGAAACTGCCTAGAAAGGAAAGACTAGACTCTTCTGCCAGGAGGAGCTGTCCTGAAGCAATGCCAGGCTTCGAAATCCATTCATCTGATTTCTTTATAGCTTTACTTCATGCCCACACCATGAAGTAGCGGCTGAGGCTCTTTCCTGTTTAGCCTAGCACAGGACCGCTATGGTGTCTTCCTCCTCTGCCTGTTCTGCTACTCAGGGCTTGTCTGAATAGTTCTCTGGTGCTTCAGCCTGGGCTCAGGGCCTTATGCATGCTGGCCACATGCTATACTGCTGCGCCACACCCTCAGCTCAAAAAGGTTTGGGAATCTAGACTTATTTTTAATTCTTCCAAATAGTGTTATTTGAGAGAAGAAGGTGAATACTGGAAGATGAGAAATGCTAAGGCCAGCTTTCCCTGTGTTTGTTTGTTTGTTTGCTTGCTTGATTGCTGGGGACTGAAAGCTAAGCATATGCTCTGCTCTTCAGCTCCCCACACCGGAATGTAAGCATTCCAATGGCTGTGTCCATCATCTCAAAGTTTAACCTCCTCTGACCCTCTCTGTTGACAGATGGGGAACCAAGGCTTAGAGACAACAAAGAATTTAATCCGTACATGGCGATGGGGACAACATTGGGGTAGAGTGAGAATCCTGGGCATTGACTCAGAGCCCAGTAGCTTTGCCCATGCTGCCAGGGCATTTCGCAGCACCCAGCTTTGTCAGTTGAGAAAGTCATAGAAGAAGCTAGGGTTGGAGAGGCTGAAAGGGAAGTCTTGGGTAACCAATAAGGGTGGCATTGCCACTGTTCCCTTGGCTGGAAGCTCTGGAGGGGCAGAGGGAGCAGGCTTGCTCTGTGTGGCTGTAGAAAGAGACAGGATATAGACCACAGGCTCGAGGGAGGCAGACTTAGGAAGAACTTTCTAGATTCATTTGGTAACAGAAGCCTGTCTGGTTAGCACCAGGAGCCAGATGTCCCCACCACAGGTCCCTGAGTCATCGTCGGAGGTCTGCTCCAAAGATTCTTTCCAGGCTTGCGTGTGAGAGTTCATAGTTCGGCATCTAGAAGCTGGGTCCGAGCAGTGATCAGGGGAACGTTCTAGATCTTAGCTGCCATCCCTTCTGAAACACTGGGACACATCTGGATGGAACACATCTGTACCATATGTCCTTGGAGAATCTAAAGAAATGCTGTCCCTCTGGGCAAAGTGGAGAAAAATGTGATCCCTCCAGTTTCCTTCAGGCACCCCATACTCTTGGGCTTTGTCTTAAATGTGTCTCATTGTCTGTGATTCCTGTTGACTTCTCCCATTGTAGAGGAGACACTGTGGAGGGGAAGAGGAAATGGAGGAGGAAGAGGGGAAGGAGGAAGGGGAGGGAGAGGAAAAGTGGGGGGGTGAGAACAGGGGGAGTGGAGGGAGCTAAAGCTTGAGGAAGAGGGGACAAAAGTCTTAGAAGAAGAGGCATTGAAGGCCCAAACTTGGCTTTTGAGCCTGTCGTTTTTGTCTAATTACTTTCAAAAACCGAAATAAATGTACTTAGAGCAAAGACTTTATCTCATGACCATAAATAGAAAACTTTACCTTTCTTCTCAATAGAAGGAAACTGAAGGGTGGAGCGGGACACCATGAAGTAGGAAAAAAACAGTTCTATTGCTCGCAGCTGCAGAGTTTCCTTTGGAGGCTCCAGGCCAGGTCTGCTTTTTGCATTAAGTAGGACAATGGGTGTTGAAGGTGCAAAGGGCCAGACTTAAAGAGGCTTCCTTTTCACTGCAGAGTTTGGTTAACATTCCAAACTCAGGAACTCAGGGGGAAATCTCTCTTGCTGACTCATGTTCTTTCCTCCCCACAGGGTTCCCAGCACCATGAGGGCCTGGATCTTCTTTCTCCTTTGTCTGGCCGGAAGGGCCTTGGCAGTGCCTGTAAGTACCCAGGGATGCTGGGTTCTAACTCATCCCACTCTCTCCAGCTTTGGAACCTGCTCTGAGTGTTCAAGGCTACAGTGGGGATATGGCAGAGTACTAAATTAGCATTTATGAACAAAGCCCTGAGTTCAATCCCCAGCATTGCGTAAACCTGGCCTTAGGAAACACACCCATAATTCCAGCATTTGGAAGGTAGAGGCAGGAAGATCCGGAGTTCAAGGTCATCTTCAGCTACATAGTGAGTTTGAGGGCAGCCCCATGAGATCCTGTCTTAAAAAAAATAAAAATAAGGTCTAAAGAGATGGTGCAGTGGTTAAGGTCCTCTGCGAGGACCCAAGTTAGATCCCCAGAACCAATATGGTGGCTTATACCCAGGGAATCAGCTACCCTATCCTGACCACTTGTGGATGCCGGGCATGCATATACATGCAGGCATACATGCAGGCAAAACACTCATACAGATAAAATAAATAAATCAAAAAAAATTAAATAAAGTAAAAATTAAGTCTTTTTCTTAAGCCAACAAGGTTAAACGGATTAGTGGGAGGGAACCATTGGGTGAGAAAAAAAAAAAAAGCTCTCTAACCCACAGGTCAGAGCTTGCATTCTAGTTTTGGCTCCCGCTAGCAGGACCTGGCCTCTTCCCTGAGGGAGTCAGTGAGCAGCAGGGTTTATGAAGGTGGGATGAAGCTGGGAAAGGACAAGAACAGAGAAAGGAACAGGCTGGCTTCTGAGCCCGAGAAGCTATTTAGTTATAAGTAACTGGCTCCCGCTGCATTGTGGGGGTAGAGAAGATGCAGACAGAGATCATGACGTTGGAGGTTGTTGGAGGCCTGGGATAGGGCATCCCCTGTTGGATCCTGTGGTAAGATTGGAACTGGACGGGTTTGCGGGGAGAGGGAGAGGTTAGAATGAACCAGAAATGACCATTACTCCACCCTCGGGGAATGTGCTGGATGAAAAGCAAGATGAAAGAAAAAGAAACTTAGTCAAAGAGAGCCAGTCTAGCCAAATGAGGTCCTAGGCCCCATCCCCCTCCTCCCTCATGATATACTCCCGGTTTGTCTCCCTATACTCCGACCTGTGCCACAGCCTCCTGATGGTTGGCGTTACGTGTGCCACCACTCCCGGCCAGGAACAGCTCCTTTCAAACTGGCATTCCCTGTTCTGTTCACTAGGAGGTGGATGGCAGCTCCGGGCAAACACGTCAGGCAGGCAGATTTTGACTGAAGGTTTGGTGAAGTTATGCTTAATTTTGGAAGGGGTTTGTATCCAGTCAGGGCCCTCAAAGTTTTGTGTCCACCCCACCTACTCTTCCCGGAGGCTGAGATGCCAGGAGGGAATTTCCTGACAGCTATAAAATAAAGTCATGTGGTGGGGGGGGGTAGGAAAGTTCACTCTCTATTAGAAGTCACGGAGGATGCCCGTTCTCTCTGGGCCTCAGTTTCCCCATCAGTGAATTAGAGGGTGTTCATCTGCCTCTGTTGTTTTCAGGCTGTATTGGGGCTTGACCAGCAGAAAGGCTCCTTTTGGTAAAATAATGGATGGGGTCGTTGGTTCGGTGGAAAGTATACAAAAGCCCAGTGTGACGGCTCAAGGCCCTGATGCCAATTCTTAGAAGGCTAAAACAATTGACAAGTTCAAGGTCAGCCTGGGCGCTGTAGCAGGATCCTGCCCAAACTGTGTGTGCTCACTGCCCCCCCCACGCACACATAAAACTCATACGAATAAAATAATTGTGATAACAAAAAATTTTTAAAGAAAGGAGGGAGAATGGAGTTGCACTGTGTGGTCCATCCTGAGACCTTGTGTTCCCGGCCACAGACACTCCAGAGAGAAGTGGCCTTGGCCTTGACCAATGCTCTGATCCCTGTTCTCTTTCCCAGCAGCCGACTGAAGCGTCGGAGGAGATAGTGGCGGAGGAAACTGTGGTGGAGGAGACAGGGGTATGTTTGTGGTGTGGTGGTGGTGGTGGCTCAACCCTCGGCGCCTTTCTGCCTGGTTCCTTCCTTGGGCCATCCAGACAAGTTCAGCGAGGCTCCTCGCTGAAACAGGACATTCATTCTCTCCTTGTGTGCGCACAGGGCACAGATATTCAATTGAGTATCCCCAGATGTCCCTGACTGTTCCCCAAACCCTCACTTGAGCCCTGAGGTTGGGAGGATTCAGAAATGTTTAGGTTTCATATTTCTTTCGTTGTCACCCACAGGGTCCCCTGACATGTGACAAAGGGACCCTGGTAGGGGTAGATGACTTGGTATGCCTTCTTGTCTTAACACCTCGGAGGCCTCTGATTCATCTTATGGAACGTCGGGTCTCTAGACATATTTAATATAGAATAATACACTGTACAAACTAATAATAAATACCGTAATCCACCAAAATCACCGCCCTCGCATTTGTGCTGTGATCTGGGCCTAGGCTACCTTCTTCCCATATGTCCCTCACACTCACTTCTGGGGTTCTGAAGCTTCATGCAGGCCCCTTCTCCTTCTCGGCGACTCTCTCCCAGGTCTGGGGTCGGTGAGAACCCCTGAACTCATTTTTTTTTTTTTATTCCATGTCAGCTACCTGTGGGTGCCAACCCAGTCCAGGTGGAAATGGGAGAGTTTGAGGATGGTGCCGAGGAAACTGTTGAGGACGTGGTGGCCGACAGTAAGTCTCTTCTCTGTCACTTGGCACACCCGGATGGCCCTTGGCTGCGTAGTTGGAGGCTGAGGACAGCTCACAGGAAGTTTCTGGCTAAGAGGATGGATTGTGTTGCCCCCGGCAGCTGTGGAGGGCCAGCTGGGAATCCTCAGGCCATGGGAGCCTGGGATAGATCTATTTATAGCCAGGCCATCTCAGTTGTGAAGGGCAGAGGAAACTCCACAGTTGGGTGTCACATTCCCACGGAGGTCATGGTGGTAACGTCTGCTCTCCAAGATCTCCTCACCCGGCTCAAGCTCCTCCTGGGAGCCCAGCTGAGGAAACTGACCTGCTCTTTTGGTTTCCACTTGGCCCAAGGAAGCAGAGCCTGTAGGAAAGGGATCCTGATATAAGTTCTAAAGCCTCAAGCAGAGAGGGGGTGGTGACCCAGGTTCCCAGGCTTCAGCCCACAGACTGGTGCATCTGTGCCGAAGGGGTCAAGGACACCGACGTCAATCCCTGTTTGAATCCTTTTAGCCAGTGCTTCCATATCTTAACAAAGCAATGGTGTAGATAGAAGCCCAGAGGAAATGGTTCAGTGGGTAAGATCATTTGCCACACAAGCATGAAGAGACCCGAGTTTGAATCCCCAGCACCCACTTAAGCTTTCTCAAGGGGAGAGTTAAGGGTGTCTGGAGAGAGCTGGGCAGGGCTTGCTGGAGCAGGGGCTAGGCATGGGGTCTTGAATCATATCCCTTTCTTCCTCCATGCCCAGACATTGTTTCCTGTCATAGCTGGGCCCATTGTCCAATGTGGGCCCGAGTTCTTCCTCCTTTTCCTTTTCAGACACCTGATTCTATTCCATTAGACCTTACAGCTCATTGAATCCATGACAACAGCTCAATCTTCCAAGTCATTCTAGAAAGTGCTTTGAATCCAGAGATGCTGCGCTCTGGTTGCTCAGCAGAGAGCTGAGAATTTAGATGCTGTTTCAGTCACGGCAGGGGGGTGTGTGTCAACATGCACCCCAGATTTCTGAGTCACAGACCGAGATTCCCTTCTGAAAATGGCCTAGTCCTGACCTAGAACTGTTCACCCCCAGACTGAACCAACTGCTCCCCCAAACTCTATGGCTGAGCACAGAGGATTGGGGGTTGGGAGTGGAGTACAGCCAAAAGCTCTGAGCCTCAACATCCCATCTGTGCGGCATGGGAGCACGTGCCAGCCTGATGAGCTGACACTGTGTTCTGTTCTCCAGATCCCTGCCAGAACCACCACTGCAAACACGGCAAGGTGTGTGAGCTGGATGAGAGCAACACCCCCATGTGTGTGTGCCAGGACCCCACCAGCTGCCCTGCTCCCATTGGCGAGTTTGAGAAGGTGAGAGTGGGCGCCTGGGCCCTGTAAAGCACGGTGTCTGCTAAGAAATCTGGGCATGGGGGACCTGGCAAGGCAGCTTCACTCTCAGGAGGCCCCTCCCTAGGACCAGTCACGACAGGAAAGTAGAGCTGAGTCATCAGGGAGATCCTGGTGCCACCCTTCTACCCGCTGCTGGGAAGTTAGAAGGATTTTCTCGTACCACCAGGCTCCATGCTCTGTGCTGAACATGATCGCCAAGAACTGCATAATCTCAAATGGAATGCACTCTTGCACATAATTATAATTTTTTTTTTTTTTTTACATTTTATTTCTTTTGTGTGTGTGTGAGTGTATGTGGTATGTATGCATGTTGGAGGTCAGAGGACTTGCTGGGTCATTCTCCCCTTCTACCATGTGGGGCCAGGATTTCAACTCTTGCTGGGTGACAGGCACCTTTTACCTGCTAAGCCGTCTCACCAGCCCTGTAATACCTCTGTGGTTTGGAAAGCATTGTGGCCCTGCTTGAAGGTTGACTCCAACCTCATCTCCATCACTTGATGCCTATGGGATCGTAGTTAAGGTGTTGAGCGTCTCCAAGTCTTAGACCCCTCCGTCCTTGAAGAAGGACAGAGAATTCTGAACTCCTAGATCTGCTGTGGTGTTTGTTAGAGGATGCCAGGAATGTGACAAAAACCCTGTATTGTTATTTCTCAAACCCATTCTTATTCCAATATGCATCTATCTACCATGCACTCATCTACTCACTCGTACATATATCTGTTATATATACATCCAGCCATCCAGCTGGGCACCGATCCTTATGCATTCATCCACCCACAGAACCATGAATCCACCCACTAACTCAGCTACTCATTAACTCATCTACCCAACAACTCATCCATCCATTTATCCACCCACCGCCCGTCCATCCACCTATTTGCCTATCTACCCACCCACTAATCCATCTACTCATTCATTCATCTATCCATCCACCCACCCTCTCACACACTTCACTACCCATCTACTCACTCTACTCATCCATTCCAAATTCATCCATCCATCCACCCACCCATCTATCCACCCACTAATCCATCTACCCACTCATCCATCCATCCACTTACCCATCCATCCACTAATCCATCTACCCACTCATCCATCCATCCATCCATCCATCCATCCATAAATCCATCCATCCACTCATCCATCCATCCAGCCACCCACCCATCCATCCAGTAATCCATCCACCTACCCACTCATCCACCCATCCATCCATCCACTCATCCATCCATCCACCCACCTGCCCTTCCATCCATCCACCCACCCATCCATATATTCACCCATCCATCCATTCATCCATCTACATACTCATCTACCCATCCACTCAAACAAATATTTTTTGAACACTCACTTGTGCCAACCATTGTGCTAGTGACCATCTGGCACAGGGCAGCAAATTGGTACCAGTGTTGTTCCAGTTCTTTCAATCTAGCTGTGCATTTTTTAATTTGCCCCCAAGACAACCCTTGCCTCTGTGCTTCAAATATTAGTTTCACTTTTAACTCTCTCCTCTTCCTCCCCCCTACTGTTCTCTGGTGTTGCAGTCTCCCCTACAGCAATGTGTAAGCCTTTACTGACTTCACACTTGCAAGTCAGGTCCTTCCCCTATCAAAAGCTGCTCCTACCCATGGCCCTGCTCTCAGTCTCTCTGTTTGGTTTCTCTGTAACCAGAGGTTTTCCAGCAGAACTCAGTGAATCAGTTGGCCCAGCTGAGGTTCACCCCAGACCATATTCTGGATAGTCATCTGGATCACACGGGAAGCAGAGAGAAAGGCTGAAGCATCGAGGGGAGTCTTCATCTAGGAGAGTTACACAAAGATCACTGTTACCCCAGTTCCAAACATGGGACATTGATGATCCTGTTTAGGGAAGCCCTCTGGAGGTACCTTTACCTGCTGAGCTATCTCACTGGCCTGCCAGTTTTATTTGGGCAAACCTTGGTGGTTCAGGCCCATCATCCCTGGTACAGGAAGGCAAGTAAGAGGAAAGTTGAAAGTTCAAGGCTTGGCTCTGCTACACAGTATGGTTTAATGTCATCCTGGCCAACGTAGTAAGATGGTGTCTTAAAATAAAGCAATAAAGGGATAAGGATCTTGATCAGTGATAGAGCACCTACCTAGCATGCACAAAGCTCTTCAGTGCTGGCGCTGCAAAAATGTCCTCACCAGACACTGGTCCCATAGCTGCCTTCTGCGGAGTGTGGACCAATTCTGGAGTCCCACTAGAAGCATGGGTACTCTGCCTAAAGCATCCTCTGCAAGCAGCCCACGTTCAGTGAGCATCCTTGCCAACTAAGGAACTGTCATTAGCATGAGGTCAGGGCCACCTTATGCTGCATTTTTCCTTTCCTCCCTTTCTTCTTTCTTTCCTTTCTTCCCTTCTTTTTCTTTTCTTCCTTCCTTCCTTTATTTATTTGTATGTGTATTTGTATTTGTGTGTATATCATGGTTTGTGTTAGGAGTCAGTTCTCTTCTACCCTGTGGAGCTCAGGGATGTCATTAAGGTTGGTGGCAAGCTTTGTTTGTTTCATGAGACAGGGTTTCTCTGTGTAGCCATGGCTGACCTGGAACTTACTGTGTAGACCAGGCTGGCCTTGAACTGGCAGAGATCCACCTGCCTCTGCCCCCTGAGGGCTGGGATTAAATGTGTGTGCCACCACACCTGGCTTCAGTGTCTTTACTCTGAGTCATCACACCTGCCTCACTGAGTCTTTCAGAAGGATAATGGTTCCTGGAGTGCTGTGTACTTTTCTCCATTCATGGGTGTCTTTTCCACAGCCCTATCTTTTGCTGTCTTTAAAGTACCTTTTCTGTCCTAGCCCAGACTCAGATTCCCCTGCTTCAAAATCACCCATGGCCCTCATGTGGTGGAACAGTGGGATCTAGAGTGGGCTTCTGTTCTGCAATCTCTAATTTACTGTGAGTGAGACCGTGGCTGTTCTCACTTGTTTGGGTTCCCGTGTTCCTATCTCTAAAATGGCTTTGGGACTGAAGGAGAGGTACCCTGTGCTTGGCCAACAGGTGTGCAGCAATGACAACAAGACCTTCGACTCCTCCTGCCACTTCTTTGCTACCAAGTGCACCCTGGAGGGCACCAAGAAGGGCCACAAGCTCCACCTGGACTACATCGGGCCATGCAAATGTGAGTGTCCTCACACCTTCCTGCCTCCTTTTCTGGGAGATGGCTCTATGCCCTCACTGATCTAGGGTAAATCTCATCCCCTCGCTGAGCCTCAGTGCATCCATTCATAAAATGGATTCAGGCCGTCTTATTTCCTGGGAAGATTTAGCCATCGTGGAGGCACATTTTAGAGAGGATTGCCAGAGACTTCCACTAGCATCAAGAGCATCAAGACAACGAAACCACCTGTCTATCTCTCTCTCTCTCTCTCTCTCTCTCTCTCTCTCTCTCAATCTCAATCTCTGTCTGGTAATGAGGATGTTCTTTCATAAGGCTAACTCAATTCTTTCCTGCTCTAACGCTGTAAAAATCTTTGAATTTTCAAATCCATAGCTGAGGAGCTGAGGAGATGGCTCAGTGGTAAAGGCCTATGTGAAAAGGCTGGGCGCGGTAGCCCACGCTTGTACTGCCAGTGCCAGGAGATGGAGCCTGGGAGATTCCTAGGGCTCACTGGCTAGCCAACCCAGCTTAATGAGTGAGCACAGGCCAGTGAAAGAGCATGTCTCAAAAATAAGTTAGATGACCCCTGAGGAGGAATATCTGCGGTTGACCTCTGCCCTCCATACATGTACAAATGCACAAATGGCTGTGAGGACACATATATGCCACATTAGCACAGATACATCGTTCCTCATTCGGTCATACTCCCCATCCCCCTTTTCTAGAAGCCTGAGGAGTTTGAAGGGGGATACCAGGGGCTCTGACTGGCCCATTGTTAGTGACCCAAGCTGCAAATTTTGTTAGCTCTAGGGTCTCTTTATCACCTGAGCCTCCCAAGTCCTATTCATCGCCTATGAGACAGCATGAGCTGTGTATCTGTGGCATATTCTACACAAGGAGAGCATCCTTCCCCTTGGGCTGAGGCTAGAGCTACGTGTTGTGCCCAAGCGCCTGCATCCCGTCCCCAGCACTGCAAGCCAAATGGAACCAAGCTAAAACAAAAGAGGGCTCCTCCCCTGCCTGAGGTTTTCAGCTGTAGGAAGTGAGGGCAGGAAACAAATGCTCAAATGGTTAGCCCTGAGCTCTTAATGATGGGGCTGGGATGTTCAAAGAAAGGCATAGATTAGAGAGCCTTAAAAAAGACAGGGTGGAGGAAGTTGAGGAGGCGTCTTGGGCTATGTATGAGGTGAGACATGTTCCAAGGAGCCCTGAGCAAGCGGCTGTTGCTGCCTCTGAGGACACCCATCTCCCAAGTCCAGCTCCGTGTGGGGCTCCGTGGGGGCTCTACACTTCCAGATGGCAGTGCTCTTAGCCACAGAGGGGCATTCCTTGGGTTCAAAGCCAAGGACAATCAGGGGTCAGATCCACCAGGTATCCACCCTAACTGGATCCAGGCTGGTGCTCTTATAATCTAGCTGCAAGCAAGAGCCTTCTCTTGCGCACCACTGAGTCCGATGACAGGAGAGGCTGGAGGAAATCTCCAGGTGTGACATGCTGGGGTGCTATGTTCTAACGACAAGGCTGAGGTGATCAGCTCTGAATAGGTTCTGGGGGTTGCACATTCTTGAGCCTTCTCCCCACTGCTGCTATGCTGGACCGAAGGATACAGGTTGTCTCAAACACCTCCCAGGGGTTGGCTTCCGGTTCTGCCGGGATCACACCCTTCCCGCTGCCTAGAAAGATGCAAGAGCGTGTGGGGTGGCGGTACCCCTAAGCAGGTTAGGTGCACGCCAGGAAGCGGCAATGCCGTGGGGTTTCCCCGTGCAGTCTTCTTTATTTATCAAGCTGGTAAGAGTCTGGCTCAGAGACAGAGGCACCACGGCCAAGGTTGCCCAGTGGAGTGCCTGTGGGGAGTAAGAAGGAGGAGAGAGTAGCTGGGTGGTGTGTCTGCCCTCTGGCAGATCTAGGTTGAAGAATCTTGTCTTCTGTGCCCTAGACATCGCCCCCTGCCTGGACTCCGAGCTGACTGAGTTCCCTCTGCGCATGCGCGACTGGCTCAAAAACGTCCTGGTCACCTTGTACGAGAGAGATGAGGGCAACAACCTCCTCACTGAGAAGCAGAAGCTGCGTGTAAGTGGTTTCCTCCCAGCCTGGACCAGTGTGCCTGCTATTGGCCTCTCTCGACCCTGCCGATAAAGATCTAGGGCCGGTCCCTAGAGCCAGGCCCCAAGGTGGCGTAGGCCCCACGTTGCAGTGTGCCTTCACCCTGGATGCCAGGACACAAACTTCTGGCTGCCTTTGGAGGCTCTGAGAAGGTCTGCAGTAGACAGACCCAAAGCATAACCCTGTTTATTCCTTCTATATCTGAGTCAACAGGCCTTCTCCTTTAGCGTGCATATGTCGTCCTATGGCAGAGACCTAATGTTGAGTTCTTAGCCTCTTCGAAAGCCTCCTTAGGTAGTGTTGGCAGGAGGCGCTGTGGCCTCCCCATCTGTGAACAAGCTCTCTTCCTCTTCATTGTGAGCCCTGGTCTTGGGTGGCCTCTCGTCACAGGTGGGAGGGGGCCTGGACCCTTGGTTACCTGATGATTCAACCCCTACAGGTGAAGAAGATCCATGAGAATGAGAAGCGCCTGGAGGCTGGGGACCACCCCGTGGAGCTGCTGGCCCGAGACTTTGAGAAGAATTACAACATGTACATCTTCCCTGTCCACTGGCAGTTTGGCCAGCTGGACCAGCACCCCATTGATGGGTAAGAGCTGGGGTCCTCAGGACCGTAGGCCCAGCTCTGTCCTGGGCTGAGGCTGGTAGAGGCACTGGATGAGGCTAGAAGGCCCTCAGCAATCTCCGACTGGCCCAAGACTCCAGAGTCATCTTAGAGCTGGAGCAGATGGAACAAACATCCTGAGGGAAGAGGAAAGCCCGGGGGGAGGCAAGCCCTGAGACCGTCTAATGTCAGAGGAAGGAATCAGCAGTACAAAGAATTCTTCCTACGCCTGTGAAGGCGGGGGCAGGGGACCCATGTGGGTAGAGAGAGTTCAGGAAGAGACTCTGGGCCAAGGCACAGAGCCTTGCTCATGCCTTGTTCATGCTTGCTCATGATCCTTCCGCAGAATAGGGCAGCCATCCCAACAGCCATGTCCCACATCCATCCTGAGGTTCAGTTCCATGGAGCCCACCTGGCCCCAGGAGTTCCTAAGAATTTCAGTCAACGGCTTTCATGTTACAAATTCCTTTTGCATGTAGTTTGGGCATTACGGGGACTGCAGGGAGTCTGAAGTGCAGTGCTTGAGCTGACACTGTGCACCCACCCCTGCAGTCACTTCTGACCTCCTTTTGCAGCCACGACAGCAAGAGGCCCTGTTTAGCTCCCAGAGAGGCAACTCACTCACTCTCTCCCAGAGCTATTTCTGCTCTTTGCTTTGAATCCCGGGAACAGGTGGTCACTCAGGAGACAGGCAGGGCTGCCCTGCTGGCATGTGTGGGAGAGAGATAGGAAGGCTCCTCTGAGATGTTCATTTGCTCCCCGTGTCTGGCTGTGCACCAGGACATTGCCCACCCTGCTGGCCAACCCCATCTCCCGCCCCAACCCCCAGTGCCTGGCTCTCCTAGGCTCTGGGAAGCTCTCAGCTGCTCCTCTCCCAAGCTCTAGCTAGCAGTGGCTGGGATCCAATTGAGTGACGGGGGGCATGGTGGGGAGAGTCCTGGGGGACTTCTGGATCCCATGAGCCAAGTGGCCTAGAGAAAGTTCTAGGTGGATTGTTGGGGCTGGATGGCTGGGAAAATGCTCCAGCCTCCTCTTAGCCAGAGTTGTTGATGGCTCTGCAGCTGCCCGAGTCTGTTTTCTCACAGGACAGTGAAGGAAGATCCCGGCCAGTTCAGATTCTGTGAGACGCCTCCTGTAAGCAAGAGGCTGTGAAGAATGTTGGAGTCATGAAGTCCCTCGTGGGTCATAGTGTTCTGGGGACAACTAACTGGGGTTCTGGGGAAAGAAAAGGAAAAGAAGCAGCGGTGGTGCTCTGGAGTCTGAGGCCAGCAGGGAGGACAGGGTAGAGGACAGTAGGACGGACTCCAGAGGCCAACCCTGAAGTCAGTCATTCATTGAACGGTATAGAGAGGACAACTCAGACAGGCTTGAATCAGCCCCACCCCAGAAGTCAGAGCCATCACCAGATTTTATTGTTCACTTACTTCTTATTTTTTAGCGCTGCAGATGAAACCCAGGGCCTGGAACATGCTAGGCAAGCCTCTCACTAGGAGATTCTGGGAAGGTGCTCTATCACTGAGCCACCCCACACTCCAGCCCCTTACTGGAGGATTCTAGTCACTCTGCCACTGAGCCATGTCCCCCAATCCTTTACTGGTGATTCTCAATGGGAAACTCTAGGCAGGTGACCCACTGCTGAGTTATAGCCCAGCCCTAGTACAAGACTGACGGATCTCTTTGTAGACCCCTTTCTAGGCGCCTGCAGCTAGAATATTGTGAATATTGAACGTCTATAGTGTGTCTGGGTGGTAGTGGGTGCAGGCCTGTAAACCCAGCACTCAAGAGGCAGAGGCAGGCGGATCTCTGTGAGTTCCAGGCCACCCTGGTCTACAGAGTGAGTTCTAGGGCAGCCAGGGCTGCACAGAGAAACCATGTCTTCAACCCCCACTCCTCCACCTGCTCCTCCCCCACCCCCAAAAGGAAAGAAAATCTATATTGTGATCTCACTGGACGTCGACTTATTATACCTGAGGTGCTGAATATACTGTTTCTATGTCCCCAGCCCTCAAGCAAGTGTCCCTTACTATGAAGCCCATGGACTCAGAACTGGAGCAGCCTAGCCTTTCTCCTCGCAGATGGAGTAGGAACCTGAGGCTCAGAGGAGGGCAGTGTGGTGCTGTGGATCCTATTGTAGATCCATGGCAGGGCTGCGGATAAAGTCCCAGCCCTGGGCTCCCACTGGCTTCTCATACTAGGCTATAGGCTGTGCCATGCTCACACCCTTCCAAACTCTTCCCTGCCAGGTATCTGTCCCACACTGAGCTGGCCCCACTGCGTGCTCCCCTCATCCCTATGGAACATTGCACCACACGCTTCTTCGAGACCTGTGACCTAGACAATGACAAGTACATTGCCCTGGAGGAATGGGCTGGCTGCTTTGGCATCAAGGAGCGTGAGTGTCGGGGTTCAGGGGTGAAGGCACGGCCCTGAGGGCTGGGATGTTGTCCCTTCCCACCTGCCTGGTGTTTGTCTGTACTTTCTGTCTGTGTCCTTTGCCTATTTAACTCAGCTCTGCTCTCTCTGTCTTTGTGCCCCGAGGGTCTCTTTCCTGGACCTCAGACATTAGTCCTCACTCCATACAAGCACTATTTTCGGAACTGGCTGCCTGGGGAGAGGAAACAGGAAGTGCAACTTGGCAAGAAGTTCAAGAGATGGAGATAGGCCAGAGTTAGAGAGATCAAGGTCCCAATTACTCACTTCTCAGTGACCTTGACTGGTCACTGGCCCCTGAATCTGGGAGGGAATCTAACAGACCCTAAGATGGACACCCGGCCTCTGTTTTATTATCGTGTGGTGATTATGCACAATAACGGATTTCATTATGACATCCTAATACACACGAATTGTATATTTTGAGCATCTTCCTGGTTCATTACATTCTCTCTCTCTCTCTCTCTCCCTCTCTCCCTCTCGATCTCCCTCTTCCTCCCACTGTCTCCCTTCCTCTTCCCAACCAGCCCCCTTTCTGCCTTCATGTGGCCGAGCCTCATTTTAACTCCGCCTCTTCTTCCTTTGCAGAGGACATCAACAAGGATCTGGTGATCTAAGCTCAAACCTCCTGCTTCAGTCCCTCGTTTTTTTTTCCCTCTATCCCTTCCATTCCCCCCTTGTTTAAAATGTTTGGATGGTTGGCTCTTCTGCCTGGGGATAAGGTGCTAACATAGATTTAACTGAATTTCATTAACGGTGCTAAAAAAAAAAAAGAAAAAAAAGAAAAAGTAAAGGAGACTATAACCCAAGTCACGGCATTTTCCCACATAACTCGACCCCTTGTTCCCTGCACGGCCAGTGTCTCACTGGCTGTGTTGCGTAACCTTGCCTTACACAAGCATGAAGTATCTCGTAGCTTCATTTCTATTTTCCACTTGACTCTTAGCACTCGCCCTGTCCGACACCTTTGCTTATTTCATTTCCCGGTGTGGGTGGGCTACCCTGGGTGATTTGGAGGTGGGCAAAGGAAAGTTAGAGACACTGATACAAAGTCTGGCCGAGGATGCCGTGAGACCTGAGGACCCGGCAGTCAGGACCCAGATGGCACATCTTGGTCACCTATGTCATCAACGGATAGAATCTTCTGGAGCTGTGATATGCACATGCAGACTCCCAGCAGCCCAGGCCCTAGCTGTCTCCTCCACTCTTCGGGCAGCTTCCCTCCATGTTTGGCTGTTGGTTTAAAATCTGGCGAGCCACGGGAGCCACGGGTGGCCCAGAACATCACGTGGGATTCTCCTGCTCAACTGCTAATGGGCTTTCAGGCTTCTTTCTGACAGCGGGAGGGCTGTTTCAGGAAAGTGAGACTCAAGAGGAAGACAAAGTTGTAATGTGGAGAAAGTGAGGCTGGTGAATTGGGTTGATTTTCCCATCTACATGGCTGTCATATCGTTTCTAGCATGTGTGCCCCCCCCCACCCCCATCACCTCACCTCCGCTACTTTAAACCTTCTACTAATCAAGAGAAACTTCCAAGCCAACGAAATGGTCGGATCTCACAGGCTGAGAATTTGTTCACCTCCAAACATTTCATGGAAAAGCTGCTTCTCATTAACCATGCAAACTCTCACGATGGTGTGCAGAGCTTGACAGATCTTTCAAAATAAAAAGTAACGACTTAGAAAGCGCTGTCCTGAGTGATGGTGTGTGTGTGTCTGTCTTAGTCTTGGATGCTTTGTTTTCAGGTGTGAACAAACATGGGCGTATCTGTGCACACCTGTACGCGCTATCATGCTTTTATATGCACTTTTGTGCTCCATCATACATAGGGGAACTATGGCTCTTATGCTCCTGTGAGCACTAATGAGACAAATGAGGAACCCAGTTCCTGGGCTGGGCTGTAGCTCAGCTGGTAAAGTGCTTGCCCGGTAAGCACTTAAAGCCCCGGTTTGACTCCCCAGCACGGCATAAACCGGGCGTGGTGATGAATGCCTGTAGTATGAGGAGGTGGAGGCATGATATCAAAAGTTCAAAAGTCATCCTCAGCTACATAGTGAACTGAGGGCCAGCCTGGGCTACACGAGGCTTTACAGGGGTCGGGTGGGTTTAGTCCCTTAGCCACTCCAGCCACATATCAAGTGAACTGAGACCCATCTGTGTTTCACCTCGTGGAATAGGATTCATAGTTCTAGGTAGCGGAGTATAGTGGCACACACCTTTAACCTTGGCACTCGAGAGGCAGACGCAGGCAGATCTCTGCAAGCCTGAGCCAGCCTGGTCTATATTGTTATAGGCCAGCTAGGGCTGCATAGTGAGACCCTGTCTCAGTAATAATAATAGTAATAATAAAATAATGGCTCTCAAACGCCATAGAACACTTTACAAAGCTTGTGATACCAGTGTGATGTTTCAGGCTGATTTTCCCCCAAATCCCCTTGAATTCACTACAATGAACCACACAGCAGGCTCTTCTGACAATTTAAAAATGATTAAACTGCCACGAGTTTCTAGAGCACAAACTAGCTGGACCTTGGAGTTCTTGTCTGTGCAACAGGAGAGGGGACAGGATGGGAGACCTGGGCAATTTTGTCCTGAGCGTTGGATATGTGCAAACCCAGCACATTGGAGGTCTCTGAGACTCTCAGCAGTCAAAGGGCTTAGGAAAGTCATCTAGCATTGCATTCACTGGCTGATGTTTGTCAGGCACCTCCAGTGCCACGAGTAGGGCAGAAGCTGGACAACTCCGCTCAGACAGAATGGTGCACAAAGGAAATGAAGACTGAGTGCTGGTGTGGAAGCTGTGGACCTGTTCCTCTGGCAAAGTGGAGAGCAAGAACTTGGCCCCATGGGTGGTTGATGCAGCCTTGCCCCTTGGCCAGCCTGGGCTGGATCATCTGTGCAATACACTGAACCCCAAAGCCCAAAGGTGGTGCTTTCCTGCCCCCCCCCCGGCTCTGTCCTCCAGCTTCCTTAAAGCAGTGGTCCTCAACCTTCCTAATGCTGTGATCCTTTAAAGCAGTTTCTCATGCTGTCGCGACCCCCAACTGTAATTTTTTTTTGTTGAAACTTCATAATTGTAATTTTGCTAGTGTTACGCAGCATAATGTAAATATCTGATAGGCAGGATATCTGATATGTAACCCCTGTGAAAGGGTCATTCGACCCCCAAAGGAGTCACAATCCACAAGTTTAGTGCTGCTGCTTTAAAGCAAATTACGTAAGACACCCCTGTAATACCAGCACTTGCGGGTAGGGGCAGGAGCAGAAAGATCTTGAATTTGAGGCCAGCCACATCTCCATAACAAGACACTGTCTTAAAAACTAAACCGAAACAAATAAAACAACCCCCTCACTAAAACCCTTAATATCCAATGGAAATTGTATCCTTATTCTAGACGGAAGACCAGCTTCGTGTAGCCTAGATCATGGCGGTAGCTCAGTTGATTGAGCACTTGCTTAGCACATACAAAGCCCTGAGTTCGAGTTCAGAACCAAATAAACCAGGCATGGTGGCGCAAAACTGTAATTCTTATCTTTAGGAGGTGGAAATCAGAGGATCAGAAGTTCAAGTTTATCCTTGCCTGCAGGCGAGTTGGAGCTGGCCTGGTGTGCTGGTTAGTCTTAATGTCAACTTGACACGCAGACTAGAGTTATCTGAAAGGAGGAAACTGAAATTGAGAGGCTGCCTCTATTAGATCCAGCTGTGAGTCCGTTTCTTCATCAGTGATTGATGGAAACAGCCAAGGGGTGGTTGGTCCCTGGGCATCCTATAAGAAAGGCTGAGCAAGCGAAAGCAAGCCAGTAAGCAGCACTCCTCCATGGCCTCTGCATCAGCTCCTGCTTCTAGCTTTCTGTCCTGCTTGAGTGCCTGTCCTGATTTCCTTCATGGTGGAACAGAGATGTGGAAGTGTAGGCCAAATAAGCCTTTTCTTCTCTAACTTGCTTTTTGTTAATGGTCTTCAGCAATAGATCCTAACTAAGACACCTGGGCTGTATGAGACTTTATTTTAGAAATAAAACATCACACACACACACACACACACACCATTTACCCTAGAGTTAGACCTTAAAGATAAATACAATAAAATACAAACTCTGAGAAACAAATGCCATGCATGAATGGATGTGTCTCATGCTTCTTACAAATAAGGAAATCAGACCTTGCCCTTGACAATCACACAGTTCAAAGGAAGAGGAGATTACAAGTGATTCGCTATAAATTAAAGCCAAGCAAAAGATTTTTCTAAAATCATCTTGGGGCTAAAATGGTGGGAGGTGTGGGTCTCTGGATAACCACTGAAGACTCAACCATTTCCTAGGGAACAGGTAACCAGACCTCTGAGATGGGAGACACCTGTGTCAAAGGAACCGGAAAATGGAGACCTCCCTCCCTCCTTCCCTCCCAGGCACTGTGTAACAGATTAGAGCCTTTGCCAGCATTCCAGTTTCATGGCCCATATGTGAAAATCCTGGCAGTGATGTTTCTGTCTTTCAGTCTACAAAAAAACCCAATAAATTATCATCATCATCACCACCACCTCTGTCCATCGGCCACTTTCCACTCAACTGTGAAGCCCCATCATTCATACAGTCTGGACCTATCTTTGACTCCTTTTCTCCTGCCTGTCACATTCTTCCTCAAGGCCACCTGTGCTTTGGGAAGAAACTCAGGCGCATCTCAGCCCTGCTAGGCTGACCCAGGCTCCCTAGTATCTGCTTTATTTTTTGCTTCAGGAATCCGAGTGTTAAATATGTCCAGATGGAGACAGAAGAACTGGGGTTCTCGAAGGAGACAGAAGGGCTCTAGACAGGACTGGAGATGTAACATCCAGCCAGTTCTGGGAGGGAACCTCTTCTCTTCTAAATTACTGGTCAGTGGGTATCTGCATAACAGAGTCTTGTCTTCAGGGACTCTGGGATCGGCATTTCTCTGCTTGGATTGGAGTCTCTAAGCATATCTGGATCCTGTTAGCCTTTACAACCTGATCTCCAGCTGTGCCCCCTGATCCAGACGGACCCAGACAGTTATCAAGCCAAGTGGCATCAGAGAGAGTTTGGTGCCCCCTGGTGGTGCTAGAGAGAAAGGTTCCCAGGAACGCAGGATGCGACGTTTATTTAAAGCCATAAGAAGGTCCAGTCCTCATGTGGAATATGAATTTCAGAGAAGCACAATCCCTCAAGTAGGATCACTAGATAAAACAACAGAACTCCTGACTTTATTCAATTTTCGGATTCACAAAAATACTTTTTTTTTAAACAAGTGTAATTACCTCTCATATGCTAGGATGTCTAAAAAAAAAAAAAGGCTTATTTGGTCCTGAGGTTCACATTAAACAGTGTGTTTCTGTGGTAAACCTAGCAACATTCCAAGCTCAGCCACTGGATTCATGTCTGAGCTGGCACTGCAACCCAGACTCGACCGGCACTTCTTCCCAGTTGCCCAGGGCCCTAAGACAGTGCCTCACACAACGTGGGCTGGCTGCCCACCTCTCCATGTAGCCTAGGATGACTTTGATCTCCTGATCCTCCAGCTTCTACACCCCGATACTGGAATCACAAGAGCATTCTCACCTCGTCTAGCGTCTCTCGCTTTCAGCCCTGCCCAGTCCTCAGCAAGGGCACTGGTAATGTTGGTGCCATCTGGCAGAGGCTGATGGAAGGACCTGAGTACCAGCTGTGCCAGTCGGGAGTGGTTCAGGCGGGAGGGAGGCAAGTCTTCTCTTGAACCCTTGTCCCCATGGAGAAACCCTGCAAGGTCCCATCCCAGACCCATGCCAATGTCCCTGCTCCAGGCTGGGGGTGACAGCAGCATTTCTGAAGACTCCCCAGGTGATTCTGAATGTATAGCAACAATGAAGGCCCCTCTGCCCCCCAGGTCAGCAAAAGGCTTGTGACAAGTTTAAAGGCTATAAACCAATCATTGCCAGTCTTGCATGGTGGACGGGTGCAGTGTTCTCGGTGAAACTTAGCACAGAGTGAAGTTCAAGCGTCCTTTGACTGCAAGGTTGCTGCGACCCAACACGTCTTAAGTGCAAAGCAAAAAATCCACAGCAAGGAACTTGGTTAATGTGTTTTAAAAGAGAGTTGGAAACAAAGCTTAGACTGCCCTTTTGTTCGGAAGCCGGTCAGGAAAGGCTAGGGGGTGGAGCTCGGTGGTAGAGCTCTCGTTCAGAGGAAGGCCCTGGTGTTGCTAAGCACCGCCATCAAAACAAAACAAAACGCTATCTTGGCATATTTCTCTTCGATGGGTACAGCACCCACCCATAGTCATCTCAGCACTCTGGGGGGCTGAAGCGGGAGGGCTGTGAGTTCAAAGCCAGCCAGGGCGACATAGGAGATGGAGCCGCTAATCTCAGTTGTCAAGTTAATGAGGTCTAGAATCATGCAGGTGACAGGCCTCTGGACACATCTGTGGGATTCTCTTGTTTAGGTTAATGAGATGGAAGACTCACTGTCCTGGATAGTCTTATGTCAACTTGACATAAGCTAGAGTCCTCTGAAAAGAGGGAACCTCAGTTGAAAAAACAAAAACAAAAACGTCTCCGAAAGATCCAGCTGTAGGGCATTTTCTTAATTAGTGACTGATAGGGGCGGTTCCAGGCCACAGTGGGTAGTGCTTTCCCTGGGCTGATGGTCTTACATTCTACAGGAAAGCAGGCCAAACATGCCATAAGGAGCAAGCCAGTAAGCAGCACCCCTCCATGGCCTCTGCATCCGCTCCTGGCTCCAGGCTTCTGCCCTGTTTGAGTTCCTGTCCTGACTTTCTTTGTTGATGAACAGCGAGCTATACAGAAGTGTAAATTAAAGAAACCCTTTCCTCCCCGACTTGCTTTGGTCTAACCCAAACCAAGATGCTCACCCATGATGGGTGGCACCATTTCCTGGGCTAGGATCCCGTACTGTATAAAAGGAGAAAGTGAGGTGAGCAGCAAGCATTCATTGCTCTCTACTCCCTGCCTGGGGCTGACCAGCCACTTCAGGCCACTGCTGACTTCTCTGCCATTATGGACTGTACCTATGAGCCAAGATAAACCTTTCCCCATTTACACTGGGTTTTGTTATTTTGTTTTTTGTTTGTTTGTTTTGATCAGTGTATTTTATAGCAGTAGAAGAGACCAAGATGATTTGGTCTGAGGTAGCAAGTGCCAGATCTTGTGGCTGCTTCCTCTGAACTGAAACATTCCTTTTGGGAAGCTGGTGAAACTTATATTGCCTAGGAAACTCTGAAAGTTACAAGACTTGGAGACCCTTCTTCGAGGTTATGCCAGTCAGTAGTGAACAGATGCTGGAGAAGAAGAGACTTGTATGTGAGAGAGAGAGAGAGAGAGAGAGAGAGAGAGAGAGAGAGAGAGGGAGAGCTGCCTGCAACTTAGGCACACAGCTTCAGGGATGCAGCTGTTGAGAGCTGTCACTCACAGTGGGGTGGGCTCTTCAAGGAGGCAGTCACCCTTGTGACCCCAATAAACTTGCTGGTTTGCTAAGCTGGACCTGGGTGGAGCCCTTTCTTTTGTCCATTGTTGGTGCCCTATCTCAAGTAGATAGACATTTTTTTCCATGTCTTCCCAGGAAAAGTCATACAGCAGTTGGGCATAGAATCCTATGGCTAGAGCGGCTCGCCTTGCAAGTGCAAGCACCTGGATTCCAATTCTAGCATAGCAAAGCAAAGCAAACAAACAAACAAACAAACAAAACACAACAAAAGAAAAACCCAAACTGCGCAGGAGGTGAGGCCCTCTCAGCGCTGGACTGACGACTAGCGCATTGAAGGCCTTCCAGCTTCTCCAGCCTCTGCCACTGAGTACCACAGCTTCTCCAAAGGTCACAAACACCACCAAACCCCCGCTCCCCCAGCGCCACTGTTGGGAGTCTTTATTGCAAGCTTACTGAGCACTACCACCAGATACCAGCAGGGGGCAGCCTGTCCTCAGGAATGGCTTCTCCCCAGCCACTCAGTTTAGGCTGAATAGCCCTCCCTGGGTTTTTAGGACCTTGGGGAATCATTTGCTCAGTGGCACCAATCAGCACAGTGTGACACAAGTGGAGAAACTGAGCCTCAGAAAGAAGATGTGTGACCCAGCTCACTACCCACTCGTCATGACCCTGTCAGAATCCCTGGGAGAGAACCCTAGAGAGCCCCGTTCCCCGGGGAATGAGCCACACCGTCAGTTCTCAGGATAGCGGAGGCCTTCGGAGCCGGAGCCTGGCTGGTGACCTCGGGAGAGACCGTGGCTTGCTGAGGTGCAAGGAGAGAAGCCTGGAGCCTCATCTCTGACGCAAGTTCAGCCGTGACCTGGAAGATCACACGGTGGCAGCCGAGCCACCTCCGACTCCCAGCCTCGGGTTTTCTTTCAGTACTGAAAATGCCTCACAAAGTGAGAACTGCTGGACAGAAAACCCCGCACTGTGCAGTAGGCTTTAAAACGAGGCAAATTAACATTCACTATTTTTTTTGTATGTATTTCAGGAAATGCACTAATGTTACGTGAGAATAATAAAATGACATAAGCAACAATCTATATTCATTTTGTAAGACAGAATCTCATGTAGCCCAAGCTGACCTTGAACTCTGTGTTGATGACCCTAAACTTCTGATCCTGCTGCTTCCACCTTCCAAGTGCTGGGGTTATTGTCATGTGCCCTCATGCTTGGTTTACATGCCTTCATGCTTTGTTACATACTAGACAAGCAGTCTACCCCTGAGCCACGCCCCAGCCTTTTGTTTGTCTTATTCTGTAGCCCAGGCTGGCCTGGAACTCTATACGTAGCCCAGGCTGGCCTCAAACTTGCTGCAATCCTCCTGCTTCGGCCTCCCGAGTTCTGAGATTTACAGCTGTGAACCGTCACACCTGGATCATGTTTTTAAATCATGATCTCTTTCAAGTGGTGGCTTCTTTGAGGGGACCCTACCATGTGACACAAACATACCTGCTTGAAGCTGCCCCTACTGGTTGCCTCAAATTCCCTGTGCTGCGGAGCAGGTTGCAGAGAGCAGCATGCGCACCCATCTCCACACACAGAGCTTTCTTCAGGATGGATCCCTGCGAAGAGAGTTGCTGGTCAAAGAGCATATGTCTGCCCATCCTTGGCAGACAATGCCAAGTTGTCTTCCGAAATGCTACAGTTTCTACTTCCTCTTCAGCTGTCTCAGAAGCCATCTTCCTCCTGGGGGAAGTAATGGCCCATTCATCTCTGCCATCTCTTCTTCATTTCTTTCCTCACGGGTACTGTGTGTGATATGCATGCATGTGCGTGCTACAGGTGTGGAGGCCTGAGAGTGACCAAGGATCTTCCTGGTTCCTCCTCCGGCTTATTCTTTGAGGCGGAGTCTTCTGGTCAATCAATCCCACAGTTTGAGGATCTGGAGAGTCTGGCTAGCCTTGCCAGCTGGCTCCAGGGATGTCCTGTCTCCGACAGGTGGGCCTCCATGGCTACAGCCTGGCATTTGTGTGGATTCTGGGGGAGCTGAACCCTGCTGCTTCATCTTGGGCAGCAAGACCACTGAGCGACCTTGGGCTCAGACAGTCAGGCTGGCTGGTGTCTTTGTAGCCCTCCGCCTATGCATGTCTGCCCGCCCTGGGAAGTGGGAGAGGCCCTCCCATACACACATGGGCTTTCTTCTCTTTCCCCTTCCCTTTATGCCCCTCTCACTCCAAGAGGCGGCAGGCTGCTGTAGAACAGCCCTCCACCTGAACCTGCCCCAGTCCCTCCGCCAAGGCCCCCAGTCATCTTCCCACATGCTGAACAACTCCTGGCCTCCCTCCCAGGGTACCCATGTGGTGTCTGAGATAACATCTTATCAAGGCCCTTGCCAAAAAAGCCTGCCTTTTTCTGCCCCTGGAAGGAATTAGTTTCACTTGTTCTGAAGGAGTCTGTGCATGCTCTCTCTCCTTCTGCCAAGAAACCTGAGAGGCCCTGAATTCCTCTGCACCTGGGTTGCGGCCGCTCTCAGTTTAATCTGCCCAGCTCCTTCCAAAAGGCTTGAGAAGATGCTGCTACGAGCTGCTTAAAGGCTTAGGGAGGAGAGTGAGGGAGCATCTGTCTGCACTTGGCTAGGCCTCTTGGATGAAAGACCCATGGGGAAGGGAGTGCTGACTGTGCTCAGCGTCTACTAGAGGGGCCGGAGATGGCCTAGGGCTGCTCAGAGCTGACCTACCAGCCAGATCACCAAAGCTGCTGAGCAAGCCAATTTCCACCCCAAAGTTCTCAGAGCTGGAAGGCACATGGTGTTTAGGGAGGAGATCAGAGCTGCTGCACCTCATACAACCCCAGAGAGGACACTGTTTGCCCTGAGTGGTGATTCCCCCACGGCTCACAGCGGCTGCCATGATCACAACACAGACCCAGGGGGAGGAGTCTAAGTATGTTTGTTTGCTTGTTTTGTTTCGAGGCATGGCTTCTCTGTGTAGCCTTGGCTGTCCTGGACTCGATTTGTAGACCAGGCTGGCTTCAAACTCACAGAAATCCTCCTGCCTCTGCCTCCCTGAGTGCTGGGATTACAGGCGTGTGCCACCATACCTGTCTTGTTTTAATCTTCATTTATTTATTTTTTAAATTTTTTTGTTGTTCTTTTATGTGTATGGGTGTTTTACCTGCATGTGTGATTGTGTACCATGTGAGTGCCTGGTGCTGCAGAGGCCAGAAGGCGGCACTGGATTGCTAGAGATGGAGTTTTAGGTGGTTGTGACTCACCCAGCTTGGGTGTTGTTAAGAGCTGAACTCCGGTTCTCTGGGAGAGCAGCAGGCACTCCTAACTACTGGTACAGCTCCCCAACCCCTTAAGTGTCTTTTTGATACTGAGTCAATTAATTAATTAATTAATTAATTATTAATCTCTGTCTATCTATCTGCACACATATGTGTATGAGTGTTCACTGCTCTGCATGAGACAAGAAGGGAGCACATATTCCCTATAAGCTGGAGTTACAGGTGTTTGTGGGTCAAGAAGCAAGAAATCCACAGGAGAAGAAATCCACAGCAGAACCAGTTAGAACACCCACACAACACACAAACCTGGAAATGTTCAAAGTATCTGCCCAACATCCTTTCTTAGAGTCTCAAAGGGCTCCTGTTTAGATGAATACCTGATGAGGACATAGTGGAAATGGCTCTTGGGAGGTAGAGGCAGAACAATCAGGAGTTCAAGATCCCAGCGGGGGATGTAGCTCAGTTGATAAAACACCTGTCTAGCATGAGGGAAGCCCTGGGGTCTATCTAGGACCACATAAACCAAACATGGTAGCACACACTTGTAATTGTGGCACTTGGGAGGCAGGGGCAGGAGGATCAAAAGTTCCAGGTCATCCTCTGCTACAAAGTGAGTTCAAGGTCAGCCTGCATTATGTGATACTGTTGAAAACAAAGACCAAGAAGGCCATCCAAACCTCACCTCCCCACCCTCGAAGAGACTTTTTTTTTTTTTTTTAATAGAGGAGCTGAAGAGGCAGGAAATTCCTGGAGGTGAAGGCTGGTGGTGTTGTAATTGGGATCTTAGGGGTCTCTGATTGGGTAGCAGAGTGGGAGGGAAGCACAGCCCTGCTGCCCCCCTCTTTCAACCTCTGCCCATCTCATTTTTGCCTTGGGCTAATCTCCAACCTCAACTACAAGACCCGTTTGCACACCAGCAAACAAACAAGGTGGCAAACAAAGAGCTGTGTGTGCGACTGTAACCAGTCTCGCAGGTGGCTGGGGTGTATCGGAAAGCAGCAGTGGGCGCTGGTACAGATGGCATCTGGGAAGCCGTGGGGCGAGGGCTACGCTCCTGACTGCCCGGGCCACTCTGCCCTCCACCCCTGCGGTGGTCACAGTGTGCATCAGAGGGGGGCTGGGATGGGTCACACAGGCTGAGCGCCTGTCCGCTCTCCTTGTCCTCCTGAAGATGGGTGTGGGTGACCTCAGGCTACCTACAGTGTGTGCCCTCCTGCTAGAATGGTCTGGAAGCTGGTGAGGGCAGCTGGACTCTGAGATTCAAATGCAGGCCTGGAGCTGGTCACACCCTGCTCCCTGGAGTCAGGGCTGGAAACCACTTCTGGGAACTCAGTAGGCCGCTAAGTGCTGAAGGAGCAGGCACTCAGGGGAAGGAGGGGAGCTGCCTGCAGATCCTGGCAGCTGGCCTGCTGTAGGTACCTCCATGGTACACAGCATTTTCCCCTTCCTGTCTTCCTGTTTAGAGCCCAGAAGCTACTTAAAGCTTGGGACGGGTACTTTCTAGCCCTCAGCAGTCTCTCCTTGCCTGTCTCCAGTCTCCATTGTCTGCACCTGCTGCTTTTACGCAGGCTGCCTGTGTCACCACCATCATGGGGTGCCTGCCATTGCTCAGCAACTCATTCTCACAGTTCAGTGAAGGCCAGGATGGCTGCTCCCTTGCTCCGTCTCTCTCTCTCTCCCCTCCTTTCCTTCCTCCCTTCTTCCCTTCCTCTCCTCCCTACCCCATTTTTCTCTGCCTCCCTCCTCTCCATCCCATCTCTCTCTGTCTCTCTTTCTTTTTCTCTCCCTCCCTCCTCTCCATCCTATCTTCTCTGTCTCTCTCTCTTGGTTTTTTAAGATAGGATTTTTCTGTGTAGCCCTGGCTGTCCTGGAACTTGCTCTATAGACCAGGCTGTCCTGGAACTCAGAGATCCACCTGCCTCTGCTGGGATTAAAGCTGCGTGCCACCACACCTTGCTTTCTCACTGTCTCTTGTACATGACTCAGCTAGGAACACAGTCATAGAGGCTCTTGCCTGAAGCTGGATGGAAACTATCATTAGCCTCTCCTTGTGCCCACGGGAGGAATCACTGAGGCCTAGAGAGAACAAAGGGGCATAGAGATGGGCAGGTCTGGGGTATGAGTTGAACCAAGAGATAAGGGCATGCCCATAGAGACAGAGAGAATTTCAGCCTCTAAGTTTGAGATTGTCTGTGTGGTGGTTTGAATGAAGATAGCCCCCCTGGTAAATTCAGGAGTTTGAATGGTTGGGCCTCAACTGGTGTTGTTGTTTGGGGAGGCTTAGGGGATGTAGCCTTGCTGAAGGAAGTGTGGCACTGGGGCGGACTTTGAGAGCTTGAAGGCTTGCATCGTTTTGAGTTTGTGTTCTCTGCTTCCTGCTTGCAGTTCTAGATGTGAGCTCCCGGCTTGCTGCTCCAGTCACTGTGACTGCCTGCTGCCCTGCTTACCTGCTGTGGTGGAAATGAGTCCATCCCTTCCTTGGTCATGGCAGGAGAGAACCTAACTAAGGCAGCCTGGGACATGTGCATCAGCCGCATTTGCAGAAGTCAAAGCTGTCTCTCCTTGCCTGTCTCCAGTCTCCACTGTCTGCACCTGCTGCTTTTACATAGGCTGCCTGTGTTGTAGAAGGTTAAAGAAACTCCACTGCAGCACATTTTCCCTTGAGAGCCATTGATCCGAGGGCTGGCATGTGGCTCAGATGGCAGAGAGCTTGCCAGGCATCCCGGGCCTGATCCCTCTCACCCCAAATCCCACTTATTTGGCTAGGAGCTGTCTCTCTCTGTACTTTAGGCTACCCTTGAACGCAAAATCCCCCTGCCTCAGTTTCTAAGTGCTGGAATTACGGGCATACACCACCTGCACCTGGTACTTAAGTTACTGTAATCAGGGGTGAGACAGAGCATCAGTGTGGAAGCATGTGATGAAAGAAAGCTGCCAGGAGAGAGAAGGAAAGAGAGAGAGGCAGAGGGAGAGACAGAGAGAGAGAGCGCTGTGGGGCTGGAGATAAGTCCCCAAGAGCATGCTTTGTGGATCCACTATATCAACCAGCTCCCCCCCCCCATCTAAGTTTCCAGTACTTTCCTGTAACCCACCAGACAATGAAGTAGCCTGTAACTGGGTGGATTCTGAGGGCTTATGGAGCCCGGAGCCCTCAGGGTCCACTGAGCCACTTTCCAAAAGCACAAGAACTGGTATCCAGCCCTTAGCATGTTGTCTTGGGGAGGTGAAGAGATTTAGTTGTAAACCATAGCAGGGGGGTGGCTTTTCTTTACTTTGTTTTTGCTTTTGAGACAGGGTCTCAAGAAGCCCAGACTGGCCACAAACTTGCTATGTAGTGGAACTCCCAACCCTCCTGCCTCCACCTCATGAATGCTGGGATTACAGCTATTTGCACCACCCTGCCTGGTCCAAGGAGTGACAGATCAGGAGCTATAGTGGGAAGATGCAGTTAGACACAGGAAGAGGAATGGGCTTTGGGGGTTCTCAGGGGGAGACTGGAGAGCCACTTGGAGGGGTGTCATTGAGGGGACTATGTTCTCAGATTCGGACTGGAGAAGTCGTGGGAGCCTGGGGTTTTACTCCCGGCAGGAGCCTTGGGGGTGGGGTGTTTTGGGCAGCTGCAGTTCCAGTAGCTCACAGGGAGCCATCAAGTCTTTATGCGTTTGAGTTCTGACACGCCTCGCCTGGGATCTCTTCCAGCACGCAGCCTCCAGCCCCAGAGCCTAGCTGGCTGTCAGTCACTCAGCTGGAGCTGAGAGAGCAGAGGAATTGGTCTGGGCCCAGGATGGCTCTGAATCCTGTGGAGGAAGCCCTTAGAAGTGACTTCTCTGGGCCTGAGATCCCAGCACGAACTGCAGACCAGCAAATAACAGCAGCCTTTGCATCCGATGCAGGACTGACTGCATGGGACCCACGGATTCATACTGTCATCTTGCAGCAATTAATAGTTTAGGAACACTGACTCAGACAACCAGATTCTTAGCTTCGACACAGAAATGAATTTCAGGTCAAGCCAGTATGGGGCAGAGTTGGAAGTGGTTAAAGATATTTTAATATAGGTTTTTAAACACAAGGGTTTAAACAAGGGTTAAGAGAAAAAGATGCTTAGAGAATAAAACAGGTCAAGTGTGGGTGTGGCTTCTCAGGGGGCTGTTGCAATAAAGTATCTTACTCACTTATTTACTTAGGAAGAGAAAACCTCAATGGAGAAAATGTCCCCATTATATCGTCCTACAGGCAAGTGCCCAGTTTCACTCAGGGGGCATTTTCTTGATGAATGACAGATGTGGGAGGACCCACTTCACTGTGGGTGGAGCCACTCCTGGTGGCAAGTAGTCCTGGGTGGCATAAGAAAGCAGGCTGAGCCAGGCAGTGGTGGCACATGTCTCCTAACCCTAGTACTCAGGAGGAAGAGGCTGGCGACCTCTCTGAGTCTGAGGCCAGCCAGGTCTACAGGGTGAGTTCCAGGGCAGCTAAGGTTATGCAGAGAAACCCTGTCTCAAAGAGCCAAAAGAACGAAGAAAGGAGAGAAGGAAGAAAGGAAGGAAGGGAGGAAAGATAGAAAGAAAGAAAGAAAGAAAGAAAGGAAGGAAGGAAGGAAGGAAGGAAGGAAGGAAGGAAGGAAAAAAGGAAGGAAGGAAGAAGAAATAGTAGGCTTGAGCAAGCCATGGGAAGCAAGCCAGTAAGCAGCACCCCTCTACAGCCTCTGCTTCAGCTCCTGACTCCAGGTTCCTTGCCTTGCTTGAGCTTCTGCCTTGGTTTCACTCAGTGAAGGACATGACTGGGACCTGTAAGGCATGCTGCTTACTGGCTTGCTTGGTGACAAGGCAGCTGGGAAGGACAGAGATGAGGGTTGGGGCTCAGTTTACTGTCTCCTTTTGATTCTAGGACCCCAGCCCACGGGATGGAGTTGCTTACATTCGAGCCGTGTCTTCCTTCCACAGTGAAATCTTTCTAGAAATACCGTCTCAGCCTACCTGGAGACCGTTTCCATGGTGACTTTTAACCCAGCAAGGCTGGTGATCAAGGTTAACTATCATGGCACCCAGAATCTAGAAAGTTCCAGAAAAAGGTTATGAGGTATAGAAAATACAAAAAGAAAAAAAAAGGACAAACAGCAAAGATACCTGTAACCCAACTCCCTAACCATGGCTTAAGCTCAGAATAGGAAGGAAGCCCTGCCTTCTGCACAGCTTCAGAAACTGAGGCCCGAGGAAACAGCGTAGCTCAGCGAATATTATTTAGAGAGTGGGTCAGATTTAAGGACTATGTATTTTGGGTTTCAGACCAAGATTGGTTTGTAATATAGAATGCTTGTGTTTTCTAATGATGTAAGAGAGGCGATTTGAAAATATGGACAAGTGGGAAGCTCTGTTTGGCAGCAATGCCTGCTGATTTTCCTCTGAGAGCAGAGGGAGCTTTCCCTTCAGTCTTGGGGTACCCACCTGGCCTTTCCTTCCATCCCACACCCTGGGCTGGGCAGGATGAGGCAGAGTTCAGCTCTGTTCCCCAGGAAGGTGTGACTGGCTTCCAGCTGCCAATCAACAGCATAGGAGCAGCCCTGAAGTCTTCCCAGCCTCCCATAGGAAGCCAGGCTGGAGTCAGCCCAGGGACCAGATGCCGCAGCGCCACCCACAGGGCCTGACTGTGCAGCCAGGAAAACAACCCACCTGTGTGTTGCCCTATTTAAAATTCCAGGATCCCAGCTTGTTCCTTTAACATAAGCGTTGGCCCAGCCCCACGGCTTGTCAAATCATCTTCTAGAGAGATGAATTAGCTCATCAGGAGGCTGGCCCCATGCTGCTGACAGGGGCCAGGTGTGCTGATTTTCTTTCTCTCCTCACACTTTTTTGGCTTACTTGTCAATAGACCGCCATGGTTGACCCTTGGTCCAGTGCTAGGAACCAAACTCAAGGCCTTGCACACACTAGGCAAGTGCTTTGCCACTGGACCATACCTCAAGCCCTTTTTTACCACTTGAGGGAGCCTGTAGTCACTGAAGATGTTTTACCCAGTGATGCAGTGCTTTGAGAAGAGCATGAGTCTAGTTCTAAACCAGGCTAGCCTCAAACTCACAGAGATCCATCTGCCTCCCAAGTGCTGGGATTAAAGGTGTGTGCCACCACAACCGGCCTACTTTTTTACAGTTCTTACAAAAGCCTGTGAGGCTCAGACATCTTTGCTTTTGCCTTGTTCCCATGGGTGACCTTGCTGCTGAGCTTAGGTTGAACACAGCAGGGACAGAACAGTGATGGGTTGGAGATTCTGAGAGCAGGAAGTCCCGTGGCTTTGAGATGTGTGTGTGGGCATCCTGTAGCCTCATACACTTCCCCAGAGCCATCTCTGTTGTCTGCCACCTCTGAGCTATTGAGTGCATTTTGGGGTCTGTAGAAGAGGGTTAGTCTTCCTGGGTGAGATGCAGGCCTGGGCTTTGGTGTCCATCTTGGCTACTCCACAGCCAGAAGCCTCCTCTGCCTCCATCATCTGACCAGTCAGCCCCTGATTGGCTTCGGGAAAGTCCAGCAGCAGCTGAGGTGACCTACAGCTGGGAAGAGCTCTGGCACAACGGCCCATTTCCAGAATTGCCCCGAACTGCCAGGAATCCTAACATTTGGGAAGCTGAGCAGGGGAATGGTTACAAGTTTAAGCTTGGTCCGGGCTACAAAGTAAGCCCCTGTCTCAAGACAAAACAAAACAAAACAAAAAAGTAAAACAAAGGAAGAAAGCCCCCAAAGCGACAGATAAACAAAGAGAAAAGGAGCGTCCCATGGCACTCCATTTTCCATCCCTAGCTTTTGGAAGGTTCTCTTCTGGGAGAAATCAAAACTCCAGATTTCAACATCTGTGTGATCTTTCCGGGAATTCTCCTCTTGGCTGGCCATGCTTCGGCTGTGTAACCTTGGACAAATAGCAACGTCTCTGAATCTCCAGTCCATATCCATAAAGAAGGAAAATCATTTTTCCCCCTAAGTTTAGTATGGTGGGTTAGGCCTGTAATCTTAGCACTTGGGAGGCAGAGGCTTATAAGAAGACTGAAAATTCCAGGCTGACCTGGGCTACACAGCTGTACTTTAAAAAAGAAAAGAAAAAAAAAAGGTCCCTGAAGTTGGGCAGTGGTGGCTCATGCCTTTAACCCCAGCACCTGGGAGGCAGAGACAGGTGGATCTCAGTGAGTTTGAGGCCAGCCTGGTCTACAGAGTGAAGTTCCAGGACAGCCAGGGACATATAGAGAGACCCTGTCTCAAACAACAACAACAACAACAACAGCAAAAGTGGTCCCTGATCCATGTGACCTGTTGTCAATCTTGGGGCTGATTTTAATATGTATTATCTCTTAGCTCTAAATAAATTATCTTGGTTCTTTTGAAAAAGAAAAGAAAAAGTCACTGCTGTAGAAATGATTCACTGGTTGAGAATATGTACTGCTCTCTCGGAGGACCCAAGTTTGGTTGCCAGCACTCCCCTGAGACTCTAGATCCAGGGAATCCAATGTCCTTTTCTGGCCTCCGCTGCACACACGTCCCACCCACACACTTGAACGACCCACGTTCCCCCCAGCTCTTTCACTAAAGGGAGCTGAGAGGATTAAATGAACCATGTATATAAACATGTTTACAAAGTAATACAGTGAAGCCGGGCATGATGGTTCACGTCCATAATTCTGTCACTCAGAGGTGGAAACAGGAAGATCAGAATGTAAAGGCCATCCTCAGCTATAGATTGCATCACAGGTCAGCCTGGGCTACCCCAGACTCTGCCCTACCTTGAGTGTAATACTGTGGTCTAGCATTTGGGCCCTGGAATCATACAAACGCAGCTCTGCCGCTACCCAGTTGTAGGACCCAGTGAAAGCCACCTAACCTTCCTGTGGCTTGGTTTTCCTGCAACAAAATGGATTTAATACAACCTCAAAGGGGTGTGGAGGAGATTAAAGGTGCTGATGTGCTTGCTGGGGACCTCAGTATCACCCCAGAACCCTGCTAGCCTTCCTGCTCTCCTGCCCTGACTGCCAGCCATAAGCTTTTTTTTTTTTTTTTTTGATTCTTTGACACAAGGTTTCCCTGTATAGCCTTGGCTGTCCTGGACTCACTTTGTAGACCAGGCTGGCCTGGAACTCACAGAGATCCACCTGCCTCTACCTCCCTGAGAGTGATGGGATTACAGGCATAGGCCACTGTGCCCGCCGCCACATGCCTTTCACTGCGGCACGCTTTCCATCGTGTGCACATGCGCGCAGCAGTGTGTTTCTGTAGTCTTCCCCTCCCTATTAAAGAAAGGGTAGGTCTTATTACTTTTTAAACATTTACTTATTGGTTTTGCAAAACCTGCACTCCTGGTGCAGGGTCCGTACCGCTCCCTCCCCCAAAGTGACTCACAGACCACGGTTCGATGCAAAAGCAAGAGGCAGGGATGGGGGTTGTCCCTTCAAAGCAGGAGACGACCCCAAGCATACAAAGCACAGAGTTTTTATTCCTAAAAATCAGGCCTTTACATTGATTAGTTAGCAGAAAAGATAGCAGTTATGCGGTTGGCAGCTGTAGCGGGGAGCTCACAGCTCCAAGGATCGTCCTCCCCTCTTCTCCCATCTCTCGGTTCTGTAGCAGGCCGCTTACAGCTTCAAGGACAGTCCTCCCCTAAATTGTCTGACTTGCTCTTTCTTCTTAGCTGGCCCTTATTCAAGGTCCAGTTGTTTTTCTTTCTAATTTGGGATGGTCCCATTTCTCAGTTTCTTTATTTGTAGGGAAATTTGTGTGTCACAGCTCACATGTGGAGGTCAGAAGACGGCCTGCAGGAGTCAGTTTTCTCCTTCCACCATTTGAATCCCAGGGATGGAACTCAGGTTAGTGTCGGCAGCAAGTTTCTTTGCGGGCCGAGCCCCTTCCCCTTTCCTGTCTTCCTTCCCGCCCTCTTTCCCCTCTTTCTCTTCCTCTCCCCTCCCCTCCTCTTTTTTTTTCTCTCTCTCCCTCCCTTCCTTCCTCCTCTTATCTTCTCTTCTCTCCCTTTTTCTTTTCTTCTCTTTCTGAGGTGAAACTCACTTAGCACAGGCTGGCCCCAAACCCATTATGTAGCAGAGGGCTGACCTTAAATTCCTAATCCTCCTGCCTCCACCTCACAAGTGCTGGCTTTGCAGACAAGCATGACCAGGCCGCCTTGGACCAGGCCATCTTGGACCCCATCCTTTTTGTTGCTGTTCGCTTTTTTTTTTTTTTTTTTTAAATAGAGTTTCTCTGTGTATCCTGGTCTGTCCTGAAACTCACTCAGTAGCCCAGGCTGTCCTCAAACTCTCAGAGACCTACCTGCTTGGACTCCGATCTTTTTGTAAGCCCTGAGCAGTGTCCTCTATTGACTAGCTCTTGACCAGTTCGCAGGTAGGCTGCTCCCACCATCTCCTGTCAGCGTGGCAAGGAATGTGCCACCTTTCTGGACTCCTTTCTGTCCCTGTCATCCTGTGACCACTCCGTGGATCGTACAGGGAAGGGTCTTCGGGACAGTAAGCACAGCTATACATGTCCTAGAGCGACCTGGGCTTTGGCCCGGCCTTTGTGTTTTTCATAGTCACAGTTTCACATGCCCCACAACTACATCTTAGCCACTGCTCTAATCCACTAAAAGAAGAGCCTTCCTGGTTCCCATCCCCAGGACTTGCCATGAGGATTGAGGTCTGCAGCCCTATCTCACGCCAGCACTAGACCGACCGAGCGTTAAACCAGCTCTGGGATTCTTCATGTGTCTGCCCATCGCTCTCTGCAGAGAGGAGCAAATGGAGCAGGGCTGGTGGACAGAGAGGACAGAGATTAGAGGGTCTAGGCTGGAGCCCCAGAGAGAGTCTTCAAGTCCCAAGTCTCCACCTCATGTCTGGGGCTCCCCTCTGACCGTGTGGAGGAGGGGAGCTCAGCCAGAGCCCCAGCAGGGACCACACAGTGATGGATGCTTCCCTTAGCCACATCCTGTGCCAGCTTGTTCCTGATGAATGGGGTTGCACAAGAGGACGGTACCAAGTCCCATTCAACCCTCACCCTGCGGCCATCAAAGAGCCTTTCCATGCTCAGAGCCCTTGTAATTTGCTCTCATTTACACTGCTTTGTTCTGGGATGGGGCATCATGAGGAACCCCCAGGCAGAGGCTGCAGGCCCGATCATGTCACTTCACCTCCCTTCTTCCAGCCCTAGGAGGGCAGTCCCTGAGGGACGGCTGCCTTCCCACACCACTCTCTCTGCAGCGGTCTGCTTGAGGAAGTGGTGAGTCTGTTAGAGGGGAATTCTCAGTGTGGCTTGCTTGGGAACCAGATTGGGGTAGGCCCAACATGGTGGGTGAGGCTGGGCCAAACCTTCACATACCTGCACCAGCAGGTTCCCTCTGCCAAGTGAGATCTGCGGCTGGCATGCCCAGTCGGTGTCAGGAGGAGGTCCTCAGTGTTTCCTTTGCCACCGTTGCCTGCTCAGAAGACCCTGTGCGCGGGCCTGGCATCCCACCTGCTGCCCCAGCCTGCTGCTGTTACCTCTCAGCCTCCATGTGCTTCCCCGAGTTTGCAGCTTTCTCACAGGCCTTCCAGGATGAAGACACGCTATGGGGACCATGCCTGCCCTGCTCTAGGCCACTGCAGAGGACCGGGGCACTTACGCTCCCAGCCATTCAGCTTCTTTGCTATAATTTTAAAAGCTATGCAGAGCCAGGGCTCTGGGTAGATAAGCACCCTACCTCCTCAGCTTGCGTTGATTTTAACTTTTGCTGCCAGTCTTACACACACACACACACACACACACACACACTATCCCCAACACCTCCTATTTGTTCTCCTTAATTCCCTTTTCATTTTTTCTTTAACATTCATTTACTCTCTCTCTCATTTATATATGAGAGAGAGCATGTGGAATCAGGGGACAACTTCCAAACTTTCAGGCTTTCTCTTTTTCCACCATGTGTGTCCTGGTCATCAGGCTTGGCAGCTAGCACTTTAACTGTCTGGATCATCTTGTTCCCACTTTCCCCTTCCCTTATCCCCCCACCCCCTTTCTTTTGGCTTTTTAAAAAAGTTTCCCTATGCAGTCCAGGCTGGTCCCAATTCTCTATCCTTCTGCCTTAGCTTCTTGTGTGCTGGAACTAAAGGTATACACCACCATGTCCAGCTCCAAAGCATCTTATTATCTTTGCCATTTGTTTTGTTTTGTTTTGTTTTTGTTAATGCAAAGATGTGGTTGTTTTATTTTATTTTGTAAGTTATTTATTTTTATTTTATGTGCATTGGTGTTTTGCCTGCATGCATGTCTGTGTGAGGATGTCGGATCCCCTGGAATGAGAGCTGCAGACAGTTGTGATCTGCCATGTGGGTGCTGGAAGAGCAGCCAGTGCTCTTAACCAACGAGCCACACTTCTCCAGCCAAGATATGGTTTTTGTATTGGTTACTTTACTTGTTACTGTAATAAAATATCTGACAAAGGCAACCCAAGGAAGGTAGCCCAGTCCATAAGATGCTTGGAATGAATGATGTTCTGAGAATGATTCCCCCCACACTGCATGAACTGAGCACACACCTGTAATCTCAGCCCTTGGGAGGTGCAGGCAGGAGGATTAGGTGTTCGAGGCCATCCTTGGCTACCTAGGGAGTTCGAAACTAGCTTGGGCTATGGAAGAATCTGTCTCGAAAAACGAAAGCAAAAAACCAAAAATCCACAAAGGGTCCACTCCGCATGAGGAAAGAGTGCTCAGCTGACTCAGATGGGGTAAGCGGTGAGGTGGGGAAGGCCCTCTGAAGTGCTTTAGCAGCCACAGCAAGGTTGCTAGGTGACTGTCACCATTCCCCTTGCTTCTGAGCTGCTCAGCTTATTTATAGAGGACCAGCATGTCAGTTTCCCCTGTCCAGGATGGGCTGGCCGTCCCACCCAAGCTGGTTGTTCTCATCAACCTTTGCTTACTCATGAAGCTTTCCTTGCACACCTGCTCCACGCAGTTCTGGGGCAGACTCTAGGAACCTGGCTCTCAGGCACCACAGGGTTTATTGAGCTGCTTGACTATGTCTTAAGTCCTTCATGCATTTTAAGTTATTTGGCTTTAACAGAGCCTGTGAGGACAGTTACTATTACTCATATGTATTTACTATATACATACACACATAGGATATGTGTGTGTGTGTAACGTATGATTTATAGTACTGGGAAATTGTGGCCTTGTGCATATGGGACAGGCACTGTGTCAGTGAACTATATCCTCTCTCTTTCTCTGTCTTGGCAGGGTCTTCTGGCTGGCTCTGAACTTGACATGTAGCTAAGGCTCACACTGAACCTCTGATTCTCCTGCCTCTGATTGTGCAGCACAGAGATTACAAGTACGTACCACCATGCCTGGCTTTCTGCGGTGCTGGGGCTCAAATGCAGGGCCTTGAGGATGTACTCTCCCAGCAGAGCTATGTGTCTCGTCCTTACTTGCTTTGGTTCTGCTTATTTGTTTTGAGATAGGGTCTCACCCTGCAGCCCAGCCTGCCTCTCACTCCTGAGCCTCTGACCACAGCCTCCCAAGTGCTGGGGTTGTGGGCGGGAGCTCCAGGCCTGCCCCTTTCTTAATATTAAATTAATTTTCAAAGATTGTTTTTATTTTGTGTCTATGAGTTCTCTGCCTGAAAAAAAAATGGGGAGGGAGAAGGAAAGGTTTATTTTGGTTCCATTTCAGAGGAAATATTTCAAAATCCTGCTGTAACCTGTGATGAGACAGAACCTCATGGTGGAAGGAACGCTTCCCACTTCCTTTCTACCAGTAAGCAAAGAGAGAGAGGTGTGGGGGAAAGAGAGAGAAAGAAAATATTCTTTTTAAGTGCACACCCCCAATGACCTACTTCCTACAAGTAGGCCCCGCCTCCTGAAGCTTTCCCCACTACCAAATAGCCCCTTAGGCTATGAATCTGAATATGAACTAATAAATTCTTGAGGTCAGCGCCCCTGTGATCTGGCCACCTCCCAAAGATCGCCTCTGAACATTTGCACCAGGGGCCAAGCCTTAGACATAAGTGCTTTTGAAGACGTTTAAGATCCACGCCTTAACAGGTTCTGAGACCGAGAAAGCTCGGAAAGTCCTGCACAAGCCCAGATGGAAGGTTCCAGTCTTGTATTAACTGGCTATGCTCCAAGACAGGCCTACGTGAGGTGCAGCCCTGGCTTTAACATTAAGTCACTGAGCCTGGCTTGTGCCTCACCGATGGGTCCACAGGAGAAGCTTTGTCACACAGCGTGGCCTGTGACTCAGCGCATCTGCGCTTGTGATTGACACACCGGACTCAATCCTAAATCCTTCCCAGGTTCTTTCTATGTCTTCATGAGAGGGAAGGTGTGTCTCTTTTGATCTGTGATTCCGAGAGCGCCTACAGTGTCTTCCCGCAGAAGCCCAGGGCTGGAATACTTACTTGCCCATTAGACACCAGGTCCCAGTTCCAGCTCCAGTGCTGTTACCAAAAGAATACGGTGGTTCGTGCCTGGAATCTTTGAGTGTGGAGGAAGAAGAAGGAGAAATTTAAAGTTATCCTTAGCTACACAGGGATCGGCCTGGGTTACATAAGAGCAGTCTCAAAAAAAAAAAAAAAAAATCCACAAACATTTCTCCTACTTGGTGAGAATTCCTCCGGCGACTCCCATTTGCTAGGGCGATGATTTTTAGCTGAATAGTGAAGGCAACAGGAGGAATTCTGTCAGCATGCATGACACAGAGTCCAATGTCACAGCTTGGCGGATCTGGAGAAAACTTTGTGAAATGTTTTGCAGGACATTCTGGGAATATATAGGAGAATCTGGTCCTCTGGTGGCATTCCCAATTTAATCTTTCATACGAACCTGCCAATCGTTCTCTCTGGTTTGGAGCCATTTGGGAAGGAATTCCCAAAAGGTGTGTTTTAGAAACTAATCTATCCTTACTAGGTATTAAGTGACAATGTGACACGTACGAGCGTACGAGACTGCCTTTCAATGTTTCTTGCTTGCTTGTTCGGCTGAGGCAGGGTCATATGGAGCTGGCCTTAAACTTACTATGTAGCAGAGGGTGGTCTTGAACATCTGACACTCCTGCTTCCATCTCTCAAGCGCTGGGATGTGCCCCACTGTGCCTGGATGTCCTTATTTTCATTTTTTCCCCTTTGCTTTATTTTGAGGCAGAGTCTCACTATGTAGCCCTAGTTGGCCTGGAACTTGCCACGTAGACCAGGCTGGTCATGAACTCACGTAGGTGCGCCTGCCTCTGCTTGGTTTAAGTGCTTGCACTATGATGCTCAGCCAGCTATATATTTTTTGAGACAGGGTCTCACTATGGAGCCACGCTGACCTGGAGCTCACAAACCCCCTGACTCAGCCTCTCATGCTTTTGGATTACAGGTGCCCACCACATGCCAGACTCCTTTTAATGTTCTGGTGAAGGTTCCCTGATGAGTGAGTCAAATGACTATAGCCCTCAGGGGCTGTGTTAATTCAATTTAAGGGCTCACCAAGAGCATTCCAGATCCCACTTGGCAGCCTGACTGCTCTTGGCTTGGCTTTGAACTATGTCACCCATCCAGAAACTTGCCTGAGAGTGGATCTTGTTCTGGAAGCTGGCAGAGGCACGGTGTCAGAGGGGACAGGCCTCTCATCTGACGTGAAAGGAGACTGCAGGCCACAGACTTCTGCCCCCCTCCCCTCCCAGAATCAGGGCATTCCTGTGTGATCCTGGCCGAACTGTGGGACATTCTAGAACTTTAGATCCTCAGCTGACAAGCGGAAAAAGAAATCTAACCTCTTGCCCTTTCAGCACCTGCTCCAAGGATCAAATAAGGTAAAATACATTGAGAAACAGAGAGCACTTGTCTCTCTCCCGAAGCCTCTGATGTCCTCTTTTCCCTGCTCCTCCTTGTGGTTATGTAACCCCCAATGGTCCTAAGGCATGGCTCTCCTCTTGGGCCATCCCGTCTTCCCCCAACCCCAGACCCTTCATGGCCCCTACACACCTTCTCCTCCCCGCCTCAGGGACTTTACTCCTGAGGTCCTTTGCTTAGCAAGCTGTTCCCCAGGTACTCACACCAGCTCTGCGGCTCAGAGTGCCTCTGTTCAATCATCCCGTTGTCTGAATTGCCCTTCTTCACTCCCCTGACCCTGGCCAGTGTCCCCCAGCACTTACATGGCTGCCTGGTACACTGAGGACTTTTTAAAATGTCAGTACCACAAGGGAGCTGAGACTTACTTTTTCTTCTACAGTCCTGGTGTTTAGAACCTGTCATGTGTTCGCTTTCTACCAAAAATAAAAATAAAAATAAAGTTTAAGAGACTGAGCAGGGTAGGGTGCGGAGAAAGGAAGAAAACCATGGGAGAATGATCTAAGATTAGCAAACAGGGTGGGCTGGGCAGATGGCACTCCAGTGGTGCCAACCACACAGAACAAAGGCCAGGAGACCCCACATTTGTTCTTGCCCCAACCCCATCTCCTGGCTTTAAGTGTATTAGCACAGAGCTTCGGAGTAATTACCAGAGGCCTTTGGATTGTTTACTCCTCATTTAACCGCCCCCTTTGCTCACTTAATTGGTCTGAAGCCCGTGGCATGGGTAAATAACTGTGGAGCAATCTGGCTCCCAGTCAGCAGCAGGGGCAGTTGTGCTGCTCATGGGCTCTGGGTGCAGTTCATACTGGAGCACACTGAAGCACCTTTGAGGTCCCGGTGGTGTGCTCTATGGGACTTGCTCAATTTCAGGACCCCCCCCCCCAATGCAGAGCATGCATACCCAGTGGGGGGGGGTCCCAAATCCCTGCTCTCTGAGAATGGGCAGAATAAATCTTGATTCTGGTTCAGGGGAATCAGATCTAATGGATATGCCTGGCCGCGCCATCTCATGTCTTGTCTGCTTCCATTTGCTGTCTGGTCTCTCTTGCCTTCTGCCTGCTGCCTTTCTGGGGACAGGCTGCCTCAAGCCCTTGCCAAGCTGCTCAAGAGGGAGCTGAAACTCAGAGCCTGAGAGAATGGACAGCCAGGGTTAAACAGAGGGCCCAGGAATACTTGTGGAGGTGTGAGGCTGGGGTAGGGGTGTTGGTGAAGAGCCTGTTGCTGGGAGCATGGAGAGATGATGGAGGTGTTAGGAGCAGAGCTCTGTAGAGAGTGTGACGTTCTCATGTAGAGCCATAGGAATAAAGGGAGAGCTTTAGTCAAGTCAAGTCAAGTCCTGCTGGGGAAGGAGACAGCAGAGATGATGATCACCCAGAGAGAGGCAGCAGCTGCTTGCAGGCAGAGGGGCTGGTTATGCAGTTTGCAGGAAAAGTCCAGAGAATCCAGACTGATGGACCTTATGGTCTCACATGGGAAGATGGGGCGTGGAAGCCTATGTCACATGTCTGATGGACAGCAGACTTGGCTTCGTGACATTACCCCTGCAGGAAGGCTCATTTGTCAGGGCTCAGCTCTGGGTCTAGGCAACTCCTGAAACAGACAGAATAGGGTGGTCTCTGTTTCCCACCTACTGTTTTCTCGGGGAAGGGAACAGATGACTTTTTCACTCTCTATACTCTGAGTCAAGAACAAAGTCAGACACAGAGTTGGCCCTCATAAGATATCCAGAATCATCTCTGGAGCGCCTGTCTCCCTCAGGGGCCTCACAGGTAGGCTCAGGGCTGTGTCATGTGCTCAAAAGGGACCTACCAGTTCTACAGGTAACCAACCCAGGAGGGAGACAGCCTTCCCTCGCCTCACCCACTGTTGTCCTTAGGTCACCGGGCCCTCTGACAACAGACACCTCTGCACCTCTCCTGGCTGCAGGAGCCCAGCTTCAGAACTACAGTAGCTGCTTTTGCCAATCAATGATGTACATGGTGTTTGTGTTGTTTGAAGTTCACTAACGGCGTTAAGCAGGGCACAGGTAAAGCGCCTGCTGTGAACACATGAGGACTTGAATTCAGATCCCCCAGCACCTACATCAGAAGCTAGGCATGGTGGCAAGCACCTGTAATCCTAGAGCTGCGGGGTGCGGGTGGGGCGGCATAGAGACAGGAGGATTCCTGAGGTTGCTGTTTAGCCAGCCTAACTAAGTTGGTATGCTAGATTTAGTGGGAGACCCTGTCTCAAAAGATAACATGCAAAGCAATAAAGGAGGTATTGACCTCTGGCACACACACACACACACACACACACACACACACACACGCACACACACACACACACACACACACACACGCACACACACAAACACTCCCATGCACAAACTCATGAATGCATGGGGAATGTCAGGGAAAGATACTTCAGGAAGAGACATAATTTAGTAATCCAGGCTTCCCTTGGTTGGGAACTCCTCCATTTCATCTGTGATTCAGGAAAGAGATGTTCCTGCTTCCTTCGGTCCTCCAATACTCCCCAGAAGAGAAGTGCCACAGCAGAATCCTCTCAGGGAAAGGACTTAACTCCTGCATACTTTGGCCCAGCCTGGCTCATGACAGGAGCTGCTCCCAGTTCTACAGCTAATAAGAAAGTCAGCCCCGGGGCACTGGGGCCTCATAGTAAAGTTTTAGTAGCCACGGTGGGTTTGATCCCATACTTCTGAGAAAATGAATCACTCCAGGTTCAAGTGAGGAATCTATGGGCAAGCCTCAACAGCTTGCTTCTAATTTGGGGATGGAGAGGTGTTTACAACCCCCCCCAGAGGCAATACAGATTAGAGGAAGGAGCACTAGGCAAAGGGGCCTCGTCTCCTGCCATCCCACAAATCTCTTCCTCTATGGGCCTGGCATCATATTAGTCAAGGGTTCTTTCAAGGAGCTAAAGATGCATCCCTTTCCATCTCTTGGCCTCAGCTTCCTAACAGGCAAATGCTGCAGTGGGGGATCCTTCTGTGTCTGACCTTTGATCCTGGGTGCCTGATGGAGTCTGCAGCCGAGGCTGCTCCTCGGGGCTCCTGTGTGAGAAGCCTGCTGCAGGAGTCAGGCAGTTCAGGAGGGTTGTAATGGCTGGGGCAGCTCAGCCATCTTTTGCCCAGTCCTCTGCTGCAGTCTGCTGGGTTAGTGCAGAACGGGTTAAAGTCACTGAGTGAGGAAGGGCTAGTCACCTAGTCCCCTCCTTCTGGAGTGCTTTCCTCCTTTTGTTCTCAGGAATCTGCTCTGCTTACTTGTGTTAGGCAAGCCCGGCACTGGGCTTTGAGCCATGGCTCTCTGGCACAGAGATGCAGTACTGTAGTAACTTGCCCTTGCTCTGCCCCAGGCAGAAATCTAAAGCAAAGGCAGTAGAGAAAGCCTGGACTCTGAAACCACAGGCTTGCTGAAGCTAGAGGTGACTCAGGAGAGCAGAGCCCAGGGCACTCATTTAGAAGATGGGGAAACTGAGGCTCTTCAGTGAAAACATTTCTCAGGTTCTCCCAGCAAGTCAGACACAGACTCAAATGCAGGTTTCACAATGCCGACACTGAGACTTTCTTTTCTTCTGGGCTGAGCTGTAGGGTTTGAGGACAGCTCTTGGACTGAAGCTGTTACAAACAGGTAATACTTGAGCAAGTAGGCATGATGCCAGGTGCCAGTGAAGCAAGAAAAGGGGACTGGCTCAGTGGAGCTGCCATCCTGGTGCTCCAGGCACTCCAGGTGAGCGGTTTTTTGGAGCCTCGGATAGTGGTCAGCAGGTCTATTCTCACGGAGAGACCATGCTGCTAGAGACCCCTTCAGTTCAGGGCTGAGCCTTTGAAGCAGGCTTCAGGCCCCTTTCTCTCCTTAGTAGCTGTGTGGCCCTGGAAGAGTCCGTAAGCTCTCTGAAGCTAAGCTACAGTTTGCAACATGGTAGCATGACTAGCCTTTTCCCCATGGTGAGTTGCAGCAGGGCAGAGTACAGAGAAAGTGGTGACTAAGTCACAGTTACTATCCTGCCTGGCACTTCCTCAGCTGCAATGCATCAATCAACCTCTCTGTAGCATCCTCCTCTTCCTTTTCAATGCGGTAGCTGTTTCTGGGCCTCCCTCTTTGTGGGGCACAAAGCTCTGGAAGGCAGCAGCAGACAAAGTTGCTTCCTTTATAAAGCACAACAGGGAGCCACGGTGCTGTGCCAGTCCTGCAACCTAGATTATTTGTGGCTCCTGGACCGTCTCCAGGTGGACCAGCTGTCTGTGGGCTTGGGCAGAATTTAGGGGAAACAAACCACAGGATGCCAGAGTTGCAGGTGCCTGTGAGCAGCATGGCTATGGGGTCAGCCTTCACCTCTCTGTGAAAGGTTATCCATTGCAGTGTAGGACCAGAATCCTCTCATTCCCTGCCTCACAGATGTCTGCATGCAACAAGGTTGGTAGAAATGCAGAACTTGGTGCTGGGGAGACAGCTCAGCCATTAGAGTGCTTGCTGTACAAGTGTGAGGGCCTGAGTTCAGAACCCACATGAAAAGGAAGGCCTGGCCTCATGCAGCTGTAATCCCCCCACTGGGGAGACAGAGACAGGGGGTCCCTGGAGCCTGCTGACCAGTCAGTTTAGCTGAATCAGAGCTCCAGGTTTAGTGGGAGACCCTGTCTCAACTAACTAAAAAACTAACTAACTAACACGGGGAAGAAAGAGAGAAAGGCACTCAGCATTGTCCTCCAGCCTCCACAGGAACACACATGCAAACGCGCACATGCACACTGGGCAGGGGAGGGGATTGAAAGCTTTTCACATAGCTCTGCCTCCACCTCTTCTGCTGGCTCTGCCAGATTCCCTGAGGATCCTGTCTGTCCTAGTCTTCAAGGGAAATCAGTGGCTTGGGGGATAGTTGACCCCATCCCTGTCCCAGAGTCGAGTATGAGCTCTGGCTTAGCCAACCAGAATACCGGATTCCATAGAGTCGCTGGGATTGGCTGAAAATGGCCACTCACAGCCAATCAGTGTCTCTCCTGGGAGAAATGACCTCCTCTCATTTCTGCAGATCAAAGCTTGAGGGAAGGGGCTGTCAGGGATCATCAGGTCAAAGCTTGAGGGAAGGGGCTGTCAGCTGCCAGGGATCATCAGGGGAACTAGCCCAAATGTACACAAAAGGGCAGAGAGCAGAGAGGGCAGTCTCAGGTCTGCACTGTCGGCCCATCTGTCTTCACACTGAGACCAAAGCCAAACTGCTTCTGGGCTTTTCGCAGGGATATTTATTGTATTTAGTTTAGCTGTTGTTAGTCAATTTGTTTATTTAAGTACACGCACGCACGCACAGCCTTATTCTCTTCTCCCTCCAAAGTGAAGTGTAGTACCAGCATCTCTGGAATACTGACTTCTTAAGTTCCACCTGACCATGGCCAGGGGCGGCCCCCACCCCTGGGGAGGAGGAAAGCATCCTGAGCAACCTGCCTGAATCATCATCCCTCTGTGCCCCCAGCTCCCTCTTCCTGCTTTCCCCAAGGCCCAGTGCCCTGACTACCATCCCTGACTCACTCAACCTGTCTCAGCCCAGAACAGAGGCCTGTGGTTTTCGCAAGTCTGGGCACAGCCTGAGGAGGGGATGGGGGTACTGGTGTTGAGAAGGGGGAGGTCACTCTCAGGTAAGGACCAGGAAGCGATTCAGTTGTGGGCTGTGTGTCTGGACTGAAGTGCCAGGACTATGAACTAGCTGGGAGTGACCCCAGGCTGCTGGCAACAGAGACCCCCTGACACTGAAGGGACTTGCCCCGCTTCCCCATTACATTGCCCCTGGAGGTGGAGAGCCTCTGGCACTCCAGCCAGTTACCTTCATTTCTGGTTGTAGTCTGAGCCTCCTACGTCGCCGCAGTTTTCATTTTAGTGCCCCTAACCCTGTCAGCTTCCTAGGTCCATGTCTGGGGTCTTTCTTCCACAGTTCTACCTCACCCGAGGGTGGCTTGCAGGGGCCAAGGTGATGCTTGCCAAGGAAGCCTAAGGGTGGTGGAGTTTGGAGTGGTAGTATGCATTCTGTGAGCTCCTAGGTATAACCACTGTCCCTGGGAAGGGTGGGGGAAAGAGAGGGGAGGGGAAGCAGGGAAGAAGAGATGAGAGGAGGATGGACAGGTGAGGAGAGGAGGACCAGGTAGGTGGCTAGAGCCATGGACACCAAATGCACTCTCTTTGTGCCCTGTGGTATTTGGAGACTCTTGCCTGGCATGAGCCCTTGGTCAAGGGTGTAGGAATCTCAGGTGGGCCGACACCAGGCCAGGTTATGACAATGTCTAAAACATCTGACTAGACTATTCGTTAGAGAGCATCATTTAAGCCAAGCCCTCCTCCAGATAGGAATGCCAGCTCTGTGGCCAGCCACCTGGCTTCCAAAACTCAGGGACTTCTAAGGTGGGTGTCACCCCCGTCAAGATCCTTTAATGACCTTCAGTTTTCCTCAGCTGACACCCTAGGCCGTCCCATCCCTAACTCCTGCCTCCCCCGTGAAACAGCAAAGAGATGTGCACACCAGCAAATGTCAGGCCAGGGTGAGTGGGAGGGAAGACAGCCTCAAGACCCGGGATCCCCTGTAGCAGAGGGGAGCAGACACACCTGGCGCCCACCCAGCATCAGCCTCAGTCATGAGAAGCACCCAGATGAGGCTGTCACAGTGTCTGTACTGTGTGTTCCCACCATGGTCATGCTGACCGCTGGTCCTCAGCCACACCTTAACATGTAGAGCACTATGGGGCAACTTGGAGCAAGCAGGAACTGCTTATCTCCCCAGGCTGCAGTCTCCTCTGTAATCTCTCTCTCTGTCTCTTGGTGTCTCTGTCTGACTGTCTGTCTGTCTGTCTTTCTGTCTCTCTCTTTCTCTCTCTCTCTCTCTCTCTCACACACACACACACACACACACACACATACACACACACACACCTGCTTTTACCCTTGATGCCTGTGACCATGTTTGGCAGAAAGAATGGGTGAAAGGGGAACTCCACTAGAGCTGGGGAACTAGGATCATGCTTTCAACGAATGAATGAGTGAATGGAGGTATGACTGAATGTCTCTGGGACACTGTGGTCAAACCCCCCCCCCCAGGAATGGTGGGGTATAGAGGATTATAAGAAACTGTACAAAAACTCTGATCCGGTACCATTTTATCTGTTTACTTATTTTTAATCTATACCATATTTATTTATTTATTTACTTATGTGAGGGCATTTGACCCGAACGCGGTGTGCCTGTGGCGGTTGAAGAACGGCTTGGGGAAGTCGTTTTTTTCTCTCCACCATTAATCAAACTCACATTGTCAGATAGGTGACATATACAACTTGCTGGCTCCTGGTGCTATTTTAGAGAAAGAAAGTCTCGGCATCACCAGCAAGGGAAAACTTGACACATGGCCTCTCCTGTGTAGCCTGCTGGGATCTAGCCTTTGCTGAGCCTCACCCTCCTAACCCACAAAGCCAAGATTGTGGGTGAGGCCACCCCTCCACACCCCCCAACTCTGACACTCTGCGACCTGAGATAGAGTTTTGTGTTAGCTTCTGGCTCCCAGTCTTGTGACCAGATACAAGGTCAGCCCTGCAGATTTCAAGACAAATGAGGGCTCTGTCTTGGTGGCCCAAGCCTGACTTCCGTATCTGTGGCTTTGCCCTTTGCTCGGTGTGGCCGGCTGTCACTGTGTGAGCGGAGTCACCTGTCCCACCAGCCTCTCTGTCTACGGTCCTTCTGGCACACCCTGGAGCTGGGCCAGGGGAAGGTGGTTGGGGGCCTGGCATGTCACTGTGGCTACCCTGGAGAGCCTGGCTCTGCACTCCAGGCTTCAGCCTTTCTTTCCTAAGCCCACCTGTATTTCTTGTAGCCAATAGATTTTGGAATGAGTCAGACCTGCCTTGGCATCCCCTCCTTGCCCAGCTTCACTGTGGGTGTTTGGCCTACTTATCTCATTACCCTGAATCTGAGTTTCTCTGTTCACCAAACTGGGATGATAGTATCTATCTGTTTATTTATTGGTCTGATTTGTTCGGCATTTCACCACTATCCGCTATGAAATAAACACTCAGTCTCACTCCATTCCCACACATACCAAGGATTCAGCAGTGGACAAGCCAACCTAGTCCATATTCTTGTGACACAGCAGAACAGAAGTGTTGGCAAGGCCCACTCTGAGAGCACTCTGTGCTCACAGCTGCCAGGCATTAGAAATGTGATGAACAAGAACAAGCAAGGGGCTAAAATTCAAAGTTCACCTGATGCTAGCTAAGTTGACATTTATATTATTATTATTATTATTGTCTCCAGTGTCGTTTTTAAAGACAGGCTCCCACGAGCCCAGGCTGGCTTCAACTTATTATGTGGCTCAGGATGACCTTGAACTATCTTGTTTCCACCTCAAGTGCTGGGATCACCTGATTTATTCAGCGCTGGGAATGGAACCTAGGGCCTTCTTGCACTCTAAGCAAGTACTCTATGGACTGAGCAATGACCCCAGCCCTAAAGTTAAGTTTTTGTTCTGTTTTGGTTTTGGTTCGGTTTTTCTACACAAGGTTTCTCTGTGCAGTTGCTTTGTGAACTCGCTCTGTAGTCCAGGCTGGCCTCAAACTCAGAGATCTGCCTGCTTCTGCCTCCCAAGCGCTTCGATTAAAGGCATGTGCCACCACGCCCTACTTAATGTTAAGTTTTCAAAAGCATGCTTTTAAGCTCACTTTTAAGTCTGCTGGGGCAAAGCTAGCTTTTTGCCTATGAATTTTATGAATTCATATGAATTTTATGAAATCTAAATGTGGATCAAGTTTGGCTGACAGGAATTTAGCAGTAGAAACCAGATATGCCTGAAGGATATGGAAACACACTGGGTTTTAAAGATATAGTGAGGAAAATAAATAGAAAAGTCTTACCTGTGAATATTTCATATACCAATGGTATGTTGAAAATAATAAAAGTGAGTACAGTACCTTAAGCAAAAGTAATTTCACTTTGCTTTTTGTTGTTTATTCTCACCATGTAATCCTGCTAGCTTAGAATAATACATTATATAACCCAGGCTGGCCTTGAACTTCCAGTGATCTCCCTGCCTACAGCTTCTCAATAGGAATGTGAGGAACGTGCCACCACGTTTGGCTCTTTTTATTGATTTTAAAAAATTAATTACATATGTAATACCAATTATTATACATTATAGCAGTTCATTAATTATTTTAAATAAAGAATAATCATAACAATATGACAATAATTAATTGCTAATTAATTGTTTTAAAATTTAGCTTAGAATGTACAATATTTAGCAAGGTCACACAATCTCAGAATGCATTAAACTGCATGTTCTCCCTCGTATGCGGAATCTAGCCAATAATATATGTTTTTGCAAACAAACGCGTAACTCCACCGAATGTAGAACAGTATCACATAAAGAAAACAGAACAAGAAAGGCTGAATGTAGGGGGATAAGAAAGGACTGAATTCAGATTACGAGCATAAGTTTGAAAAAAAGAAAATTGCTAATTGTTTTTCTAGTTCTAACTCTGTCACAGTTTTGGCTGTAGGTAAGTACACAAAAACATTGAATTTTGAAAGTGTGAAAGTCAATTTGGGATTTGTGTCTAACTGTATAGAAGTTCATCGAGTTGTACGGACTGGTATAGTAGCCCGGTTATTTTTGGTAGATGATGTTTTCATTTATTTCCAACATTTCTACAATGAAGTTTGTTTAAAATGATAACTGTTTTTCAAGTTTTATTTTTAATTGTGTGTGTGTTTGTGCATAGGGGGTTTACGTGCACGTGAGTGCAGGTGTCTGCAGAGGCCAGAGCTGTTGGATTTCCAGGAGTTGGGGCTACAGGTAGTTGTGAGGCATCTGACCTGGGTGCTGGGAGCTGAGCTTTGGTCTGCTGGAAGAGCCCATGTGCTTTTAACCACTGAGACATTTCTCCAGCCCCAAATTCTTTTCTTTTTATTCTTTCTTTCTTTTTTTTTGTAGCCCAGGTTTACCTCAAACTAAGTATGTAACTGAGGCTGACCTTGAATTCCTTATCTTCCTTCTTTTCCCTTCCCAATGTTGTGATTACAGGCATGCACTACCATGCCCAGAAACCTTTTTATCTTTTAAATGTGGCTTCTGGCAGTGTAAAATCACACGGATGCTCTTAGACGGTGTTGTGTTGGGCAATTAAACAAGCAATTATGATGTGAACTCAAGAGGCCGTGGTGAGCATTAAGTGAGATGCTATAGGCCAAGTGCTTCGTTCATTAATATTAATTTCAGCCATGTTCCAGACATTGGGCTGAGCTCCAAATCACTCAGTTCCCTGGCTTTGACAAGCGTATCTGTATACCTCTGTCTGAGCCTGGCTGCCATCACTGCCGGTGACTTCTCCAGGAGTCTCCTGCGTCTTTTATATAAACAGAGCAAGCTGCTTGAATAACCAACAGACTATACAATCCTGACCCCCCCGCCCCAGTTGTTTGGATGTTCTGTTGTGTATCAACCATAGCTCAAACCCAAGCACACCCCCTGCCACTCCGTTCTAATCAGCGCACACTGCTTCATCCTGACATCTGGCTACTTTCCAGGGACTTCTGAAACACTTTCCGATTTTACAGAGAGATGAAAATTCCCTTTAATTTAGAGATTGGACTCCCCCTCCCCCAGAAATGCCAGTAAGGGCAGAGGAGAAGGGAATAGGAGGAGGAAGAGGAAGAAGAGGAAAAAGAGGAGGAAAAAGAGAGAAAAGTAAGGAAGAGGAGTCTTCTAGGCAGTTTTAACTGTCAACTTTTTACAAACTAGAAATCCCATGAGAGCCCCAACTGAGGAACTGTCTACATCAGATGGGCCGGTGGACGTGTCTATGAAGGATTACCTTGATTGTTAGCTGATTCAGGAAGCAAGAAGCATCCTCCTCCGTGGTTTCTGCCACACTTCATTGACTGTGATTGAGTTCTCTGGCCGGAGGTCGTGAGTGGAATGGCAAGCCAGCCTTCCTCTGCTCCGGCTTGAGTTCCTGCCCTGACTCAGTGACAAACTGTCATCCATGCACCTCCTTTCCTTCGCTAAATTGCTTTTGATTAGAGTGTTTTATCACAGCAACAGAAAGTAAACTAGAACAGAGTGGAAGGGAAGGGAGAGGAAGGAGGAGGGAGGGAGAAGAGAGAAGGAAGAAAAAAGGAGGAAAAGAAGGAGTCATCACCACCCTCTAATACCTTATCTTATGAGAATAATTGGAAAGGGGGCTTGATTTGGAAAGATTTGACAAGCTAATTTTATAATTCATATGCAAAGGGCTCAAGAAAATTAAAGCAATTTCTTCTTTTCTTTTCCTTTGCCTATGTTTGTTTGTTTGTTTGTTTGTTTGTCTGTCTGAGACAGGTTTCACTATGTAGTTTTGGCTGGCCTGGAATTCTTTGCTTAGATCAGACTAGCCTCAAATTCATAGTGATTCACCTGTCTTCGTCTCCCATTGCTGCCATGCCCAGCTTCTTATTCTTCATTTTTTTTCTTGTTTGTTTGTGTGTGTGATGAAACCTCACATAATCTATATCAACTTCCAACTTGTTATGTAGCCAAGGATGACCTTGAACTTCTGACTCTCCAGCCTTCACCTCCCAAGTTCTGGGGTCACAGGTGAGAGCTGCTGTACCCAGCTTTGCTAAAGGTAATCCCGGAAAAAGAACAAAGTCGAGAACATGGCCCTGAGCAAAGGTCACTGCGGAGGAACAGTAACCTAGACAGGGCAGTGCTGACATAAGACTAGCAAACAATCCCTGGAAGGCAACCAGGAGCCCAGGAGTAAACACTTAAGTCGACGGTATGATTTTGGCAAGGGTGTCAGGGCAGCTCAATGGAAGAGGCTAGTCTTTTTCAGTAAGCACCTTTGGGACAACTGCACACACAAATGGAAAAAGGTCAGCGGGACCCCGTTAAGGAGATGGGCACAAAAGAACAGACCTGATGCTTCTCCAACAGCAAAGCTGTAGAGAAAAGGTAGAGCAAGGTCACCCAGGCCTGGGATGAAGGATAGAGGTTCTGTAGTAAGTACCAGTTACCAGGTTTGGCAGCAGGGCCTTTACCTGCCGGACTGTCTCACCTGGAGACCAAGTTCCCTCTCTTAGGTGATGGGAATGTTCTAAAATTAGTTGTTCTGAAATGGTTGCATGGCCCTGAGTAACACAGAAGCCATTGAATCACTCACTTTAATAGGCAGACTTTACAGTGTGTAAATTATACCCCAACAAAGCTGTTGAACATTCAGGGGCACCACGGGTAAGAGAGTATAGCTCCGGTGACCTCGGGGCATCAGAGAGTTCTGGCTCTATACTGCTTAGCTTCGGTGTCTTGGACAACTCCATTGACCTTGGACTGGGGAGATGGCTCGTAGGATACAGCACTGGAAGTTTGAAGACCTGGGTTTAATGTTCAGAACCCACATGTAAAATTCCTGGTGAGATGGTCCGGCAGGTATAGGCCTGTTGCCAAGCCTGGTAACCTGACTTCTATGGCAGAACCCATGTGATGGGAGGAGATGACTGACTCCTGCAAGCTGTCTTAGGATCAACCACATAGCTGGTGCGGCAAAAGTCATCCCCAAATCCTTTGCTTACCCCAAACACACACAACAAACTTTATTTTATTTTATTTTATTTTTTAGTTTTTCAAGACAAAGTTTCTCCATGTAGCCCCAGCTGTCCTGGAACTACATTAAAAACAATCAAACAAACAAACAAGCCAGGCATGATGGTATGAAATAGATCCCTGGAACTCATTGGCTAGCCAGCCTAGCCCAATCATGAAGCTCTGTCTCAAAACAAAACAAAACAAAACAAAACAAAACAAAAAAAGTAGATGGGTATTTTGATGTATGATATTCAAGGTTGGTCTTACATATGGCACACATGAACACACACACACACACACACACACATACATACACGCACACACACGGTCTAAAAGTTCTCTGACCTTGATAGAAAGCAGGTTTCTCAAATGACTGGACTCACACTGAGGAGGGTGTTGTCAGAGTGAAATGAGAACACTTGTGGGGTGCCTGGGATGAAGCCGGGACCTGCCCAGCAACAACTCTTCCGGTTGCTAGGAGGGTCTTCATCTCTGGTTCAAAATCAATCCTTTAACCTGAACAAAGCGGGACTTCACATCTCTCCAGCTCACCCCCGTTTCTCATTCCCTACGAAAAAGCAAATGCGGCTTAGCTGGCCAGTGGCATGCTGGGGTATCAGGATGCTGGAAGAAAGTGTGTGTCACCAGTCCTGCCACAAAACCTCTTAGTGGTAGATTCTCCATAAAATTAAAATCACGGTTATGAGCACTTTCGGTCCCAGTGCTTGGGAGGCAGAGGCAGGAGGATCTCGGTGAGTTCTAGGCCAGCCTAGTCTACAGAGTGCGACCCTGTCTCAAGCAAACAGCAACAAAATCACAATAATGAGCATGAATGAGCCTTCTCTGCTGAGCATGCTCCTTGAATAACTGCGAACACCAAAGGTGCTCAGCACCAGTGTTAGGGAGACATCCAGAGTTTATCTACTAAAAACATGTTTCTCTCTCTCTCTCTCTGGGAATCAGGAGCTCATGTAGCCCAGGCTGGCCTCCTGACCTTGATCTCCTGATCCTCTTGCCTCCACCTCCCCAGTGCTGGAATGACAGGTGTACACAACCACACCTAGTTTACACGGTGCTAGAGATCAAACCCAGGGCCCGGTGCATGCTGGGTAAGCACTCTACCCACTGAGCGGCATCCCCAGCACACACCTGTCCTCTTGATGCATTGAGCTTAAAAAAAAAAAAAAAAAAAAAAAGGAGTTTGGAGATCAGCTGCAAGGGAGTACTTGTGTCCCCACTCAAAATTTGGAAGGTCGGCAAGCACCTTGCTCTAGGAAGTAGACACTCTGGGAAGGAGGACACGGTAAGGTCTTCGGGGGTGCTTTGTGCTACCTCACGTGATCCCTACAATGTGGGAGGGCTCTGGCTTCACTACTACTACCATTCCTTTTTTGTCAGGGGGCCAGATGGTGAGCTATAAGTGAGGGCCTTGTAGCTAGAGACAGAGCCTGAGTCCTGCTTACCCCACCTGATTGGCTCTGGTGGCTCTTTCCCAGGGCAGTCCCAAGAGCCCCTCTGCAGAATTCTAGGGCCCTGTGCAACTGTCTCACTCCAGCACCTCAGCTCGTTCTCTGTCACCCATCGCAGAGAGATACGTGGCGCTGCGCAGAATCACAGTTGCTCAGAGGCAAGCACAGGACTGGGACTGGGTGGTTTCTGCCATGTCTGGGGTCCTGGGGTGTCCCTTCAGCCTCAGGGGATTGTGCAACTGCCAGGACTCCCAGGTGGTGGCAGGACTCCCTCCTCCCCTAGTCTCAGAGATAATCCTATAATGAATTAAATGGAGCAATTATGAGGGTTGGGGAGCCTGTACTGCTTTTGGGGAACCAGTTGGCATCTCACTTACGTTCAGTGGTGTACTTAGGCATAATCCCTTTCATGCTCTCCTCTTCAGTTCAAGTCTGTAGTCCCTGCCAGATGCTGAGGTTGAAATGTGAGCAAGAGTCACCTGCCTCTGTCTCCTCTCCAGGGACAGTGCCACCAAGACACTGAATCTCTGTCTAGTGCAGGAGGGACACTGGGCCTACTGCAGCAGGAACACGGAGCTGCTGTCCACCACAGCACACATCAGAGGCAAAACTCACTTTGTAATTCTGTTTGTTCAGAGCAAAGGATGAAGTGAGGGGTTTTAGGAATAACTCAGTCCCAGCTTCATCCTTCCAACTGGAGCATCCCTCTCTGGTCCGTCTGTCTGTCCGTCTGTCTGTCCGTCTGTCTGTCCGTCTGTCCACCTCCTTATCCCTTCAGGTCACCTGCTCAGAAAAGCCCTCTGTGTAATATTCTGGCTTTTTGTTTTGTTTGTTTTTGGAAGAAACAAAATATCCAGGACTGGGGAGGGGTTTATAAGGAAAGGAGTTTTGTTTGGTTTAAAGTTCTGGAGGCTGTGAAGTTCCAAGATTCCAGCCAACATCTGCTGGGATTTGGTGAAGGACACTTTGCTACATGGGAGATGAGAGGCCCAGCACAACATGACAAGCACGCCTTACATCTCTGCAGCAGCCTGCTCTCTTTGCACAACCCCCCAGCCCCAGGCCCAGAGTGCCCGTGTGGACAACAGGGCAGCCTCCACCTGGGTAGCAGCCAGGGAGGTGGGGCAGCAAGAATCATGTATCTCACCTCGGGTTCTAGAAGGATCCCTGCCGAAGCATGCTGGAAACCGAAGGCTTAGCTCAAAATCCTCAGGCAATTTGGGAGACTTGTATCTGGGAGCTGCTGGGGAATTGGCACGCTTAGGGCATAGGGCCATGGAAGGGTCATTTAGACTATGTTTTTGCCTCTGGGCAGGAGGCATTGATAGAGGCCCCCAAATAGGCTTCGGGAGTGCTGAGTCAAGTCTTAACCCTGCCAGGCATCAATAGCTGATCACAGATGAAGGATGGCTGTTGGAGAGTGAGTAGGTAAGCACTGAGTAGCACTGGTGTACCAGGCATGGAGCCTCCTTCTGGATACAGTGAAGAGCTCTTTCTGGTTGTTTCTGAGATAGGTCTCTCTCTCTCTCTCTCTCTCTCTCTCTGTGTGTGTGTGTGTGTGTGTGTGTGTGTGTGTGTGTGTAACCCCAGGTAGCTCAGAACTCACTATGTAGTCCAGGCTGGCCTCAAACTCACAGAGATCCGCTGCCTTTGCCTCCTGACTGCTGGGAGTAGAGTCATGCACCCTCATCTGTCCACCTGTCTTTTGTATTTTGAGGAAAACTCCCTAGACCAACCCCTCATTGTACAAAACACTAACCTGAGGGTCAGAGAGGGTAAGAAATTGCCTAGGACCATACAGCATGGTAGCATGAGCAACAGGCCCTGTGTCCCAGGTGTCTGGCTCTAAGCTGGTGTTTTTTTCTCCTATCCTGAAAAGAGAAGGAAACTAACTAGGAAAATGGAGATGGGGCATGGGTGAGTGGAGACAGAATGTGAGGGGCTAGGGTACCACTGACCTCAGCCAGCCCTGGAGAAGGGGTATTGTGGGGTGAGAAAGGAGGGATGTGGGAGGTGACCCCGCCTTTAAGTTTCCTTTGCTCTGTCCAGTCCTCAGGCCGCCCCTCCTGGAATTTCCCACTGTGGTGCGGTTTACCTCATGAGCCCCACTTGGCTTTGTGGCTGGGGCAGTGTCTGGGAGAGAATCCCACAGCCCTGTGGCTGAGTGGCCTGGGGCCATTCTCACCCCTCTCTTCACCGCAGCTTGCTTGGTGACACCGGGGAGGAACCAGCAGCCTCTGGACTTGGCTTTGAACCCTCTCAGAAGTTCACTTAAAAATGCAGAATCCGAGCTGGAGAGGACAGGGTCTCCACAAGGAGAGCAACAGAACAAGAAAATTTGAACACAGGGAACTTCCCAGAGACTCATACTCCAACCAAGGACTATTCACGGAGATAACCCAGAACCCCCGCACAGATGTAGCCCAGGGCAGTTCAGAGTCCAATTGGGTTACATAGTAATGTGAAGAGGGACTGCCTCTGACATAATCTGATTGGCCTGCTCTTTGATCACCTCCCTCTGGGGGGGAGCAGCCTTACCAGGCCATAGTAGAAGACAATGCAGCCACTTTTGATGTGAACTGACAGACTAAGATCAGAAAGGAGAGGAGAACTTCCCCTATTAGTGGACTTGGGGAGTGGCATGCAAGCAGAGGGAGGAGGGAGGGTGGGATTGGGAGGGGAGGAGAGAGGGGCTTATGGGGGGATGCAGAATGAATAAAGTGTAATTGATGAAAAATTAAAAAAAAAGTGTTAAGGGATCCTTCTTGTCATCAAAAAAGTTAAATTTATCGGATGTTTCTTTGGTTTCAGAACCATGTAAAAGACAAATTTTTATAAGGTGAAAAAAAAATGCAGAATCCAGGAGATGGGGAGATGACTCCGTGGGTAAAGTGGCTGCAGTGCAAGCATGAGGACCTGAGTTCGATACCCAGAACCTGTTTAACAGCCAGGGAGAGACTGAAGACGAAGCGGAGAGCAATAGAGGGAAATACCTGTTACTAACTTCTAATGTGCCCATTTGCATACACAGGTCCACACATGCATATCCTAAATACCTCACCACACACACACATACACAATGCAGACTCTGTCATCTGTGCAATAACGAAGACCTGGATTTGGTCCTCAGAACCTTCATTGTAATGCTGGGCACACAACAGATACATCTACAGTGCAACTCCCATACCGACGGCTCACAGATCGTTTGGAAGACGGGGTGGAAAGATTGTAAAAGCCAAAAGGTCAAGAAGTGTGCTGTGAGATATGTCTCCTAGTAACATCAGAAGCTCCACCCAGAAAGTCTCATCCACATCACTACCTAAACATGACCCGAAGCGAGGGTGAGACCGATAGACATGCCAGTGGGTTGGGGAAAGCCTACCAGGCCTCAGAAAGCACTGCAGGCAGCCAGCAGTGCTAAGATTGGCAGAAAAAGTCTTCCCCGGGGAAGAACACAGCAACGTGTTATCTGATAACAAATGGTCAACCCTAAACACACACACACACACACACACACACACACACACACACAGGTGAGCCCTTTCTTGGTGGGGATACAGTTGGGAATGTGCATTTTAAAAGCCCTTGCACCAAAATACACATACTGTGGCTGAATTGTACAAACTGTGTAGGCAGAGAACCTGGGTTACTGAATCCCGCCCCCTACAAACAGAATCCCGAAGCCTGGCCTGCAAACAGAGCTCAGGACTTTGAGCAGTGGCCCCTGATCCTGCCTCTCTCCTTGCCTCTTCTTGTCTCCCCGGCTTGCTTCTGAAGTTTCCCTCCCTGAGGGAAGGCTCTTTCTAATCAGACAGGATGTGTGGAAGTGATTCAATGGAGACTGGGCAAGCAGGGTGGCGGCTCTGCTTTTAGACAGAGGACAGACTTATGACCCTCAGGGACTCAGCCATGCTGAACTTGATGTGGCCAACAGAGCCCAACACCCAAGCAAGCGAAAGAGTCTCTGAGGCTAAAGAATCGTCATATGCCTCAGTGTCCTAATCTGTAGGGCCATGTCCTACAAGGGAAAGATTTGAAGCCTGCAGAGCCATCTCAAACCTATAAATCATCACCTGTATGTTAGCACTAGGCAAAGAGCTGTGGAAACTATAGACAGATTACATGTCAGACAGGGACAGATTCAGAAAAGGACCTTCCACGTTGTAATATTGTTTTTTTGCCCCAGGCGTGATGCTTAGAGTTTCAGCTCACCTTATCTTCATGGTAACTGTTGTAAGATAAGGGCTGTAATTATACCTACACCTGACAGGAGATGAAACTGCCTCCTAGAGAGGAGGCCACGTCTCACACAGCATCAAAGATGGCACAGCCATCTACGACCCTGGTCTGTCCGACTTTGTCAGGTCCAAGTTTCTCTCAGTTTTACTCTCTGGACAAGCACATCAAGGTGCTGAAGCGTTCGCCACCAAAGTCTGTCTGGGACCAGTTTATGTGTGCAAGAAACCCCCTAGCTGCTCCTGGGGAGGGATGCTGGAGATTGGGGGTGTGCTGAGCAGGTAGCCGTGGGATGAAGCTGTTGAGGATGGGGGATGATGGTTCAGGAGGACCGTCTCCCACCCCCATGCAGGCAATGGGTCGATGATGGGTGCTGTACTGAACCTGGGAGGGTGGGCCATCACGATCACAGAATGAGTGGGACAGTACATCAAGAGACACCAGGGCTTTGCTAGAGAGAAAGGCACAGAGTCAAGGGTAGGGTCATCGTAAAACTGTAGGTCCAGGGCTGGAGAGATGGCTGTCAGTAAAGGGCTGATTGTGTAAGCGTGAGGACTTGAGCTGGGATCCCCAGCAGCTACACACAAAGCAGAGCAGTGCACATCTGTCACCACAGTGCTATAAAGGTGGGGACAGGTAGACCGAGAGCACAACAACCAGCCAGCCTAGCTGACTGACTAAGCCCTAGGTTCAGTGAGAGCCTGCCACGACACCTGACATTGACCTCTGGCCTTCATATACATGTGCACACACGTGCATGTTCACGCTCATACACATGAACATGCACACAGATGCACAGGATATACGTGGTAGGGTCTGGGGATGCAGTTTCAGGAAGCAGATGCATCTAGTATCTGTAAGGCCCTGGGTTCAATCCCCAGTTCTGCAATGTGTGAATTAATGAATTTGTTCAGTGACTACGCAGGTGAGTCCTGCCTGTGATTTGGCTGGAGCGTAATGTGAGGGTTTGGAGCTAAATGAACACAGATTAAGTTCTGACTCTACTGTTAGAGGCTGCCCCGACCTCAGACAAGCTACTATACCTGTCTGAATCTCAACTCCTGCAACATGAGAGGGACAGTGAGAGCCCCTCACTGGGGACTCAGGGTCAACCTGTGGATCACACACAGTGACACTTAGTTCTTTTCATTTTTAAAAAATCTTAGAGTGTGTGTAAGTGTTTGTGTGTGTGTGTGTGTGTGTGCATGTGTGTGTGTGTGAGAGAGAGAGAGAGAGGGAGAGAGAGAGAGAGAGAGAGAGAGTGAGAGAAGAGCTGAGGACCAAACCTCAGTGCCCACCCTCACCTTCTGCCCTGCATGAGACAGGGTCTCTTGTTATTTGTTGCTGCACACACCAGGCTAGTTGGCCTGTGGGCGTCCCTGAATTCTGCTGTCGTCACCTTCCACATCACCAGAGGAGGGCTGCTGCTGTGTGCTTTTACCTGAATTCAAGCTTATGAGGCAAGCCTGTCTCCCACGGAGCCATCCCCACAACCTGATGCTTAGTTCTTGATGAATGGTCACAAGTATTAGTGAAGTTACCAATGCTGTTGATACTACGTGATAGGAAGAAGTAGGAGACAATGGGGCTATCATTCATGGTGCCAGTATCTATCAGTATCTCTGGTACCTTATGTCAGGATCAGCTCAGAGTGCTAAGAGTAAGAGCAGATCACAGGTTCTGTTTCAGGTCCTTAGAAAGGCTTGCTCATTCCCAGGCTTCTAGGTGGGGTGACCCAAGCAAGCCTAGGGCCAACAGTCAGACAGACAGCCCGACAGCCAGGCTCCAGCAGCTCTCAGCAATGCGGCCCCGCCCACTACACCAGCCTGGGGCAGGAGGACCAAAGGTGGGATTGGTGGAAGATGAGCTCATGCCTATAGGCCTGGCCTATGAGGCTGGACGCTTCTCCCCGGCAGGAGCCTGTCAGCCTTGCTGGCTGGGGGTGAGGATGAGCTGGTGCCCAGATGCCCATGGCCAGTGGGTCTGCTGAGTGTTTGATTACATTCCCGGGCACCCCACGCAATGCCAAGGCTGGTTGTTCCCACTCCTGCTGGGGCCCATCTGTCTGAGGGAGAGCTGGAGTCCAGGCCAGGCCCCCACGGCCCACCTGCCTTCTACCTTCTGTTTCTCTTTTGCCGGCAGCCCTCCTATGGCCAGGTGGCCTGGTCCCCGATGACTTCATCCTCCTTAAAGGTACCAGGTCCCTTTAATAGTCAGGCCCTACACCTTGTCCTGTCTGCGGGTCCTCAGACTGATAGGGTCTTTGCACTGCTTTTGTCTCCCAGTTCCATTCTCTTCTCATTAGGCCAGGAAGGACCCCAGGCCATGAAGGAACAGCCTGAATTTCATGTTCATCAAACACATTGCCCAAGATGCCCAGTCTGTCAGACAACTGTCCTCAATAAAGCCGTCTTCTAAGGTAGCAGCTGTCTAACCCGGAGTGACCAAAGAGCCCAGGTTCTTTTAGCATCTCCTTTGTTGAAGGTCTCACATTTGGAGAAATGCCTCAGTCCCAAGGCAGTCAGGATCTTGGACAGCCAACCAGCAAGTGTATCTAATCTAATCAACCTGTGAGTTGAGGGGTCACATACCGGATAGTCTGCATATCAGATAGTTACACTGTTATCCATAGCAGTAACAAAATTACAGTTATGAAGAAAGCAACAAAAATAAATGTCTGGTCTGGGGTCACTACAGCATGAGGAACTGTATTAAAGGGTCACAACATTAGGACGGTTGAGAACCACTGATCTAGATCACACTGCCTCTGGCTGGTGCCTCATTTGCCCTGAATGAACTTGAACCAGCCTTTAGCATGCCCCAGAAGGAATCAAAGGGTTCAGTATGTTAATAACACTTTCTGTGCTTCCAGACTTCATCAGCACCCTGAAATTCCATCCCTGCTCACACGGGAAAGGTGGCCATGTCCTGTAAAAGGCACAGCCTGAAAGGGAGGGATAAGGGAGAGCTGCCCAGTCCACAGGAGTAGAGAGAGCTTTCCCAAGGAAGTGGGAGAGCGCACAGTGACTCCTCCCTAGTCCTGTCCCAAGAAGTTTCTTTTGGTGTTGCAACACAGTGGTGTCATTCATGTAGTTCATGCTCAAGAACCACGGAAATCAGGTGACACAATAAAGATTCAAAACTTGTCTCATAAAAGTACATGTTTGATTTTGTATTGGGCCACATTCGCACCTATCCTGGGCTACAGGTGGTAGGTTAGACACCCAGGTGGATCAGATGCTAAAGATCTTAGTTCAACCTTGGCCTCCTTTGCTTAGAGACACAGAGTTCCAGTGAGGGCATGCAGAGATAGGCTCTACACAAGAGCGCATAGACATCTGGGCCCCATCCCAAGACTGTACTTATGCTGGGCTAAGACTTAGGTATCAGGAGTTCTGGGAGTTCTTTGTGTGGTACAATTGTGTAGCCTGCATTAAACAGCATTATCAGACACGCATCCATCCCCAAAGAGCTAAAAAAAAAAAAAAAAAAAACTAATCAGGAGTCAAAATCAAGAGGGGCTCATGCAACCTAAAGGACCACACGGGAAGGTCAGTAGAAGATCCTGGGACAGGGAAAGACACAAGCAGCACAGCCCAGAGGTTAGGAGACAAGGGTTCAGACAGACCAGAGCTTGCCTATCAGCTTCACCTAGATCACTGACCCTGGGAAGGTAATTAAAGCTTTTCTGAGATTCAGCTAAGCCATTATATCGGCCTTGCAGAGAAACAAGATAATCTTTGGAGAGAGAGGGAAGCCATGGTTAGGAGCTTAGGAATGTGAAGGCTAAGGCACACAGAGTCCCAATTCCTCAGCGCACGGGAACTGAAGCCAGGCATCCACCAGAAAGTCTCAGGGCAGCCAGGAGATGCACCAGGCCAGGCGTGGCAAGGCAATGGGAGAGAATGGATGGATGCCTGATGCCCATGTGCTTCGGACACAGAGTTCGCCCCTACCCTCACATCTCCTTCCCTGTACCACTCAGGCCAGAGCCCTGCCTGACTGGAGGGCCCCCCGAGGAAGACAGCTGACCACCACTCTGCACATGACTAGTCAAAGACCTTGTGGGGGCAGCCTGCCATCCCCCACTCTGGTTAATGTATAATCGTATCAGATTTGGAGACTGGGTGACAGGCAGCCAAGTGAATTACTATCCAGAGTAGCCTCCTGCCAAGGTGACCACAGGGCTCCCATGCTGGAAGCCAGTAACTCCTCTATCCATTAGACATAGATATCCTGGGGATGAGACTTCAGAGACCCTCTGTGACACTCTGTGCTAGTGACCTATCTGTCCACCACAACTTCCAGAATTGGTCATTGGACCAATTCTCACCTGGAGACTAGAAATAGCCAAAGGTTCATTTTAAACCCATTTCCATATGTGTGTGGTGGACATGCATATAAGCGCATGTTTTGCACGTGTGTGTATGTGCGTGCACACGTGCACACATGCGTGTGCATTTGTGCATGGGCATGTAGGCTGAGGTTGATGTTGGGAGCCATCCTCCATCACCCTCCCACCTTATTCATTGAGGCAGGTCTCTCAATCAAACCCAGAACTTGCCAACGTGGCTGGTCTCGAGAGCTGGCCTGCTCTGGGATCCTGTCTGCACTGTTGGAGTTAGAATTACTGGTGGGCAGCCACACCCACCAGTCAGTCCTGTGGAGTCTGAACTCTGGTCCTTACATTTACACAGCAAGTGTGTTGGCTGCTGAGTCCTCTCCCCAGATCCCAAACAGTGGGTTTCAATGAGCCCCCTCTCCAGTCCCTAAACAATGGCTTCATTCTGACATTTTTACAGAGGAAGATCTTTGCATTTTGCATACACGCACCCTGCTGCCTCTTCTCTTTCTCCTTCCTGCCTCCATATCAGACACACATATTTGTGCATGTCTATATTCCATATACAAGAGGAAACATGCAGTTTTTGTCCATGCTCCATTGCTCTCTTGTTGCATCTTCCATTGGTCCTTTCCCTCCTTCCTCTTCTCTTCATTCTGCCCCTGAGAGAAAGGGCGTGATAGCTGCTTTTCTGGATCTGCTTTTCTTTGTTTAATGTGGCTGGCCTGATTAATTTTTATTGTCAGCTTAACACAGTCTGGGATCACCTGGGAAGAGGAGGTCTCAAATGAAGAATTGCCTAGACGAGATTGTCCTGTTGGCATGTCTGTGGGGCATTGTCTTGATTATGACGTGATGGAATAGGGCCCAGCCTGCTGTGGGTTGCATCAACCCTAGGCAGGTTGGCCTGGGTTAGAAAAAAAAGCTAGCTGAGCATGGGTCTCTGAGTGGGTGAAAAAGCAGCATTCCTCTGTAATTTCTCTTTCAGTTCTTTTCCTGGCTTCAGTCAGTGATGGACTGTGACCTGGAAGCATAAGCTGAAATAAACCCTTTCCTCCCCTTTTGTTCAGAGTATTTCATCACAGCAAAAGAAAACAAAAAAAAAAAAAACAAACACGACAGTGGTGAACTCCAGTTTCATTGATTTGCCTGCAAATGACATGATTTCACTCTTCATGGCTGAGTAAGGGATCCAAATTTCTAGCTCAGAATTCCAGCCAACCAAGTCCTAGCCATGGATGGGACCAGGCCTCAGTTCTTGTCACTCTGCATGGAAACCATATCTGCTTTGAATGCTCTCTTCACAGGTGTGACCCTATCTGACAGTGAAGAAAGAGTGGCTGACGTGTGTCTGACTTGCCTACCATAACCCAGGCCCTGGGTTCAATCTCAATATTGCAAAAATCAAACAAGTGGCCAGTATGATGGGTCAGTGAGTAAAGACGCCTGCCTGACTTCCAGCCCGACCACATGAGCTTGACCCTAGGTCTCACATAGCAAAACGAGAGAGCAGACTCCCACAAATTATTTTGACTTCCAGTCTTATGCCATGACACACTAACACACACACACTAAATACATAAAATGGAATACGTTTTTAAGAAGCAGAGAGAGACAGAGAGTGAGAGTCAGCACTGTGTGTAATGACTTAGACTTATAAACTTCAAGAGGTTTAGGCAGGAGCATCAAGAGTTCAAGACTAGCCGGGAGGGCTGCATGAAACACAATAAGGAAACAACAACAACAAAGCAGACTTGGGTCATTTGCCCTGGGTCACATGAGCTAACAGCCACAGTGGGAACGATGAGGGTCTGAAAAGCTCTTGCTTACCAGCCAGATTCAAGATCGCTGCTCAGCTGGACATCAGGTAAGAATGCTGTGTTCCAGCAGATTGCTGGGGGAGCTAATGAGTTCTCTCTCTGTGGTAGGAGGAGCACAAAACCAAAGACATTCAGGTATTCCCCAGGGATACTGGGGAGGGGGCTTCAAGAGTAAGTGTGTGTGTATGGGGGGGGAGGTTGAGAGTACCAAACACAGACAGGATGCTTGCACAGATGTTTCCCTGTGTGAGGAGGGACCCTCTCCTGACCTCTAGTTTTGAAGGCCAGAGCCACACCTGAAAAAGCAGAGGCTCAGGGCTTCCCCGGTGAAGGGTGGCAGTGGCTGGGGTGGGGGAATGGTAACTCCTGTGGGTCTCTTCTTCCTTTCCCCTCAAATATGGGTTCCCCACATAGGCTGTGTGCTGGAATCATCCAAGTAGCCACAACAGAGAGGTATCCTGTGAAGACTCATCACAGACAAGCTGTCTGTGTCTTCTGTCTTCTGTCTGGGAAGGTTGTCAGTCAACTAGGTCAAGAATATGACAGCTTTCACAGGTAGAATTCCCATCACCACACACACACACACACACACACACACACTTTACAGACAGGGATGAGGCTTGGCGGGTTTAGGTCATGTAGCCTCATAACAATAAGAATTACCTTTCTCAACCTCTATCGTTTTTGTTTGTTTTGGAAGGGGTTGAGACAGGTTCTCATTCTGTAGCATAGGCTGGCCTGGAACTCACAGCAATCCTCCTGTGTCAGCCTAACAAGGTGCTAAGGTTTCAATCATGAATCACAAACCATCACTACAACTTTTTATCTTATTTAATCCTCAAAACCATCCAGGGAAGTAGGAGGTATGAGAGAAAAGAAAAGGAAAGAAAAAAAAAAAGAAAGAAAGAAAAAGGAAACTGAGGCTCTAATTCTATGACTGCCCAAGGCTACATAGTTAGCAGTTGGCAGTGCAGAGCTGGAAGTGCGTGCGTGTGTGTGTGTGTGTGTGTGTGTGTGTGTGTGTGTGTGTGTGTGTCGGTGGGTAGGTTGGGTGGGGGGTCGTAGCTTGGAGATCTGTCCTTGGGGGCAGATAAATCACTGACCTGCAAACCAAGCACCTTTTCCACAAGAGTAGTCTGGGTGACTTTGGGTAACGCTACCTGCCCAGGGACTCCATTTCTCGAGCAATGGAACCTAGAAGAGAAGTGGCAAGGGGCCGTCATCTTCCCTGACTTCATCCTTACCCCATTGTGAGTTCTGGGCGGCAAACCAGTTGGCTCCCTTGCTTTCCCTCCCAGCAGTGAGCTAGAGAGCTGGCAGGAGGCGGATGATCCGCCTCACTTCTCCCACCTCCCTTCCCTCCTCCTCTTCCCTGGGCCTGGACACACCTACTCCAACTTTCTCAGCAGCCTCTGGGCTGGGGCTGTGCTGAGAAAGCCTTCCTGCTCCGTTCCTCTGTACCCTGTACCTCTGGAGCCTTCAGCTAGGCCCTGGGGACAGGAGGCCCCAGCCCAGCACCCCCTCCTTACAGGCACCCTCCCCACCTGAGGGACACAGGTAAGACCCAGGAAGGGACTGGGAGGTTGGGGCTGGGATTATAAAGTGAATTTGTTTTTACGCCTGGTATCCGAGCAAGCTGGCACAAGCGCCTGGGAGGTGGTGAGGGAACCAGGAGCCGGCAAGACAGACATGGAGGGGTGGACAGGGTCTCCAGCCTCAGTCTCCCTAGTTGTACTGGTGACGCTGATGTGTCCAGCCTGCACCTCAAAGGATAAGATTCTAAACTTGAGGAGAAAGAGGAAAGTCATATTTGCATGCAGGGAAGGCTGGACTTGTGTCTTTTGCCTGGATGTCAAGGATGAGTCTTCCTGTTGTAGGAAGATTTCCTATGTAATTTCAGAAAGTGATCGGAGGTGAGGGGCTAGCTTCTTATGTGTCTGAGGGGCACAGAGACCCCATGGCAGATAAAGCTACATGGTAAGGAGGAAGGAAGGCTTGAGAGAGGGTCAGACAACAGGGTCACCCATGGCTCACCCTTTAGGGGTGCACTCCCAGACCCTTGGCTTTCCAGGATGTGTAATAGGGGCGTACGTGGTGACTAAATGCTGGGAAAGGGGTGGTCTGAGAGGCCCCGGCGGTAGAGCTGACTCGGAAGCTGCAGAGATCAACTCTGCTCTCGTGTCTTGGGGGGAGCAGGAGCTGAGGCCAGAGAACCCAAGCGGAATGCCGAAAAAGCCACGGGGTCTCGGGTCAGCTCTCTGTGGGAGAAAGATGGTCTGTGCGTGGGGAGCGGTAAGGCTGTGCTGAGGCTTGCCAGCAGTTCCCAATGCCACCTCTGCCCCAGTCAAGATCCAGAGATGATGTCTGGGATCAGGAAGGAGGAGGGAGGTGGAGAGAGAGACTCAGGACTTCGAACGCTCTAGCCTTCAGCCTCACTGTCAGGTGGGGAGCTGAGGGCCAGCTGATTCACATGCCTGTGATAACCGTGATGGCCACCGCAGCTGGCATGTGCCGAGCTCTTCCTGTGTGCTGGGGTCTGTGCTGAGCATGAATGTATCGTCTCCTTAGTCTTCCTAGCAGACAGTGCAGCAGTGTGAATAGGGAATCCGTTTGTCATGCGACCGTGATTCTTATGCTGTGTGGCCCCCGGGGGTCATGTCTCTCTGGGCAGACATTTCTGCAAATGCAGCCGAGGTTTTGGCAGCCATTAAGATTCAGTCGTTTTTACTTAAAAATTGTTTTACAGTGTGTGTGTGTGTGTGTGTGTGTGTGTGTGTGTGTGTGTGTGTGTGAAGTGTGCAGGCATTTGCATGTCACAGCATGCTTGTAGACGTTGACAAATTTCAGGAGTTGATTCTCTCCTTCGATCATGTAGATCCCAGGAATAGAACCCAGGTCATCAGGCTTAGCAGCGGGCACCCTGAGCCACTGCTGTCTTGCCCACTCTGTTGATTCATTCTCAGCTGGTGCTAGGAAGGTAGCACAGTGGACACAGTGTTTACCTAGCACGCATAAGGTCTTGGGTTCTAGCCCTGTCACTGCATGACCTGGCCATGGTGATACAGGCTTGTCACCCCAGCGTTAGGGAGGTAGGAACAGGAAGATCAGAAGTCCAAGGTCATCTATGGCTACATAGTGGGCTCAAAGCTAGATTAGGCTACATGAGGCCCTCTACCAAAAATAAAGATTTTTTTTTTGGGGGGGATGGAATTAGCCCCATGGCTCCATTGACAGACAGGACAGGAGGAAGAGTCTGCTGGCTGCGTGTTCCATGTCCCTGTAAGAGGCAGGTGTGAGGGTTCTCAGAAGGCTCTGCATAGAGAACCTGCCAGAGTTCTCCCAGGAAGATACTGAATCCCCACTGGTGGCTTGTCCAACAGATGGAATAAAGCGATGAGCCTCCTCTCCCTGTGTCCTGCTTTCATCATCTGTGATATATGGGGAAGGCTGAAGAACTGGGATCTACGATTCTCAGCATCTGTTCTCAGGGACCTGGGGAGCCACACACAGAACACCCGTATTCTCCAGACACTGCCTAGCAGCCAGGCTTGCTCTTCGTGGCATGAACCTCCTGGCTCCTCCACACCTGTCCTTGGGAGTGGGGCTGCTGTGTCCCATCATCTTCTGCCCTGGTGACTCACCTCCCCTCGGCCTGGTGGGGGAGAGGGTGCTTTCGTGGTAGGCTGAGACATAGAAGCTACCACTGGCCCGAAAGGGACCCCAAAGGAGGTCAGCAGCGGGTGTTGGTCTTCAGGGGAAAATCACTGTGTGCTGGGGATGCAGGTGATGGGGACCTTCTGCTACCCCTTGGTGGGCATTCCCTCTGGAAGCTTCATGATTCCTGGGTCGCCAAAGCCAACTGAGCTAGGGCAGACCACAGAATTCTGCTGCTCCGTACGTGTTGCTAATAATCCCATTTACAGTGGCTGTTTGAGGAAGGTGGTTTTACTGAGAAAGGTGTGAACCTAAACCCTGAGCGTTATTAGTTGTGTGACTGGGGCATCAACTTCCCTAAAGATCTGTCTTTTTATTTAAAGAGTAAGGACGGTCATAGTTCTGTGTGCGCCTGGGTGTTTGGGGTGTGTGTGTGTGTGCACAAGGGTGCACATGCATGAACGGGCCAGAGAATATCCTTGGATGTTCTCCATCTTGTTTTCTGAGTCAGGGTCTCCCACTAACCTGGCACTAGGCTGCCTGGCCAGTGAGCCCTAGTGATGTGCTGGTTTCCATCCATTCAGTGCTGTGATTACACACATGTACCAGGCTCAGTTTTTTTATTTGGGTTCTGAGTATTGAACTCATGTCCTTGTATTTGCAAGGCAAGCACTTTACGGGCTGAGCCACCAACCCAGTCCAATACCCTTCCTCTCTCAGAGAATTGGTGTGGGATCAGTGAAGTCCCAGGATGGGCCCACGGTGGCTCTTCTCTCCTCCACCTGGGTGGTGTCATCCCAGGGGACCTTGACTAGCTCCCATCCTGATCACAATGAGGTCTGCAATGTTTGAGGTTGTCTCTCTTGCTAGAAAGTCAGTCATGGAGCTGGGTGCGGTGGTGTATGTCTGTAATCCCAGCACTCGGGAGGCAGAGGCAGAGGCATGTGGATCTCTGTGAGCTCTAGACCAACCTGGTCTACCAAGTGAGTCCAGGACAGCCAGGGCTACACAGAGAAACCCTGTCTCTAAAAAAACAAAACAAAACAAGAACAAAAGAAAGAAACTGAAGAAACTCAGTCATAGGATTGTGTTTCTCTGTGCAGAGTCACATTCTGTATGTGACGTGTGAACAGTTACCGCAGGAGAGAAGAGACGGAGGCCTCCATTCCAGTCGCAGGTGGGAGGGGCTGTGAGCTAACACCATCACAGACAGCACTCAGCCTGGGAGGCTGGTGACTACTCCAGGGTCACACCACAAGTGGAGAAGGCCTGAGCTGGACCCACAACTCTTGCTTTCCCCTTCCCCACTCTGCCTCAGCCAGTTAGGGGCTATTTCTAGTCAGGCCACTCTTGGGGAATGGTGGATTGATCTCCCGTTCCCTAAGGCATGCTGGATGGGCAATGAAGTTGATCACTAGATTATACATTGCTCTCAAAGGGACAGAAACTTATCAGGTGGACCCTTTCACACACCTCTAACACACACACACACATACACACAGAATCCTTCCCTGTTCCATAGCTCTTGCCATTAACCCGGCAGTTATCTGTAACTGTCCAATCAGAAGGGTCTTCAAGGGTTCTCAGAATTTCCTGTGGAAGAATTGTAGGTAATACCACAGGTTTTCAACATTTACCCAAACTAACATAGCCAGTTTGGAATGAAGCTCTGGGTCGGTTTTCATCCAACAGCCATTTGTAGTCACAGGATGTGAATGAGGAGGAGAGGTTGCTGGCTTGCTAAGCCCTAAGAGTTGCATGTGTCCAGGCTAGACCATCATACACAGTCCTTGACAGTCCTCATTGTCTTTTCCTGGCTCTTCCTGCTTCCTTTGTTTTCACTGTGGGGACAGACTTAGAAAGGTCAGCTCCTTCCTGTACACCACACAATTTCTGTTGTCTAAGACTCACTACATAAGGTTGGGGAGGCCAGCCTGGGCTACCTGAGTCCTTGACTCAAATCAAGCTAAATAACAATAGCTAATAGAGACAGGTCACCCACGTATGGTTTACTATCTCAAGATAGGCAGTAAAATATAGGCAATCTGGCTGGCAGAGATCAGAGGGACCATTGTACGTATACCATACAATGTAGCTACAGATTTCACATGGTTGACAAGGAAAGGCAGAGGCGAAGTCACCTCACAGGAAGAAAGCAGCATATGCAGAGACAGCAGGAAGCCTTCAAGTATAGGACCCTTCCTGCTGTTCCCCACCAGCACTGGGTAGCACTGGGCAGCTGTTCTGGGAGGTAAAGTGAGCTGGGCCATCAAGGGAATGCGGCTCAGTTTGTTTGCTTACTTTTACATGTTGAGACAGTGTTTATCACTATGGCTCAGGCCTTCCTGGAACCCTCTATGTAGCCTGGACTGGCCCCAAACTTGTAGCAATCCCCTTGCCTTAGTCTTGTAAGTGCTGAGATTATAAACGTGTATCATCAAATTTGCTTTTTAAGATAGTTTTTTTTTAATTGTTTTTGAGACACAGTCTCACTGTGTAGTCAGGATGGGCCTCCATCTCCTGACCCTCCCACTTCAGCCTCCTAAGTCCTGGCATGACAGGTATGGGCCACCATGCCTGGAGCATGGCCATTTAAAATCCAGACAGTGGGGGATCATTCACATATGCAAACGTAAGCGTTGTTAAGGCCCCTCATCCTTCCGTGCCTCTCCCAAGCTTTTGGCCCAGGTTTTTTTTTTTTTTTTTTAAGCAAGTCTATCTGGATCTCCCTACAGATCTCTGCATTACATATTTATTTATGTATTTATTTATTATGTGTGTGGTCGAGGGAGTGCCGTGGCGCATGCAGTAATGAAAGGATAACTTTCAAGAGTCAGTTCTCTCCCTCTAGGGATTGAACCTATGTTGTCAGGCTTGGTGGCAAGTGCCTGTACCCACTGAGCCGTCTCTCTGCCTGTCCCATCCCCACAGGCCTGAAAGCAGAAGGACATTCTACCACAGGGCCACCTGTGACTTGCCCTCTGTAAGCACTGTGAGACAATGATGAGGCTCAGGTCCCAGCATCTTGCTAGGCACACCTGTCAGGGAACAGACGTCAGAATAAAGGTTAAGGTGTCTCATCTCCCCATAGGCTAGTCCAGGCCCCGATAGGCCATCATGACTCACAGGTTAACTCAAAACCTGTCTCTAAACCTGTTTCCATCTGCAGTCCAGAAGAATTCAGTTTGGGCACCTTGTAGCTTCGAGCTTGCAGAAGGCAGCAGCTGCTTCTTGCCCCACTCTCAGTGTTCTCTTTGGTCCTGAGGTCACAGTGGCCTGTGCAAGGCCACCAGCCTGGCCAGAGCACAGCAGGGCTATTCCCAGGCAAGGCTGGGTGGGAGCTGCTACAGCGGCTTCAGCGGCTCCCCTGGGCTCCCATGCCCACGGCCAGGCTGAGCAGGATGGTACACGCCGGTGTGGGTTAACGTCAGCCTGGGAGAGTGTGTTGGCTTGCATGTATTCACGTGCCTGGGATCAGAGCTGCTGTGTTTAGCCTCCTCCCAACACATTAGGGACCCGAGGTTCCTGAACTGTATCGCTCTGGACCCCTGAGAGATCAGCTGGGGAAGCAGAGAGGTCCGGACGGTCTCTCTGTGTGGGAGCTCCTCTGCAGCCACTCCTCTCCTGATTGTCACTGTCCATCTGTAGTCCAGGACACCCACTTTCACCTCAGTGGAGGGCCGCATACTGCCACGTTACAGGTAACACTCGCATGTTACAGGTATAAGAGTCACCAGCTGTGGTCGAACAGGAGATCCTGAAGTCTTGGGAACTGTTCAGCTCCAGGATCTCAGAGCCTTGGATTCAGACCAGTAGCCTGGCCCTGCTGGACCCCTGCATCGAATCCTGGCACAGAGCCTGGCCAGTGTCCAGTGTAATCTTTTAAGTTCTCTGTGTAAACTTTCAGAAAGAGAGCACATGAAGCTCACGAATGTAGCTGCTGGCTTTTTTATAAAGTAAACGGGAACAGAGGCCAACCAGAGCCAGAAGCAGATGCCACAGCCCCAGGAGCCCTGCTAAGGTCTCTCTGCCATGCTAGAGAGACATGACCCACATCCAGCTGGCCGCCTCAGGACGGCAACACCTCCCTTTTCCAGGCTACGCACTCCAGTCACTGCGCTGATGATGGTGGGGGACCAATGACTTTATTGCTAAACTAAACTTGACCTCTGGAGTTGCTTTGCTGTGACCACCTTGTTCTGTGGCCCTTAGATCAGAGCTGAGTTCACCAGACATTTAGAGAAGCTGCCAACTCGAAGCGGATAGGAGTAAACTGTGGTGGGGCTGAGGGAGTAGATTTTCGGGGGCTGCATGGCTCTGGGCAGGGCACTGCGGAACACTAATTTCCACAGCCCTGCCTGGCCTGGCACCATTCCCATACAGCTCGATTTTGAGAACCACCTCCTTCCTGGTTCCTGGGGAGGGGTAGGAAGAAAACTCCACTTGATCCATACCCAGTTAGACCGCTGTCATCATTTACATGGGTTCTTCCCTCTCAGAGTCATCTCTGAAGCCCTTACTAGGGTTTAAAAAGAAGAAGGAGAAAACCTTTCTAATGAAATATGATATTCACCCAGAAAAGAGCATGAGTCATAAACACTCAGTTCAGGGCGAAGTAACCATCTCCAAGATAAACTGAACATACCTTCAACGCAGAAACCTTCCCCTTTGCGTGCCATTCAGTCACCAACTGCCCCTACACCTTTGAGGAAAACTTTATCTTACTCTAACTCATTCCTTCAATGCCTATTTTAAACTTTATATACTAGTTGTTACACAAGGTGTACACACACACCACACACACACACACACACACACACACACACACACACACACACACACATAGCTCCACACCAGGAACAAGACCGTCTGTACTGTTACCTAGAAGAGCGGTTCTCCTTCTTGGCTGCATAGCACTCCATTACACAACCACACCCCGACTGACTGAAGCATTCGGCACTGGTTCTTTGGGCTGTTTGACAGAGATGATGATGATGAGCTGGGCTGGTCCTGTGAGGAATCCCAGGTGAAGGCTTGTTCATATTTCTGCTGGGCCCTGCACATGTGTTCATGCACAGAGGGCTTCCGTTTTCAGGTTCATTCAGTTCTATTTACTGCAAGCAGAGCGTGGATCGTGGGGCTGGGACTGTCTGAGGGTGGACAGACTCTGCCCGAGGGAGGTAACCAATTGCCCCTGGGATGCAGCAGGGACAGGCTCAGAATCCTGCCTCAGGGTAGGTAAACAATTACCCCTCAGGCCTGAACACAGATGGATGTAACAGATACGGGCTCCAATTCAGCTGAAGTTCAGAGGTATGAGGCTAGCTGCTTTCCCTCACCCGGCCACTCTTTTGAGAGATCCACTGTGTCTGCTCTGCCAAGGCCCAATGCCCCTTCCCGCACCAAGAGCATCCAGAAGATCACCATGGAGAAGATCTGTCCCCCACTGGAGCAACCCCAACCCATGCCCCTCATGCAGTCATGCTTCTCAGAGCCAAGGCTGTGGTCCCCAACACACCAACACTCAAATCTCTTGTTTAACCTCGAAGACGGCAGTCTTTCTGTAAAAACCCTTTCCACACTGCCCCACCTCACCAAGGCCCTATAGGGGATCTGGTTTCTCAAACGAGGCACTGTATGTGGAAGACCCTAAAGAAAGAGCCACGTGTCTTTTTCAGTAGACCCTCAGCGCCAGTTACATCGAAATCACCCAGGAAACTTGTTAGACTCCTACTCCTGAGCCTCACCCTTGAGGATCTTGAATCAATAGATCTGGGGTGGGGCTGGGATATTTCTGTTTTAACCCCCGGTTACTACAGCAGCCTGCTTGCCAGAGCACAGGCTGCTCGGAAAATCTGTTGTGTCTGCAGATGACTGGAAAGAATATACGTTTAGGGTAGAGAAGGGAAACTAGGATGTACAGAGTCCTTGGATGGAGGAGTGTAGTCAGGGTCCAGCACCTTTGCATCAATAAAGGATGCTCCAAAGTCACGCCTCACTCACCAGGGCTACTGGCTCTGTGTGCGGTTTTTCCTCATTGCTAGAAGACTGCTCTCTCTACCTGCTGTGACCTGCCTGCCTGCCTGGCTCTGTCCTAAGCTGCCCTGCTTAGGGGAGGGACAGGACAGATGGACAGAAGGCTGGGCAGAGCCAGGCTGGAGAGAAGGGAGCTCAAGGGACATGGAGCCTTGGCTGAGAATCTGCTGGTGTGAGCAATCCCATGGTTTTAGGATCCCTGCTGTGGGGGAGGGACCACAGAACCTCTCCCTTCCTGGTGGCTCTTTCCAACCTGCGGGCATGAAGAGACAGGCCAGGCAACTGTTAGACACAGAGGCCATGTGAGTTTTACTCCCAGCTTGGCTGTGGGATCGGAAAGGTGGGTCACCTGTGTGAGTCCCATCAATGTCCTTTCTGTGTTTGTGTGTGCGCACCTGCACCACTGCATGCATGGGGAGGCCAGAGGACCACTTGCAGAAATTCCCTCTCTCCTTCCACTGTGCAGATTCTTGGGAGCAAACTCAGGTGGTCAGGCTTGGCAGCAAGCAGCCTTGCCTGCTGAGGCCATCTTGCTGGCCCTCAGCAGCGTCTTTTCCAGAACAAGGCTAAACTCAGGGCTGCTGGAGATGAAGTGTGCTTCCATGCTCACCACAGTCCTAGCTCATAGTAAATATTCGATTAATGCCATCTCCCTCCAAGGATGGCATGTCTCCACCCTCCGCTGGTCCTCAGTGCATCACCAATGATGGCTTAGGGGAGGGTTGGTTCAGAGAGGTCGGAGAATAGGGGCCAGTTCATTCTATTTCAGATGGATGCTGGGCTATACAGAATGAGAGACTCTGCTCAGGCATCACTCAATCCCTCTGATGACGACCATGCCACTGGGGTCATAACAATGACCTCATGAAGGTCCCAGGCATGGCATTGTGCTGTCCACATCTCATCCTGCTTTGGTCTCCTAGCAGCCTGATGCTATTTCCTTGTTGATTATAAAACAACGAAGGCTCAGTCAGGTCCCCTCATTGGCTGAAAGTCACCGACATGGGCCAAGGCAGGACTCAAGTCTATATGTGACCACCAGGGTATACTTCCTTGGCTCTACTCAGCACATCTTCCTGTGCCAGAGTTAGAGGTAGAACCTGGCAGGGAGTGGCCACACCACCGGTAGGGGGAGGGGTGGTAGGCAAAGAGCAAAGACAAGACACAGCATCTACTTCCTTTGTCTGGGTAAGTGGGTGAGGGTCGGGGATTTGATGGCCCCAGAGCAGGAAGCTCTGGATACGGGCAGGAGGGGGGAGATTGGGCTTTATGAGCTCACTTATAGATGATGGAAATGGACCAGAGAGGACCCTGCACATCCATGGAGAACACACAGGTTCAGGAGTGCCATCACCAGAAACCATGTAAATGGCCAGAATATTATTTCCTTCTCCCCTTCCCTGACCTCCCCTCCTCTCTCTTCTTCTCCCCTTCCATTCTCTTCCCCTCCCTCCTTTCTCCTGCTACTCTTCCTTTCCTTCTCTTCCTCTTCTCCTTCTTCTCCCCTTCCCTCCCTCTTTCCCTCCTTCCGTCTCTCCCACCCCGCCTCTCTGCCTCTTTTCCTGTCCTCTTCCTCCCTCCTTCTCTTTTCCTCATATGCCTCAGGCTGCTTCTTCACCTTTGAAGCAAATCACTGCAAAGAGAGGAGCGTCACAGACCTGCAGGTGTGTGTGTGTGTGTGTGTGTGTGTGTGTGTGTGTGTATCCCCGTGCGTGTCTCTGGGACTGCTCCCACAAAGGGCTCTTGGGCACACTGATGGCGAATTGATATGCAGAGAATGCCTGCATTCCACAAATTTTTGAACTTGTACTGTGACAGGACTGACTTCAACCTGTCAGCTACTTCAGCATCCTGCCTGGCATCTTGCCAAATGCTTTTCACACTAAGTCCTTCGAGGCCCCCACTCCCAGGGGAGGTAGGCGAGAAGACGGAGGCTTGGGGTGGCAGAGATGCTGAAGCAGGCAAGGAGGGCCACTCTTTCCAATCTCCTAGCATGCTCTTTGAAGCCACTGACAGTAGCAACAGACAGAATTTAGACGGTTACATTCATGGGCACAGTGGTCAGCGTGAGTCGTTTATCCAAGCTACAGAGCAGTTACATACACATACACATTCACACACACACACACACACACACACACACACAAGTGTGCACACACTAGCCACTGAGTGTTCACATGTGTGTGAGTGCACATGCCCATCTAAGTATGTGACTATGGAGGCAGTAGCTGCTGTCACTCTCCACCTCATTTATGTGGGTGTCGGGGATCCAAACTCAGGCCCTCACATTTGCAAGGCAAGTGTTTTTGCCTGCCAAACAACACCCCAGTTCCCATCCTGTGTCTATTTTCTACATCACACACATACACACACACACACACACACACATGTTGTTTTCTACTTAAAAAAAAAGTAATTCTGTGGTCGTGGGATCAAAATCAGGGCTTTCTGCATGCCAGACAAGCCCTCTGGCACTGAGATACATCCTTAGTCCTATTTTTTGGAAAAAAAAAAATTAATAAGAGTAAATGAAGCTATTTAACACATGGCATGTTTTTGTAGTGAGAACATGTAAAATGTATTCCTAGCAACTTTCAAGTATATAATTTGTGTGTGTGTGTCTGTGTGTTGGGGAGGGGGCCCTGGGAAGTGAGCCTAAAACCTTGTGTGTCCTCAGCAAGCACTCTGACCCTGAGATACAGGTCAGCTCACTTTTGACTTTTTATTTTGGGATAGAGTCTCACTCCGTTGCCCAGGCTGGCCTTGAACTCTCTCTCCCCGGACTCCAGGCAGGCCTGGAACTTGTGATCCTCCTGCCTTGCCTCCTCAGTAGCTGGGACTGCAGGTGTGCATCGCCAGGACCAGCTGTAGTTCATCATTAATTAAGGGTTACCTGCTGCACAGTGGCTGTCCTGAACTCACTGCTAACTGCAACGTGGCGTCTTTTGATGGACATTTCTTGCCTCCCACACTGGAGCTCTTGGAGTGGCTAGTTCAACCATTCTATAGTTTCTCTGTGAGTGAGATGATGCAGCGCTGGCTTTCCACGCCTGATTTACTTCACCTGGTGCAGATGCCCTTCAGCTTCATCCACCTTGGTAGGGATAATGGGGTTTCCTTCTTTCTTAAAAATCCCTCTCTCTCGTTCTCTCTCTCTTGGTTTTTCAAGACAGAGTTTCTCTATGTAGCCTTGGCTGTCCTGGAACTCACTCTAAAGATCAGGCTGGCCTTGAATTCAGACATTGACTTGTCTCTGCCTCCCGAGTGCTGGGGTTAGAGGCATGCAGCGCCACCTCCGCCCGGCTAAAAATCTTATTTTTTTAATTTGATTTTTTTTTTTTTTGAGAATTTCATACAAGGTCCGTATTTATATCATTTCCACCTTTCCTCTCCCTCTCTTACTGCTTCTGGTCCTCTCAGATTCATGATCTCTTTTTAATAACACACACACACACACACACACACACACACACACACCTACTGCATCTGTTTGGTGTTGCCGGTACGCACATTAAGGGTTTAATGGTAACATACTTAAGTCCCTTAAGGCTGACCACAGCGGCTGGATAATCTTTCGGAGAAGATAACCTGGAGAAAACTACTTCTTTCTCTCGCCAGCCACTCGTTGCCTACTGCTCTTCGTCTAGGGTTGGTGCCTTGTGAAATTCCCCGTGTCCATGCTGGCATGTCAGCTGGTGTTGCCATTATTCAGGTCACACTTGCCATGAGACAGGGGCTTCCAGACATCACGGGAAGGCTGCACCCATCGAGTCAAGACACTACAGCTGCATAAAATTTTCTTTTATCTTATCTGCCTGTTTCTTTTTCTTCATGTTGATTCCATTTCTATTTATTTATTTATTTTGTGTACCCACGCGTGCCACGGGAAGCACGTGGCAGTCAGACGACAACTTTGTGGGCCCATTCTCCTTTCCACCACATGGGTCCTGGAGATAGAACGCAGATCATCCATCGGGCTTGGTGACAATCACCTTTACCTGGCGAGCCGTCTTACCAGCCCTGCGCTATTTTTTATTTTTCGTTTTAAGTCTGAGCAGTATTCCATCGTCTACGCAGACTACATTGTCTTTATCCACGCATCAGATGATGGACACGTGTGTTGTTTCCATGGGGCATCAGAAACAGGCTGCGGTGAACGTGGGTGGGCAGGCTGATTTCATTTCCTTTGGATACTCGCCCGGAGGTGGGATTGCTGGGCCATATGTTGGTTCTATTTGTACTTTTTTTTTTTTTTTTGGAGGAACCTCCCCGCTGTTTTCCATCACGACGGTTTACATCACCACCAACAGGCACCGGGCTTCTCTTCCTTCACACCCTCGCCAGCACTTGTTGTCTTTAGTCTTTTTGATGACAGCCATTCGAACAGATGAAGAAAGACAGGCCTAGCGATTAAGTTATCCAAGGCCACCCAGGTCGGAACCTCAGGTCTCTGTGTCTGGAGACTCAACATGGTTGCAGAGGAGTCTGCTGAGTCAAAGAGGCAAGAAGCAGAGGAGATACATAGAGGTCTGTTCAGCAGGCCCGCAGGTCTCCGTATTTTACTCTCTTCTTTCACTTTTTATCCTTCCTTCCTTCCTTCCTTCCTTCCTTCCTTCCTTCCTTCCTTCCTTCCTTTCTCCATCCCTTCCTTTTTTTTCTTTCATCTTTTCTTCCTCTCTTCTCTATGTTTTGCTTTGAGACAGTGTCTGACTGACCTAGCTCAGGTTTGCTTTGAGCTTACCACTATGTAGAAGATGACCTTAAAGTCTTTCACCTCCCAAGGGCTGGGGTTCTACTGTGCTGTGCAATGGATCCCCTAACTGAATTTTGTGTGTGCCACCACGCTTGGCCTAACAAAGCTCTCAATGAGTGATGTTAATCCCAGCACTGAGGAGGGAGAGGCAGGCAGATCTCTGGGGGTTCGAGGCCAGCCTAGTCTATGTAGTGAGTTCCTGGCCAGCTGGGGAATTATGAGATAGATAATGTGTCCTGGGACCTCCACTCATTTCTTGGCCAGATACTGCACAGTTGAAGTCACAGATGAGTCTCTGAATACAAACTCAGACCCCAGGAAAAAGGCTCTGTCCCTAGAGACTTGGTCAGCACATTCCAGGCCAGGCTCTGTTAGGTCTGACTTCAGAAATCACTTTCAGTGGGGTTCCACAGGGACCTGGAGGGGCAGGGGTGGTCAGAGGGGCCTGAGGGGAAGGATGGTTGGTGGCCAGTGGGTGGAGGTGGGTGGCTTTCCAGACTCCTTCCCCCATTTCTGCAGGCCAGCTGGGCCATGTTTCTTCTGCTTGGCTCTGGGAGTTTTAGCTCACGCGCAGATGCTCTTCCTCCAAAGGCAGTAGTCTCACTTAGGCTTCTGGGCCATAGGGCGTCCAGCTGCTTCAGGGAAAGCTGGTGGTCCTCCTGGGCTTGCCTTTCTCCCACATGGGTCCTAACCAGGCCTGTCCCTGCTTGACTTTCATTATCAGATGAGATTCAGGGTAGTATGGCTGTAGCTGGGCTCTGCCCTCTGCTCAGGGTGGAGAGAGTCATGGGAGCACAATTTGCTTCTCTTCCACACACAAACTGGCTTTGAGGAGGGGTGTCTGCAAGTGTCCATCAGAAGCATTTGCCACCGAGTGCCAGCCAGCTAGTGCCACACAAGAGCTCAAGGCCACACACCTTCCAGTGATGGAAAGAGAAGTTGGAATCCAGGTTTGGGGAGAACTTTCCTAGAGCTATTATGTGAATAACTCATGATAAAACAACAAAATGGTAGATTATAAAAACCACCAGATAACAGGATACTCTGCCACAGGCCACAGATGGAACTGGATCCCACCATTTGGTTTCGTGGGTTGTTCATGGGTTGAAGGTTGTTTATTTTATCTATCTATCTATCTATCTATCTATCTATCTATCTATCTATCTCTCTACCTACCTATCTATTTTTGCTTTTTTGAAGCAGGGTTTTTCTGTGCTGTCCTGGCTGTCCTGGAACTCACTCTGTAGAGCAGGTTGGCCTCAAACTCAGAGATCCTCCTGCCTCTTCATCCCTAGTGCTGGGATTAAAAGCATGTGCTACTGCTACTCTAGTAAAGACTGTTAATTTTAATCAGTGGTGTGTGTGTGTGTGAATGTACTCCATGTGTGCACACATTTTCATATGGAGGCTAGAGGATGACCTCAGGCATCATTCCCCAGGACACAATCGCCATCATTAGGGACATGGTCTCCCATTGGCCAGGAGCTCACTAATGAGGACAGCCCAGTGAGTCGCAGATCCCCCTGACTCTGCCTCTCAGTGCTTGGATTTGCAGTGTGCAATGCTATGCCCAGCTTTTTTATGTGGGTCCTCGAGATGGAACTCAAGTCCTCATGATTACATAGCAAGCACTTTAATGCTGGAGCCATCTCCCCAATCCCCGCACAGTGTCAAGGCACTGGTCCACCTCCACGTCCCTGCTTCTTCTTCTCTGTGTAACCACCAAACCCACTCAAACCCCACAGCGGCATCCCCCTCTCTGCAGTTCTCTGTGGGGTTTTAGCACCTCTCTGCTCACATAGACATCCTTATTCCTTGCTCCCTCCAGTGCCCCACTTGCCCCCTTGCCCCTGCCTTGGGGCCTTGCATCACTGTGTCTATGGCCAGGAACTCTCTTCCTCAGGATAACCACACAGTTATCTTCCTCACTCTGACAGCATCCTGTTCTTAGGTTGCCTGTCCTTCCAAACTCACTCTCCAGGATAACACTTCTTCTCCATGGTTTCCCAGTATCTCACATTCAGGGGATGACACAGTGACTATCATCTCCCTGCATGATGTCCACAAGAACACATCTTCCCCCACACAAGAATGTACTCTTCCACAGGCAGAAGTTCTCTTGTCCTTTGCTCTAGGACTCCAGGTAGAAGGTTCTACTTGGTGAGCACTGAATGAACCATTCAATGAATCTGGCAAAGGAGACACCCCCCCCCAAAAAAAAAAAAACCCAACATCTCCCATTTATCTCTTTTCTTCTTCCAAACCCACGTGCCTGCGAGCTCTTAGCATCCTACACATGCTTCCTGCTGCATTCCAACCCGTGAGAATCCAGGTGTAAAGCCTTTGGGCCTTCTCCTGGGAAAACATTTAAAATAACCACCCAGGTACAAACTAACAGTTACAGTTTAGCATAGCGTTGGTACGAGGGTGGGCATTTTCTTGTCTGTGAAAATACTGTCTTTGGCGCTGGGAATGTGGCTTAGATGGCAGAGTGCTTGCCTAGGATATGTGAAGCTCCGGATTACATGAGACTCATGTCTTCATTGTCTTCAATCTAAAAGTTGATTTTTTTTTTCCCTTCAAATGGTAAAGAAGCTCAGACATCTTTCTGGGTCCTGGGAGAGCCCTCGATTTATGGTGGAAAAGTAGACCCTGAGTGGCCCCCATCCCAATTCTGCTCTTTCCCGTGCCACACTGTGGAGCCGGGCAGGTTTGTATGCGGTCCTGGGGGTGGAACCCAGGGCTTCTTACAATCTAGGCAAGCAAGCTACCCGCTCTGCCGCCTTCCTTCCAAGTGGTTGTTCTTCCTTCCGGCCTCAGGGATGGGTGGGTCTGATGCTTGCAGATCCTCTCCTGAGAGAGCCTCTGGGCTGGCTGGCTGCAATCTCAGTACACTGCTGGTCCTGAAGGGTGTCACCTGCTCCATCTCTCCGTGTGTCCTCTTGTCATTTCATCTGTTCTCCTGCAGCCCTGGGAAGTAGGTCAGAAGAGCTCTTATCATCACCAGCTTACATGTAAACTAAGGCCCAGGACAGGTCAGGTGGCTTTCTCAAGGTCATGTGACCCGTCTGTGTGGTTCAAGCCACTGACTGTCTTCTGCACACGTGCATCAAGGTTCTTTAGTTTTCTTATGTGAACGCCCAGTAGTGGTTGCCTACAAACTGACATATGGATTGAGTGCTCCTCTGGGTTGTGTGGATGAGACTTCCTTTTAGCGAGAGCTCCCACCCAACAAGCAGAGCTATGAGGGTCTTGATCTGATGTAAGATTAGTTTCCCCAGAACATAGTCCTGCATCTTCTCAAATACCCTTGGTGACTCTATTATCATGAAAAGAAAGAAAGGAAGGAAAGGAGGGAGGGAAGGAGGGAGGGAGAAATTAGACTTCTTGGCTGACAACTATGAGTTTCAAGTCTGTTTTGAAGGCGTATTCCCTGCCCATCTGCTCTATCACCCCTACCCCCTTCACCTGCTATAACAAACAGAATACATTTAAGATTCCCTCATGAATGCCCTCAGAACCATCCCTAGCACAGAATGCCTGGAGCAAAAAAGGCACCAGGAGGAAGATCTAAGAACACTGGCAGCACCCAGTTTACTGCCGTTGCCCTAGGTTTGGGGAAAGGGAAGATAGACTCCGTTGGTGCGGAAGGACGTGTGCCAAGGGATTCACAAGTAAATCCAGGGACTTGTCCTTTCTTGAAAGCCTCTCCAAGTTTAAACAGCACCTGAGCTATCAGCCAGCGCTCTTGCAGCTTGGGTACACAGACACACCAGGTTCCAGAAACGGGGAGTCTGTTCAGGGGTCAGCTCCTGTTGCAACTAGGGGAAGGGTGTCTTTGGACAGCCATGCAAGCCTGTTTCCCTTCCCTGAGAGCTAGAGTAAAAGACAAGTGTCTTCCTACCTTTCTTCCCTCCCTCCTTTCATTTCTTCATATTTGTGTGTGTGTGTTTGTATACCACAGCAGGCATGTGGAGGTCAGGCACCAGTTTTCTCCTTCCACCACACAGGTCCCAAGGATCAGACTTATGCTGTCAAGCTCGGTGGCTTTACTCACTGAACTGTGTTTCTTTAGGAGATTTGAGAAGCTGCTCATTAACACCAGCCATGTGCCAAGGAAAGGGAGGTGCTGGCCCTTGGAAGGCCACTCAGAAAGTCTCTGCTTTTTCCTATCTCACAGCACATTTGTTTCCTCCCTCCCTAATAAGGGTTTCAGAGTTTCAGGTCTTATGCTAAGATCTTTGATTTATTTAGAGACAATTTTCATGGAGAGAGATGGTCAGGAATCTGGTTTCATACTTCTGTGGGTGTCCAGTTTTCTTCTCCACACGACCCAGTTAAACTACTCCTGTGATTTACCCAGAGGATGGAGTCATGTCACAGATACACGCGCACTGCAGCAATATTGACAATCACTAAGAAACAGACTCAGGTATCCATTGACAGAGAGTGGATAAGGATAATGCATGTATACAGAAGGATTTTTTTAAAAGCCATAAACAAGCACAAAGTTCTATCATTTGTAGGAAAACTGATAAAGATGAAGATAATCATATTAAAAATTAGATTCATTCCAAAAAATCAAATATCATGGGTTTTCTCTCATTTGTGGTTTTTAGATTTTAATGTAGTCATATGAAATCATGTATGTTTATATAAAATAGAAGTAGGAATAAAGATGTCTAGAGGTCCAAGAGGACAAAGGAGAGGGCTAAGAAAAGGGGAGGTGGAAGCCATATGCTCAACATATAACATAAACATGTATGAAAACTTAAAAATTAAAGTTTAAAAAAGGGAGGTGTTAGCCAAAGAGCAGATGTCCCTCTGCTCCGTGCTGGGGTATTTCTGGGAAAGACAGGAGCATTTCCTGGTGTCCCTTCAGTTGAGGCTTGATCTGGCTTTGATTCATGGATCTCCTCATAGAACAGACATTAGTCAGAGTCATAGACTCCCAGAGTTTCAAGTGGCATGCCACACATGGGCTGCTGCATGTGCCGTGACAGGTGTGAAGATCACAGCACACTCGACCAGATGGCCCCAGACTTCTTCTGACAGGACCCAGGTTGCTGGGCGAGCGGAGCCAGCTTGCCAGAGTGGAAAGGACTTTTAGGGGTTCTCCAGCAAGCTGCTCAGCCCTGAGTTACCTATGGGGTGAGAGGCAAGGCTGGAGGTAGGGCACAGACACCAGCCCTGCTTCCGACAACACAGTCATCTTCAGGTTGTTTCAACATCACGTGTCCAGCCCAGTTCTGCTGGGAAAAGAAAGTTCTGCCTTTAAAGGAAGAGACAGCTCTGGAACCACTGAGCCATTCCCACCCCACTGCCCCCAATACACACAACACTTAGGAAGAGGTCTGTACTGTGTTGCTGAAGTATGTGGCTGAGGCCACACAGTGGTTGACCTCAGAAGCTGGGGGACCTTCTCAGGGATCCGACCCAAGTTATATGCAGCATGAATGGGTGTACAAATGGGTCCATGGCCAGGCACATCTCTTGAGGCCTCTGGTGGCTCATTTAATGTCTGATAGAGAGGCCTCTGTGTGTCTAGGTCAAAGAGCCAGGCCTGAATGGGCCAGAGGGAAACTGCAGTTTCCTGGAGTAGAATGCCCTCCACAAGTGCAATCAGACTGACCCCTGTCCCCAGGGACAGGGATGGTGCCATCTTCTGGGACACTCTGGATTAGTGGTACCAAGTTTAGTGCCACGAAGTTCTTGAACACCAGAATCAGTGTCCTGAGGACTTGGGAACTTAATCACAGACCAGAAGCATGGTCTCTTAGAATCCTATGATAGCAAAGTTGGGGATGCAGCTCAGTTGGCAGGATGCTGCCTAGCATGCAGAGTCCTAAGTCCCCAACACTGCATACACCAGGTGTGATGGTGCACTCCCATGATCCCAGAATCTGGGAGGTAGAGACAGGAGGATCAAAAGTTCAAGGCCACCCTTGGCTATATAAGTAAGTCTGGAGCCAGCCTGGGCTACATGAGACCTTGTCTCATACAAACAAGCCAGGGGCAGGTAAGATGACTCAGCACATAAAGGTACTTGCTGCCAAGCTTGATAACCTTAGTTTGTTCGCTAGGATTCAAATGATAGTAAAGAACAAACTCCAGTAAATTGGCCTCTAAGGTCCACATGTGCCTGTAGCCTCCTCCCTTCCCTTCCCTTCCCTTCCCCTCCCCTCCCCTCCCCTCCCCTTCCTCCCCTCCCTCCCCTCCCCTCCCTCCCCTCCCTCCCCTCCCTCCCCTCCCTCCCCTCCCCTCCCCTCCCCTCCCCTCCCTTCCCTTCCCTTCCCTTCCCTTCCCTTCCCTTCCCTTCCCTTCCCTCCCCTTCTCTCTATAAATAAATGAATAAATGAATAAATAAATGTAACAGAAAGACAGAAAGTTTTAAAAAATGAAACAAACAAGCAAGCGAATCCCATGGCATTGTGCTGCGGAGGGGCAGATGCAGGACCAGTTGGGGAAGGGCAGAACACGATAGCTGAAACTCTTCTGATCCACAGACCCACTGTTAATAGCATGAGCCAGTCCCTGAGGCATGCTGGCACCAGGTGATATCAGAAACCAGGTGGAGATGGGAGCCAGGAGAGGTGGCTCGGTGGTTAAGAGCACAGGCTGCTCTTCCAGAAGACCGGGTTTGATTCCCAGCACCCATACGGCAGCTTTACCACTGTCTGTAACTCCAGTTCCAGGGGGCCTGACATCCTCACACAGATATACATGTAGGCAAAACGCCAATGCACATGAAATAAAAACAAATTATTTAAAAAGACAGACAGACAGATAACCACAACAACAAAAGGGCTCACACCTGTGCTCTCACTCACTTCATTCTCATCAATTTGGAAAACTGATGATCAGCGAAGGCAGGCCTGAGGCCACACGGCTTGGCGCCCCTTCTGTGAAGTGGAGCTGGGAATCACACAGAGGCAGGCGGATTCATATATAGATCCTCACGGGGTTTTATTCATGAACAGATGTGTGTGACTTGATGTCTGTACGTGATAGTCAGTCCCGCTGCCTGTGTCCCCTTTCTGTCTGTCTGGGCCTGGGGAAGTTAGGGAGCGCCAAGCCCCACCCCAGACAAGTACCTGCTAGCAGCTTCCCAGAAGAGCATGGAGTAGGGCCAGCAAGCTGAGTTCCTGCAGTGATGGAGTGCAGACCTGCTTCCTGTTCCGCCGGGGCACAGGCTGGACTCTCTCCAGGGATGTCAGTGGCCTCACCCGTCCCCGGCTCTGATTCGTTGAGAACTAAGAATAAATGACACTCACCAGGTTGTACGCAGATAACATGTGTGTTCATGTTCAGTTTTTCTTCACTGTCATAAAACCCAGTGGGTAAGAGGCTCTTACCAGACCATCTTCCAGACAAGAAGAACAAGGTTCCCAGAGGTCAAGCAGCAGGCTCAGCAAAACCGTTGGCTGAGGGACGGCGCTTAGACGAGGGCCCTAAGGAAACAGCGTCACTTTCTCGTGGTCCAGTTGGAGGAAAGTCCCTGGCTGTCATCCTCACTCTGTGACTTTGGGCAAATCACTTTCTTCCTCTGGGATTTTATTTTCTTCCCCTTCCATAAAAATTTTTTTATCTTATTTTTAATCATGTGTATGCATGCATGTCTATATGTGGGTATGTGTTCATGAGTTCGGGTGCCGCTGGAGGCCAGGAGAGGGTGTTGGGTCACCCATAATCAGAGTTACAAGTGACTATGAGCTGCCAGATGTGAGTGCTGGGAACCAAACTCTGGCCCCCTGGAATTTTGTCCAGTGCTTTTAACTTCTGAGCCATCTCTCCAGCCCCATGTTTTCCCCACTCTGAAAGGAACGGACCAGCTCCAAAGGTTCATTCAAATTTTCTTCTCTCAGGACTCTACTTAGGTCCAGAATCTGCCATTATTTTCAGCCGGTATCAATTGAGCGGGGTGAGTATCCAGGACTGATCCCTGTGCGCACTGAGGCTCCCACCATGAATAAACAACACAAACCTCATGTCTTCGTGGAACCTGGTATCCAACCGGGCAGGAACGAGACAGACCCTGAAGTGGCATACGTGGTACTGGGGTGGGGGGAGGAGTCAGGAGGCAACAGGAGATGAAAAGCAGATATCAAGAAGGAGCAGATCATGTGAGAGGCTTACGTTAGAGAAGCCACAGAATCCAAGGTCTTGGGGGTAGCTCCCCATTCAATGTGTTTGCAGAGAGAAAAGGCAGCTCCAGGACATCAGGAGCTCAGGGAACGGTGAGACAGCACCATCAGGTGGTTCGGGACCTTTTGCGCTATCCTAAGGTGATAAGATCGTAATCTAAGAATTATGGGAAACTTAGAAAGAATTTAGCTGGTAAACAATAGGAAGATATGAAGGGCTCTGTGTATTTTTTACAAGAAAGCTCATGTTGTGCTCCTGGGTGTGGGAGGCTTGGAGGGTGAGACAGGGAGGCCTGGGTGCCTCTGCGCCCCGAGAGCATGCTCATCTGTTGGGACCAGGTCCCAGGAAACAGCCACGTGTAGGCACAGTGCCCTCCCTTCATAGGCTGCCTGCCCACTGTGGCTGTCTGTGGGTCCTATACTTTGCATGTGGGCACATGCCTCGTGCTACCACCCCAGGGTGTATCTCTCCGCCTCTCATCCCCCAGGGAGACCCTGTGACCACCTCATCCCTACAGTACATCTTAACGGGGTCGGCTTGGCGCCTATGCCGGCTCAGCCTGCTCTTGTTGGGACCTGCCCATTGCTGGTGCTGACCCAGGGGAACAGGAAGCGCCCTGCACAGCGGGGCAAGCAGAGCAGCCAGGGCGGGCTGCGAGCACCTGGATCCCTGAGCTGAGGCTCCTTTACTGGGGTTAAGGGCTCTTTCCTCCCGGGAGTTCAGCTTCGGAGACCGCACAATCCTGTGAGAGCTGGGACCTGAGTGATTCAGGGTCCCCTCCTGGTTGAGGGGAGTAGGGGTAGGTTCCTGTATGATTTCTGCCTCAGCTGCAGGACGGACTAAGGTAAGAACAGGGTGGGGAGGGGGTGAAGGTTGAGAAACACTGATTATGGGCCCCCCCCCCAGGTGTGGGTGTCTGCTTCTTTCCCGCATCCTTTTGCTGAGGTGCTTGAACTCCAGGTACCTCAGACTTTAAGTTTTTAAGCTCCAGGCTGTGGTGGTGAGGCTCGCAGCGTGGGCAAAATCCTGCCCCTCTTCTGTCCCAGGCTTCCAGAGCCCGGGTCAGGTGGGCTTTTCCGTTCCCGCCTCCCGACTTGGAATATTTCCTGCAGGCTGTCAGGGAACCCTGTGCCTTGTTCGCTGAGGACTGAGTAGAGGTGGCGCCCTCCGCCTTTCCCCCTTGCCCTGGAAGGTTAACTCTTCGGTGTCTTTGAAGAACAAGATAACCAGAAAAACGAGTCTGTCCCGTCTTACCCAGGAATGCTCCGCACATGGCCCACAGCCAGGGTGTTCCTGGGAATGGGGTTCTCAGGGACAGACTGGGCTCGAGCCCTCTCATGGGGCTCCCAAATCGGCTCCTACGCCTGGTTCTCTCTGGTGCGGGCTCAGCTCTGTGGGACACAGCAAGTGAGTGGCGAGGACAGAGGAGTCCGGAGGTTAGTTCAAGGAGAACCAGTTCCTCTGACCATGTGAGCTGGGGAGGGCTGCATCCCCAGAATGGGGCTCTTTGCCCTTAGCACACGAATGCAGAGCCAGTTTGAGGTCTGTTTTGTTGAGTCCAGGAGTTTCCTACCTGGAGTTAAGCTCTGTCTGCAGTGGGTAGGGGTGGGCTAGGTGTCCTACAGAAGCAACCCAGCCTATGACTGGGTTGCTTCATCCATCTCCTGCTTTTGCCTCCTTATAGGTGCAAGGCCCTGAGCTCAGCCTTCCCATTATTAATAATGGCTAAGCTTGTTAAAATGTACCCCCTACTGAACCCTGTTGCATCACTCACCTCCATTTCTCCCTTTAATTTATACAATATTGCTATGACAGAGTTCCTGCACTTTTGTTGTTGTTATTGTTAAAATAAGGTGTCGTGTTGCTCAGCCCAGCCTCAATACATAAACGAGGATGACCTTGAACTTCTGATCCTTCTGTTTCTATCTCCTATGTGCTGGGATTACAGGCTATACCTCCACACGGGGAGTTTCATGCATTTTAGGCAAGCACTCTACTGACTTTGCTATATCTTCAGTCCTAAGTAATACACAGATAGGCGCATTAAATTTTTCTTTTTAATTATGTGTGTGTGTGTCTGTGTGTGGGCGCCTGCAGAGGCCAGAAGAAGGTGTCAGATTCCCTGGAGCTGGAGTTAGATGCAATTGTGAATGGACTGATGTGGGTGCAGGGAGCCTGCCTCTGGTCCTCTGGAAAAGCCTCATGCACTCTTAACCACTGAGCCATCTTCTCCAGCCCCATCTAAACACTATTTATATCCCTGGAAGAAGGAATCAAGGTTCGCAGAAGTCAGGGGCTTTGCTGGGAGGCTACCCGGTTAGCAAATGGGGCACCGGGGCTGAGATCCGGGTAGCCTGGTGCCAGGCCTGGGATCTTGGTGGCTGTGCTTGTTTGTAGTCCCTGTGTGAACAGATGCAGTTCAGTTTGGCTCTGGCTCAGCACCGGTCTCCACCGGGCTTTATGAGGAGAAACTGCTAAGCTTGGGTCCTTGGCTAAGAGTTGGAGCGATTTTACCTTCACGAGGTAGCCACAGAGGTTTCTGGGACAACAACAAAAAAGAGCCAATGAGTACACCCACAGGAGGCTCCTGAGAGGACATTTCCAGCTGTCTGGGTCCTGACACGGGAGGAATCGGTTGGAAGCTCTGTCCACATCAATGTGGACAGGGGGCAGGCGTGACTATACTTTTTATCCTGCACCCTCCCTTGCACTATTGAGGAACAAAATATGGATCTGGGGGGATGGGAGGAGGAATAAAAGAGGATATGAAATGAAAATGTCGGAATCAAACCAGTTATTAAGTACAATTAATATATGCTTTAAAAAAAAGAAGAAAGAACCACAGTGGTAGGAGCTGTTTCTTCTCTGACTTGAACACTTTCCCTCTTCTTACTCAGGAGCTTTTCACCATGACTCTTGTCCTGCTGGGTCTAGCCATCCTGTGGCTCCACCGTGTGGCCTGTGAGAAGCCCCTAGAAGAAACCATCCCCCCCTTGGCTTGGTGCTTCACACATTCCCTGTACAACGCCACCATTTTTGAAAACTCCGCTCCCAAGACCTACGTGGAGAGCCCAGTGAAGATGGGCATGTATCTGGCGGAGCCCCAGTGGTCGGTGAAGTATCGGATCATCTCCGGAGATGCAGCTGGAGTATTTAAGACCGAGGAGCATGTGGTGGGCAACTTCTGCTTTCTGAGAATAAGGACCAAGAGCAGCAACACGGCGCTTCTCAACAGGGAAGTGCGGGACAGCTACACACTCGTTGTGCAAGCCTCAGACAAGAGCCTGGAGTTCGAAGCGCTGACCCAAGTGGTGGTCCACATCCTGGACCAGAACGACCTGAAGCCCCTCTTCTCCCCGCCTTCCTACAGGGTCACCATCTCCGAGGACACGCCCCTCAAGACCCCCATCTGCAAAGTAACCGCCACAGATGCCGACCTGGGCCAGAATGCTGAGTTCTATTACGCCTTTAATGCCAGGTCAGAGGTGTTTGCCATCCATCCCACCAGTGGGGTGGTCACTGTGGCCGGGAGGCTGAATGTCATGTGGCGAGGGAAGTATGAGCTCCAGGTGCTGGCCGTGGACCGCATGAGAAAAATCTCAGAGGGCAGTGGTTTTGGCAACTTGGCTGCTTTGGTCATTTACGTGGAGCCTGTGTACAGGAAGCCCCCAGCCATCAAGTTAATGGTCCTGACTCCACCAGAGGGTGATGGAGGTGCCATCTATGCCGTTGTCACAGTGGATACAAATGGCTCAGGAGCTGAGGTGGATTCCCTGGAGGTGGTTGGTGGTGATCCTGGAAAGCACTTCAAAGTCCTCAAGTCCTATGCCCAAGGCAATGAGTTCAATTTGGTGGCAGTCAAGGACATTAACTGGGCAGAACACCTTCACGGCTTCAACATCAGCCTCCAGGCCCGCAGTAGCAGCAGACTTCCGCCTCACTCCCTCATCAGGGCTTTCCACCTCCCACCCTCCAAGCTAGCCAACCTCAGATTCCAGAAGGCTGTTTACAGAGTGAATCTCAGTGAGTTCTCCCCTCCCGGAACTCGAGTGGTGTTAGTGAAGGTTGCCACGGCCCTCCCCTCTTTGCGATACATTCTAAAGCCATCTTCTGGGAGCACAGCGTTCAAGTTGAATGCTCGCTCGGGTCTGATCACCACCACGAAGCTTGTGGACTTCAATGACCGCAGCCAGTACGAGCTCCATGTGAAAACCTCCCTGGGCCTGGCCACCACCACCGTGATCATTGACGTTGTGGACTGTAACAACCATGCCCCGGTCTTCAACAGGTCCTCCTACGAAGGTACCTTGGATGAGAACATGCCTCCTGGCACCAGTGTTTTGACCGTGACTGCCATAGACCAAGATCATGGGGATAATGGGCATGTCACCTATTCCATTGCTGGCCCCAAAGCTGTGCCGTTCTCTATCGACCCTTACCTGGGTGTCATCTCCACCACCAAATCCATGGACTACGAACTTATGAAGAGAATTTATACCTTCCGGGTCCGGGCATCAGATTGGGGGTCTCCTTTTCGCCAGGAGAAGGAGGTGTCCGTTTCTCTGAGGCTCAAGAATCTGAATGACAACCAGCCTATGTTTGAGGAAGTCAATTGCACCGTGTCCCTTCATCAAGATGTTCCAGTCGGGAAATCTATTATGGCGGTGTCTGCCATAGACATGGATGAACTTCAGAACCTAAAGTACGAAATTGTGTCTGGCAACGAACAAGACTATTTCCATCTCAACCATTTCTCGGGGGTGATATCTCTCAAACGCTCCTTTATGGATCTCATGGCTGTTCGGCCCACCATCTATTCTCTGAAGATTACAGCCTCTGATGGCAAGAACTATGCCTCCCCCACCACTCTGAAAGTCACTGTGGTGAAGGACCGTCACTCTGAGGCTCCCGTACGGTGTGATAAAACAGGAGTGCTGACCCATATCACGAAGACCATTCTCCAGTCCGCCGGGCTGCAGGGCCAAGAGCTGGGTGAAGAGGAATTCACGTCCCTCAGCAGCTATCAGATCAACCATCATGCCCCCCAGTTTGAGGACCACTTCCCCCAGTCCATTGACATTCTGGAGCAGGTTCGCATCAACACCCCGTTGGCCCGCCTGGCAGCCACCGATCCAGATCCTGGCTTTCACGGCAAACTGGTCTATGTGATTGCGGACGGCAATGAGGAAGGTCGCTTTGACATTGAGCTGGAGACGGGGCTGCTCTCGGTGGTAGCAGCCTTGGACTATGAGACCACCAGCTTCTACGTCCTCAATGTGACCGTGTACGACCTCGGCACTCCCCAGAAGTCCTCCTGGAAGTTATTGACAGTGACTGTGAAAGACTGGAATGATAACCCACCCAGGTTTCCCCCGGGGGGGTACCAGCTCACGGTTTCTGAAGACACAGAGGTCGGGACCACAATCGCAGAGCTGAAGACAACGGATGCCGACTCAGAGGACAACGGGCGGGTTCGCTACTCCTTACTAAGCCCCACCGAGAAGTTCTCTCTCCACCCGCTCACTGGGGAGCTGGTTGTCACAGGGCACCTTGACAGGGAATCAGAACCTCAGTACATACTCAAGGTAGAGGCCAGGGACCAGCCCATGAAGGGCCACCAGCTCTTCTCCGTCACCGACCTGATAGTCACCCTGGAGGATATCAATGACAACCCTCCCCAGTGCATCACAGAACACAGCAGCCTGAAAGTGCCAGAGGACATACCGCTTGGGACGGTCTTGACATTCCTAGATGCCTCTGACCCTGACCTGGGCCCTGCAGGTGAAGTGAGATACATCCTGGTGGATGATGTCCATGGAACCTTCCGGGTGGACCCGATGGCTGGAACTCTGACTCTGGAAAAAGAGCTGGACTTTGAGAGGCGGGCTGGTTACAACCTGAGCTTTTGGGCCAATGACAGCGGGAGGCCGCTAGCCCGCAGGACCCTCTGCCATGTAGAAGTGCTAGTCCTGGATGTAAATGAGAACCTCCACTCTCCTCGCTTTTCATCCTTCGTATACCAGGGCCAGGTGCAGGAGAACAGCCCTGCAGGGACCCAGGTGATGGTAGTCACAGGCCAGGATGACGATGGTGGCTTGGATGGAGACCTCCAGTACTTTCTGCGGGCTGGCACTGGCCTGGAAGCCTTCAGCATCAACCAAGACACAGGTACTGCGGTGAGGTACATGGGGTGCCAGGGCCTGGAGGACAGTGGGCTGAAGGGAAGACACAGGGACAAGTGGGGATTTACCCTCCTGCTCCTGGTATTTTAAATATATCTTTAGGAGAATTTTCCTGCAGTTTTTTTAAATATATAGGCTCACACAGATATACACATGTATGTGTAAAATGCATATTATATGCATACAGTAAACATACATATACCACTTATGAAAGTGGTACATGATGATTACGCATTTCTTTTTTTTCCTTTCTTTTAATTTTTGAGACTATAATTTAATTTACATTTCTCCCTTTCTTTTTCTCCCCCCAAACTCTCCCATATATCCCTCCTTGCTCTCCTTCAAATTAATTGTCTCTTTCTTTTCTTTCCTAATTGTTACTCAATGCATTTACGTACATGTACATACACGTGTGTTCCTAAATATGACCTATCCAGGCCATACAATGTTACCTTTATGTGTGTGTGTATGTTTACAGGACTGACCATTTGCACTGGACAAGCAGTTGTGTGCTTTTCCCTGGGGAAGGCCACCTCTCCTGTTCCCAGACTTCCTTGGTTGCCTATAGTTATGTGCGTAGAAGCCCTCATGGCTTTCTCTCCATACAGTTTGGCGTGTATGCTCATTGGTGTCTTTCTTGTTCAGTTTATATTCGGCTGGTCACGTTGGTGAGACCCTATGGGTGTAGCTTCTGCTATAACTAGAAATCACGATCTCACAGC